>NC_092065.1:18830000-20030000 GCF_039877785.1 Chaetodon trifascialis | reverse complement strand
AAGAGAGAAAAAGCAGCAAGAGGGCAGCGCTGAGTGAGGGGTGACAGATCATTTCCTGCAATCAGGTGTAGGTGTCAGCTATGCTTTTAACTTTCACTCTGCTTGAACTCAGATTGACTTGGATACCCTTCTTTGGTGCATGGTGCTTAAATCTGAGTCCTTCTGTGAACTAAACTCAGTGAACCCCTTCCCAATCTTGTAAATTTAGCCTGAAACACTTGCCCAAGGCATTTGAAGCATATGCATAGTTTTGGTGTCTTTTTGAAAGGGAGCACTCAAGTTTTATCTGCACCATCACTTTATCTGACACTGAGTAATAGCTGTCTGAAGATACTGAAGAAGGAGGTTTTTATTTCCACCTGAATATTTTTTGCAACTGATGCCTGCAGATGATTATATCTGGGACTTACTAGCTGGAAAACACAATGGGACCACAGCATGAGGCCTTACCCTGGTCCAAGTTCAATAAAAACTGATAACACCACAGAAAATGAATACTTCCGTATGTTTTTCTAATGTATGTCTCTGCAAATTAAGGATATTTCTGATATTTATCTAGACAAATATCTGTATTTATATTATATATTATATTATTTATATAGACTATATATCTTTACATTGAGGTCTTTTATTGATCGAGGTCCGATTGAGCCATGGCAGTCTGAATGTTCAAATTTGAATTTTTCATCATAGATTCTGTTGTCTGAATTTAACTAATCCAATCTGTGCAACCCTAAAAAATAACATAACATATCTTACCTCTCTAAAATGTATTTCAGAGTGAGAACGTTGTAAATGTGAAGATGGTACACCACCTCCAGTTTGGGTAGCCTCTGTAAAAACACCACAGTGAAGATTTCATTTTGTGCATCCACTCAATGATGAAGAAGTTTTCCCTGTTATGACAGTTCCAACTGTAAAGAGATACATAAACCTATTTTTTTTTTTTTTCTCTCTTTTATACTTCAAAATTAACTTCTTCAGTTGTGTTTTTATTTCAACTCATCTGCATAGAACTCAGACTAAAAATCCTAAGCAAACACGTTTTTTGAAGTTACTTTATAAACAGTAACTTAAAAGTGGCTTTTTAAAAAAGCCATTTGAGGCAAACTGTGATTTGTGACTTAACCAGAAAGTCCCCCGGAAATGACTGTAAGTTTATGTAATGTCCCCACAAGTGTGTTTGTGTGCACATGTGCACTCATGTTCATACACTGTATTTGAGGCCTAATTTGCTTCTCCAGTCAAGTTAATTTTATTGATATTGCAGAACAGCATGAATCACAGTTTGTCTCAATGTGCTGGTTTCTGAAGTTACTTTTAAGTTGCATTTTTCTAGTTAAGGTAACCCTAACCCCTCGCTCTAACCTAAACCTAACCCTAAACCAAGTTCACCATAAAATGTAATGATTTAAGCTATGGGGTCCAGCATTTTGGTCCACAAGAAGTTGTCAGACCCCATACTGTGTGTGGGCTTTCGGTGTTGGGACCCACACACACACACACACACACACACACACACACACACACACACACACACACACACACACACACACACACACACACACACACACACACACACACACACACACCTGATCTCTTCTGTACTCCTGCCAGAGCAGTTTAGGGCAGAAGACTCCTTGTGACAGCAGTTCTTTGCTGGATTCCAGCAGGACACACAGCTGCACCTGGAGAGGACAGGAAGGGGACACACTGATTTCATATTTGAATTGCTTTATGTGCTCTGAACAAGAATCCTGCAGATATGAAACACAAACTCAAGGTGGAGACTTCTGTAAAACCATAAAGGTAACAATCTGTCAACAGACGTGACGCAGAAACCTGTCCCTGTTTTGCTAATAGCTCGCTACAACTGAAGTCCCACTCCCGCAGCACACACCACACAATCACACACTGACTGGCTGAGCGCGGCGCAGGAGGACGGGAAGAGAGATTAAATGTCTTTCTCAATATCTGATGCTCATTTTTTCTTTCGTCTGCCTGGAGCTGTTTGACCACAACCCACAATTCATTCTAATAATGCTACTAAATGTTTTCCAAGCTGTCAGAAGGTCTTCTATTTCATTTGTGCATTGCATTGTGGGAGAATGGGGCACAGCAACAGAGAAATCAACAGTATTTAGTATGCCTATCATCTGGTTTCAGTGTGTTTTGTCACTTTTTCCAATGTAAACACACTGCTGCTTAGATTTAGTGCGTAAGTAGAGTGTGGGTCTGGTGAACAGTAATCTTGAATTTGAGAGGGGACGTGAAATACAGAGGCAGCTTTAGTCAGAAACCTCTACAAACAAAAACGCTTATAATCCAATGTAAACTATTATGGGATTTACTAAGTGCATTACAAATTTTATGAAAGCCAGTACTGATGTTGTAGACCAAAGATGATGTTTTTGTTTCAGAAAAACAAAAGTTCAGATGGTCCTTCAGATCAGGGGTGGGGAGCCTCCCGCCCGCAAGACCTTTTGATCTTCCAGCAAGGCAGCTCGAAAATCCCAAAAAGCAATAACTTTATTTCAGCGATAAAAAAGTAGCATAATGACAAAACAGAAGCAGATGCAGAGGGTCCTGCTTTCCAAGAGAAATCAATGGGAGCGTTGGACAAAGTAAAACTGTTCGAAAGCGTCTGGAATAATTCATAGAGATGAAGGAAAACCTGTCGCAGAAACTCAGCGCTAGCAAGTGTGTGTATGCTTTGGTCTTCATGGTGGACATTACAAAGTACCTCTCAGAGCTGAACCTCAAGCTCCAGCAGCTTCTCAGCTCCCTGCTTTCAAGTTTGAAATCATTTGAAGTGAAATTAAAGCTGCGGCAAGCGCAACTGGAAAGAGGAACACTGTGTATTTTCCTGCTCTGCAAGAACAAAAACCTGCTGTGACATCTGAATACGCTGCTGGGTGTGAAAACTCCTTCAGGCGTTTGGTGAGAGGTTTCAGGACAGTAAACAAAAGGAAGTGAATATATTTGGTGTTTAATGTGGAACCAGCTGATGTGTCTGACAAGCAAAAACATAAAATCACTGAGCTACAAAAGCAACAACCTCTTTTCAAAACTGACTCTTGCAAAGACTCAGTTTTGCTCAAGACCGACTGATCCATACCTGGAAAACCAGCTGCAAGTAGCATCGTGATCAGCATCATAGTAGTCCCAGCCATCGCACAGGTTAGTGTAATAAAGTGTTAGTGTGATAAATGTGTTCAATAACTTAGTATGGCCCGGGGCAGCAGCAACAAGGGGGGCCAAGGCCAACCCCCGAACGCTCACCTTAATATTATGTCAGATCTAACAATGAGACACTTACTCTCTGAGAGGACGTGAGCAGCCCTCTCCTCTGGTCCTCTTCTTCCTTCACCTCCTCAGTTCCAGTGATCTCCATCAGCCTCTCCAGCACCATCTTCACTGCCAACACTGCCACAGGAACAGCCAGCTGCGAGGCCTGACGTCTCAGCTCACACACTGCCCACGGACAATACAACACCTCCTCTAGTTTGCAGCATTTACTTTGTGCCAAAGTTAGCTTGTCATCATTTGGCACTCCCCATGTGAGCAGGGAGCATTTCCTTAAAGCCAGATTTCTATTTCTGCATTGAATTTACGTTGTAGGTACGCCTTTCATAGCTGTGTGCCACACGCCGTGGCCTGATGTGCACCTCACTAGAAATGTAACGACACTTTGCGGCGATGAAGACTGCAACAAGTTTGTATCGAGCTGCTTCAACCTGTTGAGACGTCGAGACACAGACGTATAAATCAGCCTTAAGTCTCCTTTGTGGCGTATACAGTAAAAGCAAACGGAAAACGGATAGTTGTCCAGGACACAAACAGCAGACAAAGATGGATGTGATGAAAAGGTTATGTGAATTTGTTCACGTCTGCCGTCAGTTGACTCAAATTTTAGATGTTGGAAAGTACTGACAATGAATGTGAATGTGTCTAGCAGCAGGTATCGCTGGGCCACAGCGTGTCATATGAGCTGTCATTTCAAATTTTTCACCTTTGACAAAATTGATGTGCAGCTCAGAGGCTTTTTCTGAGACGTTGTCGCAAACACTCACCCAGCAGTGAACGTGAAACGGCAGATGAGACGCATTCAGACTCTGCCTGCTTCTGCTCTCCACTCTGAGTGTGAAGAATCCTGCACACATCTGGATTCTACAAAAAATAAACAGTAAAGATACATTAATATGATATTAGTGAAAGGTCACCAACTCCTGAATTTGAACGTACCACTTCACTATCAGTTCCTTCTACACAAGTCCCTTGCACAATCAGCACTAAAAGAGTATCATAAATGTGTAATTCATCCCGATGCACTCTCACCGATAAAATGCCTTTTTTTAGGCTGGTTTTATGCTATAAAGCAACCTTCATTTGAGCCAGAATGCAAAGTAGCACGTAGGGTAAATGCAGTATAAAGGCCTGTATAAGCTGCAAATCTTAGCATACAGTCATAACATTATAATTTCCTTTTAGAACCCATTTAGAGGCACATCTTTAGTAAAAATGAAGTCATTACATCATCTGACAGTCATGACAATGTCAGTTGTTACACGCCTCCTCTCACATAAGTCTAAAATGTTGTTGTTATGGCAGTTTAATGTTCATCAGCCCAGCAGGTTCACCCTCACCCACCTCCACCTCCCTGAGCAGAGCGCAGAGGTTCTGCTGCTGCTCCAGCAGCTGGATCGCTGCCTCCTGCAGCCGCTGACCGTCATCCTGCTTCGGCCTCTTCGCCACACGCCCAGCTGGGAATAGAAGAGCAGGAACACAACACAATGCTCAGACTCCTTCAAGAGTTCATATGGACACAAATAGCACACTGTGCCAAACACTGTAGAATGTTGCTTCTTCGTTGTACTAAAATTATGGCAAAATTTAAGCTAGCTGTAAAAGTTGGCCAACCTAAACCAGGACATGACATGATTTCCAGATACCTTTAGAAAGTTATTTTGTTTAAATTAAACGGAATTAGAGATGCTTCTCCATTAAGGGTCACGTCGAACTTAAAGCAACTCAGCAATTCAATATATTTATGCTATTGACTGAAGGGTGTTAATTTAACACTACAACAAATGAACGAACGTCAGTATTTATCGGGACAATATGTACACAGTAACACAGCTGAGGTGAATGGACTAGGTTTATTAAAGTTTGAGGGTGTATTTTTCATTTAAGACTGTATTCGCGTGTTGTTTAAGCTGATAACCAACAAACTCCATAAGCAACGTTAACGCTGTCCTACTGTCAACACACCGAGGAGGTTCGACAGAGTCCTTTTCTCGGAGACAAATCCACTCGACACACTCAAAGACATTTCAGGTTGGCTGAATGTTTAAACACGCTTCCAGAGAAAGTCGACGGTCGGCCAAATGGCCTTTTTTCATAAATGCATTTACAGTGTTACTAAAAATTTATTGCGCTGAACGTCAACATTAATTCGCGGGCTTGCTTGTTCAAGCTGCAGCGGAAACGCTTCAGCTAACTTCCTCCTCCGCGTTTTCTTCTTCTTCTATAGAGTTTTTGGCGGTCGGATCCTTATGAATTGTATTACCGCCACCTACTGGATTATAACAACTTCACAGTGAGTGAAAACCATTTAGAGTGTGCACTAACCGTGATCCCATTTCCACAGGGGAGCCACTAGCTGCCACAGGGAGTGCCACTAGGTGGCAGTATTGGCCCATATAAATTACAGAACGACACAAACGAGCAATAGAATCTAACAATTTAAACATCAATTAAGACATTAAAAAACAAAAATGATCACTAAAAGCATAATAGATATAACCATAAGACTTGGCAGGCTAAAATGAAAACAAGGATAAAATCTCTATGATTAAATGTGAGTAACACAATGTTACAGTTTAAAAAAATGAACAACAAATTAGAAAAAAACAAACAATAAAGCTTCTGTGCTCTCAAGTCCAAATTGAGAAAGAACAATAAAACGTGGTCCTGTACAAAAAATACCTCTAATTGAAATATATTAATAATACATTACTAGAACTTTATTTTGGTCTATCAATATTATTGAGTTGTCAACCACCACATATAAATTACATATAACTCTAAACATTTTTCATTGATAAAAAAAATAAATAAATAAATACAATTAACAGATCCTCACTCTATCAAAATAAAATCCTCTTTTTTCCCTAATTTTTCCCCAAAGGACTCTGGCAGCTAGTGGCACCCCAGTGGTATCTACAGCTACAGTGAAAAACAAACAGGTGGAGCAAGACTCTTTCTCATATTTTAATTTTGTATTTATTAAGTTTTGAATATTGTTTAAGAATAGTAAAACAAAGGATATATTTTTCATTATTGTAATTGGTTGATATAAATGACTATAAAGTCAGTGTGAGTAAAGAGTGGATGTTTTTCCTTTTTGATGAACAAAATGGGCAAAAGCATATCTTCTGTGGTGGAAATAACTACATAATAAGAATGTAAAACATAAAATTCGAACACACTTACCCCCCCCAACAACTATCCTAAAACAGATTTACAGCTGCTGACCAGTTGTGACAACAAACTATACAAAGTAAACTGGTCTTATTGGACAGTGAGTCAAGAGAGGCGTTTCTCAGCTGCCACAGGCTGCCACTGCAGTGCCACCAGCAGCAATCTGCAGCGCTAACAAAAGAAGCCTGTAGTTCCTTGAATGGCCACTTGAGGCTGCCTCCAAAAGCTAGTTAATCCCCATAGACCTCCACATTAACTCCTGCAGCAATATGTCCTTATTCCTGACAGCAGAAACATGAGAGAAGCTCTCTAACACAGCCTCATCCTGTAACACACATACTCAAGGTGCACTCTCTCTGGCAATTTCCCTTCAAAAATCAAACACCAACTAACTGTCCTCCATCCCCCATTCTCAGAATCTTGTCAGCTTTCTTGCTTCACACCTCTCCTTCACACCACACCTGCAAAATCCAGAAATGACTCGGCCTCCACTGACAGTGACAAACCACTTACCACTCCCCTCTCCTCTCCTCTCTCCTTCTGATCCAGGTGGGAAGCAAGACACACAGCTATAATCTCCAAATACACAAATCGGGGCTCTTTCTCTCTGCCGCTTTGATTCACACTCAGTGAAAACCATCCCACCCCCCTTATTCCAACTGAGCGTACTCCAAATATCTCAGAGTTTTCCTCCTACAACCTTTTCAACCACGTGTGGATCCATGAAAATCCCGTCTGTTTGTGTCACTGCTATCATCCCACCAAGATAAGTCTCCTCTTTCCTCATTTTCTGACTGGACTCGCTTGAATAATTACTTCTCTTCCTTTTACTTTCAAGTCCTCTCTTGTCCTCATTTCCAATTTCGCTCTCCAATTCCTTCTCCAAAGCAATTTCCGCCATCCCTCACCACTTCGACCATCCGAGCACCATCCTTCATGTTTCCCATCGCGCTCCTCTCTTTCATTTGGAAGGACAGTGCACGCTTCGGCAAGCTCTGTGACCGTCTCAGCCCGTGAGTGAGGAGGGTAGAATGCATATTGGTCTGTGATCTGGAGATGATCAAAATAAATTGCACTTAGTTTTATCATAGGCTATTTTATTTGATAACCTGCATGGATCTTTTTAGGAACGCAAGACAAAAATCCTGAATTAGTTTGGTTTGAAAATAAGAGGTTTGACTGAGTAGCCAAGTAAGGGCTAGTTTTATTTCTTAAGCTTAGAAAATTTGGCAAACTAGACCGAATAACACCAGTCCATTGCTCTGTTCTGATTGGTGGATTGGTGTTAAAATATTTTAGGCAGCTGAGTGAGACCTTTGTCTGATTTAACTGTTAATAAATTCAAAACTAGAGCTGTTTCAGGTTTAATTCACAATTCAAGCCTACCTCTGTCTCTCTCTCTTGTACACACACACACACACACACACACACACACACACACACACACACACACACACAATGTCAATGGTTAAGCTTACAAAACATATACAATCTCAGTGCTCCATGGTGGACAGTATCCAGCATGTGTGGGCATTGCGGAGATGCATGCATGTATATAACACCACCAAAGCCCAGCACAGACATAAAGGTAACAGCAACAAGTCTCCTTTTGGCCTCAAAGGAAAAGCAACACTTATTCCTAAAATAGAAAAACAATTTAAACCAATTTTTTTTCAGCTGTTGCTGAATATGAGGGTTGGATGAGAGAGAATCGTCGATTACATCCAAGATACTTGTATTGAGATACAGACAATCTCAGAGCCCTGAAATGTGGTGATAGATGGAAGATTCAGTCCTAGATTTTTGTCAGCATTCAAAACAAGTTTTAAATCACACAGGGTCTGTTATATAGTATTAAATGCAGGCTGTAGCTGTAGTGTAGACACAGAGAAGTATATGACAGTATCATCAGCATAAAAGCGGAATTCTGTCATGGCTAGTGGTACATATACTGAATAATAGCACACCTGTCAACCCCCTACCATTTTCCCCAGTATTCTCCTGTATGTTTAACCTTTTTCAACAACAAAAGGCAGTATGCAGAACATTAGATGTACTGCCTACGAATGAACAGTCATTCACTCAAACAGCATCGCCAATAAAAAAAGTTAGAAATATAAGAACAACATGGATAAGTATCTCACCAAATGACAGGAGGCTTACTTGTACTTAATGAAGACGTCATACTGTTGGTAAAATGTGCCATACGGATTTTAGGATTTTAGTGTATCACACGGAGGGAAAAGTGACATGAGTCAGCATGACAATCTGCCAAGCACAAGTACCCCCAAGAAACATGCCCCACCGATAACTGTATTTATACTAACTCTCCATCCATTTTCATCATCACCCTCTCCTATCCACTGTCTCAGTTGGCAAATCACAACTGAAGCATAATGTGTAAGTGATGTGTACATATCCATCAAGCGATACATAATTAAACTAAGTGCTACATTTATCTGCCTTTTTGTGTTTTCATCTACAGTATATAATGCAGGGGTGTTCATATCATCTCACTCAGTGTAGGAACTAGTTAACTTGATCCTTGTTGCTCTGATATTTTAAAGCAAGTAGTTGACCAGTGGTGATTTTTGGACTCACTGTGTGTACCCTTGTCTAAATGTAAGGGGTCTCTAGACAGGGGTGGTGGGATGGCCCAGGGTGGGGCACTGCAAAATTTCCCATATTTTTAAATTCCACTGTTGACAGATATGATAGCGGTGTTCCCAGGACAATTCCCTGGGGAAAGCCCTTGAGATACAATAAGGGAATTAGAAGTGATACCATCTGCCTTCTGCCTGATAGATAATGTTCTAAGAGTCTTACACTCAAAAGTCTCTGCAACAGTATTGCATGATCCACAGTATCAAATGCCTTAGCGAAATCAATGAAAGGGGCTACACAATGTTGCTTGCTGTCTAAAGATTGAATAAAATAGCTCACTATTTTTAAGTTTCCTCTCACTGCTAACACTTTAGATGGTAGACTGTTGGCTCAAGTCACCCATTGCATCGTCCCTTTGTTCCTGTTTCTGTCTGGAAACCACAGAGAAGCAATACAGATCATCTCATACCTAACACATCTCTAGTTCTGGGTCATCCCAAGCTGAAGCAACATAATAGAGGAAAAGAAAATGCAATAACCAATTAATTTGTACAAATATGTCTGCACTTAAATCTGTGTATCTGTGCTCATGAGTGCACGTAAACAGTTGGTGAATGACGCCTGATGTTTTGAGCACCAGAAAAGTATCACCAAGGGAACAATGAGGTCTAGCTTATCGAAGCTTATACAAACTAGCTTGTTTGTAGCATTTTAAACTTTTTAACCTGTGACAGTCTTGCAGAAAATGGAGGTTGTTGTCTATTGTCTTGCTACAGTAATTCCTATATTAATTTATTTTGACTCTAATGTTCAGAGGCGTAAATGATGTAGGCCAGAAAATATAGTGGTGGTATTCCCATGCTGATGTACATTAATTTTTGGCTTTTTGGCTTGCTTTTCTTTACACATACAAGGCCTTTCTAGACAAGGAGTAAAACACTACACACCTTATGGCTGTTTTTTAATTTGTTATGTTATTACAAATTTCAATGTGAATTTAACAGAGGTTTTGTTTCCTGGAGGTTCTGGTTTCACTTCCGCTCTGCATATGTAAAAGTGGGTTTGTTACACTCGACAACACAAAAGTTTCAGATTCATGATTAATTAATTAATTAATTAATCAATTAATTAATTAATTAATTAATTCAACAGAAAATTAATAAGCAACTGTTTTGATAATTGATAAGTCTTTATCTGTTGTTTATCATTTTATGAGCACAAATGTGAAATTTTCTCTGGTTTGTTTCAGTGTCCGTGTCCAAAGGCAGTTTAGAGAGTGTCCTAAACTGAAGGATTTTATCTACTATTAGATAGTTGAATGGCAATCTGCCATTAAATTTCTTGGGATGCATCATATTTCATAACAGTCTATAGGATTCTTGCACTGGAACACGGTGCTGGAGAGGCAGACAGACTGACCAGTCCACAAAATGGTGATGTGATTCATTCATTGTAAAAAACACAAACTCAGCGTATCCCTGATAAGTCCCTGTTGACCACAGGTAGCTGTGGTCGTTCCTGCAGAGGACAGCACATGCAGCAATGAAAAGCCTGCAGTTGTGAACCCTGTAATCATAAAGCCAATAGAGAGAGGATACTGAAGATTAGATGCTGTGTGTCTACTGATGAGGGGCTGAAGCCTTTGACACGGGTCATCATGCCACCATAATCACCACACAAAGAGTATGGAGGGTGCGGGGTGAGAAAAGAGACGCTTTGAATTTCGCAGTGAAGCCAAGAAATAGAGACACAATAAATGACAGAGAGGGAAAGCAGAGGTGCAGCTCAATTCAGAGAGAAAACCTGAAAGACAGACAGGCAGATGGCAGAAAAAGCCTTCATCTGATACCCCTGCTGACCCTCTGACCCTGCCAATATGTTCCCTGATTGGTTCAATCAATTCTACAGAGACCAATCAGCTCCGACACTGACCTTCGTATATTTACTGCTTCCAATGGCAAAGATGAAGAGAGAGATGTGGGAAATCATGATGGCAGCAGATGTGGCTGATAGGACAGAAGAGGGGAACTTCAGTGTCAGCGCTCTCCTGTCGCCACTTTCCCATTTGTTTCTGTTTTATTGTGGAAATTGTCAGATAACAGTAACCGTTTTAAAATAAAGTCTGACCCTGAAGCACTCTTATAAAGAGCTTTGAGTGCTGCAAATTACAATTCTGTATTTTTAGCCCACTCGTGACAGTATAGGGCTTGAAGAACATCTATATATATTGATTTGTTTGATTGATGGGTCGTGTCCATGCATGCATTTACAGAATCAAGTATCTCAAGAGCAGTAAATCTGCTCTAACTGGCCCATCCTTGATCTACATGATACATGACATTGAAGCTTTGTGGTCCAAAAAAATGTTGTCATATACAATTTTGCAGGTATTATAAATGAAGGGACAAATAACAATTTTGATGGGATGATGGCACTGGATGAATGTCTGTAATTTTTTTTTTTTTTTCCAAGTCCATTTGTAGATTTTGGGATATTTCACCAGATCAATAAAATGTTTAAATACTGAACCATTTTAGACAAATAGTAAGTGATGAATGTTAATCAATTATTGCTATTGTTAGCATTCAATTTCCCAAAGGTATCAAAATATACACAAGGATTTTTGGGTTTTCACAACACTACCCTCTGTTTCACACGTTTCCCTGAGGAAGTCTCCCAAATTACACACATTCTGCCTGATTCTTAGATAAGTGCTCTTTTAAGATGTATTTTTAATAACTAACCGAGCACAATACATCACCCTTAAATATTAAAATTAGTTTTTTTCATCTTCATACAATGGAGAAAAAAAGTGTTATAGAAATGTTTTAACTCTTGTATTGTCTGTTAAAAGACATCCTAGAGTTCCCATCTATCAACATAACTGCACAGAAAACATGCCCAGAGCTGTAACAGCTCTCTTGTTACAGTAGCAGTTAATTAAGTTGGTCAGGAGGGAGCTTTATTGATCGGCTCAGTTAATTGGTCATTTAAGTGTCCAATCCCAGAGGCCCATTCACCAACACAGCTACTGTTTCAGGTTGTGTGTGTTTGTAAATGTGTGAGAGAGTAAGGGTATGCGCAAAACCGCAGGACCCACAATACACTGCCTGCGCTAACAGCTTGATATCATCAAACTATAAATTTTCCGCTTCACTACTGTGGGTGGAATGGGAAAATCACACATTGTCCCCCAGTTAAAACATTATAAGAACTTGTTTTAGATGTGAGGAAAGGTCAGTGGGTTAAGAAACAACAACGGCAACAGATCTGTCTTCTGCAGGACCATGAAGAATTGTAGGGGATTATCTTCTAACCAACAGATGACCCTCACCGTCCTTAGGTCATGTTATTAAAGTCGAAATTCTTACAGATCAGCAGTGGTCAAACACTACATCTAAACCCACAAATTTATTCCTGTAGTGTTAAAATCTAAAGCCTGTTTGGCCGTCTGCGTCTAAGTCGTGGTTATCCAAGGAGGTTGATTAGCTGTTGACGGCTAATGACTGTGGAAGAGTCCTCACACGAAGACCAACAGCATTAGCCACTGCTCTATTTAAGATACAGCCGATGGCGTTTGACAGCTCTGCAATGGAAACTGACCAAAGAATCAGCGTACGCTGACAAATGATGAAGAAGCTGCAAACAAGGCGCTTAATTGCAGCATCAACAAAAGCAACTGTCTTAGCATTTGACAGAGAGTTGGAGAAAGCACTTAGATAACTATCTGGCATAATGTTTCACAGTGGATCACTAAGGGTGGGGTCTTGGGGTGGTGTGGGTTTGGGAGGGGGGCAGACAGGACAACATGGTGTACTACTTTGGGTGTCACATTACTTTGGCCAAAGTGTCTACAGGGACAGAGTGAGGAGGAAAGCACAGGCAGGACATGAGAAAGACAGACAGCAGAGAGAGGGAAGGGGCAGACAGGGGTAGGAGGCAGCTCCTCAGAGGCCCAATATCACCTATATCAGGTTTTTAATAAAACAAAATATGAAACTGGAGCATGTGGTATGAAATCTGTAGTATGATTTGTGGTTAGTGAATTATTTAGTAGTCTGAAAGTGCCTCTACCTACGGTAAGGCCTATTGCCAAGGGGAATAGTGAGTCATGTAAATGTAATACTGCCTAACCCCAGTGACAGAGACACTGATATGAAGAGGGTTATGAAGTCATACCTAGAATGATTATCAAGCCCAGTCTCACTCCTCAGACAGACACCAAGATGCTCTGAATCTTATTTTGTGTACATTTTCAGACTTATGTCAACTTTTTGTGTTACCGTCGGGGAGCCAGATGTTTAAAAATGCATGTGTGCCTCAGTTATGGTCAGATTCATTCATTGCAGTTGTAAGGGATCAAAGTGGATCAAAGATAAGCTCCGTCCTGATTCTTATTTTTACAGTGGCTCTGCACCCTCATGCTACACTCAAAGCATAATGGATGCGTGATAATGGTGAGCGGCGACTGTGACTGATCTGCTGTCACGTTAATTGGTTTACCGTGCAATGGCAGCAGCATGTAATGTGAACTGAAGTGTTCCAGAAGCACCACTACACATTTAATAATAATAACAACAATTAGGATTATAATCACAATAATAATAACAATGAAACTCAATTTATAATTAGATGAGCAGATTGATCCAACTGTCATGTCATGTCTATAACATGAATGTTACTGCACCCTGCCAAGAAATAGTCTGGCCCATAATCCCCTGTGTAATGGTGAATTGTCTTTTTTTTTTTTGTTATCAGTGAGCCTTAGTGTTGCTGGTAGGCATATGTTTTTTACCTTTAGTAGAACCGGGCTGTCTCCCCATTTCCAGTCCTTATGTTTATCTATGCTAAACACCTCCCATATTTAGTATACAGGTATGAGAGTGTCATCCATCTTCTCATCAAACACTGAGGAAGAAAGCTAGTCAGTGCATTTCCAAAATGTCAAACTATTCCTTTAAGAAGCAAAAGACATTAAAAGCACAGCCCGTCTGGTTTTAAATGGAGGGCTTTACAGTAACTGCAAAGGCCTGGTCAGCATCTCCGGTGGAGAGTTATGAATCCTCAGCGGAGCTCCATGCACTGATCTGAGGGCAGACAGGTACAAATGACTCAACAAAGTCACTTATATAATTTGAAGGGAGGCCATTGAATACCTTTTTAAATGTCATTTTAAAATCAATGTGAACCCTAGCAAGAAGCCAAGCTGGTCAGCATCATATGTCACATATCTGCTGCATTTTATGATTCCAGCAGCAGTCTCGATAGACCTCTTTTTAGTGATGATGGAATGTTTCTGGCGGAACACTTTGTTACATTGTTTACTTTTTTGGGGCATAATTCTATATGCATTCACACAACACATGAAAGAAAAGCACACAACTTAGATGAACACTTAAACAAAAAACAAAGGTTGGGGAAAGGACAGTCTAACCACATACATCATTATGACCTTAACTTAGTTCATTCATTTTCCTAATTACCTCTGCTAAACCATCTAAAAGGCATTGTGGTCATTTTGTATATGCAGCAAAGAGCAAGTGCTATTATATGAACTACGGTTTTCAATCAGACCTCTTCAACTTTTTGACCATTGGCCATTTTGGTATTCTCGTATTGAACATGGCCGACATTGTGTTCACCACTTCAGACCAAATTGTTTTTAGAAATGGCCGTTCCCAAAATAGGGGCGTGGGGGTGCCAGTCACACCACAGCCGTGACAGCAGGAGTAATGCACTCTATGAAGGATCATTACAATATTTGCTTGATTATGCATAATGACTGGCTGCATGTTTTTATGAGCACAATAACATCTATGTGGTATATTTCAGCCAGGATCTTGATCAGATAAGTAAAGGTTCAATCCAAAGTCACACTTTGTGACTAGACTAGACCATATTACACTTAAAATCTGTCAAACTGTAGGGCTTTTGTGACCACTGTCCTCAGCTGTAAGCCTGTGTCCAGAGAGACCGATGGCATGTTAGATTAGTTGTAATTGATGACAGAGTGCTGCTCTGACATGTGGTGCAGAAGCCAATAATTATATTAGATGGTCAACCATCAGCATCCCAGAGGGACCCCTGCTTGAGCTGAGAGATTAAACAATATTTCCCACCGTTCCAGGAGGAGGAGACATGCTGAAACAAATTGTAGAATCACGATTGAAATGGACTCTCCACGAACCACATCTCTGCAAGAGACTAGGGATGTACCTGCATCTGAATATGTTATTATGGACAGCACAAGTAATGTGATTGAAACAGAAACACAAATTCACTCATTATTATTCTGAAAAAACAAAAAAACAAGTCAGCTCTGTGATTGACATATGCATCAGCCATTCTTTTCCTCAAATCAATTCATTGTGGATGGCCACAAGATAAAATCACCCTTCTCAACTGTTACCATCTCTCCCTCCCTGCAGTTGGACCTGACATATCGGAAAAACCCTCCTGTTCTGTCGACGGGGTTCCCCTCGGGAGAGATACGTCACACATATCAGTGTACGGAGATGCATCTCTCCCCAGATGGGGTGGATTCTGTTTAATGTGCACGTTCACTGGCCGAGCGACAGGGGGATGCAAAGGGAATGAATGAAAATACATTTCCAAAGAAGTGCAGCGGTGCATAAGTGTGAGGCAAAGCTCAGAGGTTTCAGGCCTGCATCAGGAGCCCAGCGTTCCACAGATTCAGATTCTCTTAATCTCATTAACACGGCTATTTTTTAACTGTTGGGAGATTCTGTCAGTCAAACTCTTTTCAACCTTCAGTGGAGCAGCTGTATTTAAAGCAGATGACAAGGTACTGTTGAAATGCTCAGCCATGTCATTTAAAGAGCAGTCATAGCTGCGTGGCTTTGGAGCCATTCTTTTTGTTCAGATGAATATTCAGGTCTCCTCTGGATTTCAAGTGCAATCTGCTCTTAGAATTCCTGCATTAACAGCGATGAAGCTTAGTGGCCAATACAATACAATGATGAGCACTGATATATACTGCTCTGAGCTCAAGAGCAAGATGTAAAATCACCCAGGTCAACGTCATTACACACACATTGTTTCGAAAAAATGGCTGCAATGCCTCCTCGTTTCTTGTTTTGTCTGACTGACATTATCATTTGGAGGCCATCCTCTATCAGTGTTACTACACCAGTACTGCTGTTCAGCCAGGTCTCAACTAAAACCATTAAATGACCCTTCTTTTCAGTTATCAGATCATTAACTAAAAAGGATTTGTTAGCCCGTGATCTGACATTAAAACTTGCTAATTTCAGCTGTAGGGATTCTGCGACACGAGAGGAGACTTACTGTGCCTGAACATTGACAAATCGATTGAAGTAACATAACACAATAGTGTAATCTACATTGGTTAAACATCTAATGAAGAATAGATTTTTGAATTATTTTAATCCCAACTTTATATTTCTGAATTGTTGTGTCCCCTGGCCGCGGTGAGATCACTGAGGTCCTCTAACTCAGGCCTCTTGGCTGTCCTGAAAGCAAGGCTTAGAAGCAAACGGTGACCATATTGAGGGCTGAGGCAACACACACAAATTTGAATAATAAAAGCATTTATTGTCACAAAAATGGATAATGATCACTGGGAGATGTTCTGTTTCCATCCAGAGAGGAGCAGGCAGGTAGGTGAGGTAAGTTCTTCAGGTGGGGGGCTGGAGCAGGGCAGACTTGGCAGGTTTGAAACAAAAGGAGAGCAGAATTTCTTGTCAGAAACACAAAACTCTAGAGCACATAATTAAATTCAAAGTGGCCAAGACGTGTTACCAGACTGGAGAGTACAACAATCTGGTGAACACTGGCAAGGAGATCCGTGTTTTTATCCTGTGGTTGATGAGTGTGGATTGGCTGCAGCTGTGGTGGCTGATCAACACGGGGAGCAGGTGTAGGTGAGCCATGATTACAGGGTGGACAGACACAAGGAGAGAATAACATGACACAGTGGGACAGTGGAAAAACACACAGAAACACAAGCAAAGGGAGGAGGAAGGAGGCAGACCAAGCTTTCGCAGTTGTTGGCTCCCACCCTGTGGAACCATTTTTCCCCTGTCTTAAAAAGGCAGAGTCAGTTGAATGATGTCCTGTAATGTGTGTTTGCCTTGTCTGTAGTTTTTCTTATTTATTGTTGGTGGTGGGTGGGATAGAGCAGTCCTGTTGGGTTTAATGCATGACATACAGGTCTTCCTCTCTATATAGGCTGACCCTTCTTCATTCAACAATGGGCTGCTCCCATGTTATTTCCGCAATAATTCTTTACATTGTAAAGATTAATGTTCACGGAGCATATTGGATTGCATTATTGGAGAGGGCAAATCATATGCAGCTCCCTTCATATCAAAGCAAGTGGTTTGGTTGGCTGCATGCCCACATCAAGGTAACAGATAGGGGAAACAATAGTAGACCATGCAGATTTTAAGGACGATCTTTTAAAGTGATCTCATCAATAGCTTCATGTATATAAAAAACATGAGTAAAATAATTGTATTAAACAGAAATTGTTAAATTAGAGGTCATCAACAGACAAAGCAAAGTGCATTCAACTGAAATAGCCATGTTGCACAGTGGCTATTTCTAAGCTGATGCTCAGCAGGTGTACCACTTGACCGGGCTTGGACTGTGTGGCTTGTGAAGTTGTTGTGAAGAATTGTTCAAGTTGCACAACGTAATGTAAAGTGGTCTTACACTTTTCCTTAAGTAGGCTTGTCAAAAGCTTAATTTCTGCTTTCACTTGAGCAATCTTTTATGGGAGTAATTTTCCTCTCACCTGAGTATAGATTTTCAGTCCTTTGCACACCACTGCATTTACACACACATCTGTCTTGGTTTTCCCAGCTACGTGTAAGTCAGAGTTGGTCCTTCTTCAGTCCAGAGGGAAGTAGTAATGCACCTGAAGCTGTTTGGTAACTGTCAAAAATGCCAGAAGAAAAGCAATATATAATAACAATATTTAGCTAGCTAACTCATGGAGAGATGTATTTACATCTTGCTGACATCTGGCAACAATTCACCTTAAGGCTCCTCCAGAGATGATTTGAACAATTGTACTTCAATCCAACTTGAATGCTCCTTTGATGCATTTATGCTCTTTTGAGATGAAAAAGCTGCCTGAGATTAATAGAGAGAGTCAATGGGGTCATTAGGATTCATACTGTGGAGAAAATGATCTCAATAGTTGTTGAGATACTTCAGCCCTACTTGGCTGCGAAGTTGACTCTATAAACTGATATAAATGTGAACAGAAATGTCTAAGAGAGCAATTTTCTAACTTTAAACTTACTTTAAAATAAGTTTGTTAGATACTGGTATCAAATAGTGTGTGAGTGAAGAGTGAGAGTGAGAGTTTGAATGCACTTTTGAAGTAGTCTATTCCTGCATATCGGTGTAATCAATAATTGATAGATCTAATTAAAAGCTCAAGTGGATAATCCACATTCATTCACTTTTCCTTGTGAGATGCTGCTTGAAGGAAAGACAAACAAGTACAGAAGAAGAGAAGAGGACACAGCTCCTCAAAGATGAAGTAACTTTTAATGAGTCAGAATCATACACAGAGCCGCTTTAAAAGTTCACCACATCTCAGCTTTTTATAAAGACGTTATATAAGTTTCCAAATTATTCTAATACATGGAGTTATAAAGGATAGTATGGAGACAGATACTGTATACAAGACGTTACCCAGAGAGAGAGAGAGAGCGCGCAGCAGAAAAAGATACTGACTTATTATTAAGCGATGACAGTTTTAACATATTCAGCTTAAATACGTCGTATGGGAAACATGATGCAGGAAAACACTTACGAGAAAGGAGGAGAGAATGAAGTAGTACATGAGCGAGAGTCGAAGTGAATAAATAGCGTGGAAAGTGGAAAAGAGCCCAGGTGATTATAGAAAGAACAATGATGCTGAAAACTAAACAAAATAAAAACACCAGGAAAATAGAAAGGAAGTATAAGTGTGACATGATGAGCCAACAGAAAGACAAAAGAACCGTTTCCTCTCACTCTAATGCCATTAGAAGTACTAAAGACTGAGACTCACTCAGTGAAAGCTTAAAGCTGTGATCATACAGGACACATTTAGCAGCGTGTTGAGTCTGTTTTGAATATTTGACAGTTTGCTGTAGTTGGTGCACTGATTTTGTCCTCCAGGAAGCTTACTGTACAAGGACCACAGGAAAAACCAGAAAAATGGCCAACGTGTTGATAATTGTTACACACCTGGTTGCCCCATTTAAAGTCCTTCAGAGTCCTGAAGGCTAGTTGGCTAAACTTCCCAAAACAACACAGCCTATAGTTAATACTGATGAATTTAGGATGCTTGTTTCCTTGTTATTTGGGCAGAATTTGAACCATCAGACAAAATGTTGATAATGAAGGATTCTGCAAAATCCTGGATTACTTTCAGTACCAGCGTTCTTTCAGTGCCAATATTTTTTACATTTTTTTTATTATCATGCTAGCACATGGCAAATTTGATGTGGTTAAGATTCAGGAAGATTATGATTATGGTTGAATTTAGACAATTAAAACACCTGAATTGGTTCACTTAACAAAATACCTTGGTAATGGCTGAAAGAACAACTCCCCCCAAACATTAATACAGTTGACAAAACACAAATTCCATCCCCTGCTAGTCAGGTGTGCCACACGTTGACCCACCATCCTGCTTGCCACCCCCTGACTTTCTGCCTCACTACAGGATAAATATTAAATGTACACTTCTTCCTGCACTGGCCCTGAATGTTGCCACTGGACCTACTGGTAAATCTATTACTACAGTATGATGCTGTGTATTTACGGGGACTTTTCGACTTGGATACCACTGACCCATTCATGTTTACTTAAATTTTATGGCTTCTCAAAATGAAAGTAGAGCAGTGTCTGTCTAAGTCTACAAACCCTGTCCTGTGAGAGCTGGCCCAAACTTCTTAAGCAGTGAGAAAAGCTGCACAGGGCCGCTTCAGTAACCAGAAATCCTGTTAAGTGAGGTCACTAACCAGCATCTAACAAATCATGTTTACCACCCGTGACATTCGTCAGGTTATCACAGGAGTGACAGACAGTGCTGTTAATGCGTCTGAAGAGCAGATTTTCCTCTTCATTTCAAAATTTTCACTTCCCATCTACAGAGAAGATATTCTGCCACTAACAGTACTGACAGTACAATTTAATTTGACAAAGGGATCTAACTCATTGAAGATAAGACTCTTCTCTCGGTTGCAGCTTCACTTTGTGACCAAGACTGATAACAGCCGGGATTTTATTTTGCAGTCGTTCTTAGCGCAGCTTTAATGTGAAACACTTGCAGTCTGTGAGAAACAAAATGATAATTTTCATGACAACCACTGGAAGATTTTCTGTATTGTACTGTATGTTTTGGCATTAGCATTAGAATAAGTCCAGTGACGTATTTCAGTGGGAATCCCACATGGAAAATATTCTAAGTATATTATGAACGCTGTTACTTTGCTTTTTTCTAGCAGCCTGCAGTACATGAGCATGTGTAAATTCGGATGAATTCACATTGTGATGCTAATGTTGTAATTGAAACCTGCAGCTTAAAGTATTCAACAAATATACAGCATGTTGCATAATGCAATCAGTTATGATGATCTCACAATAAATCGTCATTTTTATGTTTGTGGATCAACTCTTTACACACAGTTTCAATAGAAAATATGTCTGCTGACTGACTGCTGGCTAGGATTGCACTTTATCTCATGGGTATTCACGTTAATATGTCCACTCTCTGTAGATGCTCAATTTTTGCTGTATGTTGAAGTGAGAGCACAATACAGCAGGGTCACTTCGCAATAAGGTGGATTTTACCGTTAGTGTAAGAGGAAATGGGTAAACCTGGGGCTCCTGAAAAAGCAATATTTCAAATCCGCTTGATCTCCAACAGCCAAATTCTGATGAAAAATCGGAAAATTCAATCATACTTCAAGGCCAGCTTGTCTAGCCTGCAGTTAACATCTGTATAGTCAGTATTTTTCGGAGCAAATAAATAACACTACATTGGTCAAATTCTATGAATAATGCAAGGCACATTTCTGTGTCATGTCAAATCTGAACACATCTTAAGAGCAGAATTCAGACTGGTCTAACATGTCAGACATATCTTTGTGCAACCAAACCCAAGGGTGTGAGCACACACTGAACTACCATTATGCAAGGCCCCTATAGGGGGGCCATACCACAAATGTAGCAAACATAGTGCATGCACTTCTTCTCAACCACATCCACGGAAAGTGCTACACATGACAGCATGAACCTACGAACATGCAGAGCGAGGCAATAGGAAAGCTGCTCCTCCTGAGAACCTAGTAGACCTTATTGATAAAACATGACTTCCTGGAGGACATTCAGGAAAAAAACATTCACAGTGAGAGAAAGATGCAATGTACCGTATATGACACAAAGTACTGATTCACCAGTGGATGGTGTGTTTTTACATTCTTGTCTTTTCCACTTTTATGCACAACAGGCTTTTTCAGTAGTGTGAAAGACATCAAGCTGTGAATTGCACATAGGACTGAACAGCTACTGTAGCTACACAAGTTTCCTATGCCTGCTAAAACTCCACCTCATAAATATTCATACTTGTGGAATATAGCTGTTTAATGTGGCTACAGGTAAATCAGAAAACAGCCACTCTATCATACAGTAATCCTTGAGAGGGCTGAGAAAGAAAGAGGCTGGGAAAGTTGACACTCTGGGTGAGGTTTCACACAAGCTAGATAACTTTGGCCTTATTTAATCCTGGCATCAGATTTTTCCAATGTAATAGAACAGGTGTTAAATCATTCTACATTTTCATCTCCATTACAGCATTAATGCCAGGTGAAAATTTGGAGTTTTATTATTTTCGAACAAAGGTTTTGAGAAACTACATCTGAGACAACAACATCAGATACATGACAATCAAACATCAGAACAGTGGATAGTATGACAGTTGTTTACATGTAGATATCTCACAGCTATCTGACCACAGTAAACCTTTCTCAGTCTTTCAACCCTGAGGGGACAGAAAAGCTGTGGCCCTGTCTTTGACATGAGACAGTTCATCAATACAGCTATGGCTATCAATTAGGGCAAAACTTGACCAAAGCTTTGTCATGTTGCCGTTAAGATGACTAATCTACAGTTTAGCATGGATTTTCATGTGTCAAACTAATGGACAGAGAGCTGCCTTTGGATTGTTGGCAATCGAGTGAAAACAGTTTTTACTGATGGTTTCAATATGTCTGCTGGAAATTTTGGGGTATGGTGGCCCAACGCTAAACACTACCTCAGCTCACTGACCTAATGTTTCACCTTTGACAGAGTATTAAACCTTTCAAATGTGTATGATTTATATCATAATGATTCTCAGTCAGTCATGAGCATATATCTCTCTGCATATATATCTATATATATATATATATAGAGAGAGAGAGAGAGAGGCTAGCAGTTTCCAATCTTTATGCTAAATTAGGCTAAACACACCATTAGCAGACACACAGATTAAACCGACATCAATCTTTCTATCTGTCTCTGGGTGGCAAATGGCAAACAAAAGTAAATCCCAAAATGCTGAACTGTTCCTTTAAGACTGAAGAGTGTTTCTGATCCTGGAACAGCGCTTGCACTCTGAGGTGGTTAATAGGACATCGACCCAATAACTTTACATCTTCCCTCTATTGTCCCGACTAATACATTACCATTAAATGAGCAACTAAAAACACAATGAATAGAAATTATCTAAATGTAGGTTATCTTGTTAAAATGTTGAAAAGACATTCTACAACTGTGTGACTAGCTGAAGTAAATAATAACAGTAATTACAACTGGAAAGAAATATTATCAAAATATCTATCGGCTTCCACTGAACCATATAACAACACATCAAGAAGCTAAAAATAAACAAACTCGAGAAAAGGAAATAAGTTAACATATCTCAAGACAAAGAGATTTACAGTATATACATTCTTTTTAAAAGTAACACGATTGTTGTTCATTGACTGGTAGCTCCATCGTTATCCTTTCAGTGCACACTTTCTGTTGCCATAAAGCTATTGTTGCTCAATCATGTCCAGGATCTGATGTCAGAGTGGATCCAGTAATATCACGTGAAACAAAAAGGCTTATTTTTAAGCGATCCTTAAAGTCGACCTCCCAGCCGTTTGTCCTTTGATGGTGATCAGTTTTTTCCTATCCAGTGGCAGAATATTCCAATGGCTTTGGAGCATGGCAAAGGTCCACTCTTTGATTTAAAATTAAAATAAATAAAAAATATACTGAATGTGTATTAAAAAAACAAACAAAAAAAAACAGGAAATGTAACTTCACCTTGGGTAGTTCGACTTTCTTGTCAAGCTGGAAAGGGTACAAAAAGCTTTTTTCCCTTCATTTTTTTCTTTCTCCTCCACAGGGATATTTTTTTCTTTAGCATTTTCATCATTTTATTTCTGTTTTTGAGGTTTTTTTTTCTTTGCAATACACAGAGTGCTGAAAGTATGTCTGTTTATAAGAAAAACAAGTACAGTTTACAGCTAGTGTACATTTTTAAGCAGGTAAACAAAATGTAAAAGTGCTCTTATTTTGAAAGACTATGTTTTTGAGTTCCCAGTGTTTAGAAAGAAGTAGGAGGCACTTAAGTCCATCTCTATGGCGACGGACAGCCACTCAGGCCATGCTTCCAGGCTCAGGATTGGAAGGTCTGGTCAGGTTCTTGCAGAAAAGAACAGCTCAGTGGACTAACAGGAGGCCAGGACGAGAAGGTTCATCTATGAAGGCTTTGCAGATGAAAACAATGAAGTGTGCTAGCATTGGACTAGCACTTAAGAACACAGTGGCTGCTGTACATGACGTTTGGCTTATGCAGGCTGTCCTTTCTTGTTGATCCACTTCCTTGATGTTTCAATGAACAGTGTCAAAAAGTGAAATCTGTCCTACAGATAATCGTGTGAACAGTGCATTTCCTTAAGATTAAGCCTGAACTGCCAGGTCCTTCTTTCATTGATCGCTGTCTGGAATGTGGTGGTTGACTTCGTCAGCATTGTGGCCTCCGTCTTGACATCTGTATCAGGAGAATTCTGGTCACAGCCACAAGACTGCTGCTGGTTTCAGGGGTAGTCATGCCAGTAAAGGTCCCAGAATGAAATGATGCAGCAGTTCAGTTCCTCTGTTCATGGTTTTACTAAGAACCAACAATCAAAGACTTTTATCATTGCTCGAATGAAAAAAATCCATCTGAGACTGTTTCAAGCCGCCCCCAAAAGTAGGTCATTAAATAAAAGTATAATTTTAACTCTTGGAATTAGTCAATAGACATGTTTAGTACTTCAAATTTGCAGGAAGTCATGATGATATTTTGAAGATGTTCCAGAATGAATCTAGAACTTCCAAGTTCTACATGAGGGGCATTGAGTCCAATTTGGCCAAGCAATAATGGCAATCCCAATTCATGTAGGCAAACATTGATTTTTAAAAGACAAAGAGATTTCTTGAAATTAATCTAATCTAATTAATTAATTTGTCTGTGTCCTCTTTCTGAACTTCTACATGTCCATTACTCAGTGGAAGTTGAAGATGGTTTACAGTTTGATGACTGAGCCAAACAAGGCAGAGCGAGTAAGATCACTCTAATTTAGGATTTGTGAAACTTAGCTCAATTGAAGAAACCATGTCTGACTCACCAAGGGACACAAATAAAAACACATCGAGGGGGGTATAGGACAGGATATCTGAACTACAGTCAAGCCAAGCCAGACTCTGCCAGGCTCGGTTAGGCTTTTATCAAGACCGAAGCTGCACTGACTTAGACTGTGAAATGAGAATGCACAGACTAGGGAATGATGGTACCTAAATCATGAAGATAAGAAAACCAAACCATGCCAGACCAGTACAATCAGGTGAATCCAGTTAGTCCAGTTTGCAATCCATACTTCAAAGTTTTTAGTCATAAGCTCATCTGAAAAAAGCAAAGAGCAAGACTGGACCACACAAGCCTGGACCCAACCATTTATGGAAGGTCCAACACATTTCAGTTGATTATAATGTAATACCACAAATGTAATCCAGTTCATTCAAATCCAGTTAAACACGCATCACTGTACTTTAGTTATGTCGTTCCAATTCTTATATATCAGGCAGTTGGATGCAAGGTACAGTTCATGCCTAATCTCAGATCACACGGTTCCATCTCAGACTATGCTGTGAGTCCAGGCCAGATTTCCACTCCAAGGCAATCCATTTCCCTCCGATCCATTGACTTCATTTCTCTTCCAGTGATGATCTAGTCCAACTTAACATCCCATTCTTATCCACTTGCATCGATTTCTATCCCAGTATGTCCAGATAGACTGGTGTGGCTTTCATCAGAGTAAACAGTATCTTCTGAATGTCCTTAATGTTGAGGCGCTGTTGTGGCTCCCTCTGCCAGCAGCCCAGCATAATATCGTAGACTTCCTTGGGACAGAGCCTGGGGCGCTCCAGTACCCTGCCCTGAGTAATGCACTCTATCACCTGGGAAGACAGAGAGACATGATTAAACAATACATCACATGTAAAGTGTAGTGCACTTTGGCTATACCGAGTCATTTGGCAGGAATTGGTCATATTAATAATCAATAATCAAAGTTTATCCGAGGGGACATGCACTGCTGCATCAGCCACTGTGAAATCTTTAATATGATCACCATAGTGGCTTTAAAAGTATAAGGGTTAGTGTTAGTAGTGTATGAAATTTCTAATTACTTGCAAATACACTTCAAAATTTGATGTCAATACACATCCTCTCTCTTTTCTCAAAAAGGAAAGGCCTAAAAAAATGATACAAAAAAAGAGCACTCATACACCTAATGATGACTTTGGGTATAATTACTGAGCAATAACCATGCTGCTGAACACGTCAGCGGCTGTTATGATGTCGTATCATCATAAAGATTCAGTGGGACTGAGAAGGTCAGACGGCCCATCAGGGCTTCTATGTAGATTTCTTTTTTTGTTGTAATTGAATAATGTCCTTATGGTCTAAATATTGAACTGAGACATTTCCTATTATTAGATTACTTGTATGTATTATTTATTTAATGTATATATTATTGGGATTATTAAGACTAACAAAAGACTTCATCTCTTATGTAAATGTGGGTAACGGAACCTCCTACTTGAACAATCAAGCTGTATGGACAATTTTAACAAAGCTCAACAGCCAAGGAACTTAATCCATCTGAAGAGCTGTTTATCTATCATTCCAAATTCAAATCTGTCCCCTGTGATTGGCTAATGCCCTTTTCAGGATTGACAAGTCCAAAGTGGATCTAGTCCTTATTAGCTGTCATTTGACCTGTTCCATCTGTGGTTTCTTTGCTCCACTTTGTCAGCCTGTGTCCCAAAACACTCTCTACTCAGTACACGCTAACCTCACAAGCAGCAGGTTCCAAGGTAAACAAAGTGACTTCGATGTGCATTAACTTTAACGAAAATGTTTGTAATTTTTCTAACTCTAAAGTTTTCTACTCTTTTGACAATGTTCCTGAGCTTTCCAAGGCCTGAAAAGGGTATCTGAATCACTGCATTGTAAATTATTTACTCACTAGCTTAGTTCAGGGATTCTGTAGGCTTTCAAAAAAGTCTCATGTGTGCAGTAATTGGGAGTCTCTCTTCAAAGAGCCCAACATTGCAGACAAACCCTTAGCAAAAGAAGTAGTAGCTTCATGATTGAGCTATTCCTTTCCTCTATTTTGTGAATTTACGTAAAGCCCCATTATTCTTGCCACATGCAAATACTCACTTCATTACAGACCTTTCAATTCACACAATTTCAATATCCCCAACATCAAAGCCATCAACAACCAACTCCTGGACACCTCGCAGTTTGCGAGGTCATCTACAGAGCCAACAGGTCTGTAGATGATGCAGTAAACATCACCCTCCACTTCAGCCTCCAGCACCTGGACTCCCAAGGAACCTATGCCAGGATCCTGTTTGTGACTTCAGCTTTGCTTTCAATACCAGCATCCTGGCCCTGCTACAGGACAAGCTCTCCCTGCTGAGTGTGCTTGATTCCTGCTGGTGGATCACAGAGTTCCTGTCTGACTGGAGACAGCACTTTGGGCTGGAGGTGGATCCATTGCCCTTTGCCCTGCATCTTCTGGAAACGTTTCTGGTAGCTGACTGTCCTACATCTAAGCCTTAATACTGTCAAGAGATCTTCCAGTAATCTTGATAGGCCCACAGCAATACATTCAGTTTTTGGGCAACTGCTTCATTGAAATCAAAGGCAAACATCCCTGCCTTTAGAGAAACTGGCGTGAATTCGTCAAGGCATGAATCATGCGCTCAGGGCCATCTCCATTTCAAAATGAGCTCTTCTGTCTTTGTCAGGCCCTTTAAGGTTTGCCATGTAGATGATTCCTCTAAGCAGTTTATTTGTTTCCAAGGTCTTAGAGCTAGCCCAATCTATACCAAATTTGCATGAAGAGATTAGTTTAGATAATGGGTGCAAGGCAGACTTTGGTCTCTCCTTTGCAAAAATGGGAGTGGCGTATCTTCTTTTATGATTATGCACTTAACTATGCGTTGCTTTAAAATTTTTCACAGATGCAGCTCCCACCATTGGCTTTGGAGGCTTTTTAAAAAGTCTTTGGCTTGTAGGCTCATGGCCAAAAGCATAACCACCTCTGCCCTACACTGTCAGTACTGCTCTGCTGAAGCATTAACCCATAGTGATTGTATGCATTTTATGGGAATGTTACCGCTCTAGAAAGTTAAAGAAAAAGAAGGAAAATAGTCTTATGTGACTGTCAGTAAAGGTTGTTTCAGGAGTTCCGACAACTATATGCCCCATTGCCGCCCACAGCCTGCTGTGCCCCGTCTGGCAAAATTTACATTAAAAGCTTACAAGTCAGCATGGTCAGCATTTTATACAGCTGTCCTTCCTGTTAACATTTCCATGGTCTGTGCCTTTATAGCTCACCATTTTAAATCTCACAAACTACAACCTCATTCTACCAAAGCTTTGGTGGCAGGTTTTCATTTTGACCTCTAATGTTTGGATCCATCACTTCGCAGATTGCTAAGTACAGTGGTTAAACTTTGCTGGCCTTAACAAAGAAAAACCTTGAGGCAAAGATAAATGTCTTCCTGCCACTTTACCTATAATTACTGAACTGATTTCTAGGGTTGGTATGGGGTCCTTTTCTCCTTTTACTCACACACAACTAGAGGCAGTTTCCTTCCATATATATATAGCTGTGGAATCTTTATTTTCCACTGTTCACCTTAAGCACTCTAAAGCGCTTAGAGATGGGAAATGGATCAATGTTGGTATTGCAAAAAATGATACTTCCTTCTGTCCTTTTTCCTTTATGAGACAATATCTGCTATGGGATCCAGAAGCACGCCAAGGGTGAGCCACTATTTATCACAGACAAGGGTAAAGCCATGTCAAGGTCCTGGTATTCTGCCTGCCAGAGTCACCTGTACCAGCCCTGCTGAGCTGTGATTAATTTCAGATGAGAAGGGCTTGCTTGCATTCATGAGAAACTGCAACATGCTTGATGCTCTACATAGGCGAGGTACATTTATGTGTAGCATAGGTCCCTTGTATCACGATACATCTGTATCTGCAATGTTCATCTGACAGTAGCCAGTTCAAATTTGCATCTCAGATGAGAATGGCCTCATTGGCATTCAGGGGAAATTGCAACATACTTGTTACTTCACATAAATAAGGTGCATTTATGAGTTGAATATTTCCCTTGCATTCACCAGGATTTTACCATAGAGATTGCAGAGATTACTCAGTATTACTGAGTAACATCTCAGATAAGAATGACTTTGATAGCATTCAAGGGAAATAGCAGCAGATTCAGAATAGACAATTGTTTTGGGGGTCTAATGCACTCCCTCAGAAGTATTTCGTATTGGGGAAATTTTTCAGGATTTGAAGAAATTGAGATATGTAAGAGATACATTTTTGATTCCCGGTATGCAGGTAGTCAGTGAAAGCAGCAATGTTGTGTTTTCGTATTCAGCTCAAGGGTGGTGGCACTGTTTTGTTATTGATTAGAGCAACACTTGGATAAAGGCATTTGTCTGGGTTTGCTCACTGTCAGTCACATGATGAAGAACTGAGCTGCATGATGAACAGAGCTGGTGTGTCATGTTCCCTGCAGAGCAGCAATTTCTTTGATTCTGAAGAAAATGTACACTTCTAAAATGAAGCCATGTTCATGTTATCCTCTATGTCAATGGGGCAGTTTTAATTCATTGCTGCCATAAGTTACAAATGAATATCATGTCATGTTATATGCAGAGACATTATCTAATGATACATGTGTGTCTGGCAGGGCTCCTCCTCTGTGCTCTGTTAGTGCTCATTTAGTTTCACAGATACAGTAACTGTCTAATTGATATCTGTCAGTTTCATACACACATGAAATATGTATATACCAGGACAATATTCCCAGACTGAATCTCTCACATCTCTTATACTCTGTTGAGTACACCAACAGGTGAAGATTTATTGTTAAATTACATTCTGTGCTTGTTGTCTCCTACATTATATTATGATTTAGCAAATGAATCTGCAAATGGTAATCAGAATGTCTCATGTCAGATGACTCATTGAGGCTAACAAGGTGTCAGTGCTGTTATATTTCATCATTAATTGCCTATTAAATGTAGGTGTGCTTACCTCTTCACTTTGACCTGTGGTTGAAACATATCACCCATGTCCACATGAAATGCACATTTTGGTCTCTACTTTTCTGTCTCTCTTCATCAGGCTACACTACTGAGCATGACTAGTTAAACAGACACCGCTGACACACTGTTAGCTTGAATATTTACATTACAACAGAAAGCAGGAGTAGTAGTAGTTTTGAAGCATGAAGTACTGTGTGTACATACAATCAAACATAATGGCAGTAACACAACAGACACACTTTCTGCTCTCTGTGAGCTCAGTTCTCTGATCTCTTACTGATTTCACAACTGGATCCTGCTTCACTGTGTGCTGTTAATTCATCTGTAAATATTAATGGATAGCGCTACATGAAAGCCACACATACCTCATACTCCCAAGTGTAGCTTACAGGTAAGAATGCTAATAAAAATTGGTAAAGAAATTCAATTATTTTTGAGAGAAGTAAACAGTAACTAACTCCTTAGACATTTTCAGTAACTTGCCAACATTTCCTACATCCAAAACTGTGATGCAAAGTTGTCATTTTTGTCATAATAGTCCAAAATGTTGAACTAAAGTCAGATTCTTCGCCAAATCTAAATCATATTATAGAGACGTCAGTGATCACAGCCACTGATGTTTCAAGCACTGCTTTTGCTTTTGAGTGTTTATCTGACTTCCAGCCATTAATTACTGGTATTTGGTATCTGATCTGCAGCCTTCTGGCAAAGATTTTTTTTTTTTCTTCTCATTCGGGCTTAAGTTTATTAGATTAGAGGAATAGCTACTGCAATAGTGCATTTTCAATGTTTTCAACATTTGGAGGAGAGGCTGTAAAAAAAAATGCTCTAAGGATGAAAAAGTTTTAGTGATTGGATCTGATCTCGTTTGGCGTGTCTGCATTACTTCTGAGGGTGGATTGATAAAAGGAGAAACAACATGAAAAAGGTGGTGGCTAGAAGCAACACCAGATCTGCCTGAAATGAAGGTGACTGCAGCATGTGACAATCAACATTAACATAATAAAATGATATGAGTGATTAAGTGGATGAGGTATAAGCCATGACGTGACCGTTCCACATTATGTAAAGTGTCATTGTCAATGTCATTACAAAATCCTGTGTCTGCAATAAGGTCCATTCATTCAGTCGCAGCAAGCCACACTGTTTAATGCCACTGCAATACTGCCCTTATGTGACCTTACATTAAAATGAGTTGCAATCCACTCAGTGAGGCTTACAGATTTGTAACATTTTTGGAAAAAGAGCACACTAATGTCAGATCAGCATTGGTATCAGGAGAGAAAAAGTTGGATTGCTTGCATCTCCATAAATTTCAAAGACCAAAAAGTCTTTTTCTGTAATTTTTCTTAGCAACACAAACCATATTCTGCTTTGTCCTTATCTCACTATAGCAACAGCCTTAGAGGGCAAAGCCTGTACGAAACATAATTACATACCGTAACTCCAGATTCTATGAGTACAGACACAGTCCTCTAAGATGTGTTTATGAAAGCCAACTAGACAAGATGCAAAGAGCAGATCTGCTTTTAAACTGAATATACAAGACACTCATACTCTTAGCTGACATCACTGAGGTGAATCCAAGTAAAAGCTCTTTTCTTTACTGATTTCCTTCATGAAACCTATACAACAAGGAAGACCAATGAAAGGATTCTTGGGGCCAAAGCACAAGACCAAGACGTCTGTAATATCTTCAGTGTGCTGTTCAGTTGTCTGTGCAGGTGAGGAATGAGCATCTCTGTTATTTGATCCTTTTGCTGCATGCACACAACCCAACCCAATTCTCAAGGTCTCTGCTCCCCAGTGATTCACTGGTATATCAAGATGCAAAAACAGAGTCCACTGAGACCTGATTCACATTTTAAAATAATGCAGGAGAAGCCAGGGTGTGCACGAATATCAGAACAGAACTTATGATGTCTGCAAAGGATAGACACCTCATAAAAATCGGATTCTAAAATAGTCTGCTCCATTCCCTGAAGAATAGGTGACAGTAGATCTGTTTGACAGGTTGATCTCCATGAGATTTCTCCATGACTCCAACTCTGTAATGCTCTTTTGCTTGAAATTTCCTTTTTTATTTCCCCAGAGTACAACCAGAGCATAATGACTCTGGGGGGATTTAGGTTTGTTGCTCAGTACCTAAAGACTCAACTATCACTACCAGGTGCTGAGCTTGCTGCCTTTTTGGTCCATCCTTTGTTTTGGAACAAAACATGCTGACTCACTGAAATGTCTGGACTTTCCTTATGCTCACTCACTATGCTCAGTGATGAGGGATGAGCAAGCTGCCAGTGTAAGAACATATTTCCTCCGCAAAGAAGAGCAAGCTTTGTCCTTTGGGTAATATTTGAAGGCCAACTCTTTTCAAGGAGTTTTAATACACGTGGTGTGGTATTAAATCCCCTTCAAACCCGAGTATTTCTGAAAGAATGCAGAGGCCAAGTGCTCAATCAGTTTTGCGTGTGCGTCCAGGAACCTCATGATGAAAGTTTCCGGAGTATTTAAAAACATTTTATTTCAAAGCCTTCTCCACACTGGCAAGCATTCTATAATGCTTTACTGTAATTGATTTATTTTGTTCCTAATAACAGTCACATTTTAAACTATCTATTTTATAAGAAATCAGAAAAAAATAGAATTGTCCTTTCTGTCCCTATGGACTGGTAGTAATAGAAGTCAAGAATGACTTAAAACAGACTTAAACCATACGTACAGTACATGTAAGTGACAGAGTACCTCATTGTTGGCGAGCTGGAACCATGGCTGTTTGCCGTAAGTGAAAATCTCCCACAGAATGACTCCGAAGCTCCACACGTCACTCTCTGTGGTGAACTTCCTGTACATGATGCTCTCTGGGGGCATCCAGCGGATAGGCAGCATGGTGTGACCTCCCACCTGAACACACACGAAGGAAAAAGACATTTCAAAGATGAACATGAAAATGTGTATGAAGAATATCTTACACACGAGACCAGTATCACTCATTCTCATGTTTGTGGCATTGATGACACAGTGAAAAGAACTTTTCAGAATAAGCATATCATCAAACACATCTGCTATGGCATGGCTCATGTGCAAACCCTGAATCCGTCTTGCGCGTTCAACAACTCTCAGACGAGGAAATCCTCATCAATCCACCGTGCAGTTAAACTGATGAGACAAGCTGGACTGCTAGTCCACATATCAGTGGTGAAGCTGAAGGCTGAAATGTCGTGCAACAGGCTGTTGATGTGCTTTTTCACTAAGTCCTGCAGCTTTGGTAATATGTTTTCTGTGATGTGGTGATTTGACTTTTCTAAACATGACAATAAAATTCTTATTTTAGCTGTGGATATCTTAGGGATCACAAATGTTATGTTATGTTTGTTAAAAAAGAGCATAATTTACATGATTCATCCTCCAAACCATCATCCAATGCAAATGAACTGTAACAGGACAATGTTTTTTTTTTTGGACACTGTCTCATTAGCAACAGCTGTCACAGCCAAGCTGTATCACAACCAACAGAATGCCAAGTCTGTTTGCCAATTAGCTTATCTAACTCCAAGAAGTTAACGGTTAACACTGCAGCTAGCATTCTTTTACACTGTATATGATGTAAGAGTCAATTCTGAAAAATGCTGTGCTCTGGCCAGCAGCTACAAATTGAGAGCACATGCACACTGTGGTGTTTCATTATGGTTTGACACATATAACACTGTTTGTCTATAACAATAAAAATGATCTAATAAAAATTTAATACAGCCTTCTGAGATATAACGTACAGAAATCCAGTCACTTTCTGTGGATTCGGTCATTGGGTGGATTTTGGCATTAAGCACACATGACTAATGTTGCGGATATGGGAAGACATACAACCCAGGGTGTCTTCTCTATCAGACGACAGTGCATTGATTGGAGTGAGTCATTATTCACTTGCTCTTAACTACTCTTTGATTGAAATTGGTGCCCCTAACTTTTAATAAGTACAAAGATTTAATGCTGAGAGTAGTCAAAACGGGCTGCACGGTGGCGTAGCAGGTAGTGCGCGTGCCTCACAGCTACATAGAAGGTTGCCGGTTTGATCCCCGGGCGGGGCCTTTCTGTGTGAAGTTTGCATGTTCTTCCCGTGCATGCGTGGGTTCTCTCCGGGCACTCCGGCTTCCTCCCACAGACCAAAAACATGCTCATTAGGTTACTTGGTGACTCTAAAATTGCCCCTAGGTGTGATTGTGAGCGTGAATGGTTGTCTGTGTATGTGTTGCCCTGCGATCGACTGGCGACCGGTTCAGGGTGTACCCCGCCTCTCGCCCGTTGAGAGCTGGGATAGGCTCCAGCCCCCCCCCCACAACCCCAAAAGGGATAGGCATTATAGAAAATGGATGGATGGATGGATGGAGTAGTCAAAACACTATATCGTGAACTATATATTTCCCAGTTTCAGTAGTAAGGAGAGTCTTGGCAAAAGCATCAAAATTTAGCCTAGCATTCCAAACTGAACGGATATTTACACTGCAGCTTTAGTTTTCTTGCATGATAAAGTCTGAGAGGACTGATGGAGAACAGCTACGAGTCTGCAGGACAGAGGTGTGGACTCTGTCTGACCCTGAAGTCCTGGATGATTCAGATGTATGGCTGAACTGCGATCTGCTCAGACTGAGCTGCAGACAGAGTTCTCAGAGTTCTGTTTCACTGCAGGCAAACAGTCTGCACAGGGAGGAGAATGACTGTAGGAAAATGATATCCTCTGTCAGCTCGGCTGTCTGAGCCTAAACTGCAGACAGTGGATGCATGTTAATGAGCCAGTCAATAGTGTCCTCTCAGACAAAGTACAGCTGCCTGTGCAGTGTCTGGAAATGAAGTTTTGGTTCACCTGCCAAAACAAAAGACACTGGAAACATAGGAAAATATGTGATGCAGCCTACATATCATATGAGTTAACAGAAGAACTCAGTTTGTTTTCTGCTTCCAATTAACAGTCAGTGTTGGTTTCCTTTGACTACTTACTAACATCACGATTGTTCCATAATCTTAACCAAGTACTTATTTTAACCCAAATTGGGATCTTTCCCTTAGTGTAGCCATTTCTGTGCCATAACCGAGTAAAATCTTAATCACAGCAGTAGAAGATCAGAAAATGGTTTTACTTTTGGCACTATACTGCATGATCCTCACAGTACTTCCTGCACTGGCACAAATACTGCCCTGCACATAAATAAGTAATGGAGAACATTTGCATATGCACCAACAGAGGTCGTCAAGCTTTTTGCACCCAAGGCACACCAAAGGAAAAGGCCAAATCTCAAGGCACACCTGTGTTCATATCGGTGCAAAGTAGCCTCTATCATGTGCTATTTCTGTAGCTGTAGACGCTTATTTTTATTCAATAATGCCAAATAAAAACAACTACAGTACTCCTGAAATATTTATTAACAAAATCATTCTTATGATTCTTTGGAGACTTTGGAAAATTATATCAAAACAGCAACACATGCATCTAAACCAGACAGGTCGCAAACTTATAAGAGGGAGAGACAGAAAGTGTATCTGTGTGTGTGTGTGCGTGTTGTTTGTATTTAATATTCTGGTGGGGACTTTATAGTAACTGCACACCAGCCTATGGAGACCTCCTGTCACTGTGGGGACAAAACTGAGGTCCTCACAGGTGCAGACTGCTTATTGAGGGTTAAAACTTGGCATTACTGTTAGATTACAGTTAAGGGTAGTCAGTCAACTGTGATGGTTAAGGGTTAGGGTTAAGTTAAGGGTAAGGGGCTGGGGGAATGCATTATGTCAATGGATGGTGATACAAACATCTGTGTTTGTGTGTATATATATGTCTGTGTATCTGTGTGTGTGTGTGTAAGACTTAGCTCCCTTAGGCGTTGCTCAGACTGCAGGCAAATCAGATTTGTTTCTCAAATCAGATCTTTAAGACAGACTGTCCACACTGTTATTTGCAAGTGATCAGATTGAATTTGTGTGTCCAGACATCACCAACCTATCTCGCCCTCCAAGCAATTGTGCTGTCAGGTCGCGGTGCAGAAGACTGCTGTTCTCTGAGCTTTCCTTCAGACCACTCTGCTCGTAGCGGCCTGCATCTTGCTCAGCTGCTCTGATGCGCTTCCATTACTCTGGTTTTGATGTTGTGTGTCGCGTTGATGCAAAAGGCACTTTGAAATCTGATTTGAGTGGTCGGAGCATCCTGACTGTAGAAATCTGATTGGAATCACATTTCAAACAACCCCCAAGTGGCGCTTCGATCCGATTTGCAAATATTGCATTGCAATATTCATGTGTTTTGTTTTTTTCTTTTGCTGTCCAGACTTTTTAAAATCAATATTGATATGTTAAAAAAAAAAAAGGATTTGGGCTGGCAGTCTGGACAAGGCTATAGTCCCGGACTTCCACCTGCTTGGTAAAGAGTCTGTTTTGTTTTCCCCATAACCTCAACGCAGTTTAGTTCCAATTCAGTGCACAACCACCAAAAGAAAGACAACTCAAAACTCTGCTCCAGGACCCCCACAAAGCTCTGCCAAGACGGGCAACTCCTGGAGACCCTATGACTGCTCCTCCTCCTGACACAGACTCCAGAGACAAGGCTTATGTTTTACCACAGCACTACGTTCAATTAATATGCAACTTTAACTTTAACTGACTTGTGGCTGTTGCCTGACTTTCATAACACATTTTCTTTTCTCTAACATGCAGATTGCCAGCATGCAGCACTCTGTTGTCTGGTCCATATTGTGGTCATATTCACGTTCTTTGGAGATGCACCATCACAGATGCAGTGACGTGTAAAGACAGACTTTATTAGACAGAATCGTCTGTCTAATGGACAGACAGGAGAGGGAGAGAGATTGGTGGACAGACAGGAGAGGGAGAGAGATTGGATGGCATGCTGCAAAAGGCCACAGGTTGGAACTGAAGCCAGGGCTACCTGGACACCCCAGCTCTGTGTAAAGATATGTTCCGTCTTAGACTGGCTGGATGCCTTCAGTGTGTGTGTGTGTGTGTCTGTGTGTCTTTGTTTGTCTTTCCGTGCCACGTTTACTTTTGTACATCTATTATTCAGACTCTGAGCTGACACTGACAATAAATATACAACCAATTCAATGTAAACAACTCAACATTATGCTGCACTAAGGTGTGGGTGAGTGCATGTGTGGGGCATAAACGAGGGAGAAATAATGTAGAACTCTGTAAAACTGAACCAGTTCACTGCTGATAAGGGTTAAAATAATAAAAAAAAAAGTCTGTCAGCCTTTTCTGCTGCAGCCCTGTTGAGATGTTGAAGCAGCCATTAAAAAGAAAACAGTCAACAGAAGCTACTTAGGAGGATGAGACTCAATGGAGTCATTGACATTTACTGCCAAATACAAATGATTTCCCACCATGCCAATTATACTGCTGAGAGAGTCTGCTGAAAATCCCTCCGAGCCACAGTTGCCATCATCTATGAAGACAAACCTCTTCTATATAGGCAGGCAGGAAACGTACAGTCAAGCTTCTTCACTTTCTCCATCTGGGACCCACATGAGAAATTCAACATCTCGTCTGGGGTCCAGGGCTCATTAAAACATTACAAATCCATAGAAAAACACCTGCAGGCTAAATAATTTAGAGAACCTATAAAGTGACTCATAATGTGACAGTCAGTCAAGATAGACGTCTCCCCTGCTGCAGCTACTGTATGCTATTCGAATGCAATAAGTTATCCATCCTCTATCTGTCTGTCCACTGCTGCCATTCTGAGCACACATATGCAGTCAAAAACCAGTTAGTGTGGAGTGGAAGCAGATGATGAAAGCCTCTGAGGACGGGTGATGACTTGTAATTCTTCATTACTTCTAACCGATGGCACAAGTACTCAGTAACGGAGAGTCACATACAGTTTAATCAGGCTGTCAAGTAAAAATTTAGTTTTAGTAAGTTTAGTCAAAGAACATCAACCATTTGTCTTGAGATCTGTCTCAGCTTGACAGACTAATCCAGTACATAACCACCATTACTGTAGTTGTAAAGGCTGTGAAGAAGGTAAAGGAATTACCTTTTTAAGTGCTTTTGACCATCTTTTGATAAACACTGCATCCAGGGGATCCTGCAGAAGCTGTTATACAGTATAGCCGCCATTTCCATATGGGTAACAAACAAATAATGTAATGTTAATAACTCTGTGTTCGTTAGTGGTGACTGCGTCCTGCAGATTCCCTTCTGATTGGTACAGTGCTGACTGATTTGACTTGTTACTAAGTTTGTCCAACTCTGTTTTCTTCAGCTAAGAAAGATCACAAATCACATGTTAGTTGTCTTCTACAGATTTGAACTATTAATTCACACTTTTCTTATCTCCCACTCTGATTATTGTGATTCCCTCTACGCGTGTCTCAGTCAAGCTGTTCTAAACTGTTAACAGTCAGTTCAGAATGCAGCTGCCGGACACGGTGGTGGCAGGGTGGAACGGTGGTAACGCTGTTGCCTTACAGCTAGCGCCAGGGGGTGTATCCTCCACCATCCCTTCGGTGCCTGCTGCTCGAAGAAAGGGGCCTTACTGTGTGGAGTTTGCATGTTCTCCCTGTGTTCACCTGGGGTATCCTCCATAAATAAACCCCCACTAAAAACATGCAAGAAGATCACCACCTGACCAATGGTGACGAAAGGAACTGGGCCCACTCCCCAGGTGCTGCTGTTGGCTGGCAGCCCACCGCTCCTGGTCTGCCGCAGAGGAAGGACTTTCCAGGATGGGCAAATGTGGAGAATAATTTCATTAAGCATGCCGTGTGTGCAGTCTCCCTCCTGTAACATGTGTGCTGTGATCAATGAAGTAAATCTTAATCTTAACTAGAACGAGCTGATGGCCCCACGTCACCCCTGTTCTTGCTTCCCTCCACTGGCCTCCTGTAAAATTCAGGATAAACTACAAGATTACATGCTTACATAAAAAGCTCTATGTGACCTTGCCCTCAGTTAAATTTCTGATCTCCACTTCTCAACCTCTCCCATCCTCAAATCTCAGCCTTTTATTCATCCCCCACTCCAACTGCAAAACAAAAGGTGATTGTGCCTCTGCTGCTTTAGTTCAAACCCTCTGGAATCATCTTACCCAATCTTCCCAAACGATTTGCTGAATCTTTGGACTGTTTAAAGCTGCTCCAAAAAAGGCATCTTTTTGGGCAAGCCTTTTTATAGTTCTACAGTTTTTCTCTTTTCACAGCTTCATCAGTAGTGGGGCTTGTCCAGAGGATTTGTCCCAGGGTCAGTAGAATTAAAAGGGTGCATTGTTTAGAGAGTATGTGCTCAGTGAACTCCATGGCAATCCTTTCCTATGCTATTTATCACATTTGTTATGGAAGGGATAATACCCAGCATGCTGTATTTTCTGTGGCTGTAACGGATGATGGAGAGGCAGAGAAGGTTTGTCTCTGCTTCACCTTTGGCTAGTCGGCTGGTTCTCAGGACCTCGTCATCAATTATGAGAATGGATCCAGGTAACACATGAAACAAACAGGAATACCATACATCCATTATTGTTTCTACATTGTTTTTCACTGTTTGAGGTTTGACCAGTGCTCATTTAATAACGACATCTTGTTGCACCCTCTTCTTCTGCAATGGCTAAAATGCACCCAACTGGGGAATTGGTGCCACCCACTGCTTATTTCAAGGAACCAGCTTCTAAGAATCTTAAGTGCAATGGATGGAAGCAAGCTTTCATTTGCAATTTCTTTTGCAGATTTTCTGGAAATTCAGGTAACATTTTTGATATATTTGGATTGAAACTGAGTTACTGTCTCATTTTTACCTGTAACTTGTCCACATCTCTTTATTTTCTGTGCAGGTTTACTCAATTGGCAATTTGAAATTTAATTTGCTTGGTTTTCACCAAGATGCTGTTCTTTTTCAGTGATTGTTGGTGGTTACGTTAATAACTCTAGAACCAAGCTCCTGAGTGTAGCCTTACTATTGCGGTCTTTACCTACAGTTTAATAATGGTGCATACAAAAAACAATTTCCCCTCGGGGATCAATAAAAGGAATTCTGATTCAGATTCTGATTCATTTCTAATTACAAAGATGTAAGTCAAGTATATCCCGTTAGACTGTAAAGTTACTAAAAGGTAATACACACCTTCAAGCCAAACAGAACACGCAATTCTAAGTGGTCATAATATATAATGTAATAGTTTATATTCAGTGTGAGTAGTTGTCAAAGTTGACATTGTGCTCCGAAGCATAAGCATGTGCTTAGTTCATTTCATTGCCTGCAGTTGGCACAATACAAAAGGTCACTGGATAAGTAATTATGGATCATCCAGACTTAAGTCTTATGGACATGCATACTAATCAGCAACACTTTCTTATGCCTTGAAAAAGAGATGTGGACACTGTATATTTTATATACAGTTTTCATTTGAGGTAAATACATGGAGAAAAAAAGGTGTGTTATGCATGAAACAAACAGACATGTTCTTACCCTGTAATAATCTGTGCTGTAAATGTCTCTGGACATGCCAAAGTCTCCTATTTTCACCAGAAGGCCATTCCCCACCAGGCAGTTTCTGGTTGCTAGATCACGGTGCACAAAGTGTTGAGACGCCAGGTAGATCATCCCAGCTGCAATCTGACTGGCTATGTGAAGCATCTGGGACAGACCCAGCTCCCCATTGGTCTGCAGAGGCTGTCCATCCACCAGGATCATGGCATCTGGCCCATGGGCTCTGAGGAGGAAGTTACACAATCAGTTAGAAGCTGAGGAAATATCTCAGATCAAGGAAAATATACTCACGTGAAACAGTCCTGACACTAGTCAGCGTAATTTGTAACACTTTATATTAAGGTACACATGTTGACCATTAGCTAGTTGCTTAAAAGCGTGCATATTAGTATCATATTTGCTCTTAATTAGTCATTATATATAATTTATTAAGTTTTATTCTGCATGACCATATTCTACCACTAGTAGGCCATTAACTAACAGTTTGACTACTTTCTATTACTATTCATTGATAGTAAGTAAGGAAGTTGTACATGAATTTCTATCTTTACAGTATAACCTAACTCTTGATAATCCTAATCTCCAGAATAAGGCATTAATAAATGCTTTACAACGACTAATAAAGAGCCAGTATGCCACTAGTACGAATGGTATTAAGGAACTAGTTAACAGTGAATCTTTGCACCTTAATATAAAGTATGATCACATGGATTAAAATGAAAAACACCTACATAACTTGGTGACAGGTGACCAGAACCTTTTCCCTACAACAGACAATATTTAGCCTGTATTTGGCAGGTACTAATTTCATTCCTTGCTTGTGAATGACTGAGCCTTTCCAGGATGCCCCTTTCATACCCAATCATGACACTATCACCTGCTAGCAATGAACCTGTTTACTGGTGGAATGTTCCAAACAGGTGTTTTTGGAGCATTCCACATCTTTCCCAGTCTTTAGTTGATCCTGTCCCAATTTGTTTGAAACATGTTGCTGAATCAAATTCAGAATAAGCAGATCAATGACTATGACGATGCAGTAAAACATCAAATATAGTTGTTGTACTGTTTCTAGGACTGTAGCAAATAGGTCAAAGTTTCCAACGTTGGAATTCTAAATCAACATGCAAATTTACATCATGCATGTCAGATTTTTGCAGTGTTGTGTGGGAAAGGACAGGGTGAAGTGCAGGGACAGACACTGGCAGACAGCTGCTGAGAGCTGGGGAGCTCTGGAGCAGAGAAGTGGTGGCAGACTGGAATTTCTGGAGGGATAAACACTGGGGGTCACACCAGATTCTCCTCCAATCCAGAGCCATTAACCAGCTTGAGGAGAGCTCAGAGTTTATTTTTTAAACTCTGAGATTAAAAAGTGGATTTATCTCCACTTCAACCTGTCTGCAGCAGTGAGCCGTGGAGGTGCTGGCCTGTACTGTAATTAGTCTCTGTTCATTGACTGCTTACTGGAGGGGGAATGTACTTCACTTTATGAACGTACAGAGAGGAGAGAGGGGGAAAACAGAAGAGACTGGAAGGAAGTAACTAAACGAACTGGAGTCACTTAAGTGCAGGGGCTGAACTGAACACAAACAGAAACACCCTCCACGCTTGCCGTAGCTCACTAGTAATAAGCACAAATAATCCTGCAGTCAAACTCCTGTTAATAACGCAAGGCAAAAATTCACTTTGTAGCAAATTATAACGCTGTGTTTATTTTAGGTTTTGAACAGCCTTCTTGGTATGGTGGCCGGCTGCCAGACATTTTCTAAAACATACAATAAGTTAATGATCATTTCCTTCCTTTAGGCAGCAGATTTCCAGTTCATTTTAGTACAATATGAAAATCAACTTGTAGACCCTTGAAACTTGGAAGGAAAGGCAATCCATCACAATAAACCTTTCATTTTACTCTCTCTGTTTATGCACTTATGCATTTGACAGCTATATTTGTATGGCTCATTGAAAAACATGTGAATTAAGAGGCAGCTGCACGCAAATTTTTCAAATACAAACATTCAATCCTTTTCTTAATGTTTGAGTTTGACATCTCCTCAAAGCAATGCTTCTCAGCAGCTGACCAATCAGCCCTTGAATGTCTGAGTGTCCTTGACCAAAACACCAGGTAGAGTTTAGAAAATGGGCCCCGCGATGCCAACATAACTGGCTTAAAATATATAGGTGGTTTTATGTTAACTGTGATTGATAACCAATCTCAAGTGATTCTCAAGTAGCTGCAGGTTTATTTTTATTGTGTGCTGAAATTGAAACAAAAGCTCCAATGTACAAAATCAAAGTAAATACTGGTGGCATGTTAAAAAAAGGGTTCAAAGGGTGTTTTTGGTAAATAAGGAAAGAAGTATTCTGTATTCTGGAAGAGAAAAAGAACAATGTTACCATTATGACCACACACCACTTCATTTAACGTTAATTAAAGTTGAGTCATTTATTTATAAAGCAGCCATATACAGACAGTGGCATGCACAAGGTTGCATCTTTTACAGTTTCAAAATTACCAAAATGGAAAAGGGCCGGAGGCAAACGTTTGCCCACCCTGCATGGTCAGTACTTAGTAACAGCTAGGATTCTTTGACACCTTTAAATTCCCTCCACCAGTGAAATGTTCTCCGTGCCACTGGCTGTAACACAAGCGCAAAGCATGATCGATCCACCCACACTTGACGGTTGGAGAGGTGCTCTTTTCATCAAATTCTGCACCAAACATAACTTAGAAAGTTCTATTTTGGCTTCATCAGTCCATAGGACCTGTTTCCAGAATGCATCAGGCTCGTTGAGCTGTTCTTTGTAAACTTCTGACACTGAATTTTGTGGTGAGGAAGCAGGAAAGGGCTTCTTCAGGTGACTCTTCCATGAAGCTCATATTTGTGCAGGTGTGGCTGCACAGTAGAACCGTGCACGACCACTCCAGAGTCTGCTAAATGTTGTGTGTTTGCTCAGAATGGCCCATTAAGTTTGTGTGTGAGTACACTGTGTTGGAATTCAATGGTAGATCAACAGTGTGTCCTTGTTGATGAGACAGCCGGACCACCTCACGGGTATTCAGCATGTTCAGTGTGTCAGGCGCATGATATATCGGCAGGTATACTTCTTGATTTAAATCCCCTGTGACGAACTGTCCTACTGTTCCAGTGGATTAGCATATTTCACAAAACGTCCATTATAAGATGATTTGTGAAAAAGTAACCGTCAATTCATTGTTGGTGACACCTCTGATGGACTCAGAGCTATGATCAGTGTCAATGATTTAGCACGGCAGTGACCATGATGCTGCACTGGAGGGAGCGATAGGGTAGAGAGACAGAGCGAGACAAAGAGAGGAGGAAGGACAGAGTGTGAGTTTAGATGTGATGACCTATGTAGTTAAATTCAAAGCGAACCCAGAAGTCAACCGGTGTGTGCGGGCGTGCATGTGTGTCTTCTCAGCTTCACTGACTTTTAAGTCTCCAACGGAGGAAATGATGTCAGTGAAGTGGCAGCTCACTGTGTGTGTGTGTGTGTGTGTGTGTGTGTGTGTGTGTGTGTGTGTGTGTGTGAGAGCATGGCGGCTTGGAGGGCATTGGGTGCCAGCTAAATTAGCAGTATGTCCTGGAAGAATTGATGGCAGCACTTTAATGGAAACACAATTACTGAGCTGAAATTAGCATCTGAGGCACAGAGAGACTCATTCAAACACTGTCCCACACAGGCATGCTCATGTGCGTGTGCGTGTGCACGTGCGCGTGCGCGCACACACACACACACACACACAAACATTCAGAATCATACATAAGCACTGGCAGACTTCACTTCCTGGCGGTGGACTAAGTACCAATGTTCTATTCTGCAGGGCAAAGCATCCTGGGAGCAAATAACATCTAATCACAGCAGACATAATGCAGCTCATTAGCTTACCAACCGCAATTTACAATTTAGGCATTTAGGCAAAGCTTGTGCTCTCATCCAGAGCGGCTTGCAGAGGGTGAGCAGGTAGGGCTGAGAGTCTGACTCAGCTTAGGACTTTCTTGTCAAGAGTTAAGTGAGATAAGAACCTCAGGAAAAAAAAGTCTTATGTAATAGCTCCCAAATTTACAACTCATATATTGTCAAGTGTGTTCGTATGTTCACTCATGCATTCTTTATATTAAAAATGGCTTTCAAGCATTATTTCAGCCCAGCGCATTCACTAGTGGGGCGTTTAATTACAGACAGTAATCCATTACATTGCCATTAAAGTCATGCTTTCAACAAATATTTGCGGATGTTTCAAAGTTACAGCACATCTCATACTCAGTGATCAACTGTTGGGGCTGAAATGAAACAAACTCCCTCATGTGCAGGCTTATGCTACAGTCACGACATGTCATACATTTATGTTATCAGGACAGAATAAGCCACTCAGAAATGCCATCCATTGAAATTGTGGAAATTTGGGCTGCCTATTTTCAACACACCACAAATATCTGCATATAAACGGATCAACCTTTACATTGAAATTCCTCCCTCACAGACATCATAGGGAGGTATTCGTGGTGTATGGTGGCTGTACAGACTTTAGGAATCTGACACCAGGGATTGCTTCATGAGTCAGGCATGTGGCTAGGTTTCAGGTACAAAAGCGCTGTGGTTAGTGTTGGTGAAAGATTTTAAGTTTGGTTACATTTTGAAAAAGAAAACACGTTCCTATTTATGTCACAGTCCATCTTTTCAGCATTTAACCAAGACCGGCATCTTTCCCTGACCATAACCTGGAAGTGCATTCTACAAGAGGATATTGTAAGACAAAAAATTAAATATATTATCACTGAACATTCTTCAGATGCTGAATGTTACAATATGTGTAAACTTTTTTCTCATTTTGCTGCTAAAAAATACAACAGCAGCATTTTGAGCCTTTAAAACATGTTTGATGTTGCAAACTAATATATAAAGAGAAAATATAAACCTTTGGTGTATTTTGTCACTTCTATTGTTTGTCTAATTATTAATGTCTGCATTTATGCTGAAATTATTTTGAGATGCCACTACCAAGACTCCCATCATGCTTTGGGTGTCATAAAAAGAGAGTGTATTGTTGCAGTTGATTAGATGTGAGCTCCACCTGACCCCTGGAAATTTGGAAAACTTTGATACTGGAGAAAACATCTGAATTGAATGATTATGAGGTCACATCTGTTATATGAAGCATCTTTTATGCGATTTCTGTACACATTCATGAACATTTACCCTCAGTAGACATCAGAGGCTGCTCCTCACGTTTTATACAAAACATCTGTGAATTCACTTGTGTAAGATGCCAACTGACCCTGCTGTGAAACTTTCTGCTCACTCTGTTTCTGTGAACACGTCAATGCAAATTCATCTATTACTTTCAGTTTCATTTCAGTGTGCGAGACGAGTGTGACAGGTCAGCTCTCTGTGCGTTCAGACCAACAGTGTAAACTGAATGACTCTCCTCAGACATCCTAAGCTGCAGCACAGAACACAGTTTGTCCATTTCCTATACTTTTGTCTCTCAGGCAGCCTCATCTATCAATCACAGGGCAGCTCACACACAGACACAGTCTGCATGGCAACAGACACTGCGACAGGGTCGACCAGCAGCCTGGGAGCCAAATCTGGCCTTCCATCAAAAGTGCTAGGGCCCTGGGTAACAGCAGGGCAGCATGTATACAGTAAAAGTTCTGAGAGACTTCAAAAATGTTTCTGATCTTTGACTCGTGCATGAAAACAAAGGTAGGACTTGGAGGCTTGGTACAACCAGCAGAGTCTTTAAGATAAGGTGTATTTTGAAAGGGCACTCTATCATTTATTTTTAATAGGTATTTATTGATGGTGAAGGTTGTGCAAAAGAGGTGTCAAATTTTTCTTGAGTGTGGTTTCATGCTGCAAACCACAGCATCATCAACTGAGAGTGGAGCAGCAAACAACAGAGGACGCTCATAAAGCAAATGAACCTGATGAAGCATTTGCAAAATATGTTGCTCACTCCTCAATTCTTGGAAAATGTTTAAATAGATATCAAGAGGTTTAAAGATGGTCCAGGGCTGAGTTTTGCTGCTTCTGCTTTTTAAAAAAAAAAAATACATTCACACTCACCAAAATTCTTGTATTTTTTAGACTAGCTTTTATAATTTACACTATGTACATAAGAAACAATCACACTAACATGAACATTTACTTACTATTTATGCTGAACCCATCATTGGGATGATTTCAGTTTTTTCGTGTTGTGAGTTTATTATTTGCTTTTCATCGTCTGTTTCTTTAAGATGTAATTTGTTCTAAATATATCAAATACATAAAACAAAATCTAACATTTATGCAGAACATTTATGCCTGGAACATAATAATAATAATAATAATAATAATAATAATAATAATAATAATAATAATAATAATAATAATAATAATAATAATAATAAAAGCCCAAGTGGTTTCATATACTGTATCCTGGCCTTGAAGTGTTACCCCTTATTAGGCTACATTATAGCTTGTTAACTAAACGTTTTAGGGATTGACATGGAAATGTGGCTATGACACCTTAAAGCCTATTTATAATCCCAATTAACATTACATAAAAGGGCCATCCAATAATCAATATGGATGTGAAGAGCTCGCCGGGATCTTTTACAGGTCAGACTGCAAACAGCTTCATGAGAAAACAAAGCCAAATAAAGTGAGCAGATGAATTAGCAGATGGCAAATAAAACCACCTCATTTAATTACACAAGAGTGTATCTATTTCAGTCAAACACAAATTGAATTCCACAGCCTTATTTAATCATGACGGTACCATGGGAACCCCGCAAATGAATTTGTTCATTGTTTGACTGAAACTGAACTTTTATTATGAAACATAAGCCACTGAACTCAGTCGCCCAGACTCCTTCACATTTCCCATAAACCTCCATGTATTCCCACCCTCTCTCATTCCCGGAGCTTCATAGACCACCAATTTGTCACATCCCCCGGCATCTCACAGAGGTATCGTTCAGCGCCTGTATGAGACGCACCAGGCTTTCAACAAAGTACAATGCAAACCAATCCATGGCAATATTAAACGCCCAGAGCAACTGCTCCGGCAGTCCAACACGTTCTCATCCCAGCGACACACACTTGCTGCCAGAAAGCCTTTCTAACAAAGAGTTGCAGTTAGGTTTAGGAGAAGATCATTCACTGTTGGTTTCTCACGGGACACAAACCCTGGTCTCCTGGGTGAAAGTTGTGTGTCCGCCCATGGACCCAGCTTTCAGTTACCATTGGTTGAGTGTGATCTACGAGTCATGCCATCAGGTCACCAAAACCCCAGCTCCCCTGATCACCGCCAGCTAACAAAGCAGTAAACCAGGGGACCTCGTCCCTACTGTTAAGTGCTAGCCAGAAAGCCGCTATGAGACGCAGGCAATAGGGGCCAGATGCATAAAACTCTAAAACTGCGTGTCTGCACAAAGACAGAAATATGCATTCTCTTCTTCAGATTGACAGCTGATTGTGTTTTAGAAAGCTAAATCATTGTGGAAACAAATGCACAAGCTACATTTCCACTATACATAAATAGATACCGAAACATCCGTTTACATACCTACACTTGTGTCTGCTCCACCACTCATTAGACTGGCGATGAGCAGAATGGCAAAGACGAAGCAATTCAATCAACAGTGTTGCATCTACCAACAGAACAGCTGTCATTACAGGTGACCTTTACACACAGCTGATGTCTATTTATAGCACCCTGTATGTACCACTAATTCATCACATGTCCCTGTAAACCATCATTGCTGCAATATCTCAGTCATCAGTGGTTTATCTGTGGAGCTCATACTTTGCACATACTTGGCTGAAAAAAGTAAATGATAAATAAATAAATAAATAAAACTCACCACTCATAAATCATTTAAAATGAAGTTTTTAAATGCGCCAAACAAGGTTTTACCATCATTATAATTGGTATTGTTCTTCTTCTATCTTGCATGCAACAAACTATCCTGGTTTCTAACATGGCACTGTCATCCTACACAGACACGTACATCACATGACTCAGCAGAAATGTACTGCCTATGTCTTGAATAAGTGCGTTTGTTCTAACGTCCTCTGGTCTTCAAAAGTCCAAAACCCTTCAGTCTTTACTAGCTATTCATATGGTCACTTTGGTTGTAGTTATTAAGTTAATTATTGATCGGAGTTCCAAAGTGATAGTTTAATGTATCTGATGAGACTTAATTAATTGGCTATCAACTTTCCCTTTTCGACGGGTAGTACCCCGAGGTTAATTCAATGCAAGTTAAATTCCACTGTCTAATTTAAAAATTGATGCCATGTAAGCCATTTTCCCTGCAAATGGTGGCCTGTGTGAGGCATTGAACTGTTGGCAATTATTCATAATTGTGCAATATTCATTTCAGCATAATTCTTGGCCAATACCAACATTTCAAATTCCACTCTTAAACTAGTCACAATTCTTTACATTTAACACCACTAGTCTGCCACAGGAGCAAATGTCCAACTGTACTTATGAACAAGTGGAAGGTGGTTAGAATTGATTTATTCATCATTTGGCTAAAGCAACTTGAGTTTGGAGAATTAGCTGTTAATTCAAGTGCGCCCCTTTTTATGTGAGTGGGCAGTCAGTCAATGGACCTTTTTCAGCATGTACTTCCACCGGACTCCATGCAGTGCATTTAGTGTCCAAAGAGTTCACCCTCTGAGCAAAAACAATATTAGTGAAAACATATGCAGCTATGTGTGTGTGCTGCTGGAACACACTGAAAGCTTATTGTAATTAATAAATGCATTCAACAGTATGGTGAAATGTGCCCATCACAGAGCACCACTGAAGAAAGATGGCCATAATCTCCCAAAGAATCAATCTGAAATCTCACACCAAGTGAGTGAGAGCTTTGCTTTTAAAGTTTGAGCCATCATTGGTTTTATTATATCTAACATTGCTTTGCTATTACAGAAGGCTCACATCAGCTGCCTCCGAATGCTTACAGAATATGGAATCCGTGTTGGCTTAAACGGATGACTTTGAAAACGCCAAATGCCTTGCTTTCAAGAATTTCGTGTATAAAGTGAAGAACTGTAATAAATCCCTCGCATGAGGCTGCATTCTGAAGGTAGCTGAAATTGTACTTTAAAAACAAGTTCCTGGGATTCCCAGGATAGTGCGCTTCTGTTCCCTGCGTAGAAAATGTCTCATTTTGGGGAAAAAATATTAATCCCTAGTCTGCAACTGCCTATTTTCTTTGTCACAGCCATCAATCACTCTGTAACAGCTAAAGCACTTAAAGCACTTCTACACAGTAAGACCCAGCATGGGCATTATTTTTATTTAAGGCTGACTGAATTTTTACATAATGCTCTGGGTGGAACAGTTCCCAGTTTCAGTCTGTAACTCTATTTGACAGGTTCATTCATCAATTACTGTAGAACACACTTGTATGGCACATGACAAGGCTCTAACAAGGCTCTCATAGTAAGGCACACTGACTGTGCTGACAATATTTGTTGCCCGAGCAGAGTCTGCCATTTATATTTATAACTTTCCAACAGGCAGCTCTCTGAAAAAATTTTTCATAAACAGCCTGGCAGGAGTCTGCGGGGGCTTTGTCTTTAGAGAGGGAAAGTGGGAGTGTTAAGGAAGAAGGAATGGTACTTAACAAGCAGGTGGTCGTAGTCTGGTGACAAGGTTAAAATTAAGGCATCAACCTGCAGTAGTTCACTGCGACAGGCCCATCCATCACTCAGCGTCAACAAGCTAACTCACTGCTCTCCATGCCACACACAGGCCTGGCAGCTCAGTTCAACCTCTACACTATTTTTCTACTTCATCTACTAACATTTACAGCTGCCCAGGGACTGCAGGTGAAAATTAGACAGGATGCTAAACTAGCACGTTTAATGAAATGTCTATTAATGCACGCTGTCCCTGGAACTTCTGAATGTATAAACGAGGGAAAGAAAACTGACATTTTTGCAGTGTGCTGACTGGTCAGGATCAATGAAGGTCAAGGGAAGTCAAGTCAACAGGCTACAAGTTCTTGCACATTAAGACTCTACACACAAATAAAGCGAGGACGCAACAAGCATTTTAAATATCTCAGTACTGAGGCAGAGGCAGAAAGCAAGAGCATGTTTATTCAAGTCCTATGTTTGAGTAGAAGATGTACTTTACTGAAGTATTTCCTTTTGATGCTACATTGTGCTTCTTCTCAGCTACATTTCAGGAGGAAATATTGTACTTTTACTTGACTCCATTTATCTGACAGCTGCAGTATACAATGAAAACTTAAAATCGCTTCCCATAATGTGACTGCTGAACAAAACTGGCCATGTCGACTACGTCAAATTATTTGCTCCAACCAACTGTATTGAGTTTTTTTTGTGAGAAGTTGGGCTCACTACAACATTATTCTCAGCAAGATGTTCAATTTTCAGTTAGAATCCAACTGTAGCCTGGCCAGCTGCTATGAGCAGACATGTGGGCATCCCGCTCATGTGAAATGAATTACGTAATGGTGAGAATTTATTAATACTGTGTATGTATAAAATGTGTGTGTACGTCTGTGTGTTCTGATTATTAATTTGACTGACATCTTGATAATTCATGTTTGGTATCATTCAGCTACTTGTACCAAACTTGACTAATCCTTTCAAAAAAAATTAGAGGGAGTAAAAATTCAAAACATGAACGGTACAGAATAGGAAGAGTGAAGTCTCGTGTCATCTCACACTGCCCACCTCCTTGGACACTGCCGACCCTCTTAAAGAAGACTATAAAATGAGGATGAAGCCCCCTCTGACTGTCTCTGTCTTGGTTCCTAACCCTCTGGTGCCTGACCTTTCACTTTGGACCGCTGGCTGGTGGGGGGCATGCTGAACAAAGTTCATTATGGCCCCACTCGCAACTCAGCTGCATCCTGAGCTGCACAGAACGTGCTGGAGCCTGGCACCCAAACAACTTTGAAAGCAAGAACTTTGCAAAAGAAGCCTGCTCAACTTCTGTGTTCCAACACAACGAAAGTTAGAACTAAAGAAACTCTGAACCCTGCACATCCAGCCGAGAGGTGTTTGAAGATGTTATCTGCTGGCTGCGAGAGAGGGAGAGAGAGATGCAGAGACAACCCGACACCAGCTGTGGTTTTTCATGGTTGCATTCATTCACTCATTTGTATGTGTATTTTTGTTCTTTGTTAGGAGGGATAGTTCATACATCAAGTCTTTGCCCTTGTTTACCAAACTGAGCAGATTTTCTTTACACCGTGTTCCCACATCTGAGCAATTACTTTGATGAGTGCAATGTTATCAAAAGCAAATGAAGGCCACAGCTAAAAAAAAATAAATAAATCAAAAAATAAAATATTGTAATAAACCAAAATTATCCTTTAAGTAAAGGATCTGAACACTTCTCTGATCAGTGTCATTGGGACAGTGAGCTATAAATATTTTAATGTGTTCACTTTGTGAAGTTCCCATCAAAAGATGGTAGAGTTCACTGCTCTGCCTGTTTGAGCTGCAGACTACTTATACTTTAGAAATATTTTTCTTGCAGCACCCAGTGCACACACAGACTGCAAACATGCACGCTTACAGTATGTATTAGCCTTGCATTGTTCACCAGCAACCCTGGGGTTCAACATCTGTGTGGTTTTGTCAGTAGACACAAAGCCAGGGTCCAAACATCTATAAATGACTCACAGAAAAGAACATTATTTGTTCATCGGACCACGAGCAGAGAGGGAAGATTTTGGATGTCTCTCTAGTGTTATTTTAAGGATATTCCAAATGGATTTCTGGCGAGCACATAGAGCGTCTTTGTAAACACACATTATAATCCTGTGACAACTGCTTGTTCCAAACAAGAAAATCAAATGTTCAAGGCTATTTGTGTCCCAAAACAAAAATACTTCATATCACATTACAAGCGACTAGAAAGATACCTCCATGGTGTAACCACGTAGTTATGGCTTCTATGGCTGATGACATGTAACACAAGGGTTTCCTCTGGGTCTTAAATATAATACGTAGTTACAATCTTGCATGTTGTAGCTTTAGACCTTCCAAATATTCAACACCGGGTAGTGTAGTGTTGTAATAAATCCAGTGGGCTGGTGGATGAGAGGGTGAAGTTTGAGTTTCTCCGTCTGCTCTTTTTTCATCCATCACACAACTATTTCAGTCACTTTTCATGTGAACAACAGAGTACAACGCCGCTATGAATGTCTCCCTGGAGAGGAAGTCTGAAAATGCATTCTTCTACTTTCTTTTCACACAAGTACGGTCCTTCAAAAGAACTGCAAACACTTTTGCTCACTGACAAGATCGGACAACACATTGTACAAACTAGTTCTTTACTAGCAAAACCCAGCCCTTATTTACATGAGACAGATCACCTGTTAATACCAGGTGTGAAGAAGGTCAAGAGGAGAAACCTTGTTACTTTATTTAAATTATATAATCCTACATGTTGCTATGACCAAGAGCTAACAGGAAGCAAAGTTAAACCCATGGTGTTTCTGCTTTGTCCATTAACATAGAAAAGTGCTATCATTATATCAAGGCAATCCAATTTCTTAGCAGTACAATTACTGATGCCGATTAAATGGTCCAACTCAACGATTTTCCATGTCACCACATTCAGGACTATTTGTAGTTTGTTCTGGTCTGCTGGATCCTCACTCTCTAAGTGCTGACTCTACTCTGACATAAATGATGGATTATGGACATGTGCAGGTTAAGTCATTGTGACACAACAAACTCAGGGCATTTCTCGTGATATTTACGGGTGACATATTACACTCCTTTTAAAAGTTAGTACAGGTCTCTGATGTCCCTGAAAGACATCTATGAAGTTTCTTGCTGCTGATATCACACATAGCATGCATTCTAGCTTGCCTTTATACCCCTCTGTCACAGTCCTGCTCTAGATGGGCTGTAGCTTTAGATGCAAAAGTGTTTCTGCTCCCCACACCCCGAACACTCCGAAAATTGACACCAAGTTCTCTGTGAGCCCTGTGAGCGTTTACCTTGCATGAAAAGAAGCAAACTAATCAATATGGCAGCGGTTCAACCGTTGGATCCAGGATCTGACCCAGACCAATGACTGGCTCCTGCAGAACTTCAAACACTGACAATGCTGGAGGACATTTCTGAATGGTTAGGTAACAGCTTTGTGTAAGTATTTTCTTTCTTTTTTACAGTCGATGTGTGTGTTGTTATGGTGACTAACATGCTAGGTAGCTAATGCTAACCATTATATTTACGCTCCATCATTATTAGGAGCAGTTTTGGTCAATAAGAAATATTGTAATTAGTGGAATGTAGTTAAGTGCTAATTAAGTTCTTGTACATATTTTCCAAGTAGCAACATATATTTTGGTTGATGGTGACAATCAATTATTTTCTTTTTTCAATGTTCTGAACAGAGATGAGATCCAAAGCATTTTTGTCAGAATTCAAGGTTGTATGCTGTGTTTTTTAAACTTTGGGAGATTGGGATCCATCTCCAGAGGAGCATTAAGTTACCTAAAGCTGCACCAGTTGACACTGTGCAAGCATGCCTACAGAAAGTGAAAATATAAGCTGCATGGAGGTACCACAGGTAACATTTCTGTTAGCTAAACTATTTTTCCTGATTACAATCGTCATACCATGACAGATGGTATGTGGAGGACAATTTCTCCTGAATGTGCTGTCCCTACAGAGTGCATTTAACATATACTGAGCAGATAATGAGCCTTTACAGCTGAGAGGAGTAGAGCAGGAAGTTTAAATTATCATAATTGCAATCAAACTGTATGATTACAAGTACTAAACTTTGTGAAAATAAATATTTTATGCAGTCTTGCTTTACATTACTTACATATCATTTCATAATTGTTTTTGAGTATAATTGCAAGTTTTTCATCAGCAGAGACTGTGCATATAAAACATATTAAACATGAATTTACATGAGACATTTGACAGATTTTGGAAAACGTCTTGGTATCACTTTTATCACCCTATTTAGTGTTGTACTGTTTTTTCACCACATATGATAACATGATAACTTGTGCCCCAAATATCCATGACAGTAAAAACCCCCCACAAAACTTCTGCCTGTGGCTGGTCAGCATTTTCACTGTAATATAGAGCAGCCAGGTATTGAAGTAAAGAGAAAATCAAAAATGTAAATAATACCACAGATCATTAACACATTTCCACAAGTAAAATGTGATTTACCCACACAACATTTTCAGGAAAAAAAATGAAGAATGACACTGTGGAAAGCCTCAAAAGATGGAGGCTGAGTTTTATAACATCTTCCATGATCCTCCTGTTCTTAGGATCTTCTTCAGCTTGTAAAAGGCAGGAGATCTTTAAAGGGATTCTACATTTAACAAAACCTAGTTAATTAAATGAGCAGGTCTGTTTACCAATCTTTCATAGAAAATTTGTGATTGATAATTATATGAAGAGGAGTCTGTACTGTAAACACACTACTACACTACACTGTAACTGTGAGGCGTTTGTCTTGTTACTCAGATAATATATATATACGGTTACCTTGTGTTTGCACATTAACGTAACGAAATACACCTTTCTTCACATGCCAGATGTTAGAAATGGGTGATGTTGCTCTCCTTTAGGAACTTCTATATTTGTGGTTGATGGTCAGTGACAATAAAATGCAGAGTCACATACTACCAACTATGCCAGGCTTCTCTTCAGACCTTCTTTTTCCTTGTGATAACTTCCTTAAACATCACTGCCCTGTCCAAACAAAAAAATATACAAATGCATAAATATGGACAAATGTTGCAAAAATAAAAATGTAAAAATTGTGCAATTTTATCCCACTTACCTGAACCAGCTGGATATCGACAGTATTGGTCTTGATGTCCATCATGTAGCTACCAAACCTGTGAAAACACTGTTACAATCTCTTACATGACATCATAGTTATTGATTGTAGTGTCTATCACTCACCTCCATACAGATTCAAACACCTGTCCAAATTTTACAAATATAGAGCCCCATGTCACCACCAACTATTACTTTCTGTGATTTTTTTTTTTCCACTTGTTCACAACTGCTCACTCTATGAACATTCTGGCATGCAGACAAAAGGTGTCATTACTGGAAAAGATGCAGTTCCATTGCTTGAAAGAACAGATGGTAGATAAGAAATGTTTCTGTCATAGGATTTCCTGGTATTTGTTCTGAACTGCCTGCTATAGAGTCAGTCTGACATGCCATATCTTGCTTTGAGCATAAAAAGTTCTTCATTTACCTTTTCAAGTCTGAAGAAAGATCCTTTACTGAAATACACTGCCGTGGAAATTGGAGGTTCCTGGCTAGAATATTAACCACAAATGGCTGGCTGTTCCAATTTAGCAACTTGGCGCTAATAAAGCTTACACAACTTTCTCAAGCAAATACTGTTTCTGACATTTCTTGCAGTTTGTCTTTTTCATATGTGTATCTTCAGGGTATGTTTATCCAGTAATATTGAATTTACATTTAGCGGCAACCTACAATCGAAGCTAGCCACATCAGCTGTGCATCGTGTTAATGCTATGTTTAAAAGCAGCAGAATAAACAGTAAAACAACATAAAACATGGCAAAACTTACAGCTTCCAAGTTTGAAGTTGGGTCACAGGCAGCTGGTTTCAATTCATCCCTGAGCTTCGCTTTGGAAGCAAGTCCTCCTTTGTACTGGCTCTTGCTGAAACAGCAGTCCGATGTAAAATGAATTACGCAGACAAATAAAAGTTTTCTTATTGTCGTGATCACATTTCCCACAAAAAGTTCCACTGGGTCTTCACTTCCTCAGATGGTAGAAGATTTTTGTGCTAGTTCTTGCAGCTGAGATCAGAACAATTTGCTTGCTTTGCTAGTTCTCTTTGTGTTTCCAGAGTTGGCGTGAGCAAGGAAATGACGAAAAAAAGGCCAAAAGGATGTTGGACGGAGACGCACATCTGATGAGCTTGGAGGAAAGGTTTTTTAGTTTCTGAATTTGTTGTGAAAAGCTGGGCAAGAGAAAAAGAGAGACAATAGTCCTTTCTCATAGTCGGGGATCTTTAGCCACACTGGGGACACATATTCATAAAACAACAGTGCATTATACAACCTTGATTACAAAAAAGTTGGTACGCTGTTTAAAACATAAATAAAATAGAATGCAATCATTTGCAAATGAACTGTGTTCACTTACAAAGTGCTTCTCAGTCCATGTGCTAATATCCTTTATACACTCCTGTGCTCACCAAGTGCTGCACCTTGCTCCATCCTTGCTTGTGAACAACTGAGCCTTTCCAGGATGCTCCTTTCATACCCAGTCATAATACTATCACCTGTTACCAATGAACCTGTTTACCTATGGAATGTGGAACAGCCGTCTTTAGCTGCTTCTGTCCCAACTTGTTTGAAAAAAATCTAATTCAGAATAAGCATATATTTACAAAAATCAATGAAATATGAAATTGATGGGGTAAAACATATACTGTGTTTGTACTGTTGTCAAGAGGAATGAGCAAATGATCACATTCTGTTTTATTTATGTGTCTTACAGCGTCCCAACTTTTCTGGAATCAGGTTTGTATTTGTCCATATTGTACACAGAATGGCTAAACATGTAACAGCAAACAACTCGTGCCCAAGGCACTCAGAGTTTGAGCTACTCCCATCTGGCTGTTGATTAAGGGTCCCAAGGGCCAGCCAGAATATATCCAAGAAGTCTTTTATCCCGTACGCCTTACAGGTATTAAACATGCACTGACTGCATCAGAGAACACCTGTTATTTTGTAAGATTTGCTCTTTTGCATTATTTATGTAACTTATTTGCTGCAACCTGCCCATTTGTATTGTTGTATTGCACATGGTATACAGCTTTATTCTGTATGTGTTTAATGGTCACTGAGGTGGACAATAAAATCAATCTAATCTAATCCAAGTTGAAAATCTATGGAAGTGTATTCTACATAATATGTGACCTTTAATGTCTGTTTGTCTGTCCATAAACTTAATGTTGTGTATGTTCACCTTTATTCTTTTATCTTTTTTTTAATGCCAATAAATTCAGTGCTTCACCCACCCAGATATACATTCCTTCTGCGTAGGTCCGTCTTGGATCAGTTAGCAGAACAACTGTCCTGCCCACAGGTAGTTCTGATAGGTCAGACTCTGCTCTGTGAAGCACAACACATTTTTGACCAAAGCATTCTCTCTCAGAGGGATAAATGATTTTTCCTTGGCTGGTTTGTCACACGTGTAGGTTCATCTCCTGCATTGCTGCCTCGCTGTCCCTTCTTGAACAGCACTTCCGAAATGTCCCGTCCATATTGCGGATAGTATGTCATGTGTTACAGCTCCACCAGCAGCTGCTGTCTGCTGGTTCAGAGGCTGGTGTTCCGGTTGATCTGATGATCTATCAGCAGTGTGTCTTCTTCTAGTCCTCTCCCCATCTACTTGCCTCAGCACAATTTCCTCATTATATTTTCGGTATACTCTGGCTCAAGCTGATGCAACTGTTTTGTAGAAAGTATAATTATCTTCTGGTCAAAGCTCCTCATCATTATATTCTCAGACTTCTTGTGAAAGCATCACTGCTTTGCAGAGTCCAGTGAGAGTCCACATCCCCGTTTGTTGTAGAAGGATGGTGCGTTTATGTGTCATTCAAAGCAACTGTCAAATTTCTACGTTTTTCCGACATTCATGTTTGATCATTATTTGTGCTCCTTTCAGTCTCCAAACAGCATGAATGTAATGTCACGTGGAAGATAAATGAAGCTCTGTTGTCATACCTTCACTTAAGCATGCGAATGCACCACAAGGAAGGATTCACAGATCATCATCTTTAACATTTTTGTAGTCTAAAATTAAGTTTTTCATGAAAACCAGACAAACATCTGTCTTATTGTGATGCATCAGCTATTTTGAGCAAGTTTCAGGTCTGTGAGCTGAATTTGACAACAAATTAAAATGAACTGAAAGCCCCTGGAGGGTAGGGGACATGAGTTTAAAGTTGCAGCCACTGGCATGAATTTGTTGTCAGTCATTCAGTCAATTGTAAGCACATTGGATTTACAGGGTTGACTGTGTAATTTCATGGGTACAGTCCTTTAAAGACATCCATATAATACCAATGTGGTTTTTGACTACCTTAATAATACAATTCAATTTGTGTATTTAATCTCCATCACATCACTTAAAGCACCAGTGGGTGGGATTTTGTGGAAGTCTATCCAGCAACCAAATGAACACAGCTTGCCATCATGTGAATCATGTGACAGGCTCTCTCCAGAGCCAGTGTTTGGTTTGTCTATTCTGGGCCACTGTAGAAACACGCCGGTTCTTAATTTCAGGCAATCAAACAGCTATGAATATTATTTTCCATTTCTGCCAATAGATCCTACACATTGGAGAGCTAACACAAATGTTAACATTAAATTGCTTTCATCTCTTAATTCCCATTTGGGCACTCTACTCCCAAAGTCCAGCCTCTGGTGATTTAAAGGCTATCACTGTCATCACTCACAGCAGAGGCACTCACATCACATCTCCTCCACCACCTGTTGCTTGTCCGCTGAACTCACCTGAGAAACTTATTGAGATCTCCGTGCTTCATGTACTCAAAGACCATGATGAGAGGGTCTCCGTCCACACACACTCCATAGAACTTCACTATGTGCTCGTGCTGAAGGTTGGTCAGCAACTCAGCCTCACGCTGGAAATCTTTCCTGGCTGCAAGAGTGGGGTCCTTCAGAGTCTGGGAAGAGAGAAAGAGTGAGAGTGGATTACATGACCATATCAAGGGTTACACTTTGACAACCATGGGACCCCCCCCCCCCCCTGTACTGGCCTATTGTTAAATTCCAGTTCTCTTACTGTAGCGTGCCGTAGAAGACAGCATCTGGAGTAACAAATGATACATGTTTATTTTTGTAGCAGTAATAGCTGCAATTTAGTGTGGGCTGAAGAAAAATGACAGAGAGAAGAAAAAGTAGCCTGAAGAACAGAGTTAGCTAGTACTGTCATTAAGTTATACATTATGGCAAGTAAAGTAAGATGGTTTGATACGTATTGTAGCTATATGATGAAAAGGAGTGATTACAACCATCTCTCCAAGACAAATATCTGCAATCTCGTGAAACTACTACTAAGTATTTCAGCAAGCAGTCATTGGATATAACCACAGTGTCTATGATCTGTACTTGTGATAAAAGGCAGCTTTTTTCTACCTATCTCATCAAAGCCAATAAAAAAAAAAAAGACGCAAAAAACAAATATTTGTCTGTCTTTCCGTTCATAAATATGATTCATTCATGCACTTGGATAGTCATTAGCCAATGCTAACCTAACTGTTATTGTTAAGTGAACCGCTAAAGAAGTTCTTCAAAAACATCCTCAGGTACATGATCACCTCCCTCTGCACTAGAGGTGCAGTGACCCTGATATACACGTCGGCGGAAAAACCAAGACAGATTGTGATCAGATTTGTGATCTGGCCAACTGAAACAAATACACGGGGCTCAGAATAAATTAAAGTGTTGTAAATCGCATCTGGATTTTCTCCTGCATTGAGAATATGGTGAATATAAATGGGGCCAAAGACAACTTATTGATTTTTATCCATGTGAGTGAGTTCTGGTCTCTGTGTTCTGACCTTATGTAAAAAGCAGCTATTGTCGCTCCCTCATTACCAACAGCTGGGGTGCCCCTGAGCAACGCAAATAGCGAAATTAATGAAACTCTTGTCGAAGCCAGTTGGGAGAAGAGTGAAAACATGTTTTCATCAAGAAAAGCCTTCAGTTCTGTTCTTTGCTCTTCTTTCAATCAAGAAATACTCTCCAGCTCTGATGTAACTGATGCTATAGTTCCTGATTGGACTGGAATGATGGTGGTTCTGCCATAAGCACATAACTTGAAGTCTGGCAAGATGGATTCTTGGCTTGAATGATCTTGTGATCTCTCGAATTCAGCTGCCTCGCAAGGTAAGGTTAAAATGATAAGTCAACGCTGACTTTTTGTTTCACATGAGACACAATCTGCAGCAGAAAGCCCTGAAGGCAAACTCAGGCCCAAACCACTGTGGATCTATATGCAAAACAATACAATGATATCAGAGTAGAGACTGCCCACCTAGGTAAATTTTTGTTTTTGGATATAATGTAGTCCATCTAAATGTCAGTCTATTTCAGTACTGCTTAGTTGTATATATATCCTAGTTTAATGTCACCATGATCAATTTGTGAATTTCAGTGGGCAAAAGTCATTTCAGAATCTACAGGTATGTCTAGTCATGAGTTGTCACCACACCAGCGCTGCAATCTGTGTTGTGTATCCTTGTAGTGTGTCCCTGCAAATCAGTGATAACAAAAAGAATTTAAAAAATCATCACTGTTTGAAGCACAGGGTCCCCTCTCCGTTAAATCTTGGGATTAAGGCAAAGAGTTCATAAACAACTTTTCAGCTGAGGTTAAGGTATGTTGTCTTATCCAAAAAGTGACAAAATGAATGCTGACAAATGGACTGAACTGAACAAAGAGAACTAAACTCGGGAACTCTGGGACAAGTCTTTTTTCACATATACAAATGTATACATGCACGCATGCATGCACGCACACATACAGCCTTGTTCCCCAACCTGCATTACGTGACTCAGCAGAAATGAACTGTCAATGAATGTGAGCTAGACAGTGTGTGTGTGTGTGTGTGTGTGTGTGTGTGTGTGTGTGTGTGTGTGTGTGCGTGTGCGTCAGATAGTGCTGGTTGTAGGGATAGCAAAAAATAGCATACTGGACAATAAATTTAGCAGGATTAAAATGGCTGCAGCTGTAATCCCTCTATATCCTCACTAAGACGAACACCTGTCTGCTCCAGGTCAACGTGCCGGCCGTGTTTCCATTAATAACTGCTGCTGTACTGACAAGAGATCATCTGTCTTCAACGTAGGTCATGTTCATAATGCAATCTGTGTCTTATTAGCCATAAATTAGCTTTACTGACAGTGTTAACGTCATAAACTGGATTGATGGTTTTCAGACTGTGATATTTTCTTTCTGGGACATTTGTTCTGCAAATGCAACTGCACACATTGTGTTTCACACTAAATCATATTCTACAACCCTGATTCCAAAAAAGTTGGGATGCTGTGTAAAACATAAATAAAACAAAATGTGATAACTTGCTAATCTTTTTTAACATAACTGAAAACAGTACAAAGACAATACATTTTATGTTTCACCTCATCAACTTCATTGATTTCTGTAAATTACACTTATTGTGAGTTTAATGACACTAACACGTTTCAAATAAGCTGGGACAGGAGCAACTAAAGACTGGGAAAGTTGTGGAATGCTCCAAAAACACCTGTTTGGAACATTCCACAGGTAAACAGGTTCATTGGTATCATGATTGGGTATGAAAGGGACATCCTGAAAAGGCTCTGTGGTTCACAATCAGGGATGGAGCGAGGTTCACCACTTTGTGAGCACATGATTGTATCAAGGATATTACTACATGGGCTCAGGAACACTTCATGAAGGTTTTACCCCAGCAGTCATCAACCTGTTGACTGCAATCAGCGGTGTGAAGTTAACAATCAAAATTCTTGGCAACCATGCAATTCTGGACAGAAACTACCTGGCTACCAGTAGTTGTAGTAGTTGTTATTCACATTAGTTAAAAAACAAATGTGTGTGCCATGTAGGCAAGTATGGGAAGATGGGAAACGGCAAAACTTTTTGGTACAATTTGTTGAGTCAGTATACATAGTGGACGCTGCACAGCTCGTTATTTTTGTACTTCATACTTTCTGTCCTTCAAAGATTTGACTAGAAAGCAGGACTTTCTCACACTTGTGCATGAGAAAGAGAAAACAGAGGCCAGGACATGTATTAGCTGTGTAATCCATCAACAACCCCTGATTGGTAATACAGTGGAATTTTCACGTTACATCACTGGTTGTGAGGTCAATTCCATCCAAGCCCATACGCTCCAATAGAGACTGTTTTGTCACAGGAGGAGCTGAAGGCTGTCTACTGAGACCTGCTCCTCCATGCAAATATCATGAAGCAGGTGCTGTAGCACTCTGTGGATTTGTTGGCTAAAATCCGACAACTGATGTCAAGGAGAAACACCACCAGATTCTCCAGAACTGTCAATCGATACATGGCTGCTGGACCTTGGGTTCCTAACCGACCTGACAGTGAAAAAGGGTGTGCTCAACTGTGACCAGCAAGGGAGAGAGAGAGACCTATTACACATGTTGAACTCATGTGAACTTCTTCAAGGTCAGGATGTTGAACAGCCACCTACAGAACAAAAAACTCGCACATTTTTCTATGGTCGCACAATGGCAACCAGGAGGCTTTCCAGCCAGAGCACTGCAGCGTCCAATTGAACAAGCTGTCTGCTGAATTTGACAGATGATTCCAAGAGCTGGAAAAGATGGAGAGCATCCTCTACTTCATTTCAAACCCCTTGGCACCCGTCAATGTGGAGTGGGTAGCTGAAAAATTCAATGAGGTGTTCAGTTCGCCAGCTGAAGTTGACATGAGAAGATCGATCTTTAGAATGACATCACACTGAAAGCAAGGTCAAAGGATGGTGACTTCTGGGGCCTCATAAACAACGACACATTTCATCTTCTGTCATCCTGTGCACTGAAAGTGAGGGCCTACTTTGGGTCTGCCTATCTTTGTGAAATGGCTTTTTCACAAATGAAGCTGATCACATCCAAGTACAGGAGCCGCCTCACATACACACACCTCACTGACTGCATTAGGTTGGCCTTGTCAAGTTATGAACCGAACTTAAAACACTGGCAGAGAGCACTCGGTCGCAGCCATGTCATTGATGGACCTGCGTAAGTGCAGCCTCTGTGACAACAAGTAGTTAAGAATTGTAATTGTATGTAATTACAGACTGGTTTTGACTCGTTTGTGTGTGTGTGTGTATGTGTGTGTGTGTGTGTGTGTGTGTGTGTGTGTGTGGCCATGTCTGTGGTATGTCTGTAAGTACAGACAGAAATCTGTTCACACCATCACATCATGGGGACTCACCTACCTTATGGGGACTAAAATGCAGGTCCCCATAATGTAAATCATTACATTTTAGGGAGAAGACTGGGGTTAAGATTAGGTCTAGGTTAAGGTTAGGCAAGTAGTGGTTATGGTTACGGTTAGGACAAGTCACCAGGAAATGAATGTAAGTCTACGTAATGTCCCCAAAAATTATGGAAATATGATTGTGTGTCTGTGTGTGAGTATTTGAGAGTAAGAGATAAATAGTAATATATGTACAGACAGTTTTTGCTCTGGGATTTTAGCGAGACAGATCCATTTTGTGTGTTTGTGTGTGTGAGAAACAGGGAGTGAGTGAGTGTGTGTTTGTGAGAGAGACTGCCGACTATAATTGAAAGTATTGTAAATATCGTAATCCACCCTCTTGACTCTGGCATTAGAAAGACAAGATAGGAGCCATTTGTTTATGTGTGTGTATTTTGACTTAATACTGACATATAGGCCTGCATTTTAAATTCATAACCATCTGTTTATTTTTCTTTGGAACACAACAGCCAAGTGTGCCTTATCCTTCATTTTTGTGGTTTACATTCCTGCAATGGAAAGAAACAACAAACATTTGTTCACTTGTTCATCAACCTTTGCATCAGTCGTGTTACGTACATGTGTCTTATACTTAAACACATTGTTCCAGTCTTATACTGGTGTTTCATCTTACATAAGTTGGAAAAGTTTTGTTTATGTATCAGGGTGCATGTTTCCTCAGTCTAAATGCAAAATTTGATGAAGGTTTTTATGCAGTTTATACTTGCAGGAGGTGTTCCTAAATTTGAATCAACATAGAAATGTAAACCCTTAATTATAAGAGGATTAAAAATCAAATCCTACTATCATTATGTGTTTAATTCTTTCCCTTTATTGCTTTGACAGATTGAAGGCTGCATCTACTATCTTAAATGTGGGTAAAATGATATGATATCAATTGAAAAGTAAATATTAGCTTCAACCTAACATGCTCGGAAATGCATCTTTACATTTCCAGCATAATAACCAGCTTTAATAGAGAGAGTCTAGCCCAAAGAGCACCTTCAAGGACTAGATGCTGGTGTTTAAGAGTTTATAAGTCAATGTCAGGCCAAACTAAATGATGCATCATCAAGACACACAGCAGCTGTGTGCTTATGTGCGTGAGAGTGATCAAACAGCTTGTCAGCGTCTCTCTCTGAGATGCAACTGACTGTTGCAGCCAGCTGGAGCACACTTGTTCCATCAGCTGGATGCATTTCTACACACTGCTTCACTCTCTGCTTCATATAAAGACAGCTGCCGGTGTTTACAAATGCACACACAGTCATGTTGTTTCCTTCACTGTTGGAGCGAACCCTAACCATAACCACTGGCACTAACCCTAACCTTAACCCAAGTCTTCAACCTAAAATTCAAGGATTTACATATTTATATGTTTTGTCCCCATAAGAAAATACGAGTCCCCACAATGTGCTTTTGTAAATAAGATTTATGTCCCCACATGACTAATGACACAAACACACACAGACACATATCTATCTCTTACCTTTACAGCTACCAGCATCTTGTCCTTGGTGGGGCTCAGGTTGTAACATTCAGCAAGAAAGACTTTGCCAAAGGCTCCCTCTCCAAGTTCCCTCTTCAAAATAATGTCCCTCCGTTTAATATGCTGAACATCTGAGGGAGACAGAGACAGAGGGACTGCGTTAACATCCACTGCAATCAGATGCTAACACACAGTCACATAAAAAGCATAAAAATTGTTCACCATGCTTGCCATATGTCACACTGCGAGCCTGCAGTTTGGTGGAGCCTGCTGCCTTTAATTCCCATAAATCCTTCTGCTGCACTTAAAGGCTCAGTTGAACCAAATTAAAAATCTCCCTGTGAACACTTTTCATTAGATCTTTCAACTACAGAAACAGAAAACTGTTGACAGTGAGGTCTGTGAATTAGAGTAACCAGGACACTATATCTGGAAAGACATGCTGCAACTTATTTTTAGGAAAGTCATCAATGCTCTTAGCACCACTTAATTCACATCCATTGTAAAGGGGTGGAGGCAGAAATCTCAGAGACAAATACCTTGAAATCTGGACAAATAGACACTAGTTAAGATACTTCTATAGTTAAATGAAAGCAGGTGACTGGCTCAGTCCTCAGACCGGCAGCCCTTGCTCTTAATCAACTGGACAAAAATGAATAAATACATAATATTCAAACCTTTTTTTTCACTACACAAGATACTCAAATCCCTTCCATCTTATAACATTTACAGAAAACCCTGAATGATTTGTGAGTAATTGACTGCATTTATATCTGCAATACAAACTGTGTTCTCAAAAAAAAACATTCCTGTTTCTGGGAACAGATGCCCTGAACACAACAAAAATATAAATCTGTGTTTAACTCTTCTGGCTTAAAGTGGAAGAGCTGTGTGACAGTTTAATTTTGATGCACTTGCAATAACCATTTGAACATCCTTTCCTTTTTTTATGCCATTTCATAGCATATGGGTCTGTCTGCAGTAAACAATTTGGTTTGGTTGTTTTTTTAGAATTTGTACCACAAATTTTTCAATACTGAATGAACATTTTTAAAATGTAGAATCTAAAAATGAAGAGTCCAAGCGTTTCACAAAAAAGACTGGACCAGGTGAGAAGGTTGAGGATGTTGATGTCAGCGGAACTGGGGTTGCAGGTAGCAATAGGGGTCAGTCAGGTAGGAGGGGGCTAGGTTGTGGAGGGCTTTGCACATGACGATTCTTTGTTGCATGGGGAGCTGTGTGGGGGCAGTGTTTATGCAGCTGAGAAGGAGAGGGAAGGGTGAAGACTGACAATGCTTTTAAGATGAAAAAAGGTAGGGTTTTTTGTGTTGTAGTTAACATGGTGTTCGAAGCAGGGGGTTTGATCAAAGATGATGCTAAGGTTATGGATGTGTGTGGAAACAGGAACAGTAGACCCACTTATGAAGAGGGAAAATCATGGCAGGATTTGATAAGGGATTTGGGGCCTATGATGAGGATTTCAGATTTGTCGCTGCCAGGGTGTGTAATATGAGGCCGCTTTTTGGAGATCTTCTTTTGTTGATGTTTCCAGGATTTCATCAGAAAGAGTTCAGGGGTGTACAAGGGAGCAGTATGAGTGAAAGAGACACTTATGATTTTGAGGGCAAGTTGATTGAGACAGGAGGACAGTGTGTTATTGGAGAGGTAGACCAAGTCTGTGGTGGAGGGGCTCAGAGAGGGGGTGACGGCGGATAATTTTAAGTCAGGCAGGCAGACAGGGATGAGGGAAAGATGGACTTGATATCATGGAAAATGATGATGTGTTTGGTGTGTTTAGATTCTGGGATAGGGATGTCAATGTCCATGATAATACAATAACTCAGTGGTCAGCGACAGTGAGGTGGCTGATTGTGATAATAGTGGAGCAGACCAGGTCATGGGTGTGCCCAGGGTTATGGATGGGGACACTGATGTGCTAAGAGACATCAAAGCATTTTAGCGTGTCCGGAAATTCTGTGGGTATTTTGCAGTCTGTAGAGTCAAAGTGGATGGTGAAACCACCAGGAGCAGGATGGAAGGGGAAGTGGAGCAGAGCTGCGTAAGAAATTCAGATAGGCCAGAGAGAAAAGCATGGTTAAGTCTGAATGAGTGGCAGATGATTGCAATGACCAGGGGTTTAAGAACAGAGTTTGAAAGCACAGGAAAAACCACAACACATCACATCAGCCAGCAAGCTGATTGATGTAGCCTTGCAGGCCCAAGGAACCCCAGGCGCCATCACAATGCGTGGCCGCCAAGCGAACAAGGCAGCATCAATGCACTGGGGCAAGGGGAGTCCTGCTAGGACAACCTGCACCTGAACTGGAAACAAAACAGCGGTGAAAACAGGGAAGAGGCGATCTTGACTGGGCGCGTTAGCTAGCAATCTGGTCAATGCAGGGCCATGGATCCAAGTAGACGTGACTCCCGCAGTTGCAGAAACTGGCATGGCACTGGAACAGGCTTGAGCGCTAACCACACCAAGACAGGGGACTAAGCCAGGGGGACACATTACAGAGGCAGCAGCGGAGATCACCTGAGGATCCAGCCCAGGTGAGGTAGCCAGGAAGAGCCGACAGCAGCCGGCATCAGGTGGGCAAACACAGTAATAGTGTACATGGTATTATACACAGAGTAAGGGTAGCCACAGTGCTTTGGTGGTTGAAAAAGTATCCAATCAAAAAGATTGGAAACACTGACATTTGGACATCAAAAAATGGACTGGTGCAACCAAATCATGCCAGTGTCCTCCAGGTGCTTTGGTGATGAATGCTGCTGGTCATTAGTGGGTTTTTTTTAGGTCATTGTGTAATGAGTGATACTGTTGAGAGGCAAATGTTGGCAGTGTTATAGCTCCTGAGAGGTGTGTGAAGTGTTTTGGTTCCATTAGTGCATTTTGGATGTGCAATTAACTGTTGTGCTGAGCATGTATGTCAGTAAAAAGAACTGTGTGAGGAGTTTTGAAAAAGTCAACTCAGCACAGAGAAATGTGGAATAAAAACTGTAAAATCTCATTTTCAGAGGCTTGGAATAGCTCATGCTGTATGTGATATTTTAAACCATGGAGTGTGTATTCACCTTACTGCTCACCCTGAGACCAAGGGGATATTATATAAATAACTGGGGTGCAAGGTTGGATATCTAATTTATTTCTATCTGTGTGTGTGTTTGTCATTTTTTGTCATTGTGTGTGAATGCATCTGTCTCTTTAATCACACTGGCATGAACACGTACTGCATGTTCATGTCTGTGTGTATGTGTGAGAGAGACTGATTGGAGTCCTCAGAGTATACCTAAGTCAGAGCGAGTCTGTGTGTGTGTGTGTGTACCATGCAGGCTAATTAGTGCAGTTACAAATAGCCAGGGTTAATGTTGTCATTAACACAGAGAGAGAGGGGGCATTCACCTGTCAGCAATAATATACACACACAAATATCACCACACTTTGTGTGTGTGCGCCAGCAAGTGTGTCGATTGTGTGTGTGATAACAATACTGTAAGAATGTGCCTTAATTTGCACCATCTTGTATATGTGAGAATTATCCTGTCTATATGCCACGCTTCCATGATAACTATCATCCTGGTGTCTCATTTGTCTATCAGACGGATTTCTGCATAAAATCAGCAGTCTACTGTGGATCTGATGTCCTTCTAATCAAAACACTACTTATACATTTCCACACAAATGCATTAAGAAGCTTGTGCTATTGGGATGAACAGTATTGTATTTGCCTCTTTACAACCCCCACAGGGCCTTATTATGATCTGAATACTTTCCAAACTTGAGCAACGTGTCAACTAAAATGAGGACACGTTCACGATCTTCAGACTGGGCTTCAGCAACTCATCTGGGCGACAAAGCCGAAAAGAACAGAAGCTGGCCCACAAATGAATGTTTTGTATGGGTTCCTGAGTGAGCCAAGCCTTATAAATGTCATGGTAACTTAGGAAGCAATTCAGCCTTCAGTGCTGTGAATATTTTGGCATGCAGTTAATGCGCCAGTAATAATTTTGTTTTTAACTGATGGCATTTGCCATTGGTGCTCTTCATCATTGTTTTGGAGGGAAGAAATAATGGTCGAATCAAATTTAAAAGTACGATATTTAAGCGGTGCGCAATTGTTCATGCTGATGTCAACGTTTCATGTGGATTTCGAAAAATAAATATTGAATACTTGGAAAAGTAACTAACATATTTAAAGAAACAGAATTTGGTGTGGTGGTAGAATGGATGTTTAATTGGGTTAGCACCTGCCAAAAAATGGTCTTGCATGAGGCCCAATGTCAATGGATGCATGTGCTTGGCGGGAATGTTTAGGTATCCCAAGGAAAACCCGCAATCCATTTAACCCAAAAAGAGGTGGCTTCTCTGACTGTGAACTCCATGAACATGACTAATTCAAGGAGGAAATGATGGCTGCAGACCCACTAGCCTGCTCATTATTGATTAACTGAACAACTGCTGGTTTAAGACTCCTGTCATGAGCTTCTCTACTGTCACCTGTGCTCAGATTCATGGATGAACACCATGTATCACGTCGATCCACTGCACAAAGAGCTGCTGACATACCACAGGAGATTTTCTGCATTAATACATTTGACAGCTTCATCAAGACAAAAGAACATGTCTGCACCATTGACTGATGCTCTCAAGGTGATTTTGACTTTGTTGCCTTGTTGAAAAGCCTTTTCATTCTCTGGTTGGCTGCGTTTCTGACATCTGGAGGTCACCTTTTCTATATAACTGGTGTCAGGGTGGAGCTTGTTGGAGGATATCTGACCTTCATGTCTTACTAAATGGCCTCTAACACACTCCATTAGCTGCTTGTGTTGCTCTTCCTCCAAAACATTTTGTGTTGTTTTCTTGGGCATGGTGTTGGGTTGTTTTGTGGAGCAGCTCAAAATGTACTCTGAACACTCAAACTGAGAGATGTACACTTCTGTTTACTCCCCAAAACCCAACACTCCATGTTCTTCCTGCATCAACAGCAGCACCCCAGCATGTAACAACCAGTGCTGGTCCAGTTCCACACATCCATCACTGAAAACTACCATAATCCATTACAGTTAGTTGGGCATTTCTTCCTGCAGTGTGTCCACTACAGCTCTGAAGGTAAAGATGTGCAGAGTGGCAGAGCAGAGAAGAAGCTCATTGACTGTCAGCTCCAACCGCGCCACCCCCCAACATACTGTGAGACATCCAACACTGTCTCTGAAAGATGCTGGTGCTGCATCATAAGCAACTCTGTAACCATTGGCATGCATTCATATCAATCAAAACCCCACGCTTCATCTCTCTTTCAGGTAGGCATACACACCACAGCTATTTAGTCTTGTGATGCTGTTTTTTCATCTTTTATTCATACCATATAAGCTGTATAGCTCTATGTAGCTGCACTGTGAAGCCTGAAAATTCTGAGTAGAGTTTCTAAATTTACATTAAATTCTCACATCAAGTCTCTGTGACATGTGAAGTATCAGCCTTCCTGGTCCAATGAGTGGACTGAGCACGGGTGCTTTGCACAAATGTTAATATTTGTCAAAGTAAACTGAGACCACATTGATGGAGCAAATCCCTACTTACTTTGGTACTGCCACAGCAAATATTTGATGTTTAGATTGCATCATGTAGAACTTTCAAGAAATACAAGGACCTGGTACAATGTACCTTGCATGCCAGAGTATACAACTGAATCCTTTCAAAAATGGTTTCTCCCTAAATTCAGAGATGTCTGACAGTCCAACCTTGTAATAAAACCTTGCAAATTCAGGAAAACGATTAAAAAAGAAGCCTTTGAATAGTTGTCAGTCTTATGTTTTTGACTGCTGAGTGAAAGCAGAAAACAAGCCTCCAGTAGTCCAGAGAGGCCAAAACTAATCCAAAACACTGTTAATATTTAATTATGAGGTTAAGACTGTGCTTTGGGTGACACATATTCTGTTATACCCCTATGTAACACTACTAAAATGTAGTAATTAGTTTGGGTCTCAAGATGAACAACAAATTGTATTCAGCTCAGGTCCCTATAGGACAACAGCAGAAGCATGTTTTATGAGTCTGGGGCAAGGTTATAATAGTATTGAACTTTCAATTAGTTTTCATTCTATTTCAGTTTCGACTTTCAAATTTCATTCTTGTTTTTGTTTTACAGTAGTTTGTGTTCGGGCCAGATAATGTGTTACAACTAAGTTTGTGGCTACAAACACATTTGGAGGACTGTGTCAGAATAGTCATAATGCTTTGATAGGGGAACTCCTTCACTACCATTGGAAATGGAAGCATATAGGGATTGGACAAAGTGCACTGGACCTTGAGTGTTAGGCCCACATCTTTACAGAGACCTGGCTCCATTACAACATCTTGGATGTGTTAAGGCGCCAAATATATTACCAACCAGAGAACTCAGTTTTTGCTCCTGCTTTAAATTCTCCTGGATGCAAATACAAAAAATGCAGTCCTAAATGCTTCTAATTCAAATATTGTATAAATGTTTTATGCATGTGAAGCAGGAAGGGCCGACAACTCTCATTTCACTGTGCAGCCTTGTGTTGCAAAATGACAACAGAACAACCTTACACCTAAAAAACTAAACACTGAATCAATTTAGGTGCATTTCTCTTTAATTTTAATTAGTCAGGCAATACCAGGAAATACCATTACATTTTAGTTTTAGTTTCTTTTAAAGGGCATTGTTTATATTCAATTTCAGTTCATGACCATTTTATTTTTTCTCATTTACTTTTAGTTTCAGTTTATGATAATGACCCTGGTCTGGCACTGAAAGGGACAGCAACAGTCAAATAAAAAGTTAGTACAAATGAGTAAAATCAAATTTGATATGGAAGTACAAAAGCACAAGTGAGCAGCTATGAGACCTGTTGATTAAGGTAGGTGGGATTAAGAATGGGAACATTATCTTCCTAAATAGCAGGCGAGTTACTTTCATGAATTTATGCCGGAGAAAGTTTGAAACAGAAACGATGATGGCTACAGTTGCACAGGTCACGGTAAGTCAACTTAAAGAAATAACAACTCTGAAATCAACATGTTTATTTGATTGTTGTGACAAAGATGAACTCTCCTTGGCAACAATTACAGCGTCTCTGACGGATGGAAGCGTGTCACTGCGATGGACGTGTCAGGCACTACTGTTCAGTTACAGCAAAACAGAAGAAAAAACAAACCCAACCAGAAATCAGCTCACAAGAACACAGTGTCAGGCTGTAATAATATCTCATTATTAGGCCTGATATTTGCTTCCATTCAGACTCATGATAAAATGAAAAAGAAAAAAACCTCCCCTCATACTTTTTGCTATACATTGTACTATAACCCTCACAGTACAGGGGCTCAATTTCTAACATTTGGTTGAGAAAGATATTTAATAAATGACCATAGCATCATTAAAAAAAGGGTCTTCATCAATTTTTCCACAAATATCTTCTTGTTTGACTGTGATAGGTTAGATTATCATACTGTGTGCACAAACAAATTAGCGAAGGTGCTGGAGAAAAGCCCATGCAGTGTCCACAATGGAGAGGATTCATCCTTTGGAAAGGTCCTAAGCACATTTAATGTTTTTGTGTACAGCTATTATTGTCTTAGGGTGGCAGTAGATGAAAGGTCAGGGTGGGTCACCACAATCATGAGGATTGAGGAGAACTGTTGAAGGAGTCTCACTCACTGGAATGTGCTCATGCCCAGCACAGCACAGTGTGCATTAAACCGAGCCTGAAACTGAGATGTTGTGCAGTGACTGACCTCTAACTTTTAATGGTCTGTAAAAGTCTTCCTAGCTCTTGTTTGTGCTACCTGACTAGTATTTTACCTCACTTGGTTTAGTGCATGGCTGAATGGCTTTAGCAGAGTAGGGGGTGGGCACATATGCAAACATACATCAAAATGCACACAAAACGAAATATGAACAAGTACAGGTATACATTTACAGCAGCAAAGACACAGCAGGGAACACGTCTTTCACTGTGCACTCACACGCAAACCCCCAACACACACACACACACGCACACACGCACAGACACACAAGGGTTAGCTAAATGAATTGACCGTTACGCCACTGGGTTGCAATTAGTGAGACTGTGATGAGCTCTGGGACTCATCCAGCAGCATACATACAGCAGCTATAGAGAGTCCAAGGAAAGGGCAAACGGCAATAAAAGAGGACCTTTCAATTTCATGTCAATAACACTTGAAGTTTTGTTGATTTTTATGCATGATCAGAACATCATGAATTATTGGGGATTATCTTAATCACAAGGTAACACAGGAACTACTGTGCAAAAACTTGAAGGGAGAATGTGTAATAGCATAGCTGTATGTATGCTAGTGGCATGATGTTAAAGTAATGTGACTCTAACACGCTTCGGAATTCAATGTGGTTCCTCCAGTATTGTACTAATGAAAGGTAGATTTCCTATGGCTCTATCTGCATCGGCATTACAAAATATAAAACCAGATTAAAGGCTCCAGTGGAAAAACAATGATACAGATTGTTTACGCAGTTTTGTTTTTTTTCTGAAGTTTGATAGTTTGATGCTTTTTTTTTTCAGTCCCTTTAAAATGAGTGTGTATTGCACTCCTTGGAGTGTGTCACATGGGCTGTGATGTCACCCACTGATCCCTTTCTGCTGACAAACTTGTCTTATTTCAGATAACATGCCTCTTTAAGAAAAAGGATTTCACAGTTTTTGATTTTTCCGCCTCAAAGCACAAAGACAGCCCGTCAGCTGTCTCGTTGACTGTCATGTTATTTTACCTGTCACAGTTTTAGGCTAAAACACAAACATGGCGGCTTTTGAAACTGTAACTGTATCCACACAAAACACATCGACGTCTTCAGCAAGGTCTTAGGACGCTGACACTGAAGTCATTTCACTGATATGACCACCACTTTTTCAATGCTGGTGACTCGGCACTTTCAGACCAAAGTACAAACAGCTGATGTTGATTAGCTGATTAGCCTCCATCAGTTTGTTCCTCTGTTCTCATTGGTGGATTGCTGTTAAGCTGTTGAGACCCCCGTTCTCTTTAACAGTGATGATTCAGGTTTAATCCGCAGTGCCTCTCTCTCTCTTACGCGCACACAACGGGAGGATATTTATGCTTCTCTTCAACTTTCATTCTACCTTTTATGCGGTTTAAAATATTAACCTGTTTTCAAAATTTCTCTTTCACTCTGTCTCAGTCTCTTTCTCCCCTCCTCTGTTCTGATTGGTGGATTGATGGTAAGCTATTTTTGGCATACCACCTGTCTTTTTTAACTGTGAAGAGCCTTCAGGTGTCTCAGGTTTAATTCACAATTCATACCTCTGTCTGTCTCTCACATCCCACATTTGACAGTCTGTTGTGCGCTGTGCTCACTTAAATCAGGCTCAGTCTAACTCCTTTAAAGCATCTGCATACAATAAAAGCTGTTATCTTAAAAAGGTAATTTTCTATATGATTTAATAGGACAGAACTGAGGGCTCTTCCACACCTATTTCAGACTTATAGATTTTAGTGTACCATCCAATTATATGCAAGATCCATCCATAACTATATTTCTGGCTGCACTGCTGATTGAGCCTAATCCTGAGTTTTTGCTGAATCATCTACTATCATTATTCTGTATGATGATTGGGTTGGTTTTAATGTTGACACTGGGCTGGCTCCTTCTCTGTTATGGTCATGATGGTAGTGAAGGTGAAACTGCATTACATTCATCAAAATCAGACAGGTGGCACAACTGCTCTTTAGTATACTGTGTATTTTCTTTTAGGGTCATGAAAAGAGGTGTGTGACTTGTCTGGATGGTATTGAAGTGCGAGTGCTGTTTAGGAGTTGGAGACACAATACATCAAAGTCCAACACTTATGACCTTTGGACAATGCAGCCTCCATCTTTATTTCAAGTGTTTCCAGTTGTTGAGGAGCATGCTGTCAGTGCAGTCCTGTCTCTGTCTGAATTGACTGATTAATTAACTGAAATTAATTGATTTAGCTGTGATTTGGAGATAATAATGAAATAGAATAAAACATAAAAATATTCTTGCCTCATAATGTAAGATCATATAGTCTATGTGATAAATATTAAACAAATAGGCAGAATCAAATTGGTGTAAAAACAAAAAAAAAGGCCAACAGGAAATTCTGTTCTTTGTGTGTTCGAGTGTGTGTGGGGATGTGCATGTGTACTATCGAGTCATGAGCTCACATGATGAAGATGTTGATGGGTTTATGATCACAGACACACAAGGTTGAAATATGGTTGAAATACAATTGACACACACACACACACACACACACACACACACACACACACACACACACACACACACACACACACACACACACACACACACACACACAAATGGGAATATGGGAATATATAATGGTGATAATCACACAAGGTGACTCTTATGACGGATCAGGATTACCATTGGCAACGACATCAGCATTTGAGCGTGTGCAGTGAAGACGGGGTATTGTTCTCGCTTTGTGTATGCACGTTCGTGTGTGTGTGTGCATATGTGTGTATTGTCTCCCAGGGGACTTGCTGAGATTTATGTGGCTGTAAAGACAAGAAGTGATTCGCTCCGCTGCTGGCAGAATACTATCTGTGTTCAGTGGAGACACAGCGAGGGGAGAGAGACGACTCGGATAACAGAGATGGAGCATGTGCAGGGCCCAAGCCCACTTAAAATGGTGGCTGAGACCACATGCTCCTTTGTTGTACAGACAAAAGAGAGCTATTAAACTCAGCTTCCCAGGATCTTTTACCTTTTCCCACCTGTGTGAATGCTCAGCCATGCCTATGCACTCCATACACCATCTCATCATTAAAACTGGTGGACAGATTCAAAGCAGTGTCTCTGTGTGATGCCCTAACTTGCTGTTGAGAGACATTCTGCTGTTATGCTGCATATGCTAAAACAGAAACCCTCCTAACCAAACAAAGGAACAAAGACCATGTTTTCCTTACCTCACCATTTGGCCCTGGTGCACTAAGACTGACTTAGCTTTGTTCAGCACTTGGGTACAATGGATTCTCTTTTTAAAGTCTTCATGGCTTCATGGCGAATCCCCGATGAGGCTGGATCACTTAATCGTTTCTCCCTCTTTAAGGGTGGTGCATCGAGGAACTTTAATGTGAATTAAAGTATATGATTCGATAACAGTTTTGATTACCTCTAGTAGCCCAAACTGATCTAATGAGATGTCACAAGAAAAAGCTGTGAGAGCAGGAGCAGGTTGCCAGCCTCAGCTCCTACAGCTCTGATGGGTCTTTTACAGACCTACTATGGTGAAGACTCATGGGAAATTAAGTGGTTGAATATCAGAAAAAATAATCATTTTATTTTTGTTAAAGTGACAGGGTGCTCATACTTAACTGTAGATGCCCTTTTAACAGGTGAAAGAAAGCTTCTAAGAGAAAATACAACGTCAGGCATAAGCTAGTGGAGCAAACATAAGGAGGGGACCGGACTTTCTGTTGGTCAAAGGGGCGTTTCCCAAATACCTGCCTAAAAATATCCAGAAATTCATATCAGTGCCACAGCACAGCCAGCCAATCAGTCTAACATGTCAAGAAATAGAGCCGTGACATGAGTTGTAAGTTGTAAACAAACCGATGGTCAACAGTTGATCCAGATTATCTCAGACGAACTGAAAGTGCTGACTGTAAGTGTTTGTGTGTGAGAAAGCCTGTGGTTTGCTTTGTACATTAAATCCATCCCTACGCAGGTGACAGGCATGAAACTTGGCACTTATTAACACACAGATGCACTTTGCTGCTGCAGGCGAATCGCCTCGCCACAGTAACTGTGGGATGAGTTGTAGGTGCCAGAGGTATCTTCCACGCTCCAAATTTCCATTTCAAAGTTTTCTTTGCTCATTGTCCCTCAGCATCGAAACACAAGAGTCTCCTGGAAATTTTAATGAGTGGTTTATGCACAAGGCATCAGTTTGAATTATTTCAGCTTTGTCTCCGAAAATGCTTTTTCTGTCAGTTTGGAAGCAGGAGCCGTTCAGAGGTGCAAATCAGAGCTGCAGCAAACTAATAACACTTCATCATAGCATTGAAAAGACAGCACATCACATCATATTAGCTAAATTCATCCCAAATTGTCCCAGAACCCAAAAAGGAACTGATTCAAGCTGCCAGATATTTAATCAGATTTCTTCAAGGCCTAATCTTTAGCTTCAGCTTGCCATTAGTGGAGCACAAAACAGAATTTCACGCTGTATAAATTCTTCTTGAAAGTTTCTTGCTGAAATGAACTGCAGAAGTCAAAGTTGACTTGTCTCCTTCAATTTTTATGGCCACATGTTTGCACCTTTGAGAGGCAGATATCTTCTAACACAGTTGTTCACTTTTGCAGCAACGATTCAACCAGGGGAGTTCACGGCCATCCAAGCCTTTAAGTGCTCCTGATTCACCCACAGTGTGACATTATGCATGCAGAAAATGAAAGGCTGACTTTTACTTTAGCCCAAATAACTCTTCTTACATCACTGTGATAGCATGTATGTACTTTGAACAAAACCCACTGACTGAGCGCTCTATTCAACTGAACTAAACTCAGTGTAATATATCACTGTCTAACATGATACGCCGAGCAGTTAAAACCGGGCCCCTGAGCCACTTTATGTCTTTGTTTTAATGACATGGAGACGTAGTATGAGCTGTAACATGCATGATCATGAACACGAGTTCTGAACAGAAGATTAGCTGGCAAAAGGTTGTGATCATAAAGTGACAAATATTTCAATCAAAACTACACTCATTAAAAATTGGTTATATCTTATATTATACAGAGATATTAACATATCTACTGTACACATCTCAGTAACCATCTCACTATGCAAATGTACACACGCCCTGTCTCCAGTTGTGTCTTTGTCTTCACCTAATCTTTTCTGGTGGAAAGCAGATTTCTCTGACCTTTTCTGCACAGAGAAAGCTATTTGAATTTAAAATGGTGCAGTCTGTTGTGACAGTTTATAGTTGATAGTTCTGTTTTCTGCTGAAAGAAAATTAGCTTTATTATTAAGTGCACCTATGGAAAAAACGATCTGGCTCAGTCCATGTTCACTGTGGCTTATTATAAACAAACCAAGGGGTCTAAAGAAGAACTCACATGGACTGACAGGTCGGTTTATTGAACAGCTTTGGGAACAGTCATCAGCATCATCAGCACTACATGGACCAATGAGGGATATCAAAACAGTCATTTTGTGTTTAGCAAAGCTGGCTGTATTAGTACTATGTTACATAGGTAACATGGGTTATGACAGTTACTGCAGGATTTACTGTGCAGAAGTGGAGGGAAAGGTAGACAAAATGATGTGTCTAACACACAATCCGTGGGCTTTCAGGTGTGAAATAGTAATGAGACTGCACCAATCATCTGGATATACAGTCCGTGGAGACAGAGAACTTATTGAGAGCCTTCATTTCAGCAGGGCTGAATTATTTAAATGAATTGACAAGTTACTGCAGTCACTGCAGTTGCAAGATATAACAGACCCCCAACATTGCAGTTGCTCATTTCTATTTGATTTGATGCCGGGGAATCTTTCCAAAACACAGTGATGTGCTGAATGGAAGCAGAAGTACAGCATTCCAGGTGATATGAAGAGTTTCTCTAGACCTTCAAGATCAACAATGCGCTCATCGATCCACACACCAAAGAGCAACTTCACAGAGACTCCGGCATACCTGGTGTTGTTGGCTGTATTGATGGTACTTGTGAGAATCCAGGCACCTTCTAAAACAAATACCTTTTTTTGTTAACAGGAAAGGCTTCGACTCAATTAATGTTAAGTTAGTGTGTGAGGCAGACATGACTGAGGTGATGGCGCGGTGGTATGGGTCTACCCATGATGCACACATCTCAAGGTGGAGTCCACTGGCACAAGTGTGTGAGGAAGGACAGCTCTTTGGTAAACACACTGTCAGAGCTGGATTTATAAGACAAGTTTCCATTTCTCGAGCTCAAACTTTTCCTTTTCCACCGACAACCTCTCCATCGTCATCTCCACTCTCATGATTATTTCACCAGTAACACAGACTGGAGATGCGGATCTCTTATTCTTTGAGCAGGCACAGTTGCCGTACTTTCAGGAACTATTTGTGCTGCGGAAGGCAGATTTAGATTCTCTGCAAGAGATGTCACTTTGCCAAAATAAAACCTGCTTCATAAATTTGTGTCCTCCACACACACAGTGAAAAGAAGTTTACTGCTATTGCAGTTTATTAGCCTGCAACTTTTTTAAGAGGCCATGTTATCTTTATGACTAGTGTGTGATGAACTTGCATTTAATGTGGAAGAAAAACTGGAGGCCCCTTCAGCCTCAACTAGCTTCTCTTCCGTTAGGCCTATATAGCTGTCACTGGTGTTACAGCGTCTTAGCCTATTAAAAGCTGGTGGCAGGTTGTCTCCAAACACATCCATGATGAAAGTGCCAGAGGGTAAGATTTTAGGACAGGGTCCTCCATTAGTTAGGAGTTTTTTGTAGGCAGGCTGAAGAACAACTTCCTAATCCACCCTCTGTTTCACTGACTGCCACTTGTCTTGTTTTTTTTTAAATTAGCTATGGCATCATTTTGTTTTCATACTAATGTATGCATATACTCACTGTAGAATTCAATAATTTGTCTTGTTTCACAATGTTGAGTAATTTAACTTTAATTTCTTCATCAGCAGTTGTTTTTAATCTACTCATTGGCACTAGAAAGTGTAAGTCTGTCACCATAGCAACCTGAATGGCACGGCACCTATCACTGCATCATAGAATGTGTCAGCATGTGCGTGCATCATCTATACTGGGCGTAGCTGTGCCAAGCAGAAGTTTTAAATGCAACAGGTGTAAATATTGATCACTCCGCTTGATGTAGCTACAGCTACTTTTTTTTGCCCCTGTTTTTCAATAAAATGAATGAATGGTACATAAATACACTACATATTACAACACCTGTACAGTGTGTGGGTCTATCGAGACGTATGTACTTACAGGTGGTGGGTTTGTTACAGTTGTGTCCATGTCTGAAGTACTGTGGGTTTTCTATGACGGGGATCCTGGTCATTCCAATCACCACAGCATCTGAGCCAGCATCCAGCGTACAGGGGCTGATAATACCATGATTCACGTGATGAAGGGGGCTGGCAGAGTCTTCTTCACCGCTTATCACTGCTACTGGTCCTAGAAAGAGAGACAAGGAGAACATGGACTGAATGAATACCTCTTTACTTTCAGAGTCACAGACTGAACACCTGTAGGTTAAACAAATACCAAACTGCGAGGAAACATATGAAATTGTAATTTCGGATCAATTTCTTCATATAAATCCTATTTTGTAATTGAAAAAGGAGGATAGAAGGACGAACAAGGGGAGGGGTGGGAGGCAGGAGGAAAGAGAAATAAAAAGAGTTTGATTTTAATGTACAACTGACAGCCAATCAGCGGCAATACCATCAATCAACAAACCAGCATCTAAGCAGCTAGTTCATCAGTTGACCAGCCAATCATCTACACAGCCAGACTCTCAGTCAACCAGTGAATTATGCTCTCACTAATGCAGTCAATTATTCAGTGAGTCAGCAAAGCTGCTGGGAAGTTAGTCATGTATTCTGTCAATCAGCTAGTCAACTAGTCAGGGTCATACAGCATTCAGACCTCACCCAATATTTGTACCATTAAATTGAAGATTTTAATCAGAATTTAACACAAGATGAGAAATACAATGTCATTCAGAGTAATGTATCAATGGAGTTAAGTCAATATTCATTTCAGTCTTGAAAGCATATTACTGCTATGCATCACATACCTAAGGAACCAATCCCATTTGTTCATGGAAAACTTCTAAATATGTATTTCTGATGAGTTTTAAGGGGCTTCATTAATAACAAGAGAAGAACTTTCAGTAAAAATTGGGGTGCAAGCAGAAAAGGGTTCTGAAGCTAATGCAGAGGATTAGGGCTGTGGACACGATACAGCAGAAGAAGCAGAAAAAAGGTGTTTCAGGAAGTCTGGCTTTTTATGGAGCCAGGGTTTTATTTTTATAGTATTGGTCATCATTCTTATCAGTTCGCATGCTGCATCCCCAGGTCTCAGCAATAACGTGTGAGTTGAGTCTTATCGATAGGAAGGATGGCAAACACGATGAAAATCTGAATTAGCCTTTAAAAGGAGAAGAAATAGTTTAGAGTTAGTTGTCAAGGAAGAGTTTGAAGAAACTTTTGAGGTAGATTAAGAGCTTTACAGGTAGAGGAAGAGCTTTAGTGGTACATTAGTGGTTTGAGGGGCAGAGGATGAGGTTCAGAGATACGGGAGGTGGTTTAAAGGTGAAACTAGAGCTTCAGAAGCAAAGCGGGAGTTCGGACAACTATTGGAGAGGAAGCAACTGCTGGGATGGAGATGATTTCCGCAGATGTGGAGCACACTACATCACAGCATGCACTTTAACTGCAAAATCACTCATACGTATTCATGAGGTGGCAGGATCTGATGTTAAACACACTTCACTTTTATCAAAGCACGCAGTCATAACCAAACACCTGGAATATCAGGTTTTCGTGTCAGTAAATAAATGAGAAAAGCAGCACCAATGCAAGATGTCCAAGAAGTGAATTACCGGGATCCATAGCACCATGGATGGATGATCATTTTGGAGCATGATTTCTAATTTCTCTGGAGGGCATTTGTAACATTAATATGTGATGATCATCTTAATGAAGAGTGAGAGACTTCCCAGTAGTTCCTGATCTTTCCAGGAGGGCCCAACTACACACTTCATGTATGGGGACGCAGGTCTTGTGAGCCAATGGGATCAGAGCAAGGTCCCCAGGCATGAGAAACTGTGCAGATTTGAAAATTAATTGGCTCAGGATTTTAAGTGATGTTGGGTGTGACAGAAATAGTCAGCTAGTATTTTTTAACTCCTTCCTGCTCAGGACAAAAAGGCAACAATTACTTCATTAACAAACAGGAAATCATCAGCTACATCGAGCTAATCTTTAACAGGATAATGGCTGAGTAATTCTTAACGTTAGGGCTAAGGTGGGTTTTTCTACACTTTGTTAATGTTAATGCTAATATTGGTTAGAAATGTCTTTATAACAGATCCAGTTAAAGATCTGCCCAGTAATATTTGGACATTTCGGTCTCATGATTCTGTGTGGCTTTTTCTGGATTTTCATCTCACTCACAGCAGATTTTTTTCAAACATACTTTACAGCCGTGTTACTCTCATTGTGAGCAAATCTGACTTAAACTGACTGTAAAACTGAAACATATTTGCCCTCAGACACCTGTGGCATGTTGCGTATGGAGACCCTACTCTCTTCCCATTTACTCACAGGCCTAAGGTCTCCTATCCCTTAGACCCTCTTTGGAACTTTTAGACCAGTAATGGAGAAATGCAACTTAAAAGAAAGACACAAAGCAAAATACCACGGATGTACTAGGAAAAGGTGGAACTTGATCAAACAAGATAAAAATCCCTAAAAATACCATACATTCCTGGTTGTGGTTGTGTGGACACCATGTCTGCATCATCATATTCTGGAGGGAAGCATGTGTATGAAAGGGACAGACTTCCACTTTGGATGCAGAGGTCATGTCCCCCTCACTTTTGAAAATGATAGTATTTTGTAACCTCTATTTTTAGTTGAGTTTGATCTTTTAATTTAAACATCTCTAAACAATGTCCTCTGACTGTCCAGCTGCCAAAATCCACAACGGCTGATGAAGTCATCTTTGTCACTGTAATTATGTGTGCTCACAGCAAGGCTTTATGAGCAGCAGTGAGACTTTTCTGGACATTTTGTGACCTGGGTTTTACCTCCCTCTAATAAGTGGAGCCTAAGACCTGCAGACGACACTGAAGCGCTAAAAAATGACTCCAACCACTCCAACCACTTCATGTTCTTGCCAAAATAATAATAATTTGATGTATGTTCTCATCCACATTTAATATTCTCTCAAAAGATGCTATATTGCACATAAATCAGATAAGGCAGGAAATTGTGCAAAGTATCTGGTCTCAGAGTAAATGTGAGGGTGATTTTAAGTAAAGTTAATGCATTACAGAATTTTACATTACATTTAAATTTTTTTTCCCTACCATTATTGTAGATAATGTAGATCATCTAAATGTGTTATTTACTAGGTTAATACTGTGCGCAAAATAGCACTAACATACCTATATTTTCTCAAAATTAATATCAAACTATAAACGTATAAAAAAAAATTAGATTTAACCTGAAAGAAGAATGGTCTAACATAAATATTTTTGACTTAACAAAACCACAGGAAAACACTGCAAGAATATGAAGGCACTTCAACAAAAAGGTGGATTTTCTTTGCCAGTACACCCCTAGCAGGCCAGGAGCAGTGCTGTGGAGTAGAGCTGTATAAAGCATGGCAGGGAGTCTGCTTTGTAGTCCACATAGTGCAGTCTACTGGGAGCTAAACTCACAGGAGGCCACAGAAGGCAGATAAACAGCATGGACAGGCTGCCATTCCATCACAGAGCTCACACACACACATGGGCACACACACACTTTCACAACAAGAGCTACTTTCAGTCTCAAACCCACTTGAGCTGCATGTCTTGGCCCTGGAAGCCCGACACCAAGTACTGTGGGAACATATTAACTCCATAGAAATGAGCTGGGTGGAAACTGGTCCAAAGCAATAAGACTTGTTCTCACCTGCGGACAGGTCCACAAAGAATTTACTGCCCCTATTATGTCCATGGTTTGGTCCTGTTATGACAGAAGCAACTCTCATTTGTCATTATATACTGTATGGTATTTCGTCTTGTTTGTGATTTACAGTCTAGGTAAGTCTAGGTTATCACTTTCAAGGTCTTGCTATTGTGACTGTTATGGCTTAATGGGATGTCTGAATAGAGCAGAGACATCAATAATCATAATTGTTGCATATATTGTAATTGTTATTAGTAACATCTGTGCTTCACTGACTATGACAAATCTTACGCTGTGAATGTCTGCTGTGAAAAATCTGCTGTCAGTCTAAAATTACTGGACAATATTTATTTTTATTTTCTGCTACGACAGAATGAAATAGATAAAATCTAAGCAGAAATTTGCAGTAGTTGTGACCACATATGCCCGTATGTCCTTGCCTTCAAGAATTCACATGCACAACCTCACAAACACTTGTTCTCCATGGCAAATTTCAGCCTCTTAATTAGAAATCTGTGGTTGCCAGAGGGTGGGCACAGCTTTGTGGACCAATGAACAGATAGATTTTTGGACCCACTGCACCCAATGATGCCTCCTGCAGGGCTGCATGACAAACAAACTGAGCTATGAAAGGGGGCCAGGATGAGCAATGAAAAAGGAACTCTGCAGCCTGTTTGCAGTCCAAGCAGGACTGACCAATCGTGTTTGAGAGGGTTTTGGCTACATGAAGATAAACATGCACAAAAAAAGGAGGAACGCACCAATCTAGGAACCCATTGGCTATCATTTGACAACAAATTAGCTATATATTATTATTATCTTTTTATTATCTACATTCATATGCATATATCTGTTTCTAGAGATTAGTCAAAGTGTTGTCTGGACCTATCCTTGTCCTGTCCTGGGCTGCCCACTGGACTCCATCGAGGAGGTGGCAGACAAAAGGATGTTAGCCAAGCTGACATCCATCGTGGACAACTCCTCCCACCCCCTGCACCACACTGTGAGGACCCTGAGCAGCTCCTTCAGCACAAGACTTTTACATCCCCAGTGCAGGAAGGAGCGCTACGGCAGGTCATTCCTGCCCACAGCCATCAGACTGTATAACAGTGCACAATAAACATCCACTCAAATACAAGTTGTACTGATAACCTGATCACGTCTCACATTTTTCCTGTTTTTCATTTGCAATCGGAATTTTTAAATTAGTGTGTACGTATTGTATATATTGTAAATTACCATAAGGTATATAACGTTTGTGCAATATTTTTTATTCTTGTTATGTTTTATTTTTTGTCTTCTTGTCCTCTGACTTCTTTCAGTCTGTCTTGTTGCTGCTGTAACGTGAATTTCCCCTATTGTGGGATAAATAAAGACTTATCTTAAAACAAGTTGATAATTGGACAGTAAACAATGACACATAAGAGGAGGTCTTGGTCTGAGATGTTCTTGTATTGGTGATGACCGGTCTGTCTGTACCAGAAGCCTCAACACACTGATGATGGTTTTGCCGTCAGAGGCTATATCGTCATCAGAAGATAGCTGCTGGGTTGCAGGATTACGAAGTATCAAGAAATTGCAGTACAGAAATGCCAAAAGACAGTAAATGACGCATTTCACACAGTCTAAATGACTTATGGGTGGCTATATTAACTACCAACAATTAATTAATCACTCATGGTCACCACTACTACTGATGCTAACGTTTTAAATACTTAGAATCTACGATAAATCAAAAGTCACATAAATAACTGGATGGTACCATAATGAAACCAGAGACACCTTGATAAAGGCCAGGGGAATAAAGCGCTCATATATATTTTGATCATAATCATCAAATTTAAGGGATTCCTTTAGAAATGTTTGATATGTATATGAAAAATCAAAATCAGACAATACATTGTAATCAGAGTTTTGGAATTCTCAAACTGGTCTTAGCATGGTCAGGCTTGACACCCCTGCACAGCTGCAATCCAGGGCCCCGTAAGTTCATATAGTCATTCATACTCATTGTGCTCTCTGTGCTGAATTTCAATCTTGCCTGTATTCCATTGTGGCTTCACTAACCTGTGTCACACTTTATTTAAGAGTTGGGAATCCACTCACACATGCAGCGCAACTGTGACTGTAATACAAAAATAATAAGTGCATTGACCTTGATACCACCCTTTCTATTCACCTGCTCTGCTCTGCATGTGTTGGAAAGCTCAGCTCTGTTTTATGTAATCCTCATTAGCTTCTTCTCTTTGAGATATGTATATCTTTCTATCAACTATTCAATTTTCTCCCTGGCTGTAATCTGTTATGGTGTTCTGCTCCAGTAATTGAATTCTCCCCATGGGAATCATTACAGTTTTATCATTGTTGGACTCTATAGTCGGCGTGCCGTATACGTACAGGCCTCCTCCCCGGGGACGAGGGAGTCCGCTGTTGTGTGTCGACACAGCAGCTGAGAACTATTGATGTGGAGTCGTCAGTATTCTCTGGTGAAACTGAACACATCAGCCTGTTGTGACTGACACAGCCAACCTTCACAGCTGACAGAAAACAAGGAGGCTGTGAGGTGGTGGTGGTGGGAGGAGGGAGGATTCTGATGGAAACAGGGACAGGAGGACATGATGAGAGAGGAAGAGAGGGAATAAAAGACATCAAGCATGAATAAAAGGATAAAATGGAGGATGAGATGTGGAGAAAGGGAGGCGGCAGGATGACTAATTTTAAGGTTGGATCTCAGCAGGAATGCAACGGTTGAAAAGACAGCACCTTTTAGGGTTATGGGCACCGATTTCAATTACAGACTGGATATCAGCGCCTACAATTACATCCAGAGAGACTTCCTCTCTTGAGTTGAATGCAAAAATAAATAAGTCATAGAATCATTTTTAACTGCAACAATTCAGAACAAAATCAATTCATTTCAGTGATTTACTTGTGGAGGTGAAGCAAATCGGTGCCAAGCTTTTGTGTACAGTCCAACTTTGGTGAACTCCGACGGATGAATTTGTGCTGGTGATCAACTATGGACTGTCTTGACTATGCTGACTTTTGGGAGAATGGAGAGTCCAGCAAAGAGGGTGCTATTTTTCAGTCAAGCATGATGCAGGAGTGAGGGGTACAGCTTAACTTTACGATCTAGCTCGCAACCAAAAGTGCAAGTAGCTGCTACATTACCAACTTTATTAGTGGGCAGAGCCCATGACAAATTAAAAGGTTTTCAAAATAAAAGCAGGTACTGACAGGTTCAGGACAGAAATAAACACGGTTGGATTGAGCGTCATGACATCATTGAAATCATATTTAATTGCCTATTATCATATTGTTTTCTTTTTTAATCAATAGTGTTTTGTTTAGGTGTTATGTAAATTCAAATATATGAAGCTATATGCATTTTAACCACTTTCATACATGTACATGTTATAAATGACAAACTTTGATTACGACAAACCTTGTAGATTTTTTAAATTTAGGGCTGGTTACTGTGGAATGGAGACGTCCACAGTGCCATACAGGTTTGTGTGATTACTCCAACCCAAAACGCCAATTTTCTCAGTTTAGATTGATTTAACAAAAGAGCCACCTCGCACTGCAGCTTGCCATGTACATCATTTCCAGCTCAGATTCGTAGCAGCTCTTCCATCCACAGTGATTCTCAGGTGGGGGATTTGGCCGTTTGCTGAAGGACAATTGAAAAGAAGGTGTGAGTATTGACGGACACGTTGTCTGCTGCAGGGATCCGACCTGTGACCTTTGTCAGTTACCAGCCTATGCTAATATTTAGGCCATGTGTCAGACAAGCTGAGATGTAGGCTGACTGATCAGCCAGTAATGGATGAGCAAGGACACAGAGACACAGAGTGACTGACAGAGAGACACGGGGGAAAAATGGAGGGGGAAGGAGAATGTGAGGGAAAGAGAGGACGGAAAGATGAATGGTGTCAGAAATGGTGAGGTAGACTGTTTTCAGGGAGCACAAAGGTCAAAGGTTGAATGATGTTAGTGGGCTGACAGGGTGAGGAACTGGGAATAAAGCTGTACTCAGCCAGCAGAGACGTAGATGCTGTCATTCTAGTTTACAGTCTCGTAGTTGTGCATCTCACGACCTACTTAGACAGACTGCAGCTTCAGAACATTTTCTGTAAACTAACAGATATTACAGGATATCTATGCTGTTAATAATGAATTCAAAATGTATTCCACATGTAGCGCCTGAACAGCAACAGTCACAGAAAGAGGTTTTGATGTTTCTTTTTGGAATCTGGTAACTTATTTACATTCAAACTAGATGTCTTAATCATTGAAAATGTAAAAATGTATCTTAAAAACTGAATGCGGATCTTAAAAATATGAGCGGTAATTAGTATTCGTCTTGTGTAAAAACAGAATTCTTCACAAGTCACTCGCACGCACGCACGCACGCACGCACGCACGCACGCACGCACGCACGCACGCACGCACGCACGCACGCACACTTTTTAGATACAGTGCTTGCAGTGTAGTGCATGCACTGTCCACTTCATCATCATCTGTCAGTCACCTACAATTTCAACGAAGAGAAAAGTACTTCATATTACATCAATGGGTAATTTCAAACCATTACTGAAACATTACTACAGAGGTGTGAATTCTTATGCTTCCTTCTCTTTTGGAAGACTGAATTGTCATTTTCCTCTTGAACCTGAACACTCTGCTATTTCTCCTTGACTCATCTCTTCCTGCTGACCACCAGACCCCCCACACACGCACACTGAGACCTGCATTTTTTTTGACAGGCTGTTAGGTAACAATGACTATTTCACATTCACACACAGGTGAAATCATTTTCTGGGCCATACTGAAAACGTTCGAGACAGAGTAACCTGGCCACGCTGATAGTGCAAGCACCAATAAGGCCACAGAGTCCTGCAGTTTAGTCAAGAAGGGAAAAATGTGGCTGATAATTCTTCAATTTTAGAAAATTTTGCTATAAAGTGACATCCCCAGGAAAACTATTCTAACCAGTCTGTATCATTTGGAAGAGACTGGACCATAATGGTATGTTACACACTGCACTAAGCCTTATGTATGTGAGCAATAACCGATAAATAATTTACTTGCTGACACAATTACTTTGCATCCTTGAGCACTTTTGAGAAACGAAGAAAACTGGGGGGGTTAAAATGGAATGTAACGTGCATCAATGACTGTTATGTATTGCACTCACTAATATAACAGAATACTGACTAAGCCTGTCCACAATGTCTGACCATCCTAAAAAGAATTAACCAACGTGTGTTACACATTACTTCCACACTTTATCACATTGGTGATTAGTAAGCTTGAGTCACTAATAGATACCATTACTAAAGATAAGAACAAACACTAATGTTGCATGTTTAGAATATATACTGTAAATATACTGCATGTTTAACAACACTGTATGGTACAATATGGCTCAATTATTAGAATGTTGTTCCAAATGAAGAACTGAATAATATTCAAATATATTCATATAATATTCAAATCAAATGAAGAACTGAATAATATTCATTGGTGTGTGCATCACATAATATATGATGCACACACCTTAGTAAGTTACAGACCAGAGTTCATTACTATTATTCATTTATTCAGTTACTAAAATGTTAATTCGGCAGAGTTCATACAGAGCATACAATACACATACCTTCAGCTGGTTAAAGGTGCTTTGCATACATGGAAAAGTACTTTAAGGATCATGGTAGGCAGCAGCATTGACAGCCAGAGGTTACTCTGCTGCAGTGAATTTTATCATGGACTCTGCTTTTCTGTAGCATTCTATTGCCAGTGCAGTGTCCTGCTAACTATATGGCGCTGCTGATATGGGTTGTCCATGGCTCAGAACGCAACATTTGCAATGCATAATAAAACTTGAGTGGAAGCAGAATAATTTGTCTAGCACCCAATAATTGGATGCCTTCAAGGGCTTTTACTTGTTTAAATACAGATAACACTGAAGACTGAGCACGCATCCACAGTTTTATGGTGAACTGGTCCTTTAACAATCCGCATTGTCTGACATTTGTTCTTTCCTTACTTAGTCATCAGAATAGTATAAAAATCTCAATAATATCACAGTAAGTAGTACTGACAGCAGAGCCTTGGTGCATAAGTGCACCAAACTACAATATTTATGAAAGATTTGACAATTTTATGCAACAATAGGGAATGTCTACTTCACAATAATTTAAAATAAATGCTGCTGAAACACAAATTCAAGTCTTTAAAATGATGAAATTACTTGTGTGTGATTGTGTGTTTGAGTGAAAATGACACAGTTTCCTCAGAGAGTGCAACCATGCTGCAGTGGTGCAGTGTGCATTAAAAATGGAACTCTTCAAGGGCATCTGTACCCAATTACTTGCTATTTTACTGGAACACAGAGACCCTAATGGCTTATTGGAATTACCAGGGAATTCACTTGTAGAATAAAAAAAGCCGTCCTTAGGTCATAGTGATTTATTCTGTAGTTTACAACATGACCACCCCCTCCATTTTCTATAGTGCCCAATTGGTGCCACAGTCTTTCAATCACACTTTATTACTCACATTAATGTAATAGGCCTCCAGTATCGATACACGCTTCTCACTGGCAGAGCAGTGGGGTTACTTTATCGCCTCAGTATATCACCTGATCAGCTGTTAGTGTCGCTCCGCCAGTTCTGAGCACTGAAGCATGCAAGATGTTTCTCTATAAGTCCTTCTTAAACCAAACTAAACGTCCTCACATCAGTGTGCTTCACGAGCAGGGATCGTCTTGCTTTTGTTAATGCTATAAAGCACTGCATTCTGGGTATTTCAGGGGGCATTCAGGATACATGTGCATTTCAGTGCAAGGTTCGACTGACAGTCAAAGAGCAGCTGGGCCAAATGAATGAAGGATGCCAAGAAACGGGGAGTGATGAATGATGTAATCAAACCGTTTCTTGAAATAACTGAAGCTTGACATATTGCTGTGAATGAAGAATTTATATCAACACAAACAATTAACAATTAGCTGTTAACAGTGTTGCACAAAGCAGCAGATTATCCCTAACAAGGCAAACTTAAAGGCACCAATTTGGTTTGGTTACTTCCTGCCTGTAGACAAATATACAGTTATGAGTCTCACTGTATAGAATATTACAGACTGATGCCTGTTTGCCCTTTTTACATGAATTGCATTTAAAAAAAGAATAAAACGTGTTTACATTAAAAAGACAGCGTATTGTTCAATGAAAAAAATTGGTGTCAGTTTTTATTCTTTTTTCATTTGGTAAGTTTAGAAGCCCCCATTTCAGCACCAGGAACTGTTCACAGCCTGACCTATTAAATAATCTTGCAGGAGGTGCAGAGTCAAACACAGTGTGCTCTCCACATGTGGATGGAAAATTAGAAAAAGAACATGAATAATTAGATTGTAAATTCATATAATTTACACTGGGATTTAAATGTATCTTACATTTGCTTCGTTGAAATGAGCCTAAAAGATCTGATGACAAAGAATAATTGAGAGTGTACAACGTAAGTTTTCATTGGGCATTAAATCACATCAAAATGTTGTTGGTGACTAAATAGTGAACATGTCAATGTGTGTGAGAGTTAGAAATAACAAAACTGAAAAGGATTAGCATCAGAAAAAAGAGTGAAGAAAAGGATTTATTTGTATTCTTATGGCTAAAAGTCGATAAGAAACGGGGGTAAAGGGGTATTTTTGAACTGATTTATTGCTCTGTTGTTATTTGTGATTCTGATTCGTTCCATTCTTCTAAGTATTCTGTATCACAAGAACTTTGTTTGGTGTGTATAGAGTTGTAGTTGGGTGGGGGAAATGAGAATCACAAGGTTTATTAAGAAATGAAATGTAGAGAGAGTGTCATCATCCTGTGACTACAGTCACCTTGGCTGCTTTTCAGCAAAAGTTCTATTATAAAGATACATCTCCTTAAAAAATGAGGGATCCATTTGTAAGCAATCAAATCCATCCAATAACTTACTCAATGATGATTTAATGGGGACCAGAAATAACTGAATGCCATTCTCATACAGGACATGTGTCTCGAGAAAACACAAGGCTCTAGAATTCTTTTTACACCACATGAAAGGCAGTAATAGCAGCAGCACCACAGTCAATATAAATGATGCTTTTCTTTCAGAGCTCTGTGATTGCTCTGGGATCCATCCTCCATTTCTCTTCTGTCATCCTCAGCCCCAAACCTGTAAATCACTCTGCTGACAGACACTTTGCAAATGCACCTTCACATCCACCCTGCCAAACACACACACACGCACACACACACACACACACACACACACACACACACACACACACACACACACACACACACACACACACACACACACACACACACACACACACACACACACACACACACGATGTCACGACACCTGTGAATGTGACAGCTTATCTGCTCTTGCTCTCTCTCTCTCCTGTTGTCTCTCTGTTTGCCTCTAATAAGCTGGCCTGTCTTTCACTCTCTCACATGCTCTCAAAGGATGTAAATCAGGCAGAAGACTGACCACAAACATCTATCACACAGCAACAGTTACCTCATTCTATCAATGTGTGTGTCTATTCTCTAGCCTGGTGTGAGGCATCTGGGCCATTAGCATCGATGATAGAGCAACATGTCACACACAAACACACGTCTCTGTATTAGTAAGCTTGTGAACAACCTCCACTGTCTCCATTGCTCCAAGCAATAGGTTGGGGTGGGGGGGGGTGGGGGGGCAATCATATGGCTCCTTCTGGTTCACCCAATCACGTACACGTAGATTCTGAGGGTATGATTTAATCTTAACTGTGACCCTCAAGGTACCTCATCATCCAATCACAGGGCTTGAAATTCTGTGACAAAGATAACACTAATGAGAAAACTCATTTTACAATCTGAAGCTTAAACTCATTTACTTTTCAACTCTGGCTGAAAAAGCCAGTGTCACTGAATTCCTCTAATATCACTAAACTTCCAGCACGGCCTATTGTTTGAGAAAGTGCAATTTCTCCATGCCACTTACTGGTGTAACTGGGCACTAAAACATCTCCAGTTGAGGACCAGCTAGATTACTTCAAAAAAAAACAAAAAAAACGTGTTCTCACTTTGAAGGACTAAAACTTAAATTGGCTCCCTGTAAGACAGCCACACAGGAACACACACACATACGCAGGGGACGGCTGAGTGTGTAAATTGATAGCGCGTCATTTATCCAGTGTGGGGCTCTGTACAGTGTTGCTAAATGATGGCTTATAATTACTTCACCTTTAACACCTCCCGGTGTCCCTGGAGCTGAGAGGCCTGTGCTCCAGGCGGACTCACAGCCTCACTTACCCTTTTTTTCCTCACTGCCTGCTCTCTCTCTCTAATCCCCCTTCACTGCCTCCACCTCACTCCTCTCTCCCTGTCCCTGTCTGCACTCGTGCTATTTCTTCTCCTCCTCCCTATGCTACCCGTCTTCTCCGTGCGTCGCTCTATCTCTGTGATGTTAAACGATAGAGGCAGGCAGAGCATTCTCATCTGAGAGCCTTGAGCGCCAACCTGCCCCACACCCAACCCTCCTCTCTCGCGCTCTTGCTCTCGCTACCTTTCGTAATTGGTTTGCTGCTCGGGGCTTTGGGGACGGGGGGTGTTGGAGGCAAGAGGAGGATGTCACGGAGGCTGACAGCAAAGCAGTGCAATGTAGACTGACAAGAGAAAACAACAAACAAGAAACAATTACACTGCGTGGGTGGTGCTGGCGACACGGTGGCTTGATGGCTGCTTCCTTCACGGACTGACTGACTGTTGGTGGAAACATCGCTGACTTTACAAAATATAACAGACCGTGTCGGTGTGAGCGTGTGGCTTCAGGTAACAGGAAGTGTGTTTCCATCCACCTGTTTTTCTGCACAAATTGAACCGAGAGGAAATGTGAAAAAAGCAAAAACATCCCCAAAAACTGTTTACGCTTTGCTGAGGTGGAAAAGTTGGTGTGCGGATAGGAAGAAAATGAAAGCAGACTGAGTGAATAAGTGATGACATACATGAAGCATGTGACTTTGACATCACTCAAGCTTCCAGTAAAGGGCTGAAAACATCAGATCTGCGTGCAGGGATGAGGAGAGCGGAACCTTCCTCACATTGTTTCCACATGGTTTTCCATCGTTTGAGCTTTGACTGGAGCTCATCTCATTGTGAGCTCTTTTTCTGCAGTGGTTTAATGGCACCAACAGGAGAATTCACTCCGCCAGCTGTTCATTTTCATCAACCAATGAATTCACATTCACATTTCAGCAGTGGATGGAAACACATGTTCACTCACATATTTTTTGTATATTTTCTGGAAATTCTGTTCAAATTTTTGCTGCAGTTAAATGAAAATTTGAACACTGTGGGGATGTTTTTTACAACTCTACAACTTTACAAGCCTAGAATTACCCTCATCATATCATGAACTAATATGCGCTTGCATGTATTTGATTGGCCAGCACTCTGCATTACCAGATGACGCATTGCATGGTTTTGCTGGAGCCACTCTGCTGTGCAAACAGTGTCATTACATTAGCATTAGCTAATGACATTAGCTCACATTAGCTCTGCTCTGTGTTCGCACTCAAAGAAAACAGTTCCAGGACTTTTTTCAAGCACTCAAGGACCAATATGTGTCTTATTTTAAAGAGTAGCAGATATATTAGGAAATGTTCTTGTTCTTGATGAGACCTTGAGGTCATATTTCACTTAGTCAGATATATTAGTGACAGATACAAGAAGAGCTGACTTTAATTAAGAATGTCCTCACACTCACAGCTAAACTGTCCTGTGTTTATACCTGACAAGGACACCTAGGACATGTGATTTATTTTTATTTGCACTCGGTGTGTTCCTGCCAATCCCAGTCACCTGATCCCCATACCCACCTGCCTCCCATTGCCCAATTACCCATCCAGTATAGCAGTTCCACCAGCTCAGTGGTATTGTCTATTGAGCCATCTGAGCCCCTAACCCCTCCCTGCCTTTTCGGATTGTTGTCCAGCTTATGCTTCTTCAGATTCATTTGCCAGATCTGATTGTTTACCCATAACTGACCACTGGCCAGCTGATCTACCCACTAAAGTTGAGTCCAAGTAGTTTCACTGAGCCTTTACACTCTTTGTCAGGAGTAAAGGTGGAAGTCAGTCACCATTGGTTTCTTCAATTCATAAGACCAATCTTTCCCTGGTTTTAACAAGATACCTAAACCTTAGCAAAGCCGAATCAGCAAAAACTACTCGGTGTCTTTTTGGAATTCAATGAAAACTAAAAACATTATTGTTTAGTTTGGAGGATTTCTTGCTTCTGTGAAGCAAAACCCTCTCAGTCGCCTCAAGCTTCACTGCAGCATTCACACATGACATGTCCCACTCTCACATCAATGATCCAACACACAACCCTCAAGTCTTTTTAAACCATCAGAAATGCCCAGCTTTCCCTCTGCCAGTGCTAGGACTGCTTCACTGCTCAGCAAGCATCTCCTCAACCTTCACTACTGCTGCTTTGTTTTATTCAGGCCTGCCACCGCCCCTGCATGCGCCTGCAGGCTCTGACTTTCGTCTGGGTGGGGGCTGGGGAGATGTCTGCTATCATCACTCGAAAATCTCCCTCTCCGTGCAAACGTATACTGCAGGGAGTGATGAGGTCAGAGCAAAGACACCAAACTACATGACTGTGCTGCATTCACATGCAACTAAACTTTTCTGCATGAGGTGACTGACTGAAATTTGGGAAAGGGATATTCTGGTGTTCGTCAAACTGAAACTCAAATATTTTTGTCCAGTATGACTATTAGTATTGATAACATTTGATTCACCATCTCTGTTGTTGACACTGGTGATTAAGGCAACATCCCTGTCAGACTGAAACACATCTCTGGCTTGTGGCAGGTTTGTTTTTGGCCTTATTGGGCAAAAATGTCATAATAACAATTGAAGTCAAGTGCTCTGAGGGAATCTTAGACCTCTGCCTCTCCTCTTGCCTTTGTTTCCTTTAGAAAATTTAGACAATCACGGAAAACTTTGGCCAAGGTCATTTCAGAGAGAGGTGTTCCTACTGGCTGTTCTACTTGTTTGCACGTTTAACATGGTGAAAGCCTCGTCTCACATAGGCAGACCTATGCATGTGCTAAGTTTTAAATTCAACTGTGGAAAATCCTGCAACTTATGATAATTTTCCAATTCCTCATTCGACTGCAAAGGCATATAGTACAAAACAAGACGCTTCTGGCTCATTATGTTTGATGCCATGGTGCTCGTATCGACAAGTGGCAAAGAGGCATGATGAAAAACAGTGAAGAAAAACTTCTGAGGGGGACCGTGGTGTGTGTGTGTGTGTGTGTGTGTGTGTGTGTGTGTGTGTGTGTGCGTGTGGTGTACAAGCCTCTCATCCTGCTGTTAATGGTGTCGCATCTGCCTGTGAAGCCTGGGTCTCTCTGCCCTCGGGCCTCAAAGCACTAGAGGGGCGTCTTTGAGAAGATGAGTTGTGGTGAGAGGCATCGGGCTCTTGGCAAGGCTCATGCCATGGAGAGCTGGCCCTACAAGGCATGAGATTTCACAGGGCAACAGATTCCTTCAGCTACCAATCACACTAGTGGTGGGAGGGGCTTAGCGGAGTGATATGAGATAGCAGAGAGAGAGGTGGAAGGTTTGTATTGTGTTCAATTCTTGCCCACTGCAGCTTTATTAAAATGACCGAAACTACGATGGAGCACCATGGGAAATCAGAAAGTGCGCATTTGGTGCCCATTATGTGTCTTTTATGGTGCATCAGCGGCAAATTAACTTTTGAGTACAAAAAGCTTCTTCTCTTGCTCTGTGTTTGAGTGTCTAAGAGACTGTTTCATGGAGTTGGGCAGAATGAGGGGAGATGTCATCTTTAATTGTCTGGATAATGCAGGCTTCTATATAAGTTCAATGAAAAAGCTTTTTATTATTATTTTAGTTCATGTCCATCGAGACACATGAGTGCTTTGGATGTGTACTGTTTGGTGTCTGTGCTTTGAAGGTGTCATTTCAATCCATGGGAGATGACACAACACAGAAGTAAGGCACACATGCATGCATACACACACATACACACACACACACACACACACACACACACACACACACACACACACACACACTCTCACAGATGATGATTTATACTGAACATTGCACAAATTGTAACAATTGCCACAAGCCTTCAACTCCCCCTCTTTTACCTTCATCCTGCCTTTCATCTCCATCTTCCCTTCCTCCATGATATGAATTTAAGAGGTGAAATCAATGAGAGATGAAAGTCTCCACTCTGATTCATCTCCTCACTCTGTTTCATGGTGATGAAAACAGATGCTTGTGGCACTTTGTGCCCACTGTGTACCGATTTAATAATTCCGATCAGTGTGTTGATTCAAACTGCTTGAATTTAGCCAAAGCTGAGATGTTCGGTGTCATGGCTACAGGTTAGTGTGGCTGACATGCTCACTCTGGACACACTGGAAAATTTCTCCTGCGCCTGATATACTGTAGCTGCACTGTTCAATGGCAAAAGATTGTTAAATTTTGTGGTAATTTCAGGCCACTAACTTACAAGACAAGGCAAGTGTATTCGTACAGCACCTTTCAACAACAAGGCCATTCAAAGTGCTTTATATAAACAAAAGGACATTAAGAAAAGATATAAACAAAACACAAGGCAATTGTATATAATATATTTCCTTATTTCTTTTGGAGGACTTATTGCTATCTAATCTATACAAATGGACTCTCAATATACATTAGCATATGGCAAATATGTCTTGTCACATTGATGTATGTTATTCACAAGTCAGTTTCCATCGCACTTTGTGTCATTTTCGCTTTATACACCAACTTCTCTCTTTTGCATTTCCACACAGGCTGTTTTTACGCGCAAAATGAAAATGCATATAGAAACAGGCAGATGGGAACACATGCACACACATGCACACACATGCAACACAGAGAGTGACAGACAGACAGACAGACAGACAGACAGACAGACAGACAGAGAGAGAGAGAGAGAGAGAGAGAGAGAGAGAGAGAGAGAGAAAGAGAAAGAGAAAGAGAGAGAGAGAGAGAGAGAGATGGAGCTCTTATGTGTTTCTATCCAAGTCTTTTTACATGAATCATGGTGTACTGAATTGGACAGGCAGAATGGAAATGCCAAATTTTGATTTAATTTCCTTAATATTGCCAAAAAGCCTTTTTCGCTCGACTGAAACAGGAGCATTTTTTGTTGATAAAGAAATAACGAGATAAATACTGACAGAAATGCATTAGTGGGATGAATAATGGCCGAGTGACATTTACAACAAAAATATGAGATATCTGTCCACCTCATCCTCTTTGACATTATTATACATGTTATTTCAGCCATGTATAATACTGTCTGCATTATAAATTGTTTTAATTTTGTCAGCTACTTATTGTATGTAGTCATAGTTTTGTGTCAAATGTCCCTGTTAGTTTTTATTATATTTCCCCAACCTCACCCTGTTATTTCTGTCAAGTTTTTGTTGCCTAAAGTTAGACAGTTATTCAAGTTAGTTAGTTAAATAGTAAACACAGACAGGTTAAAATGACTATTAAGGGCAAGTTTCCACACTCGTGGCTTCAATGATTGTAATAAGTGTCTGTGTATAGTCAATAACTTTCTTAGCTCTTGAAAGACCCCTGCACATTTCATGCAGGGCTACTTAAAGGAACATGAAATGCCATGCAGATCGGCCAAGCCGGAGTTTTTAGGGAGATTCTTCAATAAGTAAGCAAGTCGTCTCAGCTGTCAAAAGTTAGAATGTAAGTTTATGTTTGAGTAAGTTGCTGATCCACTGAACAGTGTCCACAGGAAAAAGTCTGCTGGTAACCTGCAGGAATTTCATACTGAATCAAAGGTAAACTCCCATGACAGCGTTTGATGACATATAGTCGGTGTGAGGTGAGAGAAGAGTCAGGCTATATCACTTTGGTCAGCGTTTCTTAGAAGTTTTTCCTCTCTTAACAACTGTAAACCCTTTCATTTTAGGAATGCTTCCTGTGGGTGCTTCAGATTATGGCAAAAACCAATCCCCACTCACACTGAAACCCAATAGCACTCATGACCCATCACTGAGCCTTGAGTCAGAAATGACCAGTTTAGACAAATGGAGTTCAGCCATGGCAAAGCTGAGTAGCTGCTATCATGTAATAAACACAATGGCTGTTTGGTTGACTGACCTGCCAATCAAGCAATCATGCCCCCAAACAGCCATCGTCAAGTTCTAGTATCTTCATAATGAGTTATTTTCAGAACTGTCACAACTAGACAAACTAAGAAAAGGGGGGACATCTGTTGAGAAAAAACAAAACAAAACCTCCTGAGCTGGGGTTTACCAGTCACTTCAATACAGTACTCTTAGATATAGCATGTTAGTGTGCATTAGTAGATTTGGTTTTACAGTACATTGTCTCCACTTTGGTTTCAAACCAGTTGGGGAAAATTATTTATGTGCAATGAAGGTCTTTTATTCCAGGTTATGAAAGTTACTAAAACAAACAAACCAACAATATTTATTCCTGTAGTTCTATTCAGACTTGACTGCTGCTGCTGAATCTCTTACAGCTAGTAAGGACTGTCCAAGCAAAGGCTTTTAAATCTAGCTGATGCCACATTTGTTTCGAGTATAGCTAGCTAGTCAATTCAAGACCAGTAAATGTCCAGCAAATAATCCAAGGACTTAAAGATCCAAGCTCTGAGTTTGGCAGTTGAACATAGCTTTGTGTTCAGTGAAGCCTGCATCCTCTGCCATAGTTATGTTGTTTAATAATGTTTATCTGTGTTCACTCTTCATTTAGTCATTCCATGGTCTTAAAGGCTTTGTGATTAAAATTTTTGAATTTGTAACAGCCTTTCCAAAAAACTCAAAAAATTTCAATTCCAGCTAGCCAGGAATTTGAATATATTTCTGTAACTTTTCCCCCCCTGAATTAAGTCTCAAAGATATCTTTGGGGCTTTCCAGCATGCTGTGTAGGACTGCCAACAAGCTCTATAAAACAAATGGTAATTTTTAAGTGTAAAGTTTCTTTAACTTGCTGAATAAATGGCAAATGAGGAGCTGGTCAGGAGTGATACAGAGCCAGAGTAAGTGCTGCCTGAGATGATATATTCTTCTGAACCACAGTCCTGTAGTCCATAATTTAGGGTTGGGCAGTGTCCAAATTTTGATACCGTTAAAACTACCCCAAATATTCCCACTCTATATGGTATTACCAGCTGATTAGATTTTACACTGGAGGACTTTCAGGGAGCTGCCAATCCCTGTTACACCATTTACCACCATAAAGTACACCATGTTAGGCTTGTTTTTTGTATTTACTTTTTCAGATTTGTGCAGGACATGTAACGGACAACTCTGCGTGCAGCGCTGAACACCTGCTCCGATGGGGAGCTTGTGGCACATACGCAGAAGTACTTCTAGGCCACCTGGACATTAGTGGAAAGCGGTTGGTGTATGATTTCCACCAGAGAAGGGGGTCTTCATCTCCATCTGAAATGCTGCCAATTTTTTTTTGGGCCAACTCACCATTTGTTTTTTTCTAATTGTCCATCAGGGGACGTAGTTACGTCTTTTTTCACAGGTCATTTCTTGACAGATTACATTGTTAAAAACAGACAGTGGTGCTGGACAAATACTATTAAGGCATATATGATGTATGTGTGCACATTGCACAGCAGGATTTTATCATGAAAACAATGAAATGGATACCATAATAATTTCAAATACCCTGTGATACCTTATTCCCATATTACTGCCCAGCTGTACCATAATTACAAGTCATGTTTGGAGATTCAGTGGTGATTGACTGACACTTTTAAGGCAAATTTAACCCCTTCAAACCCTAAGAGCTGACACATATTACTAGACATCACTGTTTTGTTCATTCCGAAGTTCAGCCTGAAAGCTTTATTGATGTAGCCTTACTATGTTGTATGTACACATGCTAATGAGACTTTAATTTTAGTGCTTAATATTCTCAATTTAAGCCACCAGCAGGTTCAAGCCGTTTTGAGCTAAACAGAAGGTACAGTTCAATTGCCTAAAATTAAAGCCATGAAGTGGCTCTCAGGCTTCACAGGTGAGCAAAGGCACTTCAGCTGGTTTGTTTCTGCTTACAGGATTGAGATCAATCACACACTTATTTCATCATCAGAAAGCCTGCAACATTTGAACAACTTAGGATTTATGATGACTGGATAAATCTTTAATGAGTTGTAGCCAATTTACTGTTAAGCATAACCCTTTACACAGTTTTGGGTTGATGGTGACCATATTTTTCCACTGATTTATTATAGAAATGTGTGCCTCAGTCACGCAATAGTGTATACCCAATTTGGTGTCACTGATGCTGGTGATGCCATTTTGAATTTTAAAAATTGAGTCTCTAATTAAAGAACAACTACTAGGCTAACTTGTAATTAGCTCAGTTAGTAAGTTTACATGTGAGTTGAGTTTTGTTTAGTTTAGCAAACAGTTATATTTCAGGGGATGCAAAGGATCAGTTTCTTGTCCATTGATTTGCACTGCGTAGAGACAGACCGTCTTCAGAGTCAAGGCAGTTTCACAGGATTGCACAAGCTTGTCGCTCTGCCTGTCAGTTAACCCATGCCTCCCTAGCTACCCACTCACCTCCAATTGAAAATCAATTACTAGACACATCAATCACTCCCTGACTGAAAAGACCATTATGGTGTGCATGCCATGGCCCTTTACAAAACTGCATTTTCGGGCTTTAATTGTAGTGCTGCCATCTTAGCCAATTGGGCTCACGAAATTGTTATTTTACTCATGTAATCTGTTTCTTATTTTTGCTCTCTTCTTGTTGGTGTCTTTTCTAGTTCACATTTTTGATTTCACATCTTGACTTGTGAAACACTGTTTGATAAAGGCTTGGTATAGAATTTCACATTAAATTACGTAAGGGAAAGAGCCTCTTATTCAGTGTATTTACTATCCCTCCATACCTTCACCTTCACATTTTCCATTGAAGAATTTAACTGAATCGTTTGAGGAGACAGTCTCAGGAAATGAACCATTACTGCACAGTCTTTGGTGTGTTGCTCAAGGACACTTTGACAGGAAACCTTGCTGTTCCTAAAATCCTCCCTGACAGCTACCAGATATCAGATGGCCTTGCATCTCTCATTCAGGCCACACTCTCTCCCCTCTCTGCATCGTTCCTCTCTCCTTCACCCCCTCATCCCCCTCTCTCCCTCCAGGCCAGGCTAGTAATGAGAGGAAGTGTGGTGAATGTTTGATGAGCGTTTTAATTTTTCAGCACAGCACGGGTAATAGTTGTGTAATCACAAGACGACAATTTGAAATATTGATCTGAAGGTCTGGCAGAGAGGGAAAGGATGAAACGAAAAAAGAGAAGAAAATCACATACAGTACATATTCTGCTTTAAGTGGTCCTGATTTCATTAATAAATACAGCATAGAAAAGCGAATTGCATTGTTATTAATATTTATCACTACATATGGCTACACTTCAACATAGGGGCAATGGCATCAGCTGGAGGCAGCTATTTCCTTTTCTCAAAGGTTCAAAGTCATCTTGAATCAGGTCTTGCTACCATTGGTGAACTTTTGGTTTTGGTATGTTCAGGTTTAGCAACAAAAACACTTATGGTTGAAACACAAAATGCGAACCTTAATTGCAGTCTGTGATAAGACACCAACTCTCGCATGACATGCTACATGGTCCTCCTCCACGGTGACCTCCATACTCTGATTTCCGCCACCTGCTTCCTAAACTGGCACTGAATGTTAGCACAACATAGAACCAAATATGCAAATGATTTCTAGAAATACTGGGCTAAATGATTCAGCCAAGACAAGAAAAGCCTACCCCCAACTGATACAAGTGCACTGGTTTATAATAGGGAATAAGACCAGAGCATCAACCCACAGTGCAAAATCAACCTCAGAGTTTCTGTTCTGTCACAGACCAACAAGGGTCGCTTTTCTTTATCATTATCAAGGTTATGGAGAATCACATCAACAATCTGTCGGACAATATGGTTGTAGCTGAATGAACATCAATGAAAGAGACGGTCCTCACAAGAAAACGTTTAGGCACGGTTGTAATGCCTGAAATTATCTATTTGCATTTATCTGACATGGATCATTAGCAGTCTTGTGAATCATGACTCTTGTAAGCAAGACACAAAGGAGGGAGAAGTGTGACATTGATATAGAGCTACAACACCTCCCAAAGACTAGGCTGAATAACCGGTCAGCAACCAGTCATGCACCTAGTTCCAGAGCAGAGATTTTTTCTAACCTTAAATAAAAAACTCATCTTTCATCTGTGACAAAGACTCCTCCTTAAGCCAAACTGAAGAAACTTTGTGCCTAAATGTAACCAAATCTTAACCATAGTGGTGGCAGATCAGACAAAAAAAGTCATTCAGCTATAAATAAAGCAATGGTTCTCACAACTTACGTTGTCCTACTGAGTGGGTGCCCAAAACCAACATAATTGAAAAAAATCTTTTGAACTTCCAAAATCTTGTCCTTGACATCGTCATTTGTTTCCTCAGTCTTGATGATAATATATGGGATTATTGGGGAGCGAGCATCAAGGGTGCCTGGGAAATTGGTCACCAAAGGCACAAGGAACCCATTTATGTCTGATAAGGTTCAAGCTTGGGTGTCAGTCAGGAGGGATCAGTCATGCCCCCTACAGAGGATTTGGCATATTGAATTTAATATTCACTGTATTGGCATTTACAGGTGCTTTAGCAAACTCCTCCCACAGAATTAACTTGATCAACTTCAAATTGGGTCAGTACAATCTAAAGGCCTGTGCGATGCTAAATTACTTGGCTTTTGATTCTGTCATTGATATACTCTTGGCAGGTTGACCAGATCCAACTCAAATGTGCACAGAAAAGCCTTCTGATGATGCTTCATTGTGAAGTTTGTGAGTTTATTTAATCTATCGGCATTTCCCTGCTGGCACAGCAAATCTTTTATGGTTCAGCATGTTGCTGTTGAGGAGATAGGGATGCTCAAAAACAAAACCTGGCACATGAATCACAAGTGGTGAAAACTGATATCTGATATGGGTCTAAGCATTGAGTGTGGCAAAATGACTCTATTGTGCCTTGTCCAAAAGAAGTACCCCCCATGGTACATTTCATCTAGACGTACAACATTTGGGAGGCATATGTAATGAATACTAACAACTGTTTCATTATTGGGGAGTTAGACGGTAGTATTCCACCACTTCCAGAAGAATTTGTGTAAGTGTAAATGTTGGTGTTGCATTATGGATTACGGATTGAGAGTATGGGTAGTTTCCCTGAATGTTTTCTTGCTTGCTATTTCCTTCTATTTTCTAGTCAGTGTTTCTCTCTCCCTATCCCTCACGGTAAAACCCATTTAGTTTTCTAGTTTTATTGCCTTGTATAAAAGCGAATAACACTGCAATTGACGTTTCATACTTTTGTACGCTTTCCTTTTTGTAAAGTGATGGTGATAGAAACTGAATGAACCGTAGAGAATGTTTTTAGCACCTCTCACCTCATGCTGAGAAAATGGTCCTATTTAGTTTTTTAATCCACTCTAGTTTCTACTGACAGAGGCAAATGCTTTCATGGAGTTATCTGCTGGTGTAAATAAAAATGGAGGTAATGTGACTTATTTAGAGGTTTAGTGGTTACTTTGAATATCTTGAACTTAAACTTGATTGTACCAAACTCCTTGTAACAATCAAATACACTTTCTGATCCTTGATATGACACCATTTTACAGTAAATGTTTGCATAATTAGGGTACTTTACTACAGGTACAGGAATGGTTGCACCACCATCCATTTAAGTTGCTAAACAAAAAAATGACAATATAATGTGCGTCAAACATAGTATGACAAGGCCAGGATTTTTTTGGCGAAACAATGTTAAGTGATCCAACCAGTCAGCATTGTTCCACCGAAAGGTTCTAACTGATATCATGACATGTGGCCAGTTTACCAACAGAAGAAAAACCAATGTAAAAGATAGAGATGCCAAATGTAAATGTCAAGCGCTCTAGTGCATGTATGTGTGGCCCGTGTGTGGGAAAGAGGTGCATCTATGCTATCAGAACAAAGTCAGGCTAGCAGTAAGTATGAATGTTCAGAATAAGACACAGGCTGTCAGAAAGTAAATGCTACAGCTCTTCAAACACTGATCCAAACATTAATAAAGTGGCTGGGTTAAATTAGATTCAGTTTCATCATGAGAGCAGTAAAGGCAACTCCCCTGTGCCCCCTGAGCAGTCTGGAGGCTGATGCAGCTCATTTCATAGGGAGCACACTGCTGTGTTTTGTACAAATCATAACACTCTGTACCCTAAAACATCTGGTGAGCGAAATGAAATACAAGCCATAAGCGTCTTCCAAGACAAACTGACAAAGTCCAGTTGCGATCGATTGAATGCCCTGAAGCTTACAATGACCTGGATGAATGAGAATATTCACAGGCAAGCCATAAGCGTGTTATTCAAATATAAAAGCTGGTGATCAGCATTATTTTGATAGGCGCAAGATACTGTATTTGAAATAGAGCCAACTTTATTTAACTGCTGAATATGTGTGAATGTGACTCTGAATTTCTGTTTATTATTCTGTGCACTGGTGTATTTAATCAAATATTTTTAGCAATTATTTTATTAATCATTACTGAGGTGACTGTGGCAGTTTCTTTGTTAAAATATACTGATTTCAGGTGATATTGCACGGATCGAACAGAAACTACATTGCAGAAACTAAATCAGACCCTGGTTCCTCAAGTAAAAATGCAGATGAGTTCCTGAAAGTTCTTGTGGATCATTTTGGTGCCACAGTGACACAAATATGCTGAACCTTGGACTTGGACCAGACATATCAAGAGCACTCAGTTTACAATACTGAGCCTAATATCTGAAAATACTGTACATTTCATGTTTTTTGTTAGTTTTGACACTGTAACACTTTTCCACTGAACATTATCCATTGTCATGACTCCAAAAGGCCTAATGATTCTAAGAAAACACTGCCATAAACATCTAAATATCTTAACTTTCACTGTCATGAACACCTTAATATCTGGGGATCGTAATATTTTGTTGGACCAGTCACACCTGGAAACACCTCCAACAGAAATTCATCATCCAAACCATCTCAAAGCCACGAAAGCTCATGACAGTCCTGGTTTACAGTACTTCTGTTTAGGTCACTCTTCAACACAATGGTCAATCCACAACCCTGGATGGAAGTTGATGGAAAAACTTAATTATATCTTGGGGACATGTGTAGGTTTACTGGGATGTAGGGGGAAAAAAGGAAGCTTCCTCTCTCCTCTGTGTGCCTCTAACAGCACGAGCTGTTGACACACTGAAGCTCCCACAAACTCAGCATACAGTTCAGTTACTGTGAGCCAGTTTCCATGACAATAATGTACCTCATCAGACCTGAGCGATAACAATGTGTGCTTGCATGTCGCCAGTGTGTATGCTAACTTCAAATTTTCTGTCATTTGCCAATTTTAAGAGTGTAAATGGATAATTCTATTTGGATAAAAACGCTATATAAATACAGTAAGATAGTGCTATAACACAGTTACATGATATGACTTTACAAAAAAATGACTGTAAACAGAATTGAGCTAAATGACATACTGTCAAAGAAAGGGTCTGAAGAGCAAGCAGACTGAGAAATGATTAGCAGTGCAGGGAAATAAAAAAAAGAGTTTTTTTTCCCTCAGGACTGAGAGGAAATGCTGCCAGTAGTATGCAATATACACAGACAGATTCTTCTCCAATATATCTGACTATATGTTAAATACTATAAAAGTACTCTCAAAGTGTCTGAACCGCCACGGCTAGCAGCAGGGCTTTAAGGATGGTAATGTTGGTCATTTGGCCCGTCCACCACTTTGAGCCTGAATGAAATATCTCTAGGCTAATTCCTCAAATATTTTTTTAAGACCAAAGAAATGACATTTAGATCACCTTCATTTTCTCTGTCCTTTTGTGTTAATAATCAAATGTTTTTACGCACAAAATTACAATCAGCTAAACTAACATCAGCTTGTTAAAAATTGCCATTGTGAGCCTATTAGTATTCTGACATTAGGATTTAGCTTAAAGGACTGCTGTGCAAGTCAAACTGTCTAGTATCTTCTGAAGGAGAAAGAATTAGGGAAATGTCAGGAAAAGTAAACATAAATTTGAGTGTTGTCTTGGTTCTTATCCTGACAATCATCTCGTGACCCCTCTGACTTATCTCGTAACCTCCATGCAGGACCTGACCTCAGGACAAACAAAATGACCAATGTGGTGTTTGGTGTTAAACGAATCGTATTACTTTGAATGTATGACTTGTCAGGTCTCAAGAACCAGTTTATGTATGGAGACACATTTTGAACTTGGAAATTCACTTTGGATTTGGATTGTCTTTATTCAGTGCTGCATTCAATGAATGCTTGAGAAAGTTTTTAAAGGAAAATTATACAACAAAATGTAACTCCTGGCTGCTGTTTTCCCTTTGCACTAATGCAAATGGAGAAATAATTTATTGAATTTATTATGTGTGCAAAGAGCCTCCAAATAAAGCTAAATGGTCCCAGTCTGGAGCCATGGTAAAAAACAAACAAACACTTTCCATACAAAAGTGAAGGTAGCCCTTTAAATATGTAAACTGTTAAGTGGCATGAAGGCATATAGGCCGGTCTCATGGAGCAAAACCGTCATTTGTTTTGAAGAAGGCGTCGTTCCCTGAGGTTTCCAGTGTAGATCCAAGCAAAGAAATTCTCTGTCACACAGTGTGTTTGCTGCCTTTCATTTTCACAAGTTATTAGCCAGAGCCCTATATCAAAAGGACAAAATCCCTGTGGGACTATGAGGCTATGAGGCTCTGGTATGCACCAGAAAGAACACAAAATGATTCCATATTCCCTCTCTCTGAACTCTGCTAATGTTCTCATGAGCCAGTCATGAGGAAAGATGATAACTCTTTATTCTAATTGTAATGAGCCATTCCCTTTTCCCTACTGAGAGCATTAACCAGTGAGCACTCTGTCTGAGAAAATACGGGATGTGTGAATGTGCGTAGTGTGTGAATGTGTGTAGTGTGTGTGTATGTGAGTGTGTCTTTGGGGGGGGGGGGGTTAAGTGGCCACATTGCCGTAACAAACAAAGCAATATTTAAATCTACATTAGAGAAGGAAAGAAGCTACGACTTTAATTATGTATATGTTTGATGGTCCCATTTAAATGGTAATGAACAGGGAGCATGGAGAGTCTTCCTTAAGGGAACATGTACAGGATAAATACTTTCATTCATCTGCTGTGACTCATGTAGAAGAGCAGTTTCTGTCCCCTCTTTTCATCTCTGTTAGTTTCTCTCATCTTGGGTATTGATGGGCATTGGTTTCACTCCCTCAATTGCAATGTCTCTTAAACAGAAGAAGAGCCACTAGAGCAGCATAAACATAAAAATATAAGAAAGAAACCTGTACTTAAACATACGGTCTCATGTTGATTTTTACCTGCTTCTTCCCAAAGTATTCCCTAAAATCAATCCAGTGATTTGCATTGGGGGAACTAACAAGAGATTCATTCAGAGTGTCAAAATCTGCGCAGCAGAGATTTTTACTCTTTGTGGGTCAAGGTCCACAATCACTAGATCCTACATTTCCTATAGCACAACTTGACGGCACCTTTCATTACACACTCCTGTCTGTCAAACCCCAAATCCCCAGTTTTTAACATTAGCTTGTTCTCCCATAACATGTAAACTGACCTTGATGTGTTTAATCTGTAGAGCGCCCCAATGCAGACGATGTGGATATCAATCTCTTCAGTTCATTATTTACAACATCACTGTGACACAACAAAGTGTCTTTAGTGTTTCTTCTATATACTTCTGCCTCTCTAGAACCGAATCAGACACCGTTCATGGTGTCACAGCTGGAGAATTGTGAGAGTGCTATTAAAGGCATTTGCTAAGCTAAATTAGCTAGGTACTGTACAGTATGACTGGGCTGAAACCATGAATCCTGCTTAAAGTAATGATCATGTGAGAACTCCATGATTCTCCAAACGCTATTGAAAAACAAAAAACTGTCATGGCTGTACTGAGTGATGTGTTATTCTGAAAAAACACCAAAGACATCGTTCTTTGGAAAATACATCTGTGTTTATGGATTTTGTTAGTTCAATGGGACAGGAGGAATAAGTCTCTGGTAGGTGAAGACCTCTTCAATCATATCATTTCAATTGTTAAAACCACCCAGGTCATGTTAATATGAGTATGAGTAATATGATGTATAATTAACTTGCCATAGAGAAATAGTTCAGGTTATAGTATTTTGCATTACACTGTCATGCCAGAATGAATGCAGACAGAAAGGAGATTACATGATATTGATACTTTTGTTTTATCATATAGAATGATGGTAATCAAGTTTGAGAATCTAAAAATGAAGTTAGATACAGCAGAGATACAGCTTGAGCCTGCGTTAGTGAGGTTTTTCTGCGAGAATAAGTAAAGCAGGCCCCGAGGAGGCTGTTTGGTTTTTAATAAAACACCAGAGCAGATGGTGGTATGATCTGGGCCACGTCGAGAGAGAGAGAGAGAGAGAGAGAGAGAGAGAGAGAGAGAGAGAGAGAGAGAGAGAGAGAGAGAGAGAGAGAGAGTCAGAAATAACAAAGTGAAGAATGATGAGAGAAACACATGAGAGAAAGCCACAAGAGCATTCAAGATGGTTTCTCTTGTCTGTTTCACCACTTATGTTGAGAAGCGTCTCCTCCTACACTTTAAGTTCTGGGTAGTAATGTGTTCACAGTGCAACACAACATGCATTATACAAATGATTGTTTTGCCTTTACTAGTATGATTTCAGCCATGGAGGAACTGGTCCCAGTCCCATTAGCGAGTGCTAATTCAAGGCTGACACTGCTCCAGTTGGACAGCTACACAAGTACAAACAGGTCTGTAGGCAGGTTTTCGGAAGTTCTGTTTCACCGTGTCCCATTATTGAATAGGAAGCTGCTGTCATGTAATCACCATGCTGATGTTCTTCCAGAGGGATTACAGCAGAACTGTCTTTGATAGATAAGTGTTACTGAAAGGGAGCATTTCTTCAACTGCATTAACTTCGTCATCACTCTCAGCAATCTCCACTGGCATCAGAAACTTGGAGGAGAAAACAGAAGCAGCTCGTGCTGACGGATCACAGCTTTTGCTGTTTTTATGTCGTATCTCTGTAGTTGCCATAGCTACAGGTCTGCTTAGATTTTTGAGGAGATGCACGTCGGCCACAGTGTAAGAACGATTATGTTGGAAAAACATGAATTGGGAGATTGATTTGATTCTAAAAGGAACCTAAAAAATGCCGAGGCTGGTTCTGCTTTCACGGTGAAAAGATAAATCTTTAGAACCAGAGTTTCCTGTTTTAGACAGTCCACTGGGTAGACATCTGTTTGAAGCCATATCCAAAGAGACATGGTGCACAGAGGCCTGCTGAAAGGTTTATGCAACACTTGCACACAATAAAATGAAAATTTGTACTTCCCTCATCTCTCAATTCAAGGTTGTGTATACGTCCCCTATCTCTCACTCCCACCTCTGATATCGGGTTGTCTGATGCTCCTCTTATTACTTTACAGAAGCTGTTTAATCACTCTGAAGTCTTCTGACTTGGTGTTAATTAGAGACAGAGCTAATTAGAGGCTTTGGTAAAAGAATTAAGGTCTGAAAAGCTGTATGTTGCATGATTTTAGACCTTTTTTTAATGATGGACTCCTCAGTTCCACTAGTGAGTTATTTCACAATGCAGTTTACCTTTGGCTATATCCTTAGCTAGTCTGTTTTGCCCCAGGGCAGCACATTTGCCACAGGAAAGAAAATGGTAGTAACATTTCAACCTTTAACGGCCTGACAGTAAGGATCTAGGTCTCTCCACCCCTGATAGGAAATACCAAGCACAAGTGCTGCTGTAACGGCATGAAGAGGGACAGAGTTTATGTAATCTGCATCAAGCCATAAGAGGAGCGCAGGTAAAGCCTGAAGTCACGTCCCGCATCCCTGAAAAACCCCAAATATCTTTTTGTGAATTCTCCTCCTCTTCACTTTCTTCTCGCTGCCTCACTTTTCCCTGCACTTCTTTTGCTCCACTAATGTCCCTTCTATTTCTACCACTTTAATTCAATTCACTTCTCTCCACTCACCTCTACTCACTTCAGTGGGTGCCTTAATAGCATGGTACTATGATTCAACTCAGTGCTGAACGAGAGGTATCAAAATGAATTACATTCAAAAGTAATTCAACCATCAGAGCAGGATGGCCCCACTTTGTCCTTTTACCTTTCCCTTTGTCTTTCTGTCTCTAAGTTTGTCTCAAATCTCTCCTCTGCTTTCTTTATACAACAGATACAAACAGATACCATAACGCAAGCCAAACATTCAACAGACGGTAAGATATCCAGGCTAAAACACCATCTACCATGAAGTCCACTGGATCCATTTGTATCATTGTGAATACCTTATCGAGCACACTGCAGTATCGCAGTAATTACATCAGGGTTCCATCGAGCGGCTGCACAACAGAAACACAGATTGCTGACACAGATCACGTCACCTCGCCTACCTTATTCAGATTTATATAATCAGGGAAGAAAAAAAGCTTTTTGCTGTCCTTGAAAGGAGAGCCATTTTAGAATGTATGACTGTGGTTGGACTACACGCCGAAACAACACTGAATTATTAACCTGGGAGGGAGGGCCCCAGACACCCAGTGGACCCCAGAGCCCAGTGTTAACTGTGTGGCAATAGATTTGGTAATACGATTAAAGGAAGATTCTGGCACTCTGGAAGATATGTTTGTTTGTTTGGTTTTTTTTTTTCATCTTTGAGATGAGAAGATGATATAATTCCTTCTGTCAGTGAAGCACAAAGATGGAGCAAGGATATGAGTTTAACTTAGCATAGAGACTGGAAGCAGGGGTAAACAGCTAGCCTGGCCCCGTCCAAAATTAAAAAATACAGCTGCCTCTAAAGCTTGAGGCAAGACTGAAACTGAGATGAACATGTCTGGAAAAAAGCAAATATAGCAAAATATAGAACATAATTGAGAAGGGTCGCTGTGTGAGACCTTCATTAGTTCAGCTGATACTGTCCTAACGTGGTGCATATTCCTGTGTGTGTATAAATATATATATTAACTGTAACCAGTTAATTTCAATTAATGAATTATAGAAAGCCCATACATCACCGAACATACAACCATCCACATAAGCTTTATAACAGGGCGGACGCAGATGACAGAACGGTGCTTGGCCCACTGAACGGACAAGTTAAATTTAAAACACACCCAGATGGAATCGTTGATAAGGAGCACAGTTCTACTGCAAACATCGGAGCACTTCAAACCAGAAATATCACCTCAAAGCAAAGCACTTAGCAGCGAGCTCGGAGGTCAGATCAGCACAGCTGTGAGCAACCAGCTCCACCAAGTATCACTTGAACAGGCGTTCAGACGCAAACTGAGGACATCCACCTGTGACAGACTATACATGCAATTAAGTCAGGCCCTATTTAAGCTTTGAAGGCAGATACATGACTGCTGATCACTATTTTACATTTTCTATTTTAAAGAATGACCAGAATTCTCCCAATCTGTAGAGGATCTTCACTGCAAGCCCAACCTTTAACTGCTAACTTGAGATTTGAGTTGTGTGAGCAGCCTTCGTTAGATTACATTTATTTAGATGACTTCCAGTAAGTACAGTTAGCAGCACACAACCCAAAAACTGTAAGAATGCAAGTACAGCACATCAGCTTCATCAAGTAACTCAGTGACCTCTCCATTGAGATGGAAATAAACTGTCTCTCTCACGTAGATATTTCCTTTTCCAGAGAGAACTGACATGATTGATTACATCGAAAAAAAAAAAAAAAAAAAAATTTCAGAGCCTTTCTAGTGGGCTGATCCAGGCGAATCAGGAAAGAGATTCAGTTATCAAAGCATCAAGCTAAATGCAATGCTGCAGTCTGATTATTAGTGTCACATATCACCAAATAAAGATATGGTGCATTGTAATATATCGCATAAATACAAAACCTATATTACATAAGTGGCCTCGTATTTTGTATACATGCACATTCTCGGTTTTTGTGACACACACAAATGTTTTGTCACAATTTGTGTCAAGTTAAAGCGACAATGTATCCGGCGGAGCCTCAGAACCTGTGTTATGCACTTCCACCTCCGCTCCAGAAGACAGATACTATCGTGTCAATAAAGCTTCAAAGGGACGGAGAGATGGAGAGTGAGACAGACACTGGCAGACAGACAGATAGACATCTCTCAGTCCTCTCTGGACATTAAAAGACTATTGGATCTAAAAGCACAAAACAGAGTGATAAAGATGACAATATTCCTTCTGAGGAGAATGCAGAGATGTAATTTCCTACCCTAGCAGAGGAGCTGAGTGTATGAAGAGAAGGATTTATGGAGACTTAATGGAATCATCAGTGTTTTGTTCTGCTGTCTTCTTTAAAAAGTATCCATTTTGAGTGGCTGAGATTCCATATCGACACACTTCATCTCCGTGTGCTGCAAGTCAAATGTCAGCGTGTGTGTGTGTGTGTGTGTGTGTGTGTGTGTGTGTGTGTGTGTGTGTGTGTGTGTGTGTGTGTGTGTGTGCACGTGTATCTGGAAGTGCATTTTCACCCTACAGGCAGTAATGTGGGCTGGCTGTAAGGCGGCACTAAATGAACAGATGGATGTAATCAACAGATGGTTGATATGGTGTTTCTGTGTGTGTGCCCTTAAGAGATGGGGCCTGTCTGTGTGTGTGTGTGTGTGTGTGTGTGTGTGTGTGTTTATCCTGTTCAAGTCAATACGTCCAAAAGACTTTTAAAACGGTGAACTGCTAACAAGGCTTTATTTTGAAGCAAGTGAATATTCTTAGATTTTTCCTATAATTTCCTTTCACTTTCAGTTAAATTCAGTTTAAAAAAGAAAGAAAAAAAAGTATTCAATGATTGCCATTTCAGCATGAACAATAAGGGCCGGTCACTAATCAGGGCCGGGTAATTACCTGTGTTATAATTGCTCGCATTGTAAATTCAGCATATTCAACATTAGCACAGCACTGATTTAGAGCAATTAGTGGAACTGCATTCATGTCATTCTCACCACTCTGCTGCTCTGGGTTTCTTGTTTCAAAAGAAATCTATATATAGATTTATTTTTTTTTTCATTCAAAAAATGAATTTCAGATGCACGTTGTTTTTTTGGAGTGGTGGGAAACTACTGTACCATCAATAAAGTAACACTGTTATACCCGTATACACTGTAAGGCTTTTCATGTGAAACACTGATGCATTATTTAGTTTCACTGACAGTAGCTTGATAACACCAAATGAATAAAATAAGCAAAAAAAAAAAGTGGCGAAGTAGGGAGAAGTAGATCTGTTGCAGAAGAGACAGCACCAGAGTGGCAAGTATTATTGTATTACATTGTGTTGCTGCATCAGACTCAGAATAAGCATATATTTCCAAAAATAAAGGAAGCTGATGAGGTAAAACATTAAAAATATTGTCTTTGTACTGTTGTCAATTGAGTATGTCAACAAGGATCAGCACAGGTGGCGCACTAGGCAACATGTGAAAATGCTGCTCCCATAATTTATTTGGATTTACAGAGGAAACATGGTTTGGTATTTGCAAAGAACAGCTCAACAGTGTGAGGTTCAATTACTGTCAGATGCTGGTGTGTGGTGTCTGAAGATTTAAATAATGAGTGAATGTACCTGCTGTGTGAGCCGTACATAAAATGACACATATTCCTGATGATGACAACTTCTGGCATTTAACTGAAGAAGGACATTAGTCATGAGAATCACTTATCTTTACTCTGTCTTATCACTGCAGGTGAAAACCAGATGATCAGTGTGATCTGGCTCTACAAAGACTGAGCTGCAGATTCCAAAAGGTTTTATTTTCTGATTATTATTATCATTGAATGTATTCATCCATCCATCCATCCTTCCATTGTCTATACCCGACTATCCCTTTCAGGGTTGCGGGGGACGGGGCTGGAGCCTATCCCAGCTGTCATTGGGCGAGAGGCGGGGTACACCCTGGACCAGTCACCAGTCGATCGCAGGGCAACATATATATAGCAACACAATCATTCACGCTCACACTCACACCTAAGGACAATTTAGAGTCACCAATTAACCTAGTGAGCATGTTTTTGGTCTGTGGGAGGAAGCCGGAGTACCCGGACAGAACCCATACATGCACGGGAAGAACATGCAAACTTCACACAGAAAGGCCCCGCGTGACCCGGGGATCAAACCAGCAACCTTCTTGCTTCTTGAATGTATTCATCTTTTGGGGAAAAAAAAAAAAAAAAAAGTTTCATGTTTATGTTGAATGGAAAATATTTTTCTTGGGTTTTACACTTACCAGTGTGACTCAAATATGTTTTTCATTCCACTTTTGTCAGTGCTGCTGTGGCAGCATATTGTTGCCATCATGCAAGAAAAAAAAAAGTTTCACATTATAATGAGAAATTTTCAAATTTTCACAATTTCCTTTGCATGTTATCAGGGCATTTTTTCTTGTTATTGCAAATAGTAAGTTGTGTTTTTACAAGGTTTTCTTTTTTTTCATGGTTCAACAACATATCTCTTCATCTTGGTGATGATGATGAGAGAGAGGTGCTGTACCACATGCACACTTAAGCACACGGTCATCTCTAAGGTCAGTCATCACGCTTTGCGCGAATTGCTCATGCTGTCAGATGTCCATTATTGCCCGTTCACTGACAATCACTGATACTACCGAAAGCACACACAGTAATTATACATTATGCAGATGCTATAACAACACATCTACTCATCGTATTAGTTAACAAGATACACTGGCTTTGTGAAATAATGAGACAGTATTGTGATATAACAAGACAAAAGTGAAAAAAGTTTCTTTTTAACATGGAATAATTTGGTATCTTTGGAAACAGGACGAATTTAAATTTTGGTACTGACACACTTATACTCGAAAGTTAACTGCACTTTCTCATAGTTGTTACTTGATGTGTAGACCACTTCATTCATGTAAAAATGACTTTTAGTGGAGGTCCTGCAACTGAAAAGTGCAGCCTCACTCACTAAATGACACATTGGTCCTGTCACCAAATGAAACTCTGCAGTCAGTCTGAACTGTCGCAGGAAATCTTTTCCACCCAAACAAAGTGAAACCGGGGAGCTAAATCCAAACTGTCTGCTCCCTGCAAAGAAAACTTGACTCATCAGCACTGGATCTTTTCCCTCCCTCATCCCTTTTGGATCCGCTGATATGAGTCATCACAGAGGAGTCGGGTCGGTAAATATGAGCGTGCTGTGGCAAGTTTACTTTCACCATCTCTGGTTTTAAAGTCGACAAACACTCACCTCTAGCTGCCAGCTGAGGGGCGCAGTGTGAGTGGCTGTGTGATGCAACTTTAATCCTCCACTGGAGCCGCTACAGTCAGTCAGCTGTGAATGTGTACTGCTACACTGCTGCAGGTCCAGGTGTTCGGTCTTTCATGGATAAACTGAATTTCATTTTGTATAATTTTTTTATATGGAAACTTTGTATGGCAGCGTTTGGCTTGTTGACACTACCTCTTGCATATATTTCAAAAGCAATATTTCTTATGGCTCCTTCGGCATGAGAAACATACTAATTCAAGGAAATGCATGCTTCTTCTGTCCACAGAGTAATAATTGCACTCCTTATGCAGACACATCCCACATTGGTGATTATATCCTTTTTAACGCTGAAAAGTCAGGATGTTTCCTCTTCTGTGACACAGAATATAAACAACATATGTGATCATCTAAATATTTAATTTCTCATATGTCTTGTCATGCATATGATGTGTTGTGCAGTGGTAGCACTTCTACCTGTTTGTTTGGTCTGTTTCAAAGATCAAACTGTCTATCTTTCAATTCCAAACACTTTTATCCGCTTTTCTAAAGACATAAATTATGTAATGTGTGCTGTTCATGGCTGTTTTCATCCTTAACGATCAAATGAAAATGTTACCTAAAGAAAACCTGATAAAGAACATTTTATTAATATGTCACATTATGTGTGTGTGTTCATTTCTCAGTCTTTTAAAGCGGTATCGAAGTCCACCAGTTTTAGACATAAAGGTCATTTAAGTGTCTGACGGGGTCCGACTGCCTGTGTAAACAGCTGTGTAATGTCTTCTGAGGCTCTGGAGGAGCTTTATCCAGTCTGAGTAAATAACCCTGATGAGGTCATAGTGATGATTTGTGTGATCTCAGCTTAAAGTTCAAAGATGTCTGGTTGATTTGGCGACACCCGTGGTCACTGGTGGTAACAGCAAATTCAGTTTAATACTGCAGGTCCCGTAATGCTGGGGGCAGTAAAACAAAGCACTGTTGTTTTAATGAAGAAGTCAGACCGTAATTGGCCTTTTTGCATCAATCTGTGAGCAACCATGATCTGGTTTTAAGCAGTAATTTAATAGAGCCTTTTTTTTCCTATGTTAAGGTTAGATACCAAGATACAGTAAGCTGTGATGTCATGATGATGAGTATAAATCATAGTATTAACCACACCAGAGGCTTCTGCACATGGTAACAAAAATAAAAATTTTAACTTTAGAATTCAGGTATTCATTGAAGCCTTGAATCTTTGCAACACCGAGTGTTTACTGATTTGGTGCCTCCTCCTTCCATTTGTCAATGCTTTCCATAGCAATAGAGGTGATGATACAGAAATGATTCATAAGACTATTTGCTGATCTTCCACTGCTATAATTATCCACAGCGATATCTTCCCTACAAGTTTTGCAGCTCTCTAACAATGTGACAATACTTCCACCTTTGTTCCTGAGAGAGAACAGAAACAATACAAATGGCTGCGCGATGAGATGAGCCTGTAACTGTCTGTAGGCCCAATTTACTTGCCAGCACAACAACCAGCACAGGCAGCACTCTGAGAGTTTGGTATTTTCCTGACTTTGAAGTGGTCTTAACCTGTCTGTGTGGTATTTTTGTGTCCAGCATAGAGCATACAGTGCACAGGTGGGCGGACAGGACCAAACAGGTGGGAGGTTCATTCATATGAAGCGGCACAAAGTGAGACGTCGGTATTTTTGTGGAAATTCATCCTTCGACTTCATGCTGAGAATAGATCTCAGAATCATATCTCTTTGCAAACCAAAGTCAGTCTGCAGGCAATCTGGTGATTTTATCAGCATGAGCAAACTATACACTAAATTTGCAGAAGTAATGGAGTAATCCTCAAAATGCAAATTAACAATTTTAATTAAACACCCTGCAACCATAACATGTGTTAAAATCAGCATCAAAAAATAAAGCTGAAAGTGTTCAAAGCAGGATTGTTGGTAAATCAACCTGCATTCATCTATGAAAGAAGGCATGAGAACACAGTATTTGTTGTCCACAGAATATATGTACTGTCCATCTGTTCATTAAAGCTCTGCAGCCACCTGAGAGCAGCAGGACAGATACTGATAAATCTGCAGACTCTGATTTCAGAAGTGTCACATCAAAGCACAGTGCCATTACACAGGGCCATTTAGCTTCATTACATCACATGCAGATTGGCCCCAAGTGTAGAGTTGGGGGGTGTTTCGGGCGCCAATAGGTTCTGTAGTAAGAACTAGTTTTGATCAGCATGAAACTCTTTCATCAGTCCAAAATATTAACAACTACATTAGAAGCTAAGCCAAGCATGTATTCACCTTAAAATAACAAATCATTCAGATGGTCCACTGAATTGATTGGCTGAGAGCACGTGTGTAGATGGCCACACAGGCTGTGCACCAAAGGCCAACCACTCTACCACTGCAGTGGTAGATTAAAATAGGGCCCTGTATGGTACTGAGAGGTCATTCTAATATTCTGCAGCCCTCGCACAAAGACTAATGCAACACTTGTTTAAATCTCATTCACCTTCATACTTGTTAGAAAGAGACTAAAGGCCTTTGCATCAGAAGGATTTTGCTAGAATCTCATTGTCATAACACAAAAAAGATCGTTCTGTGAAAAAGGTCATATTTGAAATTCTAAACCAAGGACTAATACACAGAACAAAGCAACAGGCAAATGAGCAAGAGGGAGACATGGAAGAAGAATTTAGAAATACAAAACACCAACACATTTAATCCTCTACAGCTGCTTCAACAGACACCAATAAACCCAGGGAACACATGCTTACTGCACTCCCTTCATGCTCTTTATCCTCGTGTCTTTCCATCTCAATCATTCTGCAGTCTTATCTTCCTGACACACCAAACTAAGTATGAAGGTTTGTATTCCACAAAGATACGGTGGAACAGTTTCAGCCTGCTCATCTGCAAATACTAGTACTGACCTTCACAGCTTCGTACCAGTCACACCTTAATGTATCATTCAAGGCCAATATCACCCGCTGTGAGCATGATTAAAGACCTGATGGATCTTCAGAAAGACAGAGCAAAGAGACAGCGATATACTGGCTTCTTACCCTTCATGCCAAACTTGGAGTGTCGTCCATACTTGTTGATGAGAAGGAAGAGGACCACCAGCATCACACAGGCAAACCCTGCCAGGCCGACTGCTATAGAGACCTACAGAGGAGAAGGGGAAAGGACACAAGGAAAGCAGCATTAGGCAAATCATCTCAGACAGACGGGATTTAAGAAAAGATGATAAAGATAATGATAAAGAAGGACCTCAGCAGGCCTTAAGGTTGATGATCTTGGTTGGTCTGGACCCCTCTGGTTCAGAGTGAGATATATTTACAGCTGTGTATTTACAAGCTTTCTAGAAAATCTGCTGTGAATGTTTGTAGTCTCCAGATGAAACCTACTGTTTAGTGACAATTCCTCTGGTGCCACCATCTGGCCTAAATTTCCCATTGGATACAATGAGTTTCAAAATCTAACAATTCAGTCTAGTGAGGGAAAGAAAAAGAGGAGGAAAGAAAGATTCGCACATAGCAAACGTGATGATTGATGGACTGAATTTCCCAAGCACACCAAGGCTTCCGAGGAGACAAATGTTTTTGATGTAATTACTCCATGACCATGCTTTTCTCAAGCACTGCCATTAGGGCAAACACATTTTGGAGGCCCATTACAGCTGAGAATCCTCACATTCTCATGTGGTGTAATGAAACAGTACAGCCTCAACATTTTTTTACTCTTATTTTCATCCAAAATTCCATCTGACAACATCTGAGTGTGTCATATACATATACACTTGGATTTAAGGATGCATGGATACTCTGAACACAGAGGCAAAGCTTGAAGATGTAAATATGTAAAAGAAAAATGCACCAGCACTCACACTCACACACATATACTTACACACAAAAACACACACACACACACACTAACCCTCTATGCTTCTTCACCACCTCAGCCTCCACAGTTATCTTTTCCCAGTCAATTACAGGAAAAAGATGAACTCAATTACATTTCTAACCAACTCTCAGGCTCACCAGCCACCAGGGGATTTAAGCAGATAGAAGCAAACGGCTGAGAGTGAATGGAGGAGAAGAAAAGGCTGGATTAAAATAGCACCCTCTGCTCTCAACACTGAACGCTTCCCCAGCTAAATTTTGGGATTTTTTTTCCTTCCCCTTTGTTATCCTTTTTTCTGTCTTCCTTCGCACATCACTGGTACTTTAATAGAACGGTCATTATCTAACACACAGACAGTCAAACAGTTGCTGCTGCCAACTCAATTCTGAACAATAACGCATCAAAACTATTTCAGTGATTATGGTACTAAATGAAATACGCGGTGATCGTACAGTGATGTTTATCAAAGTCAATTTTTATACATACATACATGTGTGTACATGCTACAAACTGGGCAAGAGTGTACTAACTACTCTCAAATACTACTTGCTATATCTTGCAACATAGAACACTTTCGGACAGACAGACAGACAGACAGACAGACAGACAGACAGACAGACACACACACACACACACACACACACACACACACACACACACACACACACACACACACACGTTGTGTTTATATCACTTGTGGGGACATTACATAGACTTACATTCATTTCCTGGAGCCTTACCCTAACCATAACCACTATTTGCCTGTTCCTAACCTTGTACCTAATCTAACCTTACCTAACCCGTAACCCTATCCTCAGTCTGCACCCCAAAATTTAATGATTTATATTAAGGGGACCTGCATTCTGTCCCCATAAGGGAGGTCAGTCCCCACAATGTGACCGTGTAAACAGATTTTTGTCCCCACAATGTGATAAATACATGGTCACACACACACACACACACACACACACACACACACACACAGATAGAGGAAGAAAGAGAGTGAGTTGCAATCCAGGCTTTATGAACAACATAGCTTCTTCAGAATTGCAATTTTGATGGAATGCAATTAAACTAATTAATTTAAATCTCATAACAAGGTGTAAGAAAGTTTTTTTTGTGACCTCTGATTTTGCTGACTAAAATAACAACTATCACTGGTATATTTAGCTGGAGCTAATTAACGTTATCATGTAAATTGGCCAGCCCACACAAAAAAACGCTTGGCTGTTTAATATGCTTTCAGCATGGTGGAAGCTTGATCAGGAGCCAAATTCACAAAATATCCCGATGATAAAAGTAGCTCGATGTGTGGGAATTGAGAGAAACAAATAAGGAGTGCATCAGTCCTAGTCTAATTAGTAATTCACAAAGCATTTTAGTTTGAAAAGTATTTCCTCAGTCTTAGTTAGACTAAGACTAGACCTAAGACCTGCTCACACTCAGTAATGTGCTACAGGTACACATGCCTCATCATGTCAGTGTTTTGTGGGAAAAAAATTAAAGGAAAATATCTTTTCATAGTTGCAAATCTTTTCACAAATTTGCACATAGAACTATCTAAATTAAGGAACTTTAGTTGCTGCATGACAACAGAAAACAAGCATTAGCCGCACTGTAAATGACATGATTTTAATGTAATGTGTATCTCATGGCAACCTGACAGCTGACCGACAGCAGAGAAACCCCTCCGGGTTCCCTTGCAGTCACACAGGACAGGAGAGGCAAAAAAAAAAGTCAACTGGACTCAGTGGAGACCAGAGACTCTAGTAGCTGAGACCAAGACCAGTCTGAGTCAAGAAACTCTACAGGCTGACACAAGACCCACTCGGGACTCACAAGACAGACACGACACATATAGACCAGTCTAAAGACCTACAGTGCCAAGACAAGTTCAAGATAATGGGGAAAAAATGTCTTGGAATATTCAAGACCAGACTGAAATAAAGTACGTGAGTTACAGTCTGCCAGTGTTGGCTGTGCTCAGCTACAAGCTTCGCTGGTCATTTCTTCCACAGAGTACTAGCTACAGTAAGTTTACTAACAGTTTTCCCTTGACTCGTTTGGAAAGACAACCATGGCAGGACTGCTACAAGCACATTCATCAATTTAACTAATTATTTTCATTAGAAATGAGATAAATTTGTGATTATGCTTGGCTCAAACTAATCTTGGTTAATACGATCTAGATCACCAACACAGGCCTGGAGTTCACTTAGAGAAATTAATCGCAATTAAAATCATAATCACAATATTGGTGAGAAGGATTGCTTTCGACGTTTTCTCCAGCCCTGGCTCTGTTCATGAGCCTTTCAATATGGGCTTTGCTTCTCTACCTGGGTGATCGGGAAGAAACACAAGCCAAAATCTCAACCAAGCACTCAACACGTTTAATATTTCAGTCACTCACCCCAAACGTATCTTCCTCAGGTTTGCGAGTCTCTGCAGTTGGTGTTACTGGTAGAAAAACACAAAATCACAGCACATTACTGTTCTGCTGCAGGGAAACTGTCTGAAGTCATCACATGTAAAACAAAAAACTAGATAGTACTCAAATCAATAATGAAAATGCAGTAACTGAATAGAGCTGCAGACACAAGGTCAAAGACACGTAACTCAGAGGGCAAGGTCATGAAATGATATTGTTAAAGGTTTGTTAATAGACAGAATATTATCTAAACAATCACGTACAATCCAGCTCAGCAGTCTTGAAGCTTTTCTCACTTCAAGTTTAATATAGTTTTCATTTGTGTTGTTATTATTCATTGGTGCTTTTTTTAATTGATTACTGTTTCATGTTATCTTGACGAGCCAGCACAGAAGTGAAATTAATTAACTGGCTGTGCTTAAACCTTGTTTCTAATTTCCCATTATTTCATACCAAATCACACAGTTTTTACCAGGAAATTACAGACTTGTAAAATAAAATGTTATCACTGCGTGTGTTGTTCAAAATATTTACTCAGACGTATCTTCATGGCCAAATATTTAGTTTATTCTCATGAAAAAATATTCCGGATATTTCTTCATCCGTATTAGCTTCATAAATCTTGTATCAGTTGAGGTCTAGCTGAAGCGGTTTCAAAGAGCGGTTCATTTAACTCTGGTCTTTCAGGGTTGTAGTTTGCCGTGCTGCATTATATTCCACAGTGGTTACACACCTGGATAACTTTGCTGTGTACTTTGCTCTTAATACACAGTCACCAGTTTATTGACACAAAAATGGAGACACCACTGCATTTGAAATAGCACCTGTTCCACAGAAAGCCGCTACATATTCAAACTCTGAATTCAAGAGCAGGCAGACTGTGTGTTTTTTCAGGTCAGTAATCTTAATCATTAGTCATGTTGTATGAGGAATATATTAAAAGCTATTATATGACAATGTACACACAAGCTAATTGTGTCACGTCAGCATGAACAGCCTTTTACATACGTAAAAGACGTCATGACGGAGAGCGAACTTCTTCCTCACAACTCTGAGAATCAAAAATACTATGATGACATTCTTATAAAAAGCACTTACTATAGTCATAATCTGTTTCTGGACCTGTGAAAGAAGAAAGAAGAGGGGAAGATAGAAAAGATGCTGTAAGACATACTGCAGGTGCAAGGAAAGTAGAGCATACATGTTTGAGTGTACATGAGAGATAACAGGATATGAAAACAAAAATCCACTAAAGGCTGGGAAAGAGTTAAAGAAGAACAAATGTAAGATCAGAAGCAGAGCATGTGTGTAAGGTGTGAAAAGAGCAAAGCAGCAGAAATAACGCTGTTAACAAGATCATCACCTCTTGTCTAAATATAGCTCTTCTTCATTCTCCACATCTCAGTTACACTTCAACTAAATATAAGCTTTGTTTCACCACATCATCCATTAAAAACACAGTCAGAGTGCTGCTGATAAGAGGCTGACATCACTTGGGGAATCTTATCCCCACGGGGACAGAGGCGCTCTGTCGGCTCGAGGGCTAAACCAGGCTTCAGGAATCGACAACATTCTCCAAACAATTTATTTCTACAATATCTGTGCATGGCAGCTACAGTGGAGGCATGCTTGGGGTTAAGAAGTAAACTCTTGGTGAAGTTTTGGAGTTATCTGTGACAGGATACAAACTGTGCCGTGTGACAGACGGATGCACAACACACCCAGCCACCACTCCAAGATCCTCATCTCTACTTTCCAGCTTGCTATATAATGTCTGAATCTGCGCACGACCCCATTGAACACATTCTACATGTGCTGTAATCTAATAATGGAGGTAACAAACCTCAGTCCTCAAGGGGATGATATCGACATCATCAGAGTGTTTCCATGACAACAGATTATAATTTTGTCTGTTGCATTCCTGTGCGCAAAAGGTGGCTAAGTGTCATAAACACGCATACGTGTATGGAAATGTTCAGCTGCAGCTTCTTCGAAGTGGTTTGATCAACTCTGACATGAGAATGTGCACCATTGACCAATAGCAGACCATCTTGACAGTCCTGCAACACTTTAACATTGTGGTTCTTCTAATTGTTGCTGAATTTGGGGCCCACTAGCAGAGACTTCACCTTCATGTGGGAAAAAGTCACCACAACATCTGAAGGAACCACTTCTGGCAGGAATGGCAGCTGTGCATCTGTCGGTTCTAGCAGAAAATTTCTCAATCTCCATTAAGCCGAATGTACAGTAGTTTTGAATATTAAGTAGGTCATGGTACAGATGCTACATCAGGGTGAGATTTGGGCCATTATACATTATGGGTTTTAGAAACTCCAGAGTGGTTAGGGTAAGGTGCTATTGCAGTATGTTCTGGGTCACTGTCCTGTTAAAGAATGAATAGACTTCCACTGCTCTGGCAGACTGCAGCAGATTTTCCTCCAGGGTTTCTCTGCTCCACCTATTTTGCTTCACTCTCGATGACTTTGCCAGGTCTTGCGGCAGAGAAGTATTCTCAAAAAGCCAGGAAGACACTACAAAGCTTAAAACCCAATCTGAACACTTTTCTGCCTTGACACATGTTTTTTTGAGGGGGGTACTGGGATACTGTACTGGGTTGGGGTTCGACATTCAAAATCAACAGTTGTCAGTTTGAGACTCAGACAAGACAAGCTGTCAAACACTGATATTATCTTTAATTATCATCTTCAAGTGTTCACAGCTTATTACGATTTCACCAGGATGGTGGTAGCATTAGCTTAACAGAACTGAGACCCCAAAAGGTCAGTTTGGACACATCAATCTGGCTAAACACTCTGTTGTGTGTCATTAGGTAGATCCCAATCAATCAGTTATGTGTTTTGTGGAAACAGCTGGCCACTTTGGGTCAAACTCGGGTGGTAAAGAGGGATGCAATCCCTTTTTCAAATTTTTGACATGTCAGTGAAATGCTTCATGGTTCCATGTTGGAACACAGTGACATGTGAAAGAGTCTGAGGGGCTGCTGGGGGCTGGGCCTTTTTAAGTGTCAACTTACCATCAAAGGGCTTGTCGAGGAAGTGTCCGTACACAGTACTGATGGATACACCCAGGTAGTTGGTGGCCTCCAAAGTGTAGTTGCCATTATTGTGGTGTGTCGGGTTTTTAAAGGTAAGGCAGCCCTCTATGTAGTCCTGATAAATATCCATGTCAGGGCGCACATACTCAGTGTGGGTAATTTCCTGAATGGGAAGTGAAAGAAGAGCAACTAATGAACAGAGACAACAGTGTCATTTACCAACAAGAGCTTGAAGCCAACTGAGTGATCACATGTCAATATATCAATATGTCATCTTAGAATCACCTTACTTCTGTAGTTTCCAAACCATTTTTTCTGTAAGTCCTGTGATGTCACACTGCTTTTTGGCATCTTTTTTTATATAAAACATATCAACTGCTTTGTAAACATGCTAAAAAAAATCACTTTGTCCTGTCAAGTCATTTTATTCTGTAAAGAAATGTTCGGTCTTTCGTTCTGAAAAAACAAAAGTGACAAAATCTTCCAGTGCAGTCGGAATATTCCTACTCATTTTAATCAAACAATGCGTTTCCATTTTGATACCTAATATACTGTATGCTTTTGTCTCCGTGGTGTATTTCGTGGACAGAATTTCATTTTGTACAGAAACACAAACGGATGTTCAGAAAGAGCAGTTATAGAGTAAAAGCAGAACTTAGAAAATCTAAGCTGTCCTTGACAGTCACGCAGACAGAGAAATCCAAAGCACCTTGTCCTTGTAGAACCATCGTAAGGTTGGGTGGGGAGAACCTCGAACAGTGAACTCTATGCAGGTGTCATGGCGACGTTCTGGCTCCTTCAGCTTCACAATGGAGGGAGGAACTGAAGAAACAAAAGGGAACAGGACAGATGAGCACTGTTCAGTTTGTGATTGACACAGAGGTTACTGTCTGCAGCGACTACGTTTACATGCACAAAATATTGCACCTTTTGGACCTCCTTAGCTGTTTACATTGCTAATTAAAATGAATATTCCACTAATATGTCCATTTACTTGCAGCCATGCATACTCAGATTAATGACACAGCTTCCCTCTAATATTCGTTCAACCAACTTCTTGAAAGCTACATATGTGCATATCCAAAAACCTGCTGATGTCCATGCCTTTCACGATGTTTAAAAGTAGGTGGAGGCTAGGTAACGCACAGAGCTGACCATACACAGCAAACAGGTGTAAAAATAATATCTGTACATAAGACGTGTGAATCAGAAAATGCTACATTTGAAATAAGGCCTAATACAGAAAATCCAACCGGAAAATGTTGTTTACATCCCTTTTGGAATATTAGTGTGCATGTAAATGTAGTCACTGAAGCTTTTATTGTCGTTACACTTGAATTATTGTGGTAGTCCCTGAAAGAACAAGAGAGGAAGAGAGAAAATACAGAGGCATAAAAGGAAGAGACCTCGATTATCATTTTAATATGCTTGTCTCATCGCAATCTGTTCCAATCGATTGGGAGGGTGTGAGCACGTGTGCTCCTGTTCTTGTGTTTCTCTCTGTTGACTTACAAAACTGTATCTGAATGCAAACACAATTTGTCATCCGCTACCACAGTATCATCGTCTTACCGTGGCCGACGGCAAGAGATTCAAACCAGCATCAGAGAAAGACGATCGCTGTCATTAGCCATTCCACCACAAACGGAATATATCCTTCCATGTGCACACACATTCACACACACATATCCACATGTCATCAGGGTTGCTTGGATGAGATTCAGAAGCTCCAGCTGCTCAAAACGTATGTCTGACAGTGTCAGCGTCAGATGATTAGAGAGTGAAAGGAGCATGGATGAAAACACCCTTGGATGGTTAATACTCATCCAGTGAAATCAATAAGTTAAGCCTTGCTAGCAGCAAGTTGCTCAGTGTTTGTTGGATGTGTAAATAACCACATTGACTTAAATAGTAATAGTGCTATCAGTGGTGTGTTTACAGCTCATTTCTGCTGCCCCTAAGTGGATAAAAAACACAGTTATTGCGGGTTTTGCCTCAGGCTATTCACATGAATTTGACCAGTGGATTTTTTTGCAGTCGCATTTAGTCGCCAATGTACCGAGGTTACAGACGTTAGCTAGCTAGCATGCTCTGCACACACCAGTCATATGCGCTTCGAAATGTACTTTCTGTTAAACCCCTCTCATTTTCATTTTTGTGCCTTCATGAACTGGCAGTTAACAGTTATTTGACTGGTTTTGTGTCCATATACAGGCATTATTGTACGTGTTTCTGATGAAGGAAACGCCATTAACAGTAATGTTGTAATTGGCTAAAGTAATTGTGACACATCGAGGATATCATTAAAACAATACTCAGACATGGAGAGCAAAGTGCCAAATCAGCTAAAAGTAACAGCTCAGATAACAACACAAAGACAGTGATTCAAACAACATGCAAACTAAACCATTTCAGCAATAGCAGAGTTCAGAGCAACAATAGAAAATGTTGCATACAAACTGCTTCCTGATGAGACCTGAAAAAATGTTTTGGGATAACAAACAAATTTAAGATCTTACACATCCTCAAAGCATATTTTAATGCCATTTTAAAATCTTAATATATTCTGATATGAGACTGGGTCACATTGTGCATTACTGCTTTAAAATTTGCATATTTGTTATTATTGACAATAATAATCTCACTATTTGTGAGTTCAGCATGGCTTCATGTGGCAGGCTCAAAAAAAAAACAAAACAATATTTGTTTCGTGAGTCAATATTTCAACAGTTGGGTTGGATTATGCCAAACAACATAAAAACAAACCAACAAACAAACCAAAAAAGGAAATCACTCTGCCACTCACGTCTGTTCGCAGCATGTAATCACACATTCAAAGAAACCCTGAATGCCTGTTGTGTATTTGTCATGTTCTGAACATGAAATCAAGTCAGTCATCAGCGGCAATGTCAATAATTTGACCCAATCTGTTTTGAAATGCACGCAGTAAAGCTTTTCGACGAAACACATAATTCTCCAGGAAGCATTATTATACTTATTAGTATCATTATTTCCAGTCAAAAGTCTACTTCTGTTGAAGTGACTTCCTACAGGATGACTCGCTGTTCTTTGGTGAATCAATAGGTAGGACAACATTGGCTGTAAGCCCAAGACGTGGATGAATGGGATGTAACCACAACAGCTAACTATCTGCTTGATGTCCGGAAAACTACAATGGCACGGTCAATGTTTGATATATGGCACTCACACAGAGGCAGCAAGGATGCAGCACAGGAGCATCATTCCTGCGCTGCTGCCTGTGCTGCTGCTGCTGTGAGGTCCCAAGGACAAGAACAAAGACAGCAGCAATGACAAAGGCAATAGCGGTGAGTGATATTTTCAAAGCCAACAAGTAACAAGGGAGACAAACTGTGCAAGAAAACACCGGGAAGACATTCCTTCTACATCAGGAATAAAGACACAACAACCAAATCAAATGCACATCAACAGCGAGACTAAAATGAGTAGACAGCTGACATTTTGTGGCTCAAATGAAAACTGTACCCACTTTAACCAACAGCTGACAGCAACACAGGATTTCCAATAAACAATAAGCTGGAAAATGTAGCACACTGCAGTCATTAACACCAAGACAGGAGGATAATATCCAGCAGTAAGGAAAGGTGTATGAAAAGCTTCACAATTCAATGCACTACAACTCGCTTTTCACACAACCAGAACCTCAGAGTCACCTGACGAGCAGCTGTGGAGAGTTGAGTGTTCAATCTGATGTCTGTTTCACACTGAATCATGTTCAGGTGATTATTCAATAATTATTTATCATTTATTTAATCAATTGATTGATGGTTTGGTTTGTAAAAAGTCTGAAAATGTCCATCTCAGGTTTCCAAAGCCCATGCTGCAGGCTGTGTTCATTTCGCTGACAACCTGTTTATCATAATTAAGCCGAGACGATGATGAAAAGGCATCAAGGTCATTAAACGATGAGTGTGAGTGCATCAACATGTAATATTGTTTATGAAAAGGATGAGACTAGATGAAGTTATGGAGTCCCCCGGCACCAGCAACTGAACAAGAGCTGCTGCTCCTCGTTGAAAGTTAGCCAAGGGAAATCCTTTTCCACTCCTTTCAGTCATTCAATGATGTTTCATCCGTTTCTTATCACAATACATTATTCTCAATAATGTAAGTTAAGTTAGACATCAGTCAGATGCTGAAAAATATGCCAATACATCATCAGCAATCTTTTTATACTTTTACAAGAGATTAGAGCTGAATTTGTACTGTCCATCTCTCTTCTACAAACATGCATTCATACATTATTTATTTCAGTTTTGCAAAACTGGAAGATTATCTGATCAGAATATCCAATGTTCTGCCGTAAGTCTGCACATCCTTGTTGATACACTGGAGATAGTGTGTGTTTTTGTACATAATGTGCGACTTAAAATGGAAATTAGCAAAATGTGAATATTTCATGAGAAGCTTGTGAAGTGTGCCAGACATTTACTGAATCTTTTAACTAAACGTAGTGTGTGTTTGTCATGATGTCTTTTTTATTCAATTCTTCATTTATTTCTAAGATTATGAAGGAAATTATGTCATGGCAGCCAGTTAAATGCAGATAGAAAAAGAATATACTTAGACACTTGTGATACAGGGTAAATTCCTCTTAAATATTACTAACTATTACTGTTACTATCTGCATAAGATCAAGCATTTAGCCATGAAAATCATTTCTGGCATTTGTAAGGGAACAAAACGCTTGAAAATCAGCAGAAAATTCAACGAGTTGTGATGATTCAAATTCTGGACACACCTTCTGCCTTGATAGACTTCATACATGCTTCAGGAGTTGTAACCTGTGCCAACATGGCGCTGATCGATGTGCTGAGTCGACACTGCTGGGGACATGATTTTTAAGCACACCATAGACTCACTACCAAGTGGCATAGCCATCAACTCACCTCGCACAGAAACAAGCAAACAAACCATAGCCTCACACAAACGAGCAGCTCTGGCAGCACCTACATAGTCACTTCAATGCGTTTCAGTGTTGTAGCACCATTTCAGTCTCTCACACTTGTGCTGCCATGCTGTATTGCACAGATGCTGCTGCTGTAATTTCATCCATCACACACCATTTTTCATAGTAGGTGCCACATGTTCGTCACCCTGTACAGCCCTGCTATGTGTTAATTAGTGAGCTTTTGAGGAGCTGGAAGGCAGATTTTATGACCTTTGGGCAGAATCCTGATGAAGGTCTTTACATGCTGTAGTATCCAGCTTTCCATCAGTTCTCAATCTAGCATATTTAAGTTTTTTTCAACACTATGAAAAGGCTTGCCCAGGCTTCTGAGAGCAGGACATGATGTTTACTCGAAGCCTCAAAACACTTAATCAAACAACTCCAACCATCTGATCATAACTGGTATTTTACTGTGAATGTAAACACATTTACTGACTGTTAATGATTTTTCTAACCTCTGGGCAGATCAGATTCAGGGCTGTGGTTTCAAAAAACTACAATTAGTGCCTTGCAGTCGTATTTGAGTATAAATTCTTGAGTTAAGGTCACCTTGACCTTTGAGTACCAAAATCAGTTCATCCTTGAGCCCAAGTGCACATGTGCCTGAGAAATCACATTCACCAGAATGGGGAGTACAGACAACCAGAAAACATAATGCCTCCAGCTAAAGCTGTCACCAGGGGGGAGGCATGAAAAAGAAAATAGGCTTTAACAAAAGAGTCACATCACGAGTCGTCACACAAGTTATGTACAAATCTGCCCCACGTTTATAATTTTAGATGCATTTCATTTGTTGAAGCATCTGTTCGCTTATCAGTCCTGACACAGCACACGCTTCTTTTTATGACTGACTATAAATGTGTTGTGCGGCCCTGACAAAATACAAATGTTGCTTCTTGATCTTCACAGCCTTTAAACAAAAGGTGAACAGTTGGAAGTATTTTTCAAACAAAGATATCAACAATGTACTTTATTTATGTATGAGAGCCCACTTCTCATCACACTGACTGCACCTCCATGGCATATTTTTGTATATTATGCATATTCCCATGCAGAATATGCTGTTCATGTCCATTAGCTTAATATATTGCGAATGTCTCATTACCATAACACTCACAAACCACAGAAACACCCACTACACCTCTTAATGAATCAATAAACAATCCAACTGTGTCCAGATGCACAAAGAGATGCATGGATGCAGTATGATGAATACGTTGTGGTCTGAGTCATCTATCCTGTCAGTCCTGCCATTAAAACCATCCAAGCTTCACATAGTAGTCAGTGCTTCATGAGGGTGAAGTTCAATAATCAAATGTACTGAGCTTACAAATGGAGTTGAAGCACAATTTTGGCTGATACTGCTTACCCACAAAATTAAGTTCCAGTAGAAAGCAACTCAAAATAGTTTCCTCAGTGGCCCGGCACTTTTAAATTCAAGCCTCTGGGTATAGGAGAGATATATGTATGCATATGGTGCCCGGATTGAGCTCGCACTGAAAATAGATTCATGCATTCATTATCATGCACAGGTTTGCAGTGGAGTATGACAGGAATGCTGTATTCTTCCAAAACATTTTAATCTGCGCATATTAGACACAGCTCCAAATCAAATACATTAAGAAGTTGAATAGAATTTTAACTAAGCATGTCCTCTGCTCGTGAACACATCGCAGGTTTGCACAGCACAGTCCTCCACATAGTACGATATAAGCCAGAATATCATTAGGAATGCTGCTGGAGTCATCTCAGCTGGCTCAGACCATATGTTACCTAATAATCAGATGTATCGTCACACAAATTACTGTCTATTTAGAAAGCCTCTGCCAGTGTGCGAAAATAATCATAGCATCATTTGTGATGAATTGATAATTCCAGTGCAGCTGTGATGTACTATGGCCTATTGGAATTAATCAGCAATTTTTTGCACTGCAGAGAAAGCTCATCAGTTTGAATTGTGCATATTACTCATATTTTCTGTGTGTGAATAAAATCCAAAATAGAAAGCGTGAAATTGTGGCTGGTGTGAATGCTGTTCCTGGAGCACCCAAGAGGGCTGATACTGTATTTGGTTGATGCTATTCTGCTCCGGTGCTGTGTGTTTGTGCTGTTTGGACTGAGCATGGATGTAAATGTGGATTAATCCCCTGCTGAAAACAGTCCACAACAAATGAGTCACTTCCCCCTGTTTAAGCAACGCTTGCTAAAAATACAGTAAGCAACTGTTTCAGAAAAGAATTGAGCCTTTTCTTTTTTCTAACGAAAACTATATATTTGTGAGGTGTTTTTAAAGACTTATTTCTTCAGTGGGGATCTATGGGCTTGGAGCTGAGAGCCAAAGAGTAGGCAAGTCAGGAAGTGCTGACAGATGTACTCGCATGTTGTTGGTTTTGGTCTTTTGGAGAGTAAGAAAAATACACGACAGCAGTAATTGCTTTTCACAGAAATGCAGTTAGTATGTATGACTTCAAGAAACATGTTAAGCTGGTAGAAAGGTAATGTCAGTGGCCAGCTGTTGAAGTCAAGCTGATTAAGGCCTAAAAAGACCTATTCTGACCTTGGAATTAACTGCCTTAACATCTGGCCTGATTGAATGGATGAACCATTATTGCCTCATTGGAGAACAGTTAAATTAATATAATATTAGTCAGTGAAAAGAAATACAATGATTTAGAGACTATGAATTGTTCATGTCATGTAATAAAATGTGCTTCAAAGAGCCATTCAGAAAGGTTATCATTTGCTTTAATGAGACTTAACGAAGTGTTCAGCAGCTACAGCGTGCCTTTTCCTTTATGACTACTGTAGGTGTGACGCTGCCGTGACCTTTTAATTGCCAAGTGACAGATTAATTTATGAGGCCTTTGCATATGACAAAACCTTCATGAAAGCTCCTGTTGTAGGTCACATGAATGCAAACACACCATACACAAACACACACATGGACACACACTCTGTAGGTCAGATGTGTATGGGCTGTAATGATGATGGATGGGCCTGTTTAGCACTATGAAAACACTAACAGGCCTAAGTACTTTTCTGGAGTGGCAATTAAATGGAAAATGTAACAGCGCACCACAAGAAGAGCACTTTGTGTGTGTGTGTTTACTGTCTGTGTGTGTACTTACAGTGAACGGTTAGCTGGACAGAAGCGTTGGTCATGCCCACTATGTTGGTGGCAGTGCAGGTTAGCAGGAAGTTGTTGTCGTCTCTGCTCACGTTGACCAAAGTTATGTTGATGGAATGAATAGTGTTGTTGTCATAGACTCTGGCCTGGAGGGAGAGCAGGATCAAATAAGAGAACGGGCACAAGCAAATAATGGCTAAACATGTGAGGCAGGAGTGTGGGAGCAGGCAGGATGACTAAGGAAGCGGTTACCTAACTAGCTCATTTAGCAAAGGCAACAACACCAATGTCAGCGCTGTCCTGCATGAACACAATGTTGGCTTAGCAGAAAGAAAATGAAGCCCTGACGTGATTCTGACTTGAAGTATTCACACGTGGTTATCCCCACTGTTGACCTTGTACTTATTGTGCGCATTTTCATTTCATCACGGAGACCACAGACTGTGAAACGCAACTCGCTACTAACTGTTAAATTATAATGTAACAATTCGATTTTCCCCCTCGGGTTTGCTGGAGTTCGGAGGTCATACTATATGTCAGCATGATACAACCGCTGTAAAGCAGTATCTAAATTTGAATTTTTTTCATGCATATCAACACATACACAGACAGTGATATAGAATAGAGAGTGTTCAATTGTTTGGTCATTTACGAGCAGCTAACAAAGCCAGCAAGTGCACATGGCATATGAAACAAATATGCATCATATTAGGGCTACGTAGCTCTTGATGGCAAGAAACATACATTGTGTATACTGTAAGAGCAACCACGAATGTTTTATCAAAATCTTTAACAATATACAGCATTTGCCATTCAACGGTAACAGTTAATGAGCGCCAGCAGCATGTTATCACAGTGCCATCTACTTCACTAAATCGGGGCCGATCAAGTGTGCAATCACGCGATCGGCCCCGATTGGACGTTATTTCCCGATCAGGTATGGGATAAATAATATATATACATATGTATATTTATTGTTATTTTTAATCACATTTACAATATATGGGATAGTGATTAAAAATAAATGAGAATAAAATAGAATTTATTAACTACCAACATTTACAGGCCGGGCCTGTGTCTGTGACAGATGCCACTGAACAGCGCATGCGCAGAACACGGCAGCACGCAGCAGTTTGTTTTGAAACTCGGGATCTCGAGAGGTGGGAAGGACAAAGCTGCTTTTAACACCACAAACTTGATACGACACCTCAATACACTGCACTGCAGTTTACAATACACTGCGCTGAGAATACGAGTTAGGAGTGCAGTTCCAAAAAGCACAATACTGGCCTTAGGCTACTTGATAACAGTCACTTTTATTTGCTCATTTGTTTGCATTTGATATTTTGATGCCTATTTTAAGTTAAGCAGTTATTTGTTTTAATACTAGACTATTGAGTCTTTATACCATGGTCTGGGTGAATACTCGATTCTGATTGGCTGCAGGGTGTCCATTAAAAAGTGTCGTGGACACCTATAAAAAAGTTCCGGTCAAATAGCCCGATCGTTCTAAATTATTGCGCTGGCTCAAATGCTAGTTGGTAACCGTGGAAACAGAAACTCAGAACATACTTTAACATACGTTGTTTCACGGTTTATTTAACACAACGGCAAGACAGTAGAGGACACACCCAAGCAGTAAGAGGTGCACTTGCCCTCTGAAATGATACTTTGTATCATGTAATATAACGTTAAGCAATCATCTCACTTCCCTCCACTGATTAGGCCTAATATAACAGCTGCAGCCGACCAAGCTGCAGGTTCTGTGGCCAGAGCCGATTACCTTGGCAACGTGTCACAACGAGAGATATTAAATAGTCCACTCAGCTGCTTCTTGTGAAAAACTTACGATTTTAACGGTAAAAACAACATTAACGTATTGATAATTGATTTAATATTTATTTCCTTCGTAAGTGACCACGGTATAAGCGGGATAATGCCCTTTGAGGTGTCCATTATCAGAAATGAAAGCGAAGTCCATTCATTCGTGTCGGACGCTTCGCGTCAGACGGTTCACGCCTCCGCATAATCCATTCATTTCTGATAATGGACACCTTGTCGGGCATTATCCCTTACGTAATGTTGCACTATTCCTAATGTGAAGAAAATCTTATTTTATTTCTGTGTCCTGTTCTGACTTGAGACTGTAATTCAAGCTACCTCATAGAAGTTTATAATACACTGCACTGCATGCATGCAAAATTGTGCATAAGTGTTACATGTTAATATAAGAGCCATTGGTAAAAAAAAAAAAAAATAAATAAATAAATAAAAATAAGGGACATCCTGGATCTTCTTATTCTTTGCTCTTAGTTCGTTTCATAATGTTTTATAGAAGTATCGGATCGGGACTCGGTATCAGCAGATACTCATAATCAAATGACTCGGGGCCAAAAAAACGTGATCGGGACATCCCTAGTTAGCACCGTATAGAAGTCAAGAGGGTTTCACTACAAAGTGGAATTCATGAATGTAATTCATGAATTCATCCATTAAGAATTTAAGAAGCCAGCTCCAATTCACATGATGTAACACTTGGTTTCTTGTCATGGAAGACAAAAGTGACATTTTGTTCTCCAGGAGCTCAGCTACCTAGCTGCAGCTAATTAATAAAAGACTTCAACACTTGCACTCAAAAACTCTACTGCTGTACAACGCTTGTTTCCACTGGAAACCATGTCAATGATTGATGCAAACAGACACACATCAGTTATTTATGAGGTAACCGCCAGCAGCTTGCCAGTATCACGTGTAAAATGCAACACTCATAAGTCTTGCTGTTGTGTGCATGCTTTTCTCAATGTGTATGATGGTGTGTGTGTCTCACTACCTCTTGTGCATTGATGGAGTGCAAGCCGTTCACAGGCCAGTCCACCTCAGGTAATGGGGATCCAGAGCCGTTACAGATGGCCGTTACTCGATCACCCTCTACAACTGTGAGGTTGCTGTGGCTGACACTGATATCTGGCAAGTCTAAGGGAGAGAGAGAGAGAGAGAGAGAGAGAATGTAAGAGAATTAAAAAATTGTATATACATATTCAGTTAACAATTATTGAGTATGTACTTAAAACCTGCTTAGAATTAGTATTGGGACACAGATAAAAAAAAAACCTAAATGGCACAAACAATTATATACCTGAACATAACGTAATGTGAGAGAGTCTTCACCAAAAAGACTGAACTGAATAAAATAACCTGAACTCTTGAGCTTTTAAAAGCAAAAGCTCTCTCAGCTTCAGAACAGGCTGTGTTATTAAGCACACTATAAAGCCAAAGTGTGTGGACAGTTGAACATGTGATTTAAAAACCATGGACATTAATCTGCCTCATCAAGCTCATTGCAAAGGTGTTGGATGGGCGCAAAAGAATCGACTTAATTTTTAATAGATAATTAACAATATGTTCAAGATTTTGCAGCTCTTGGTAGTTGATTCCAATAATTAAGGAGTCATACAGAGAACTGACACGTTCCACTTAATGGCAACACATTCAGATTGGTCAATCAAGAATAATGATATTAAAAGTCTGATATGATCAGTGTGCTCGACATCTGATTTCCCCTGACCACAGCTTGTCAATTTTTCCTTGTAAAATTGATTTAAAATGTCTTAAGAGGCTTTTGCACCTATGAATACTTGAACTTTTAAAGCATCATTTAACAATAAATTGCCATGTTTGGAGATGCTGAAGAGCGGTTTAATACATTATTTCTAAAGTATGGCTGGAGATTTTTTTCTCACTGTCAACAAATCCAATGCATTTACATCGTTTAGCTAAACCAACACTGACTGTATCCAACAAACAAGTACTGTGCATGTTTCCGTAACATTTACCAAAACTACAGTGGCCAGCTGTTTTAGGAAATTACCGAGCTATTTTTAAAGATTTATGTCTTCAGTAAGAACTAACAGGCTTGAGGCTGAGAGCCAAAGACAGAAAACACTGAGACACATGTGTCCAACCCATTACTGGTTTTGTTTTTGTCTGTTTATTTTTTAAATTCATATCAATAGTCAGAATTCCCATTCATGAAGGTTAGAGTGTGAACATCATGAGTGTATGATCATTTCTAAACTTACCACAACTGCTAATGTTCATATCCTGCAGCAGTATCTTCCTATAGCCATCATGACAGTATAACTGCTGGCTGCCCAGCCCCGCCTCCCCTCTCTGCTGCCATAGCTGCAGCCAGCGGATCTTACAGCCACAGTCAAACACCACCTCCTCTAAATGACTGGGGAGAAAACAAACAAACAAGCGTTGACAAGATTAGCAATGCACTAAATCTCATCAGCGACCTGTTCACCTTCAAACTGCATGCAAGAGAAGACAAGAAAGTTTGTCAGAACAACATCACTGTGCTATCATTAACCAAGCCCAGAAGGATCACCATACTGAGACAGCTGGAGTGCACTATTTCCCAGTGGGCCTGATGTGGGACTTGACCACTGAGGCCCAAAATACACAATGCAGAAGTGGGCAGGTTGAGAGAATGACAGAAGGTGGATGCACACACATAAGTAAATAACAGCACATCACACACACACACACACACACACACACACACACACACACACACACACACACACACAATAAAAGGGTGTATGTTTGGTGAAATGGAAGTCATCACTATATTGATATGTATGATTTCAGTGAATTATTTCCAGTGAGAAACATGCTGTATTCACTTGGAGACTTTTTTTCTGCTAGAGAGCTTCAACACGTGGTGCAACAACAATCACCTGAAGCTCAAAATGAGCAGAACCAATGAGCTTGCCATGACTACAAATGTTATAAATATGGATGTTGATGCAAAGAAGCTACAAGCTGTAAAACGTGGATGCTTCACACACATCTTCACTGAGTTTCCATGTCAGGTTTTTCCAACATGTCCATGAATTCTACCAGACAAACTGACACTTTAGAACAACTTTAGTTTGGTGCTAGCAGCTCCACAGCAGCAACAAGGCAGTTCAAAATACTCCTGAATGAGGTTTTACCTTCTTAGCTATTAACTCATTGACCACAAAACTGGCCTCAAAGCATTGTCTCTGTCAGAGTGTTTTCTGTGAGAGCTGCTTGTTGAGAACCCAAACTCCGCTGAAGAGCGTTAACGTTAATTTTATCCAAGCGCATTTATCCAGGCAGCTCATTCAGTTTAGCATGTTTGTAGCTGTAATGACGTTTGATATTAGCTTTTTTTTTTTTTTTTTTTTTTTTTCACTGTGAGCTCGTCCCCACTAACTAAGTTACAACACACTGGTTTGTTTGCTTTTTTACTTCAATAACAATAACAATAACAATAACAATAACAACAAAACATTTGCCAATTTCTCTTTGAAAGCTCTCTGCACCTACTTACGTTTTGTTGACAGAAGCCATTATGCATTCTAGTGGTAACGTGTGTTGCGTTCAGAGACCGCTCGGAAAACGGGCAAGTCTACCGTTGATATTATTTACTACTATGTATATGGACTATTAAATATTAAAACTATTAAATACCAATATGAGACTGAGCTCTTTCTTAATATTTTGTCTATAACTTATAAATATAACATAAAATGTACACCTACAAAACAACTTTTTCTGTTTTTCTACATTTCTAACCTTTCTAACACTCCAGACAAAATGCTTTTCTAACACCACATTCTCGTACTTTCCATCTTGTGGCTGAGACTGTCCTGAAGCAGCCACATCTCATTCTTTGCCACAGTAGAAGTAATCTTCCTTGCTGGAAGTCAGTGTACGAGCCTTCGGTTGTAACTCAGTTCCTTTAGGTAGTAGTTGTTCTACTTCTAGGTTCATTTTCAGCATTTTCAGGGGCTGATTCTGAGAAGCCTTACAGATCTGGGCTCTGGTGCCCTCATCTTCTATTGATGTCTTTTGTACATGTTACTTGTTCCCATATGTGCTTTAACTTAAATCACATTTAGTTGACTGTAGTGAAATATGCTGTAATCCTTCTGGTGAGAACACTCTAAGATATTGAGTGATTTGGTCACTAAAAACAAACTTTTCCTCCAGATGGCCAACATGATGAGCTCCACAGCTGCTAATAGCCGCGGACGGACGCTGGCACCAGGTTGATGGCTGTGATGGTTTTGTCATGGCAACAGCTGCTCCATCCTCCCTCCTCTGCATCGAGCAACTCTCATTAATCTCTAACTTTTTGCCACACTTTCCTCACTTGCATCTCTTTCTCCTGTCTTCACTCCACCTACACACTGCAAGGAAGAAATAATCCTATGTACCTAATGGGACATCCTAACGTTCCCCAGCTTCATTTAGAAACCACTGCAGTTGCATTCATCTGGATTCAAATCGGTGTAAGATTTAGCTGTCGGGCTCTTAGTGCTCTAGCTGTTGATTTCCTGCCTGATTGCCTCTACCTGTTTTGACTGCCTTCTGTCTCTCCTGGGCTGCTGTCTGCCTTTGGGTCCCAGTTCTGTCATTATTCATTACTTGTGTTTTATTCAGTACAAAAGCTAGTAGAAGTCACACTCTAAGCACAAATACTGATCTAGCTGGTGACCAGCTCAGGAGTTACAAGGTTTTTATTCAATTATTTTTCTTTTCTTCTGCCATGTTATTGTTCCTGGCATATTCACATAATAACAATAATGATGACAATAAACTTTATTTGTACAGCACCTTTCATACAAGAACTGCAGCTGAAAGCGCTATACAACAAAGAAATCACATTCACCAAGTGCTTCACATAGAAAAGACATAGAACGGACATAAAAACACATTAAAAAAAATGTAAACTAAGATGGAGAATAAAAGCTACGAGATAATAGTTAGTAGATAGTTAGTAGATAATAGTTGTATACACAAGATGTTCTTTTTTTTACTAAATACTTTCTCTGCTTGTTTCAATATAGTGCATTTAGAAAACAAAAACAGAAGAAACAAAACCATCCATCCATCCATTTTCTATACCGCCTATCCCTTTCGGGGTTGCAGGGGGGCTGGAGTCTAGCGGGGTACACCCTGGACCAGTCGCCAGTCGATCGCAGGGCAAAACACAAGACAAACAACCAATTTTAGAGTCACCAATTAACCTAATGAGCATGTTTTTTTTTTTTGGTCTGTGGGAGGAAGCCGGAGTGCCCAGGAAGAACATGCAAACTTCACACAGAAAGGCCCTGGCCAGGGATCGAACCAGCGACCTTCTTGCTGCGTGGCATGCGCACTACCTGCTTCTCCACCGCGCCGCCCGAAACCACAAAAAAAATTAATAAATAACAGACATTGGCAATGGCTGTCTTCCAGGATTGCTATGCAGTGCAGCAAAGTTCCTGTGCTTGATGTCTGCTACTATGGTTCTGTGCTCCACAGTTTGGGAATGGGTTTATGCCACATCTTGTCCATAAAAAAATAATAACACAAAAAATAACCACGGATCAATAAATGAGAAAATAACTTGCACATATGCACCTCAAAACATGTGCTTTCTTCGAGAAATCAAATATCAAGCAGAATATGCAATCATCATACAAGGATATATAACATTGTCACTGAGATTCAAGCCACATGCTGTGCTGCTGCCAGGGTTCACAGCATTTTCAAATTCAGGCACTGCTTCTTGCATCTCCTACTTTCTACTTCATATCATACACACAGTGAAAGCAACCGCCTCACACAAACAAAAATATACTACAGTGAAGCCTTGTTCTCACCAGCATTTAAAATATCTCATTTTCATGGCAAATTCTACTAATTCCCATGAAATCGTACTGAGGGGATTCGTTCGTGAGGGCCAAGTAAATCGAAGTGTTTGCTTTAAGTTCAAGTTTTGTGGACTTGGACCTGCAAATTTGCAGTGTTGACTAACAGCGAGCTGTCTTGACAGTGCTAATCCCTGAGAGGAGGGACTGTCAGAGTGTCCAAAATGGAAGAAGCTACCGTAGTTTACTAGCTGTGTTGCACCACATGGTTGCCAACTGTGCTCATCACTCGACAGTGAAAAGCACAGCCTTTTATCCAAAGTTCAACATTTTTTAACTCTCGGCGAGCAGAAAAACGTGCCAAACGTGCAGTGCTCAGTGCAGAACAGACGCTCAGCGCCTCGTCACACTGCTGGCATCTGTAGCACAGTGTAAATACCAACCAACTAACCGTGCGAGTGTACATCATCAAGGTTCTGGAGCACAGAAGTGCAGATTGATTTCGCTGTACCACTTTCACAGAGCTGCACAGAGAGTAAGTCACCTGGCAAATTAACTGGAGAGCGGATGCTGCTCTGCTGTAACTTATAGTTTGCTACAACAGCAACACAGATTTGCAGGATAAGACATTCTGTGTTTACGTCCAGTTGGGCTCAAGACAAGTGTTTGAGATTCTTTCCGCTGAATCAAAGTTTTCCAGGAAGCGGCTTGCAGTCTTTGCTGTCATCGACCTTTGTTCTACCAGAGTTTCCCAAGAAAACAGGGGTATTGAGTAAAATGTTATCGACCAAAAACCATAATGGACAATAACGTGAGAACAGGTTGACAAATACCAGAGTTTCCCTTTAACAGGATTTGATGTTTCTCGTGTTGAATGTCTTGGTAGAGACATTATTTTACAGTAAAGAAAAGACATGACTGTGTCACACTCACCTGACTTTAGAAACACATCTAACCAATGAGACTTTTCACTTTTAGTTACAGATCTTATATTTTACCGAATTGATTTACAAGCACTCCAAAGCATTTCTCTCCACATATATCTGTTCAATACATCATTTGTGGACGGCTATTTCTCCACTGGAGCTCCATGATGTCACTTTTTGTGGCTAATGGCAGATTTGTGACACAGCTGTATCTGAAAGATTCATGGAGGTGTGAAGGACGGAGAGCAGGAACGAGAGGGCATCTTTTTTCTTTTTTTTTTTCCTGCAGTGAAACAAGTAGTTACACTTGAGTTGATCATGTCGTTGACAGGGGAGAGATTGCCATATAATAGCATCTACATCATTTACTGGGGACAGCTTAGGGGAAGGACACTTTCATCACCATCTCCACATAGAAACAGACACAGTGAGATACACTATAATGCATGTTAAATGGGAGCAGATATATAGGAATAGACACTATGTGCAAACACATGGACACATATGCATTAGGGACCAAATTTGGAAAAATGAAATAAATGAAAACTCCACTGATTCATTTTATTATTTAGCTCATTGCTAAAATGCTAGCTACACCGGTTTATACAGGGCTGCAGCAGTGCAAAGTATTAATAACATTACCTGCACCCGTGTAGTCTTATGAAGACAGCCAGCCTCAAATATGCAGCTGGCTAAAGAGGCTAGTGTTTAGCTCATGCTGAAATACACACACATGCACAGACATGCTGGACCAGTCCCTGACCTCAGGCTACATGGACATTTTCAGCAGGCCTATTGGGAAAATGAATAATATTGGTGGAGAAAATAGTAAATGAATATCTTGTTATGGCGGCTAAAGCATTTCAGCTGACAAGCTAACGCTGACACATTTAGCTGTCTTAGCAAAGCGTCAAGGTTGCTTGTGAAAAATAGGGAACGGATAAATGGTTAGCTTGTGCCATGATGAAAAAAAGGAAAGCTAATGAGTTAAAAGGAGTTTGTAAATGATAAAAGCAAGAGTGAAGTAAATTATGATTTCATTTATTTGATCACCAGAAAGCATTTTACACCCACTGATTTGAGGTGAAAGGTAAAGTATAAAGCTTATATTTCGTTTAACGGTACATTTTAGTATTCTAACGCTATTATTTGCTGATGTATTCTATTATATATTTTTTAACTTGTCTCACAGCATTTTACTGCCTTTTACCATTTTTAGGTCTCCATACACATGCAGTATATTCACTGTTTCATATACTGTACAAACACACATATACACACACTTACACACGTGCATGCACACAAGCGTGCACACATGCGTGCACGCCCCCCCGCGCGCGCACACACACACACACACACACACACACACACACACACACACACACACACACACACACACAAGATTGAGTAGTTCTTTGCCACCCTGCAGGTATGCTGTGATGAATGCTAGCTATCTAGTGTGTGTGTTGGTGTGTGTGCCAAGGGGAAGGGGCAAGAGTAATGAACATTTGTTGATCTCTACCCCTAGCTGATTGCACACACCCGAGCACGCACGCACGCATGCACACACACACACACACACACACACACACACACACACACACACACACACACACACAGTCCTTTGTTTATACCCAACCTTAAGATCAATAGGTGCATTATTACAGCCATAGCCACAGGTTTGATAAATAGAACAAACTGCATTTGTCTGCAGAAAAAAGCCTGAGGACTGAAATACGGCCTGAATTACACTGAATAAAAAACAGACTGAGACAGAGCCAAATAACAAACAGAAGGATATCCTCAAAAACTTACATTTCTCAGTACAGCAAGAAAATTGAGATAAGATTGAGATAAAACTGCATGATTATGACAATTTCCAGATATGCCTTCTCCTCTGACAGCACCTCACACACACACACACACACACACACACACACACACACACACACACACTCTCTCTCTCTCTCTCTCTCTCTCTCTCTCTCTCTCTCTCTCCATGCTGGGCAATTCATCAAATTTTATTTTCAGTTAGGATTTTGGCTTCCCATGATTATGGGAACAAGATAATGGACATAAAACGGTTATTGTGCTGCATTACCGTTACCATAACCCCCTTTCATTTACAGCAGTGTGCTTTCATTCCTTCCTATATGCCCAAACTCACTCTCAGCCAGGCTGTGGCATGTTAAGTTCAGCCTGAGCCAAGATGACAGAAACAGAGCCTTTGGTCAACAAAAGAGGTAAAACCAATTATGCCGTTCGACAGGAAGAAGACAGGTGTGCACAGTGAGTGCACGCATACACACACACACTCATACACAGTGAATTTGTGTTGGGAGAGCAGCAGGGATGATCATGCCACACTATGGCAGTCTCAAATCCTCCTATAAATAATTTAGAAGAGCGACAGCGTATGTGTCAGCTCTCCACAGCGATGGCTGTGTGTGCATAAGATGGCCAGAGATGACAGTGTGCCGCCGGTCGCCGAGCACGTTCAGACTCATCATGCAGGTAGAACCGAATGAAATAGAAAAATATTCTACAAATGAATTAGATTTAAAGTTCAAGGAAACCCACTGTTAAAAAGACAAGCTTTAGTCTAAAATTCAATACATGCATGATGTTTCCAAAGTAATCATGTTAAATAATCGTGATCTCAACACTGACCGAAACAATCATGATTTAGATTTTTGCCATAATTGAGCAGCGCTACTGGCAGGTTGTGTGTGCTAGGAGGTGTTACTGCTGGTGACAAATAGAATCTCAGCCAAGATAGAAACTATAACAAACTCCTCTCAGGATCACAGTGTTTGTGTCTGATTACTCTCGTTCTACTGGCTTGTATTCACTTGCTCACATTAGCATGTCTGAGGCATGGTGTGGCACCACTTGATTTTATAATTCCATGCCACCTACAGTCATTAAATGACAAAAGAAGAGAGAATTTCCATTAGAGAGACACTGGTGTTATCTGTAGAAGAGGGTCAGCTCTGATGAAGCTGTCCTGATATCTTTACTTTAATAACAAATCTGTTATGCATCTCTTTTCAATTTATGAAGAGTTCATCTGTTGGCCCCATCTGAATAAGGCTTTATTATCTTTGAATTTAAATGTGCCCTGATAGCAGAGGGGCCAGTCAGTCAGTGGTGCAGAGCTAATGTCCATCCCGATGGTGCACACAGACTGGATTTCACGAGGTGAAATGCTGTGGCAGAAAGCAACAGGGACATGAAATACAGGAAATAGCGTGGGTATAACAAACTGTGGGAACAACTATGGCCAGTAGGCTGCACTAACTACATCCCACAAGTTGGAAACTATACAACAAATTCCACTGCCGTCATTTTAATATCACAACACAATGCATTGTGGGTTTTTCCCTTGAGCAAAGTCTGCAGAGGAGCAGGTTCATAGAAATTGTGCATAAAGAGCTCAAACGGTCAATCAGGGAGCCCTCCAGCTTTTTATGAGTGCGATTTCACAGTGGGAGCGCCATGAGCCCTCATACAAAGTGGGAGCCTTAGTCCCAAGGGCAGCTACTGCAACTGGGTCAGTCTGAGTATGATTCTTGATTACTTCTGTGACCCCCTGACCTTTCCTCTGGGACAATCATAAGGTCAGAATTTACACTTGTACACAAGGAATATATGAATAATATGAGTCTCTATGACTTGAGCAAGCGTCAAAGTTTGATGCTGAATATTGCATGACTCTGTTATTGCATGAACCCTTATTTTTAACAGAAGAATGTTGAAAAATTTCATTGCTGTTCTTTCCCAGGAGCTGATATTATGAGCTGGCAAGGATGCAAAAGCTTTTGTTTGTAGCCAGTTTGGGTCTGGCACAGCGCATCTTAGTCTGGAATAGCCTCTTGCTGAACACTGTGGAGATTCTGGGTGCGGACCAAGATGGGCCACAGTGTGACTCTGCGCAGGAATGTGTCCCAAAATCGATTTGGATTGTCCATTTGGATTGAATGAAGCAGAGCTTGCTGCTGTAGCATGATGATGGTGATGATGACCAATTTTTCCTCTTTCACTGAGGAAGGAGCAAACCTTTCCTGATCTAATTTCTCAGTTGACCTCTGGGTCACAAAATAAGCCCTGCCAGGACTCCAGGATGGCACTTATGGAAAGTTAAGTGACAAGTGACCAAGTAATGACTGACAGGCCTCAAACTGACCTAACGCTACCACAGCACACAGCACAGGAGAACAAAAAAGGGGCTGACTTTGCAATGCAGAACTTAAATGCACATTGATTGAGATGTGTGATTAACAGCATGAAAACAGTGCAAAGTTTTGAGTTAACATGCTGAACTCAATGGAACTGACCACACATGTCCACAAGTCCATAAAACATAGAGATGGAGAGTCTGAAGTCTTTGAGTAGAAAATTGTTGTGTGCACGTCTAGCCAGAAAATTGATTGTCGCTTGCAATAAGAGAAAATGTGAGTTGAAATCTGTCTGATGCACCCTGTGTGTACATGTATATGCCTGTTATGGGGTTAATGTGCTCCCCTAAGCTTTTCATCCCTCTTGGGGAAGAAACAAAGGCACATTGCTATAACAGAAGGAGCACTGTCATGTGTCAATTTTACTCCTTAAATTTGCTATATGCCTGTAGGTATACATATGCATAAACCTAATATATGTACATGTGTATGTATTGTGCCATAAAATCAGATGGTGGACATTACTGCCTTTTATGACATTTAAACCTGGGTTAACACTATCTGTTACTCACTACTCAGTGGATGACATCCTGTTTATTGATAAAAGGCACTCCGTATCTTTTAGCAACTGAGGAGGCCAAGCTTGACACTTAATTCTTTAGAACAGAAACTGGAAAAATGAAAAGAATTAGGACAAGATAGATTTAGGCTGTGAGGGGTGAAGTTTCACGCCATTGACTTTAGACACCACTGCTCAGGTTGTTTTAGAGAAGACTAAAAAACAAGAGAATTTACAGCCCTATGGTGTCCTTTTTCTTCATCTCTTGACTTCATGGCTCTTGACTCTCTTCCCTCTGGCTCTGTGCCTCATCCTGAGTGAGTTGGCTGATGGCTCATTCAAATAAGACCTGCATGCTTCCTCCACCCAGAACTCAGATGAATCCTGAGCTGCACCCAAAGGGCTGAAGGACACCATCCAACCAACACTGAAAGAAAGAAACCTCCTACAAGAAATCTGCTCAAGTCTGGCTGCATTTCGAACATGACAAAAGTCGAGCCTGTGTTTCCCCATGTTAATACATCAGGCCATCATTCGCTGCTTTAGCTGGTACACAATGGTCCTCATCCAGCCGGTCATTGTTCCTGCTGTATTCATGGTTTCATTCATGCATTGAGTAGTTTTTAATTGCTGCATTTGTTCATGCCTGCATTTATTCAGTGGTTTGTAGTAGTGAGAGTTCATGCTCTTCTTTAAGTTTTCTGTGCTGCATCCTCTTTGAACAATAATCCTCCATCTATGTTAAAATGTAGATCAAAGTGTAATGGAACATTATGGGAATTACACTGCTGGCGTTAAGTTGCCTGCTGCCACAACTCACCTGCTCTTCATCCTCTCATTATGGAATGGGAAACAAAATCAATGTTAATGTTTAATGGAGAAAAACCTGTGTTTTCTTTCTCCTTGCAGTAATGCATTTGTTTTAATTACAGCTGGATTGTTGTGGCACAATTCAAATAGCACTGAAAGTGGCCAACACTGCCCAAACAAGCAATTAATCCAGGCCAGACGCTCCTACACACAGTTTAATGTCCTGTTCCATCAATTTCCGAATAATGAAATATAAAAATCTGAAGCATAAATAGAAATGACAAGTAAATGTGAAAAATCCAGAAATTATGAACCCTAAAAGTGATTCCCTCAAAGATAGCACACACACGTGCACGCACACACGCATGCACACGCACTCATAGGAGATTATAGGAGATTGTTGTTGCAACGTGAGATCAGTGATGACAGCACTTTTTGTGTCAGTGTGTGCTTGTGCAAACAAGCAACCCCCTTCACAATGATACAATACATTAGAGGAGACAGGGTGTCACTTTCAACATGGCAGATGACATTGCAGAGAGACTGATCACTGAGGTTCAAGAAAACACAGACTTGGCTACTGCAACAATACAGCACTACAACAATTATTAAGTGCTTATTTAAGGTAATATTAGGCTGTTAATTACACAGAAAAAATGTCATTTTACCTGAGTCATACTGCCACAGGGTCAAAGGGCACTAATGGGTTTGCTGAAGTTTGTTTTGTCCTTACTGATGTCCTCTTTGACATTCACCAGGAAAATTTGTCTTCAAAAGACGACAACTCGGGTGTTGGATTCTCCTAAACCCCTCTTGTCTTTGAGGAATTGAGAGATCCTGTATCCTTCCAGTTTTCTTTTTGTTTCTCTGTGCAACATCCACCAGTAATCAATATCCGCTTTCCTCAGCTGTTGCCACAACTGGAGCACGCAGCGTGTGCTTGGTGCCAGTGTTTACAGACTGTTATTGTTCCATGTGGATACTCACAACGTGATTGTCATTGTTATTGTTATTGTTATTGCTGTGGACGACCCTTAAGGTTCAGGCTGAGGGGGTTCTCTCTGCTGGGTGCAGACCCAGCTTATTGTAGTGTCTGCCCATGTGGATGTTGTCAACATGTCTATTCAGAGGCAGGGGGAGGTCCAGGCTTTAGTTGATCATTTGGGTATGGATCAGAGAGGCTTGTCTGCAAAGGTTGACTGGGGTAAGAGTGAGGATGGGGAGTAGATGGGCGGGGTAGATCCCATTCTGCCAAGTGCTTTCAGGTGGACAAAGGGGGCAATGAAGGTTCTGTGAGTTTATATGGGTATAATGGAGTATCACACCATGGACTGGGAGAGTGTGCTGGAGACGGTGAGTGACAGGAGAGCAGGTGGCTGCCAGCCCACACGTCTTACAGAGGAAGGCTTTTAGTGGTCAGTAACCTGGTCGCTGCTCTTGAGGAGAGCTGGCCATCTGGGACAAGATGAAAACCTGTTCCTGCTGTGCTCACAGGAGGCAGAGCTGACTGGACTCACACCTTTCTATAAGTCTGTTACTCAGGCCTGGCAGACTCTGAAGGCCACACTAAACTGTTCTAAAGACCAGTGGAGCCAGAACATCTGTCACTTCATTTGACGTTAAAATGGAAATTTCTCATTTGAAACTTATTAACTTATTAACTGCAGAACTCAATTTGATGAAAACTGTTCATGCAATTAAAGCTGCTTTTTGAGGGATTGGATTGAGATTTCATTTTCATTTCAGGCTTACGACTATCACTGAAAAGTGTCATACATATTCATGGACGGAGGAAACCCCACCAATCACGATCCAACACCATTTGCAGTCTGACCACACTCACTGGTGTCTAATGTTTAACTGGAACAGTGGAAATATTGTGGAGCACAATGCAGAACAAAATAACATTCACAATGCAGAAACACTCATGTCCATTAATCTTCTGTCCTAGTGCATGCTGGGCAGGTTCCCAACACACTTTCTTATGTAACATCAGTGATCAGCACTAGACATACTGATCAAGCCTTGAACTTTCTATTCAATTTGCCTTTATTTCAAAATAAGAGCACTCACTAACTTCATACATGGAAGTCTGGATTAGTTAAACCGTGTTTGAAGAACAGGCCCTTGATCTATGAGTCCCTGTCGACCACTTAGAGCACGTGCTGAGAATCATGGCCTGTCTGATGATGTCTGTGAGTACATTCTCCCCTCCGTGAATGACACTCCAGCTGCCGGATAGTGGCAGGGGGAGGAGGGCCATCTACTTCCCTTTAGAGCACCTGAGCTGGGCCAAATCAGCACAGCAGGAGGAAGGAAAGAAGAAAGGAGATGAACAGCTGCTCGAAAGTTACATTAAGGTGTCACTGGTCTCTGTACAAGTCATCCTTTGAGAAGCGGGCGGCTGACCTCCAGTGCAGGACTGTACAAGGGGCGGTAGCTCAAACAGACACTGAGCACATCTGTTCAAGCACAGAGAGGAGCTGTCCATTCTGCTCACAGGCTGAGAGGCTGAAATGATGTTTAATTCAGGTCTATTGTCTGCATTGTGAAGCAGATGTCATGAGTTTGTTTATAATTATCTGCACGGTGTTAAGGTCAAAACCTTTCATCATTTTAAACCATTAGTATGCCCGATAAAGGCTTTAACCTGATTTATCTGTGTGCTCTGCAGTGCCTAACGAACACTTCCTGTCAGTTCATTCATCTTTAAAGAGCACCTTCGAGTACCTTGGATGTGAAACTGAGTGAGCACTCTGACCTCTGGATTTCTTTGTTGATATTGAAGGCACTGACCAAAGTGAGATGTCTTAATTTATGTTTCTTGTGTGTGTGTAATTGCATTGTATTGCATTTACCTTTCATTTTAACAAACTTATTTTATTTATGTTTCACTCCTGTTATTTAAAGAATAGATAATATTTTCTAAGAGATATTTATAGTATATCCTTATAAATTACTATATATGCTCCTGAGCACGAATCAGGACATCTGAAAATCATCCTCATCATTTCATTCATTCAGAAAGAAAATGATTTTATATAGAGAGGTTCACCAAAAAAAAAGGCCTTGGTCAACATCCATCTTACTCTGAATAAGACTGCACTTTAGTTTGGTTTTTTGGACTTGTTGCTCTGACAACAGATACATTTTAAGAAAATTTTAAAACCCACATAATCCAGGTCTGTGTCAGTTCATCAGCAATCAAATCAAGCTTGCTCAGTTATCCCTGTATGAATCACCAGATCTCAAATATGAGAAACAAACAAGCTTATATAAATCCAGCCAACATCTCCACAAAGTTCCCCAACAGTCTGGCAACACTAAAATCCTCCAAAAAAAGAAACAAGCAGCATCAAGAAAAACATAATGTTGAAGACCAACTCATAACCCTAATGCTAGTGCCACACTCGAGGATAATTGGACAGATTTTGGGTTTGATTCCCGCCTGACAATCATGAGCGTGTTCCCGATGCCACACTGGTCTGAGCAGATTATCTGCCCAAATGTTTTTGTTGTTCCTCCATAGTTTTCGTTCTCTGTTCTCCTCCATATTTGTTTTTTTCTGAAGTCACATTTGATCATGCAGTCACCACTCGGACATGGTTTAGTCTAACTGTGTGGTCCTGCATCTTGACTGAACTGTCTGGCATGTGCGTTTTTAGGATTAAAATGTTAAAATCTGGTCAAAAGTGTCATTATGTGGCCTCCCACAAAATCCTCTAGTGTGCACCAGGCATAACATTATCTGCTTGACAATCCAGCATCCACAAATCCAAAAAGTCCTCAAGACTGAAAGTTTGAACACCCCAAAGTTTCTTAATTCAGTTTCCCTTTCATTCCGCTTCAATTCGGCTGCATATTGATGTAAAAATTCACAGCAGCACACTGTATCTCACGGCTGCTTGTGAGTTTATTCGCCATGAAGTCTTATCTTACCTTGTTGCATATCTTATCTTGTTGCATTTACTTGTTGATTATACTTTGTTTTGATTATCTGAATCTCTAAAGTAAGAAGTATCTTAAGTTGTCAAGTAAATATGGTGTGGTAAAAAGCACAATAATGTGTGTGTGAGCATGTGTGTGTGTGTGTGCGTGTGTCTGTGGTAGTTGTGCTGGCGAGATGAGGTGCATTTGAAAAAAGTCACGAAGCAGCAGCTTTACCTTTCCAGCTGCTGTGTGTCAAACCTGTGAAACAACCACTCAGGCTGCTCATAAAGATTAACACTGCTGTCCTCAAACTGCATGTCTCCAAGTCCACAGAAAGTGGCTCGGGACTTATCTGTACTTAAAAGACTCCAACTTCCACATTTGTGCAGGATGTTCTTTTCATGACATTTGCTTCACTTGTTGCTTCAATCCTTTCTGATGGAAAGTTGCTTTTTTTTATTTTTTATGACATTTAGAAAGGTTTGACTAAATTGAGTTTGGCAGTTGCATTAAAAACATGGACTGAGACCTGGAATTAGGAAGGAGAGGCACAGAGGGAGGGGAGGAAATCGTACGAATGTTAAATATAATGTATTCAAAACAACCCATAACTAGAATATCTGTAGCTTTAGAAATATTAATGCCACATGTCCTAATGTATATATAATATACTATATTGCTCTTAAGCAGCAGTCAGTGTGAAAACATGAATCATAGAATTATTGATACCCAAAAAAGCTCAAATAAATCCAGCACTAAAAACATTCACAGGAGGCAGTAAGAGAGTGTTGACCTCTAGTAACCTATGTTTCACTGTGTGTGTGCATGTGTGTCGCACTGCACACTCAGGACTGCGAATAATCCCTGCAGCCTGAACTAGCTCATAGCTTGAAATATCACACTATTAACATCCCGGCAGCACTGCTTTAAATATCTCAACGAGAATAGCCAGCAGCACCTTTACAGGCTCCTGTTGGCAGAACATGGTGTAATGCACATATATGTCTTCACGCTGCCTCACAGGCAGTGGCGCTTCTGTCACATTATCCACAGCTGCAGTCACACCAAAAACTGAAATGTCACTGTTCAAATCAGTGGAGCCAGTGGTAAACAGTGAGGTACCTGAACCTGAGAGTCTCCTTTAGCAGAAACAATGTTACCATAATAAAAGCATCAAGCAGCGGTTGGTCTTGTTGTTCAACCTGGTTATTAAATGATGAACCCAGTAGCATTCTCAGTGCACTTAGCATGGTGCTCCATGTTCACATAAAGTAAAAAGTAATAAACAAATATATATATGTTATTATTTTTCTCTGCTAAAGGTGTTTGTACAGCAAAAACTATGAGACCTCCAAGCACCAAAAATTGACAGGTGGGTTGCAAATGCCACCCACTAAACACATATAACGACACTCATTGACCTGTGATGCTGTAATAATCAGGTTTATGTTTTTGCAATTACCTCAAAAACGGCTTGACCTAGAGTCAAAATTCTTTCTGTAAAAATGCCAAGTGCAGTTTTTTGCAACCTGCATGGACCCAGATTATTGCAACTTGCATCTAAAGTTTTACATTATATCTTATTCCTATATTTCAATCTCTTTGTCATTGTATCTTATTATGTCACTGATTCAAATTTATGTGATTTTCTTTTTATATTTTTATAAGCATTGTTGGAGGGAGACTGAATTTCACTGCCAAGGTCTGCTTTGCTGTAATTGTTGTGCATATGGCTGTAAAGAACTCAAAGTACTTAGATGAAGAAAATGAAAGTCTTTATAAAATAAAATAAAGTGACACGCAGAGCTGCCAGAGTTACAAAGCTTCCAATTCTAATGGCAGCTGCTCTGATCAAGTTATCGTAGTCACTTGACCTTATACTTTCCAGTAACACAAAACATTAAATTTGTGGAGTTCAGACCTTCTGTTCATTTCACTTCACTTGCCAAAATTTGGTGAGTCGGTGGAGAAATGTTGGTGATTAAAATTCCCATAGCAGATCATCAGCATATCATTGCATAACAGTAAATGGACTGTGTTCATATTGGTTTTAGACAAAGCGCCTTATATTTTGCCTCTCCTTTAGTCACACAGTGATGGCAGAGAGGTACCATGCAAGGTGCTAGCCTGCCCAACAGGAGCAGGACACTTGACACCATGACGTCATATGATTTATTATCAATTCAGTTCTAAGTAATCTCTTCACACATGACAGGCAACCTGAGGCCTATGTAAACTCACCTTTTTAACCTGGCACACAAGTGGCGTGTGATATTTTCTAAAGAGTCTTAGTACCTCAAAGACCAACATGTTAGCTTGAGCTGATAAAATACATCAGACATTTGATCTGTGATGAAATGTGCCAGGTATTATGTTTTATTACAAACACACAGATAAAAATCTGAAAAGTTCCCTTTTTGGGCTAGTTTGATTTCTACTCTAAACATTTCAACAACTTTTTTCGAGACCCAGATACATAAATGCACAATGCTTGGCTTTGAAGCCAAACTGCTTGTCTGTGGTACCAGTATACTCACATAAACAGCCTAACACAATCCTTGCCAGAACTTTAGATATCACACTGGCTGGTGCATTTGGCCTCCAATTATCCAGGCTCTCAACCTTGCCAGCTTTGTCCTTGATGACAGTCGCAAGAGTAGCAGACAACACAGAGTCTGGCAACAGTTCATCTTTTGGTGCTATAGTATAGCCACACCTCCTTTCCTTCCTCTCACTATTCCCATAGTAAGATCAGTTGTGGATTCACCAGCTGCATTGAAACTGTAACTGAAAAAGGTAAAAATTTCCCAGTTTTCTGTTTAGGTAAAAAAGGTTTCATCTATCCATTGTCTATTCTCGACTATCCCTTTTTGGGGTTGTGGGGGGGCTGGAGCCTATCCCAGCTGTCAACGGGCGAGAGGCGGGGCACACCCTGAACCAGTCGCCAGCCGTTTGCAGGGCAACATACAGACATACAACCATTCACGCTCACACTCACACCTAAGGACAATTTTAGAGTCACCAATTGACCTAATGAGCATGTTTTTGGTCTGTGGGAGGAAGCCGGAGTAACCCGGAGAGAACCCATGAATGCACGGGAAGAACATGCAAACTTCACACAGAAAGGCCCTGCCCTACCCGGGGATTGAACAGGCAACCTTCTTGCTGTAAAGCACGCGCACTACCTGCTGCACCACTGTGCCGCCCTAAAAAGTTTAATCTAAACATAGACAGTTTTGTAGCAAGTTGCCAACGGCTATACTTCGGGCCCTGTCTCCTACACTGTTGCCAACAGGCAGCAGTTGTGACAGGCAGGCCGCAGCACAATTGCAGAGTGTAGAAACAGCTGTACTAGACCTCATAATGCCTGCCTTATGTGGCTCATACTATCACTCCAAGTTGTACATTTTCACAGCATCATTTCATTTGCATTTCTGGTGAGAATTTGGGAAAAAACTTTTCAACTTTGTTCAGACAACTTTTGAATTTCCTTGTGCACCAATGCTAACAATGGGCGTTGGTCTCCTCTGTGCAGGCTGACCCTCTGGATGACTCCTCATACACTGGCCCTGTTTCACAACAGAGCTCAATTCTGGCCTGTTTGGTGATACTGCAGTCCCTCCAGGGTTCACGCATGCATTCGCAATGAATGCCCTCGCACCTGTGATGGGTGTGCGTGTGTGTGGATGCACGCCTGCATGTGGATCATGTGAATGTCATGTCAGGTTATGTTAAACTGTCATTGATGCTGTTGCATCTGTCAGCTGTGTGTGTTCGTGTGTGTATGTGGACATTTAATACACTGGGGGGGCATACATCTGTTTACAAAGTCACATTGTGGCAGCTTGTCTTCCTTATGGGGATGAAATGCAAGTGCCATTGATCCCCCTCCCATCATTAAATGTTAGGGTGATGGTTGCAGTGTGCGCGTGTGAATATGTGGCTGTCGTGCTAGGCCATGTGATGCTGTTAATGTTTGACTGGAACATTACCTCTAATGATGTATAGGCTTGTGGTGCATTCGGGCAAGTATAGCTGTAATGGCCTGTTTTAGTTAACATAAGTCTCAGAACCTATTAAGTATGACTGCTCTTGGATAGGCCTGGCCCACCTGATTTTCTCTATGCACAAATTTCTGCCCATTCTACCATCCTGCACCTGCCCAAACATAGACATTTGAGGATGACTCCATGTGAGATGCCAAACCTGGGCAACACTGGCAAAAGCAAAGCCAGAGACGCCCACAGCTGCAAACAATCCCACGCCATTATCCATAGCAGAGGCTCTGGCTCGTGCACTCCTGCAAGCAATTCCAGCGTCACTCAATATTTAAAGGCTATGCTTTATTCCCACAACTTGGCTCACAATGAGGATCCATCATGACAGCTCTGTGATTAATGGTCATATGATGTGATCTGATAAGATGTAACATCGCATGAAATAGCATGACACAATGCATTGAAGGCGTAGGCAAGATTTTGCTCAGTTTGGGGAATATGGCAGAATTATTGCGCAGAGCCAAACGTAATTGTTCTTTTGTCGATATAATTTCAGACTCAAAGTAGCATCAACACACTGTGTCTCTTAGTGATCAGGCAAAAGGGTTTGTAATGCACAAATTAGTGGGAAATTAATTTTAACTCACTTGAGTGAAGCTAAAAGAACCGGATGTGTAAAAGGACTGAAAAAGCTACAGGACTGTCCTGTTACAGGAAAGTAACAGGATTCTGACTGTTTGGATAAAACCATTTATTACCAACAAAGACACAATAACCGCTAACTAACAACAATGGAGGTGAAACTGGAGGAAACCAAAGAGAATTAGCAGTGGCCATCACTGGAGCAGCTGGTAAAAGCAGTGATAAATGTAGGAGGTGCTGCAGAGGCCTGCGGTGTGAGGAGTGCACTGACAAGGAAGTCCACTTTGCATGTTTAGTGGCAGCCTTTTATACAGAAAGTCTAGTTAGGAAATTTGTCACCCTGGGGAACCCCCCCCCCCCCCCCCCCCCACCCGGCCATTTTTGGCTCTGTCCATTTTGCAGTAATGTTGGATTATTTTTTCTTTTAATCCAATTTTGCTAAATCTCCAAGTGTTCTGTACGAGAAATTTCATGCAGCTTTGAAACAAAGGCTGGATTGTTCGGTGCTGGGAACAGTGGGAGTCCAATTGTCCAGCTGTCAGGGAGTCCAGTGTAACTTCAAACAGGGCCATTTGCAGTCAGTTGCTAATCAGTCGTGTCTTCTGTCTCCTCCAGGAGAGCTTTGATCTTCTTAAACGTAGATACCAGTCTTTGTTTTGGTATGTGGTCAGAGCTGGTTACAGTCTTTTATACTTGGCGTTTGGGGGGGGGGGGGGGGTAGCCTCTTCAAGGGTATCACACCTTGAGCCGTCTCAAGGATTCTGTGTTATGAATATCCTACAAACTGCTGACATTCACGCCGGCTTTCCTTTTTCACTTCAAAGTTGGTTGCTGACATTGAAAATAACAGCCATTTTGCTGCTGCCTCTTCAACTCTGACTTTCTCACATTCACGTCGCCACGCACAGATCATATCTACTGAAGTTCCTCCATATTTTGCTGAAAAATACCTCGGCCCTGCGTTTTGTTGTGCTTTGATACAGTCGCAGCCTCTGATCTGTCCAGTAAAGATGAACATTTTGCATTCTTCATCTGCTTCCCTCTGATGTCCCTGATGTTTCTCTGGCATCTGGCCAGATGACAAGGCATAAAAAACATCTCAGCCCAGTAAGTTTTACTGCTGTCCTCACTGACTGTCTGAAGGAGCAGTAATTTAGGTCATGAATCATGCAGAGCACATAAACGGCGGTACAGTGTGCCTTAACAAGCTGCTATGGTAATATTCACAGAATCAAAAACTGACACCATTTTAGATGCTGGTTTATATGAAACGGAAAGGGGAAAAAGCAACAGTCACAGAAGCAGATGTGCTACTCAAGAGCTGCTATTCTGATAATTTGCAACAATCTATGGAAGTAAATTGAGGTAAAAAAGCAGGACAGAGGATTCAGCACCCTGGAAAGCAGCCATGTGTTACTTTTCAATGAAAACAGAATGAATGTGAGCAATGGAAAAACACACATCCACATCTAAGACTTAAAGACAAGGACAGGGCAATCACAAGAGGAAATGAAAAAAAAAAGTGTGTCCCTTTGAAATGGAAATGAAGTGTAGCATGTTACCTAACTGAAGACATCTACAGCCACAAGAGACAAGTAAGGAAACCCTCCCCCTTTATATTTGAATCTTTCACATGAAGACTTGCAATATTGCTCTGAACATGACAGTATAAGGTTATTATCAGTCTAATTATCATAATGTCATGCTGACTCAGCAACCTACTGACAGATTTCTTTGCATGGCTACAAAAAATTGTCTGCGTGAAAGGGAAATGCCGTTAATATCAATCTGTGGACACATACATACATGCATAGGCATGCACACTCAAGTCAACAAGTCATTCCACACTTCTGATTTCAGAGGTCAAGGTCAATACAGGAACGTCAGTGTTAATGTTTGGAAATATGCATGGATGGATATCTTGACCATCTTTATAAACACTGGAAGCAATGCAGAGCCAGTTTGAAGAAAAGCTCTAGCTGAAATGCTCTTCAAGCTGCTAATGTATGAAACATCTTAATTGCTCCTATCATTCTCCTTTCTCTGCTGCACCTAATACAACCGAACTCCCCCCCCAAAAAAACCCACCTGTAAACTTTTAAGCATTTTTCGATCAGTGAGCTTGTTGATAGAAAGCAGACATCGTGCAGACATTTGGGTTTCTGTCAGTGAGTGAACCCACCACCTTTCTTGTAGCTATATACGCTATCAGGAGTACTATCATCCAATCAGTACCTGTTGTTCATATTTTTATATTCCTTGTTTACATTGTTTATATTTTGTTTGATATTTAATGTCTTTTTTTACTGATGCCCTATATTCCTGCTATCCACTTTGCTGCTGTAATACCTGAAATTTCTCCACTGTGGGACTAATTAAGGTATATCTTATCTTTTATCTTATACAGACTTTTTGTTGTGATTGTCTGTAAAAATGAACTGAGGACAGTGTGGACATGATGTATCAACTGTATCCAAAAGACAACAGTCAACTTACAGTTCCAAAAGCTGCAAGTTGTCAAAGATCTGCCAGGACAACGTGGTCATCTGGGGATTCCTGGACAGGTTTCTGAGGGAGAGAATGAGAAAGACAGAGAGGTAAGATAGAGGCGAACTTCACTGCAAAATGACGACAAGAGCTCAGAATTGTCGGTGTTTTATTGATGCGTTCAACACGTCAGTAGTTGCCTTCAAAGCTAATGAGAAGCCTTGATGTCTCTTCCTGTATACCCAATGTTCCTCTTGCTTCTGTAACTCAACAATCAGACCCCCCCCCCCCCCCCCCCCCCCGTTTAAAGCTAATCAACAACAATAACGTCCTAGTTCTATTTTTAAAACCCTTCTATCAAAATTTCCCTGGCTAAACAAGAAAACGTAAACTGTTACTGGGCAGCACAACTGAGGAGCATGGCTGCACTGCTAACTAAACATACAAACTCCTTGTTGGTAGGCAGGAAAGGAAATCATGCCTGAAGGAGTCTTTGGAGTCAATGCCATATCCGATCTACTGAGGCACCTATGCCAACTTTTGATTCATTAGTGCTCATGTAAATGTATAGACATATGGCATATAGCTTGAGAGGTATTCATGATACTTTTCCAAATAGGCTCACTACATACATTAGCCTGTTTAGCTAGCCTATTTTTGTCATGGGGGAATGTGCACCAGCTGCTGACACCTGAATAAAGAAAAAAACAAGTCTAAATTCAGATTATAGAAAGCAGCCTATCACTATCAAAGTGATAAATCTCCATAAACACAGAGACCTTAAAAGCTGATGAACTGTCTCAGATAGAAGTACAGAATTAGAGATGCAGTCGTTGTTTTTGTACACGGTTTGCCCAATACAAAGTGGACGGTAATTAACCCTCTTTTAAGCTAGGCATTTATGAAGGCTAATTAATTTTTACATGGAAAATCAAACTGGTAAATGTTACATAGAGCATGCACCCTTTACCAGATGAAAGCAATTTCTATTTCTAAAGTAATAATTATAGAAGATTAACAAATAAGCAATACTGTTTAATTTGCATTTATGATTTTAATACGAACAGTTAACAGCAAAATTCTGCCGTTACAATCTGATACAAACATTTATAGTTTCTGAGCTGAACATTTTGCATGTTGCTGCTTTTCTGTCTTTACACAATCTGTTGTCTGTCTGCTGGTCTGCACTGACAAGCTTTCTGCTCTTGCTTGCACAAAATAATTCATCATTCAAAGTACTGTATCTGCTGTCAGGAAAATGCCAATTATGCATAATATTTATTCACTGTGCTTTGAAAGGATATCAAGTCATTCCACTTTAAAAAGCTGTAATGTCGACACCCTCCCTGTCCAGTCTCATAGCTCGACACTCACTTCCCCTCTTATGTAAAGCTGGTGATCTTTAAGCAGCCTTGGGCTTGTGGGTGTTTATTAAAGGCTGACAAAAATAGGAATATTACAGCAACTATTAAATTACACTGTCTAGACAAATGTGTCGAGCTACACAGCATACTGTTGAGGATATATTGTGTTTATGTGAGTTTGAAAGATGTTTTCTTACTTCTGTCCATTAAACTGTGTTGAATACGAGCACAAAACGTTCTTTTTGCAGCTTGGCCTAAACACATCCTCTAAAATGATGTGAAAGCAATGGAAGTTTGAAAACACGCACTGAAGCTGCTCCATCTGTCAAACTGCCACTGCGTTGAAGAGTGAAGGCACATGGAATAACCAGCTCTACTCACAGTCTCTGATATCCCTGAATGTCTGAGCACGTTTCATTTGCAGCCATGTCATTTTTTTTTTTTTTTTAAACATAATTACAGTTTGTGTAGCTGATGGAGCTTTCACATTTGGTCCTGAGCCTCCAAATGTTGGGTTATAAGTATGAAGGTTTTCATTCCCGTGACATCACTACCACAGTGTGCTCTAAATGTCACCATCAGGAAGATTTACAGAAACAAGAAATCTGTGATTTATGATTACTGACGTTCACACGGCAGAAATCACACCCAGACAAGCAGCTCTGAAAACACACACACACACACACACACACACACACACACACACACACACACACACACACACACACACACACACACACACACACACACACACACACACACACACAAAAAAACCCTCCTGGGTCACAGTAACACACAACACAAACACAGGTGTCCATTTTCATGGCAACATAAAGCCAGCTGTGTACAGGTGCTCAGACTCGAGCCAGCAGAGGGACGAGACAGCCACTGGAATCCAGACCACCTCATCATTATCAGAAAGAAAGGCTATTAAAGCCTCCTGTGTGTGTGTCATACTTTACATGTGCTGTCAGTGAATACTGTTGATAAACACTATATTTCACAATTGTCTTGATAGTTTGATTACTTTAGACAGACTCCAGCTCCTCTGGTTATATGTGAATGATGTGAGTACAGTGTGACCCCACATCATTCACTACCATCCCACTGCTGAGCTCCTCATGTCGCAAGTGATACCGTTGATGGAGGCCGGTCTCATTCCCAGAGCCTCAAATACTTTGTCACGCCCAGCGGTGTATGCGGTGCAGCAGCCTTTCGACTAACAGTAAAGTAAACTTATCCGCAACAATAACAGGCCCTCAGAAGTCTGCGAACGGAGGAAGGTGGGGTGGATGGATGGGTCAAACAAACACATAGCTTCCATCCAGCCTCATCCTGTGATCCTTTTACAATATTAACCTCGTGTTAGAAAGGCTTTCTATCCAAGACCTGATGGAACATATTCCACCATTCGTAGTTTAGTCGCCCTTAGTTTATTTTAACTTAATATACATTCCAGTTTTTCTGCCCCAAGTACTCACAAGAGCACTGATTGAAGATTAATCACCCTCTACACACTACTGCAATCTGCACTGATGTGTGACAAACCCTTAATTCCTGCAATGCTCATGAAGATAGCTCAGCGTTAATGTTTTCTTAAACTAAATCACTTGAACTTTTTCTTCCCTAAGATTTCTGATAACTTCTGAAGGTGATCACGACTTGTTAACACAAGGTAATTGGATAATTCATTCAAAATAACAGCTTGATGTCTTGAGAAAAGCGGATAATTAGGCTCTGGTTTTAGGTCAACGGACCCAAAGGAGAAGTTAGCAATCAGAGACACTTTTTTTAAATATATAATTTGTCTTCCTTCTACAAGCATCAACAACAGCCTGTTAGAAAAGAGGAAAAGGTCCAGTGGAGTAAACGCTTCCACCTGGAGAAGATCATTACTTTACAGGTGGCAATAAATAACTGAGTTACCACGCAACATCTGTTCGAGTCATGAAAACTCACACACACACACACACACACACACACACACACACACACACACACACACACACACACACACACACACACACACACACACACATTCAATCAGAGCAGAAGTTGCTAATGTCTATCTTCTGTTTGATGACACACAATTAGACCAGTTAATTCTGATTACTGTTGTTGTCAGCTTAAGACTGGCGCTGAACCGGAGGAGGATGTGGAGGGATGGGAATTGAAAAGTAGACAAAAAAAGAGAGGGAGGAGAGGAGGACAAATGAGGAGAAGGAGGTGAGACTGACAGTGAGAATGAAAAAGAGACTCATGGGAGAGCAGCAAGAGAGACGTGTGGTTTCTTTCCACAGTCAATTTCAAACTTGGCCAACAGGAGATGAGCAGATGATACACACACACACACACACACACACACACACACACACACACACACACACACACACACACACACACACACACACACACACACACACACACACACACACACACACACACACACAGACTGTGACAAATTGTCTCACAACACTGGTACATCATGAGGACAAGAGTCCTCTCTGTGTCTGGGAAATGATGCAGCTCTCCAAAATAATTCCTTTGATTACATCCGACTCAAACATTGTGTAACAGAGTGTAAACATTTTTGTCCCAGTTTCATAATATACTCACACTACATGCAGCACAAAGTACTAAGTACAGTTCCTGTCCTGAGGTACTGGACTTATTATTAACATTTTTGCTACTTTAAACTTCTTATCTGTTGGTAACTGTTATCCAGTGTTTCACAGGAGACAAAAAGCAGAGTCCAAAGTCTAAAAACTGATTGCACATTTTATTAACTTGATTTTTTCTTCTTTCCTCTCCAATTAATTATTTCAAGACCTCTCAGATTTGTCTGGTGACCCTTGCTGCGGGTCAAGCCCAAAGCTGGGGAAACCACTGTGCTAAAGTAACTGACTGTATATCAAGTAGTGACAACAATCTCCACCTTCATGCATCAGTATTAACAATCTAAGAAAGCCAGAATCATTTTCTGGTCACAGGTGTTATTTTACCACACTTTAACTACATGAAGCTTATAATATGGTTGCACTTTTACTTCAGGAGGATTTTCAAGGAAGGTTTTTTACTTGTAGTAAACATTTTATTGGTACTTTTTCCTTGAAATGATTTGAGTACTTCCTCGGCCACTGACAATATACACTACATGCTAATGTAAAAAAGACCTATTTTGGCAATCCGTACACATATGCATATACATAGACTCATGAAATTCAATGTTCTTTCTATGAAATGGTATTTCTCAAGTGCAATGCAACATACGACATTGGCAGTTTATCACATAAAAATATTGGCAATAGTATTTTTATACCTTGTATACTTTCTATCTTGACCCTTCTGTGCCACTGTTTTCCCTTTTTTAATACTTGCTGGCTGCTGGCTCTTAATTTCCCTGCTGTGGGATCAATAAAGTTTCATCTTATCTTATCTTATCTTATCTTATCTTATCTTATCTTATCTTATCTTATCTTATCTTATCTTATCTTATCTTATCTCACATTCAACAGGTGGACACAAACACAACTAATGAAAGAACAAATGACACCGCTCCACATTTCCACTAGCCGCGACTCGACTCGACTCTACCCGGTTGTTTTGTGTTTCCATTAGGGATAGTACCTGGTACCCGATACTATTTTTAGTACCTGCTCTGGTGAGGTTCCAAGCGAGTAGAAGCGATACTATATGTGTGACGTCAACAGCCTATCGGCCACTGATTGGCCAGAGAGTGTCGTCACTGGTCTGCAACGTCCAACATCGGAAAAACAATCCCGCCCCCTCCATTGTAACGCCGGGCAACAGCAACCGCTGACTTTATTCTTTATTCTCACTCGAGGGAAATGGCTGCTCGTAAAATATCATCGTGGTCCGTCGATGAGGTCCAGACTAAAAAGCCACAAACCGAGCAGCAAATACAACATCGCCTCGACCATTGTTTGTTGGCTCTGTTTGCGTCGCGTACAAATTGACGTCAGGGCAGTTTCGCGCAGCCGTGGTATGACGACCCCGCCTACGTTGGGGAGGTACTATGAAGTACTCAATTGTAATGGAAACTCAACCAAACCAAGTAGAGTAGAGTAGAACGGAGTCGAGTCTGCTGGATATGGAAATGAGCAACAATTTGCTTACATACTGCTAAGGCCAGAAGTAGGTTGTGAGGCCCATATTTCCTCCCCCAAGTGGTCAAAAAGAGAGAGAAATCCAAAAAATATATGCTACTGCTTATCAAGCAGTTGAGTAATTGCATTATTCAAGAGGCAGACTTCTACCTCAAAGACTGAACTTTTGACATTACAACCAACTAAATCTCCAGAGCATCACACCCATTCAAAAATGATTACTCTTGAATTATTAATAACATTTTGAACCATTAGGTCCAATTAAAGTACATTTAATGACATACATTAAAATCAGGCTAGAGCAGCATTGGTATTATTGATTATTATTATTCTGTACCATTCATGAGTGAGTAGGTAGTGGGCCAGACTCGAGAGAAAGCCAAAGAAAGAGCTCACACGTTCTGGCATCTGAGGAGGACGTGAGAGACATTGTTTGAATAAAGGGAGCAATACACTCATAGATCCACTCAGCTCTGGTATTTTTAATCTGAAAAACATCTTATTAACCAAATTCATTCGGGCAAGTCATTTGGCCTTTTCAGTCATTTATTAAGATGACATGGATGCAGAGGCTGCTGGTGTGAGCCTTCTGTCACAGCAAAGCAATGTTAGATATAGCAATAAAGCTAATAATGATCACTCTAAGTTAAAAACTAAAGCTCTCATAATGCTCTCACTCACTTGGTGTGACACTTGATGGATTCTTTGGGAGACCATCTTTCCTCAGTGGTGCTCTATGATAGGCGCACTTCACCATACTGTTGAATTTGTCTACTAATTACAACAAGCTTTCAGTGTGCTCCACCAGTGCATGCACATAGCTGCTGCATCTGTATCAAGAAAATAAATGGCTGATATATTTTCGAAATATATCCCAATATGTTCTCAATCTTTAAAATATTTTTAGATTTCTTGGAAAATGGGAAATGGTTTGGATGAATATTCCTGGGAATCCCATTCCCGGGGATACAATCCTAGTGTGTATGTGTGTCTGTATGCATGTTTATACCCATGTGTGAGCAACATGCATGTGTTCTTGATGAACCTCTCGGAGCAAACTACTCCAAACATAAGCTGATGGTTCATTCTTCACAGTTGATATCTAAACATATTTGCTCTCAGCCCTCAGGGAGAATGACTTCTGTGTGTGTGTCCATGTTTTTGCTCATAATTCAGAGTATAATCTTATAGTGAATATGCATATTGGCACCTAAGTCTGGCACTCAACATTTGCATGACAACATGGCTATGCAGCTCAGTCTGTATGTGTAAGTCTCAGACCCTCCTTGTGCAAATAAGTCCTGAGCAGTGTTAACTACATCTGAGCTTATAGCACCAAAGAGGGCAAGGGCCCTCCAAGCCATCAAAGGGCCACTGTATCCCACAGATGTGTGAGTCATTGTTTCATTGGTTTGTAATTAGTTTCATGGGCTCCCTCACCTGGGTGGCTTGTAAGGAATGTGATTTGTGGAGCTGCTGTGTTTCACTCTGGCAGTCTTGCAGAGAACACCCATGAAGCAAACAAATCGAGGAACTCTGCCACTTCTCGCTCGTTGCGGTGGACAAGCTGTCGTTGAAAGGTAGCATGTAGCTTGCTCATTAACCATATTGTGTAAATAACCTGCACTTTCTCCCATAATTAATGTAACATTGTGCCAAGCAGCATGTTATATTTGTAATGCTGGAGGCCGGGAAAGTACAATAATGACCTTCTCTGCCACAGACATTCATCCACTGCAGGTAAACACTAAACTCACTGCTGCACTGTTTTTTTGTTGTCAGTTTTTCCAGCTAAATACTGTGCTGCTGGCTGGGTAATTTCATCTTCACTTTGAACAACTTGAATTTTCAACTTTTGACCCCTCTCTTTTTCCACATTGCTGGTCAACCCCGTGTCACCTAGAATCCCTGTCTGTTGAAGAGCCCCACAAAGGAAAAAGTAGGTGTTTCCTGTGAAACATAGAAAGGAGATGTATTTGAAGCTTTTCTCAAAGGGCTGCTGTCCATGGTGCTGACAGCAAGTTACTGTGTGCAGTATGAGTGGAGCTGCATTGAACCTCTGACATGTTATTTTTGGGCTTGTATGCTCTGGGACTGAGAAAACTGGTAGTTGGTGTGTTATGACGCTCCCAGTTCTTTGCTCGTGGAGTACACTTGCGGGACATCACTGCAGCAAGGTGTGAAGTGATGTCACTGATACTGATCTCCAGCTGAAGCTGCTGTTACCCATTTTGTAGGTATTTGCTGATAGTGGCGCTAGAGGATCACCAAAGTGATCACAGCTCACCCTGTGGAGAACATGAACAATATTGCCTAAATTGTAATTGCATTTGCTGATTGGCATCAGCTGTTTCATTAATGCTTTACCATCATTGTCTCATTCACCTGCTGCTTGGCTACCAGCTGCCTTACAACATCCAATCGTATGCATTTATGCAGGAGTACAGCACAGCCATTATATCCTGACATTCATCATTATTACCAACAGGCTGCTGCACCTCCTCCTCATGTGCTCAGCTTTTGGCACTGTTGAGTTTAATACATTTCTGTGTTACATTATGTGTTTGTTGAGGTGAGATTAGCTCTCTCAGCAGCATCCTCGTTGCTGCTCAGATGTCTTGAGAGCTCCCTCAAACAGCTGAGCCTTTTGCACCAAATGTAACTGTAGGACCATTTGCTATAGATGGTCAACTCCTTGACACAAGTGCCTTTGCCTGAAATGGAGACAAGTGGCTGCATGGATGATACAGAAGGAAAAACATTCAGTAACCATTACAGTGTAAGTTGGAAAATATTGAGCAGTTAAAAATAAAACACAATTTATGAGGCTAAGACAGACAAAGACTGTCTTTCATCATCAAGAAACCTGCAGCTGAACAGCCCCAAACCCAAAGTTTACAACTATGCTATTGTACATGTCACAGAAAAGCAACAGATCTTCACATCTGAGATGCTGGAAGTGGAGAATTTTCAAATTTTTGCTTCAAAAACAACTATCTATTAATGAATGAATAGTTGTCAACTGATTTCCTGCCAACAAATTGTTTCTCTCTTTCGTGGCTGTCAGCTATGTTTTGCAGTACTGACACTATTACACACATTCAATAAAAAAACATAATTACAATGGCGACCTGTTGTCCCCCGCGAGTTAAGGAGGAGGATGCGGGGGGTGCTGCGCTGGGATCAAATGCTGCGACAGGAGGAGAGCTTATAGACCGACTCTCCCGTCCGTCATCATGGGGAACGTACAGTAAGATCTCTCCCCAATAAGATGGACGAGCTGGCAGCGTTGACCCGGCATTATCAGGAATACTGGCGGTGCAGTATGCTACCGTTTACAGAGACGTGGCTGGGCATGCAGCACACAGACGCGACTGTAGCGCTGGATGGATTCTCACTCATACGGCCAGACCGGACAGACAGAGCGGTAAGAGGAAACTCCAGGCACATCACTATCAAAGAGCAGCACTGCTGCCCGGACATTGAGCTGTTGGCTGTTAGTGTGAGGCCATATTATCTGCCGCGGGAGTTCTCACATGCCGTAGTGGTGGCTGTGTTTATTCCTCCCTCTGCTAACGCCAATGCAGCCTGTGATGTCATCAACTCTGTGATCAGCGGGCTGCAGACTCAGAAACCACAGACCCTCTTACTGATCTCTGGGGATTTTAATCATGCCTCTCTGTCCTCCACTCTGCCCAAATTCATCCAGTATGTCACATGTGCCACCAGAGACAATAAAACACTGGACTTATTCTACACCAACACCAAGGAGGCATATGAATCATCGCCCCTCCCCCTTCTGGGAAGAGCTGATCACAACCTGGTTCATCTCCTGCCTGTATACAAGCCCCTTGTTAACAGGCAACCAGCTGTGTCCCGCACAGTGAAAAGGTGATCTGATGAGGCTGAAGAGGCTCTGAAGGACTGCTTCGAGACAATTGTGTGGGATATATTCAGTGACTTTCATGAGGAGGACATTGACAGTTTGACAGACAGCATCACGGACTACATAAACTTCTGTGTGGAGAACACTGTACCCACCAGGACTGTACGGCGTCACTCAAACAACAAACCCTGGATTAATCCTGACATTAAGGCTCTTTTAAAGGAGAAGAAGAAAGCCTTCAAGTCAGGAAACAAAGGAGGAGCTGAAAAATGTTCAGAGGGAGCTAAGAAGGAAAATCAGGGAGGGGAAGGACAGATACAGGAGGAGAATGGAGGAACAGCTGCAGGAGAACAACACCAGGGGAGTCTGGAGAAGCTTGAAAACCATCTCAGGCCACCAGGAGCCAAACTCTCAGGCAGCCGGGGATCCAAAGAGGGCAGATGAGCTGAACTTCTGCAGGTTTGAGGACGCATCTGCCCCTCCCCCACCCGTATCACCCCTGCAGCAGCCCTCCTTTGATCTGCCAGCATTCTGCCCAAGTACCCCACTGCTACAGGCCGGTGGACCTAACATCCCACCTCATTAAGGCCCTGGAGCGGCTGGTCCTTGCCCACCTGTGCCCCCTAGTGAGCTCGTCCATGGGCCCACTGCAGTTCGCATACCAGCCTGCCATCTGAGTGGACTATGCCCTCATCTTCCTCCTCCATTGAGCTCTGTCTCACCTGGAGTCGCCTGGGAGCTCTGTTCGGGTCCTTTTCCTGGACCACATCAGTGCTTTCAACACCATCAGGCCAGCCATCTTGAGAAACAAGCTGGAGCTTTCGGGGGTGGGCCAACACCTCACATGCTGGATAGTGGACTACTTCTCCAACTACCCACAGTATGTGAGGACACGGGACTGTGTGTCAGGGACTGTCCTCTGACTTTTCCCACCTGCCACCTGCAGAAGTTCTCTGATGACTCTGCCATTGTCGGTCTTATCACAGATGGGGACGATAGGTCATACAGAGGACTCATCCAGGATTTTGTGGACTGATGCCAGCCGAACCACCCCCTGATTAATGCGGGTACAACCAAGGAGCTGGTTGTGGACTTCCATCGGCGCCCGTGCTCTCCCCCATCACCAGTGAACTTCCAATGAAGGGAAATTGAGATGGTGACATCTTATAAGTACCTGGGTGTTCATCTGAACAACAAACTGGAATGGACTCATAACACCACTGCACTTTATAAAAAAGGACAGAGCAGACTCTATCTGCTCAGGAGGCTGAGGTCTTTTGGGGTGCGTGGGGCACTCCTGAAGACCTTCTATGACTCTGTTGTGGCCTCTGCCTTGTTCTATGGAGTAGTCTGCTGGGGGACCAGCATCACAGCAGCTGACAGGAAGAGGCTGGACAAACTCATCAGGAAGGCCAGCTCTGTCCTGGGATGCCCTCTGGAACTGGGTGGAAGAGGTGGGGGAGAGGAGGTTGACAGCCAAGTTGTCCTCCATGACAGTCAAAGATTCCCGCCCCCTCCAACACACACGCACTGCACTGAGGAGCTCCATCAGTGACAGGATGCTACACCTAAAGTGTGTGAAGGAGCGGCATCGCAGGTCATTCCTTCCTGCAGCTGTCAGACTACACAACAAGAACTGCTCCAAGTAATCAATGCAGTAATCTGCGCAATAATCTGTAAATACTATTTACAATTTCTTAAGAGGATGTCTTTCTTTTTATCCTGCTCTTTTATACTTGTTGTTTTTAATTTTTAATCCGCTTTATTGGTGCTGCTGTTAATTGGAATTTCTCCTCACGGGACTAATAAAGGAATATTGAATTGAACTGAATTGAATAATTAAGACATTATCATTATTAAAATAATAAGTGGTTCGATTTGGGAGCATCCTTGAAGTGTGTATGAAAAATCAAAGCCAGCTCAGTATTTGTACTGGTGCCACAGTGCTGTACAGGTGCGAATATGGTTTTGGATGCAGTTTCTCTTTATTGAAAAGCTGGTCAGTAGACAGAATGATGTTCTAACTGTGCCAGGAGAAGGGCTGTAATTCCCTGTGCCCTCCACTGCTATAAATGTACACACTCATGGTGCTGGGAGGCACTTTGGATGAAAGCATCCACTAAATGGCACACATACTGTAGGCTGTGTATAGGAGCTAACAGTCCCAGAGCAGAGCACTGCCTTCCCCCTCACACTCAGTCCTCTCTACATGCAGAGGGTGTCCTTTGGAAAGGTCAACCTGACTACAATAAGGCAGAAAAGGACAGCCTCATATTTAAAACACTCAACACACATGCACACACACACATGCGCACACACCAAACGTGACAAGAGAGAGAGTGTGTTTGTGTGTGTTATTACAATTTACAATGAGCAATGAGGGAAATGAGTCATGACCATGAGAAGGTCAGGGACTGTGTATGTTTGCGAGCACTGTGTTTATGTGGTTTATCTTGTTTACAGAGGTCTGTGTATTTGTGCATGTGTAGGTGTGTGAATGTGCTGTGTGCATGCATGTAAATGCATGCGTTACAATCCTGCAGCGTGTGAAGGGCAATGTGGTAACACTCCACACTGAGTCTCTCGTTGTGAAAGTGTTCAAATTTGAATCAGCAGAGGATGAGATATTCTGACTTTCAGTTCTCCAAACTCCCGAGCGCAATGTATTTCATTGCTTATGAATTTGAGGTTTCATTTGTAACAATCTGTAGTTTAAAATATTCAAAACAAGCATTTTTCATGGTTGGCGAGTGGAAACATGTTATAGGCTTATAGTGCATCATTTTCTACACATTTCAGTGACATTCTTTTATGCTCACTTTGATCTCCTCAACAAAGAATTATCTGTCAAGTCTACTCCGCCTCCAGAGGACCTGCCACTGTCAGTATCCACAGCAGATGTGAGGAGAACCCTGCTGGGAGTGAATGTGAGTAAAGCTGCTGGGCGTGATAACATCCTTGGGCCTGTAGTAAGAACATCCAGCCAGCCAGCTAGTCCATGTCATTACTGATGTTTAAACAAATCACTGTCACAGGAGAGTGTTCCCACATGCTTCAAGACAGCTACCACTGTCCCTGCGCTAAAAAGTCTGCAGTGTCTCATCTAAACTGCTTCCGCTCTGTTGCACTCACTCCCTTACTGATGAAGTACTTTGAGAAACTGGTTCTCCAGCACATCAAAGACAGGATCCCTGCCAGCCTGGACCCTCACTGGTTTGCATTCAGAGCCGACAGATCCGCAGAGGATCTCCACTGCCCGCCACTCAGCCTCCACACACTTTGAAAATAAAAACACCTTCATCAGAATGCTGTTGGTTGATTTCAGCTCAGCATTCAACACAGTCACCCTCATGAGACTGATGAGCAAATTGTGTGTGGCACTCTGGGCACTCTGAGTACCACACTCTGCAACTGGTTATTGGGCTTCCTCACAAACAGACCCCAGGCAGTTCTCATTGGCGGTCACACCTCCTCCACACTAATGTTGAACAGCCCCGCAGGGCTGTGTGCTCAGCCTAATCCTGCTCACGCTGTACAATCATGACTGCAATCCCAGACATGGAGAGAACTCTGACCATCATCACCAGCTGGATTTCAAACAGTGATCAGACTTCATATCGCCAAAAAAGTATTTAGTCTTGCAGGGTGGTGCACTGAGAACAACCTGTTGTTCAATATCAGCAAAGCCAAGGAGCTGATTTTAGGAAAAAGAAGGGAGACACACAGTCCTGTGTACACCAGTGGAGCTGGAGTTTTAGGTTCCTGATAATCACAGGATCACAGAGAAACTGTCATAAGGACATCACACATCTCCAACCTGGTAAAGAAAAAACTATATTTCCAAAAGAAACTTAAGAAGGAAAAGTCTTGCTTCTTAACTTTAACAAAGGAGCAATAGAAATCATCGGACTGGAAAAATTACAAATTGGGACGGGATGTGCACGTCCCAGGACAAGAGAGCTCTGCAGCAGGTGAGTAAAACTACCCAGAGCATCACTGAAACCCAGTAAGAGCCCCCCAAGACACTTTGAGTGTTACAACCTAGAATTCAAATTGCTTTCACTGGGCTTTGATTAACATCACAAAAATCGTGCTTTGAAGATGAAAAACACCTTTTGTTGCGCCACAAACAATAATTAGACAAAAAGCAGCATCCAACCCCGGCACAGCTCTCGCACTGTACTGCTTGCTTTTAATACACATATTAATCTTCAGGAGATGTATGCTGTTACTTTTCTTGGTTCTATCATGTCTCAGTGATTGTATATACTTTTTAAGTATTAAAATGGATAATGGAAGTCTATGGGAGGAATGTTCCAAACATGAAATCTCAACAACTATTGCTAAGTGCTAAAGTATTCATAGGTGACCAATCTGGAAAAGGCACCAATGGCGCCACCAATGTGGTCAGTTATTACGTGTTTTATGTTTTGGCTAATGACTCATAACTCATTTGAAAAATTGCTGTTTTGGCAGCTGCTGGCAGCATTTGTAGCAGGGACCACCACCACCACCACCCCTAGCAGCAGCAGCAGCAGCAGCAGCAGCAGCAGCTGACAGCTTCCAGCTCTCACATGTCATGTCATTTTTCAGGAAATGCACACTCTAGTATTGAGATTAAAGTGCACGCAGGTGGATGTAATTTAACTAATTGTGTGATTTCTGAAGGCAATTGGTTGCACCTGATCCTAGTTATGGGTTTCCACAGCAAACTGGGTGAATACATACGCACTCAAAACTTTTCACATTTCTATTTGTAAATAATTTTGAAAATCACGTCATATTACACACGGCTCAATAAAATCTATTTCACTTTGCTACATTAACACAACAGAATGTGGAAATGTCCATTCTTCCTTATGCATATCTGTATTTAAGGAACTGTATTGTTTTATCTGATTCTTTATTTTCTTTTTATTCTAGTTCAAATATCTGTATATATGTCCCGTGTGTGTGTTGCATGAAAGGGCTTCAACCTGTTTCCTTGTACAACCCTGTGTTATAAAATGAAAATACATGAATCTGGATACTCTGAAACGTTCATTCTGAAATATTTTGCACAATTTGAGACTTCGGGATCTCTACTAGAATTTCAAAGAAACTCCATCCATCCATTCATCCATTGTCTATACCCAACTATCCCTTTTTGGGGTTGCAGGGGGGCTGGAGCCTATCCCAGCTGTCAAAGGGCGAGAGGCGGGGTACACCCTGAACCAGTTGCCAGCCGATCGCAGGGCAACAAACAAAGACAGACAACCATTCACACTCACACCTAAGGGCAATTTCAGAGTCAGCAATTAACCTAATGAGCATGTTTTTTGTCTGTGGGAGGAAGCCGGAGTGCCCGGAGAGAACCCACACATGCACGGGAAGAACATGCAAACTTCACACAGAAAGGCCCTGGCCGATCCGGGGATCGAACCGGCAACCTTCTTGCTGTGAGGCACGCACACTACCTGCTGCGTCACTGTGCCGCCTTCATAGAAACTCTCTGAAATTAATCACAGTTCTGAATATGAAAAAAATGTAACATGTTTATGAAGAGATCTCCTCCTTCACCCATGCAGCTTTTCACATTTAAATTTTAGATGTCATTTAGTTTTGACGATCTGTTTCTGTCTGTTGATGTGTGATTTCTTTCTCAGAGGTGTGCAGAATAAAGTGGAGCATTTCAGGACAAACATCACGGTCTGTTTTCAAATCAAATAAAACGCATGGACTCATGGCGACAGGTAGATTGCTTTGTTGAATACCATTATCAATGTCATCATCACTGAGAGTGTTTTAGCACATTTTAAAGTCGTGAAGATAAATACATTCAGTTCATTTGCATGCAAAAACAGGGGCTCTGGTACCTTACACCATGTCTATACAGGAAGCATGGCAGAAGCAACGCGTTAGCAGAGCAGACGCAGCGGCTTCAGTACTCCATCTGTGTCTGCACAAGATGCATTCAGGCACAGTGCTGAGGTCCGCCAGTGCTTAGAGCGCAACACACAATCACTGTGGTTACACGCTTATAGAATGGAAAATGGACCAGAAACGTAAACGTATGCTCAGGGTTGTGTTTACGTGCATATAGTGTGAGTGAAACGCAAGCTGTTACACAGCCTGTGTAGACAGCTGCGTGGATTAAAATAGAAGCATATCAGTTCAGTCAGATGTGAGATGGGCAGCTGAAAAATGTGGCTGAAACACCTCCTGTGACACACATGCCGTTACAAGACAGGCACAAATATCTAATCTCAAACATCTGTACATGTGTACATGAGTGTCAAGCAGAAGTTGAGCAAGCATGGGGTTTGAAGAGTATCAGATGGGCAGAAGCCAAGACCAACTTAAAGCCAAGGAGGCAAACAGTAAAAACACACAGATGGAAAATCTAACCATTCAAAGAGAGACCTGCAGATGTGATTCATCAACACACTTTACTTCACTTCAGCTTGTCACTGTTCAGGGTGCTGTATGCTGATATTGGAGCTGTAAGACTGTCCCTCCAAGACGGCATCAGTTTGCTGAAATGTCTAATCCAACCTATGTTTATGTTTACCTGACAAGCAGCTCTGGTGGGCATGTTAATTATGAATCTTGTCCGTGTGAAGCAAAAGTGGAAGCAGTGTGACTTAACTGTCGCATCACAAAACCTCACAGAGAGGAGGTCTGGGTGGTTGGATGGTTCAGCAAAATGTGTGGTTTTGACATGAGAGAGTCTTGTTTGTTTGCTACACACCGATCACCGTGTGGAGAGTCTCTTGAACTGCACTGCACTGCACTGCACTGAGGAGCTCCATCAGTGACAGGATGCTACATCCAAAGTGTGTGAAGGAGAGGTATCGCAGGTCATTCCTTCCTGCAGCCGTCAGACTGTACAACAGAAACTGCTCCAAGTAATTTGTACAATAATATGTATACAATCTGTGCAATAACCTGTGCAATAATGCAATAATGTGCAATAATCAGTGCATAACAATCTGTAAATACTATTTACAATTTCTTAGGATGACGTTATTCTTTTATCCCACTCTTGTATATATACTTGTTTTGAATTTGCATTGCACTTGTTCTAATACTTTATACACTTTATTGATGCTGCTGTATATTGGAATTTCCCCTCGTGGGACTAATAAAGGAATATTGAATTGAATTGAATTGAATTGAATTGAATTGAATTGAATTGAATTGAATTGATGCTTATAGCACACAGTGGCCATGCCATACGGACAAAAGAAGTAGGTTCAACAAGGTTCAAGGTTCAACAGCCAGGATGTGCTATTCTGTGATGAATTGCTGTGATTGCTGTTTTTCTCGAGAACTGCCACTCACTGACACAAATGATGTGCATCAATACGCCACCTACTGGCCAGGACTGGTGATACATGTTTACATGCTTACTTGCAGCTTGGCAAACCCCATCTCAGACCATCTAATGTGGTTAAAAACTCTGGGTGAAGTTAAGCTTTATTTGGGATGGTTGTTGGTTTAGTCCTTACAGATTACAGCTTGTAGTTTACACAGAGTACAATAAGATTTTTTGGAAAAATATTGTATTTATTATTATTAACAATAACTCTGTGAGGCTTGTATATATATCCTACTTTTTAAAATACTCCTCCTCATCCTTGTTTGATAAATACACACTGCTCCCTTGCGCATGTACAAACCTACATGAACATTTGTACACAATGGCCTTGAACCCTTATTGTCATATGTTACCCCTCTGAGATGCTGCGGATATGCCATTTGTTGCATAAATTCATGGAAAACTCGTAACCTGAATTGATGTTATTATTCAAATCATCCAAAATGGACCCTGATTAGGTGCTTCATTTGTATGATTCCTGTCAGAGTTGCTGAATTTTCGAGATAAAACAATTTCCAGCTCTCTTTTCCTCTCCTCTGTCCTTTGATCCACAACATATCAGCTCAGTGTGGCCTTAATAAGACATCATCACAGAGCCACTAAGAGAGGTGTGTGATGATAGCCCGACCCTCAGCATGCTATTATCATATCATCCACTTCCATATATCTGAATGTGTGTGTGTGTGTGTGTGTGTGTGTGTGTGTGTGTGTGTGTGTGTGTGTGTGTGTAGGTGGGGAATATGGTAAAGCAAGTGCTGATTTTAAGTCTGCGATTAATCCTTTCTACATACAGCCGTGTCTTCTTTTTACTGTTGTGTATAAATAGATCTACATATACATATACATATACTAATTCCATATCCATTTCACACCGTACTGCTCATAGTAGGTGAAATACTGTTATATTGTTTGAATTAGGCCATGCAGATACAAAACAGATTTCTTGCTGATCACATTATTATTGAACTACTTTCTTCCTTACTTTATTAATTGCTTATGATATAACACGCAATGGCCTTGAATCATTTTAACATCAGAACAATTAAAAAAAAGGTTTTTTTCATTGCTCCTGATTGTTTCTACGAGTATTGGAAAAGAAGTTTCAATGATGGAAAACTTTCAGTCAGTCCACCAGGGGCTCTGCTCCGTTTAGTTCAGTGTCATGTGTGAACAAATAGAGGAAAAGACTCAGGGCTCTATTTTCGTCCCCGCTGCTGGCAGGGTGCAGGGTACGCACCCTGCGCAGTGGTATTTTTGTGTAGTGCAGGCAGGCACAGGCGCATTTGGTATTTTGGTAAACCAAGGCGCACAGAGGTATGCCAGGATGGGCGTTGCGGTGCAGTAGAGGGAGGTGTCGGCATAATCAGCTGGCGGATTTGGATTTTTGGTCCATTTCGTTCCACGCCAGCAGCGCAAAAGTGCGCTGAAAGCTCGCTGCCCCACATCTGGTCAACGCTGGGCAAGTGGATTTTCGTAAACCGGCAGAGTCGTGCACCCACGTCACCAATACCTCACAGGCAGGTTTCCACAGTGTCTGGCATTTCACTGCAATCAATAAGTAGCAACTGCCATGATTCAATGCTATCTGAGTCAGCAGATACAGTCAGACCTAAATTTATATATTTTGATCCGTATCTCATCTGACCACATCGCAAGCGTGTTCGGCACGGGTAATGGTCACTCAACCTGACCGACTGTACACAGGTGAAACAGGGATGCGAACTAATCAATTAACGTTGCTGTGCCAACCAGAAACAGCTGTGACATCCAACAGAGCATATATACTGCATCTATCTCGGAGCACTTGAGAGACAGAGAGAGACAGACAAAAAAACTTAAGTGATGATCATTGTTTGCTATTACCCACGTCATTTCTTTCCAAATACAAATGTAATCATAGTAATGCTTAATGTTATCTACAAAGATGGAGTACATCATTGCTTTGAGGAGGAGGAGGAGGAGGAGGAGGATTTATCATCTAAGGACCTCATATTTAGACATGAGTGATGTCAGTCTCCTCCTGGGAGAAGTGTGGTCGTCGGACACTTTTCTGCGTGGGCTCAGTCATCCTCGAAACTTGCCATGTGCCTCGCCAGCGGCGTTTTTAAAGGTGAGGCGAGGAGCTGGTGTGATTGGTGAAGATTGGACTTGGACTCGGACCCCCTTCTTCCGAGTTGTGCTGCTGGGTGGGACTGAGATGAGGAGGGGGAGTAGTTACGCCTGCAGCGCAGGGCACGAAAATAGCAAAGTCTGCGCCGCTACGCCCTATCGGCAAAGCGGACCTGACTTTGCGCTGTGCCTGTGCCACGCCAGCAGCGGAATCAAAAGTAGAGCCCTCAGTGTTTGCAGTGAATGCATCGGTCCACCTAGTGCAGGCGATAGAGAGGAGTGTAGAAATCACCTATCAGTATATCTGAGCTTTGGGAAGAGCAACAGAAAGCAGTCCAACTCTGTGTTGCTCCTCATCCCTATTCTCTCCTTCAGTGCTTGCCAGCAGGCGAGAGCAAGCCCCTAGATTCACTCTCGTTTTGGAATGAGTTTGTCCGCTTGGTGTTTCACCTTACTATATTTGAGTTCTTTCACTTTTCCTCATGAATGCCTGCTGCTCACAGTCTGGCACCTGATCGCTACCTTTTTAGAAAGTCTCGACCTCACCTGAGCACTGTTATTGGCTGGGGGCTAGACACCCACTGCCCAAAGGCTGCAGCCCAGAAACATCCAGCAAATTAAGGAGAAAATGATAGAACACAGGCAGAGCGCAGGGTATGTGCAGCTACATACACCACCACACGCTTAATTAATTTTATTTGACTCTATACATCTTCTTTTTTTTTTTTGAAAAACCTACATAGTGCATCTTTAATACAAACTTTCTTGCATTTGATTGACATTAAAAGCCCCGCAAGCACTCAATGGGAATAGTCTCTTACTGTTCTTCGGAAGAAATGTACTTTGAACCATGTACAAGAAGCTCTCATTAACTGTATCTCAGAATCATTACAACATGAATCAGAATGAATGAACGAGTGGGTGTATTATTTTTTCATGCAGAGCTCGAGTCAGCCTGAACACAGCCTGACAGGCACAGTGCTGAGGACGAGGTGCACGCTTGTAAGAAGTTGTAAATACATTTGAACTGTGATAATGAGTGCTTCTTTGAAGCTGACTCCTGGGTTTATTTTGTCTTCCTGCTGCTGTTGCTTTGCAGTAAATCCCATCACGGGATTTTGAGCTGTTGTAATTTTCTTCTAGAGAGATAACCAAAGTGAACTGCTGGCCTTATTTGGGACTTTGGGAAGGAAATGACTGAAAAAGACTTTCTGACTGTGGGTGTTGGAGTATTTGGACTGAGTAAAACTGCTTGCACCCACACATTGAACTATTGGCTGCAGTCATTCATCAAGAGAACCAGATGAGGTCATTGTTGATTTTTTATTTTTTTTGCTTAATTGAAGATTATTGTTTTGATTATGTTTGCACAATTTGATGTATCTATGCCAACGGATTATTTTTTCAGACTGGACTTTGACTCCAGTACATCAAAGACAAGATCCCTGCCAGCCTGGACCCTCGCTGGTTTGCATTCAGAGCCAACAGATCCGCAGAGGATCTCCACTGCCCACCACTCAGTCTCCACACACTTTGAAAATAAAAACACCTTCATCAGAATGCTGTTGGTTGATTTCAGCTCAACATTCAACACAGTCACCCTCATGAGACTGATGAGCAAACTGTGTGCGGCACTCTGGGCTTGAGTACCACACTCTGCAACTGGTTATTGGACTTCCTCACAAACAGACCCCAGGCAGTTCTCACTGGCAGTCCTCCTCCACACCAATGTTAAGCAGCCCCGCAGGGGGTACACCCACATCGGCAACCCCCGACATGGACAGAAATGTTGGAAAATTTGTGGTTGACACCACCACTGTCATCATCATCTAGATGTCAAACAATGACGAGACTTCATCTTGGAGGGTGCAGCCTACCGTTAAAAGTCAACCCAAGAAGCTTATTTTTGATTTTAGAAAAAGGAGGCCAAGACACAAAACTCTGTGCACATCAGTGGAGCTGAGGTGGAACACGTGAACGGTTTTAGTTTCTGGGGAATCGGCATCACAGAGAAGATGTAATGGACATCTCACATCTCAGCTCTGGTAAAGAAAGCTCAGCAACACCTGTGCTGTTTCACAACAGCAGGTACAACCAACACCAAACAAGTCAGATTACAAAACTGAGACAACTCACCAATGAAGTCTCACAGTAATCCTTCAATGTACAACACTCTGACAACAATGTTTGGTTACATTGGCAAATGTCCAGATGATGCAATGCAGTAAAATATTGTGTCCAAAAGGATCAATCAATGGAAAGCTGTTTAATTATTTCAAATGAGCTAATGTAACTTCAGTAAGCATGCAGGCTGAGGTGAAATGTTGGTCTCCAGATGACTGCTGCACTTTTCGACTGACAGCTCACTTGATTCTGTGCAAATAGGGAGATTACACAGAGTTTGAAAAGATTAATATAGTAAATGGCCTCAATATAAAGATAGATAATCTTAATAGACCAGAGATACCCTTAACCTATGAATATAGATGTCTAAATATACAATGTCTGAATATAAATACAGATATTTATCAAGATAAATATGGTAGATGGCCTTTTTTGAAGGAGGCCTAAACATACTGTTTGAAAAATATTTGGGAAATTTTCATTCTCTGTGGTATTGTTATTAGTTTTTTTTTTTTTTTTTTACTTGGACTAAGGTAAGGTTTCATGATGTGAAATAAAATACAAAGGTTAATCACAACAGGCTATTTTAAATTGGCCCAGGCGTGTTAAGCCCACTCATGCACGTCACACTACAAAGGTTGTTCTGCATCAGATGATGGATAAAAAAAAAAAAAAAACCTTTTGGAAAATCTATCTAATATTGTAAGCTACAGCTAAATTAATTTAATGCTATAACTGGAATTGATTTATAAATTCCTGAAATAGTTTAAATGGATTCGCAGAACCGAAAATTCCCGTTTATTGTCTCTATATTGCCTTGAAAGCAGAGACCATTTCTGCTGAGACAAGCTTATGAAGTGACAGCACAGTGTGGTGCTCTCTCTCTTGTTTAAAGTGAATCTAGCTCACCCACCGGTGGATCTCTCCTAGTCTTCTAAATCCACAGCAAAAAATATGATGATATGATAGACAGGATATGATGCTTTATTAGTCATGATTTCAGCAATACTTGTGTGTGCCGCCTGTAAAAAATAATAAGCTATCTTGGCAAAATATTTAAAAAGTGTCACCAGACTTCTTTCGTCAGGCTGTAAGACTCAACTCATCCTCAGCACACCACAATAGAAAAAACAAAACAAAAAAACAACAACTTCTCTTGTGTAACATAAAGGGATTACAACTTGTTGTAGAATGAACAAAACAAACGAACCTCAGCTACACTGAAACACCTGCAACATGGGCTTCAATATATCTTATATGTACATGTTACAAATGTGCTCTGTTTGTCTGTGTATAATACGAGGAGAAATGCCTGCTACAAAAACTCATAAATATACTGAATAAATAACAAAGTCTCTTTTTGAAGAGATCAGCATCAGTGCACCTTTCAGCAAGTCATAGCTGGAAAAATTTTAAAGCACTTTCTAAATGACAATTTGAAATAATAATTTGAAGTATCATTAGTTTCTGTCTGCCTCAGTCTGCTTGCACTTCTTTCTCAATCTGACTGGGGCGTGCGCATTTTTGTTTCTAAAGCAGTCTGTGCAGTTCCCCAACACACAGTTACTCACACATAGAAAATTTAATAGGCTTGGTGCATCAAAATTAGCTTTGAAAACAAATGTGCGCGCACACACTTTCATAGGCAAGGTCTTAATAGACAAGATATACACCCCATGATATAGATAAACAGTCAAAGGTATGATGTAAGGCATATTACAGCTTACAGCTCAATTACAAATATGATCACCGCAGGGGGAGGGAAACGGACAAATAACACACACACACACGCACGCACACACACAAGTTATACTGGTTTATTACTCTCACACAACTACCATTTAGCCTAAGAACTTATGGTTAGTCAGAATTCGGACACACAAACTTCTTCAAGCCTCTGACAACTGCAGATGATGAACAAGCAGCATCATTATCAAAACTAAAGAGGCCTGATGGGAAATTAAGTTTTCTCTTTGAAAAGCAATATATGATCGCTAAGTCGCACAACTTTTAATCAGCACATCATGATGTCTGCAGTGTTACACTGCTAACTGCAGGTATTTTATCTATCATTTCAAATGTTAGCTGACTAGCTAAAAAGCTAGCCAGCAATCTTTTACTGGTCCCACATCTGTGTCCATAGTGATGGTACTGGTGTTGAGCGCCTTCACTCACTGTGATTGTGACTGTGAGGTCTTTGTTTTAGACTTTGGAAATGGAAAACAAAGAACTTATTGAAAGCAGCTGAAAATCTAGTTATTGCTGACCTGCAGTGGTTTAACATGTCACCTTGCTGCAGTGCTTTAGAGGCGCACTCCAAAGCTACACCCAATTTGGTCGAGCCAGTGTGTGGCTGGCTGCATAGCTGCAGGGGCAGGAAACCCCACTAAAATCGAAAGTATTTGACATATGAGGTGGCAGGTGTAGCACTGAATCTCTGTCAGCTGATGATCAAACATCTGTTTCGACCAACAGCAAATTAATCAGTTGCTATTCTGGTAACAGATTGGTTGTTTGGTTGATTTTGCAGGCAGAAATGCCAAACATTGACTGTTTATATGATGTTGCAGAGGTGCAGCCTTCAGTTTGTGGAGGAATCGAGAGAAAGTAAAATGATCACGATCAATACACTCAATACATGCAGTGTCTCTAAATGTATGCTTAATGACTTACATATAAGACATAGACAGCATGCTTCACCTAACTAATCTCTAGATTTATCACACACACTCATTTGTCGAGCCGTCTCAGTTACCGTGGTGACAGTTGGGCTATTAGTGCAAAACATGACTTTCATTGTAACCTAATGAGAGCTCAACGGGCCATCACTCACACTCACTCACACACACACACACACACACACACACACACACACACACACACACACACACACGTACGTACGTATGTACGTACGTTTGGTTTTCATCACTTTTGGGGACATAGATTTAGATTCATTTCCTGGAGACTTACCCTGACCATAACCACTACTTGCCTAATCCTAAACCTTACTCTAACCTTAACCCAAGCTTAAACCAAGTCTTCAACCTCATATTCAATGATTTACATTTTGGGGACCTGCATTTTGTCCCCACAAGTACAATGAGTCCCCACAATGTGACTCTATAAACAGATTTACGTCCCCACAACAAGTAATATGAGTAACACACACACACACACACACACACACACACACACACACACACACAAATATAAATTGTGGGGACCTGTATTTTGTCCCCACATGTGACTGTGTAAACAGACTTTTGTCCCCACAACATGAGGAAAACATGGGTACACACACACACACACACACACACACACACACACACACACACACACACACACACACACACACACAATCATCATCATAACCAGCTTGATGGATTATACATCATTACAGTATGTCTCTATTCTTTTTATTGCTTTCAGCTGAGAGTGAATTCTAATACAAATAGTTTACTAACTGATACAACCCTGATTGCAAAATAGTTGGGATGCTGTGTAAATCATAAATAAAACGGAATGTGATAACGTGCTATTCCTTTTTGACATATACCCTATTTAAAACAGTACATATACAATATATGTAGTGTTCTATCAACTTCATTGATTTTTATAAATATCAGCTTATTTAGAATTTGATGCCAGCAACACGTTTGAGACAAGTTAGCACAGGAGCAACAAAAGACTGGGTTAGTCCACTATAAACACAATGATGCTGAGCTGTTTTCAGGTTGTGTATGTATACTGTGTCTATTCCTATCAAATAAACCGCAAATACTAAGAAAAGCTGAAGACAGTTGGAATACATAATGAAAGAAATGAAACTGGTACTTAAAATGGAAGTGCTGAAATAAACTGTATATTCAGTATAAGTGTAAGCAATAAATTAAGTTGAAATATCAATTTAAATGTAAACACTGAGTGAAATTTAGGTATCAGAGAGACTTTTGATGAATTTGTGTCTGCACACACGTGCACTGTGTGAATACTGACAAACGCACACAGTTATTAATGACACAGCAGCAGTGTTTTCTCTGTTACCTGCTTAACAAACACCTGCAACTGAATAGCAACCTGCATTCTGGATTCATACTGTGTGCTGTGTCCTGTTCAGAGGCACAGAAACCAGAATGCATATATTATTTATCCATTATTTGCATCTGTATTTATATATTTTCTGATCATAAATTCATTATTAATTCTTATCAGCACTTCTCTAATCATCCAAAAATCTTCTCTGGGGACCAGTCTATGTGAGGGTTATGCTCTACAAGCCAGAGGTAACCCCAGATCAGAGGATGTAGAGGAGAGATGAAGATGTGGAAACTAAGAGACTGAGAAAGTGGTTGTTATCTATGACCAGCTGTATAGGTTGGGTGCAATGGGGTTAACTTGCAGAGGTGACGAAGACCCAAAATGCTGCCTTTGTTTAGGAGGTTTAGGAGAGGTTGTCCGGCCCACTAGTGCCCTCTTCTTCACTCATTAGCCTTGCCGTTTGCCAGGCATGCTGGGATGAAGTGGCCCAAATGTGCACAGTAGATGCATCTTGCTTCTCGTAAATGGCGCAGCCTTGTTCTTTCCAGCTTCATGGTTTCCTGCAGTGGGTGCAGGAGAGGGAGAAGACTGGTCTGGATGAAAGGAGGGGCACCAAGACCAAGCAGTCTGCTCCTTATCTACAGGTGGGGCAGAAGGAGCTTTGAGCCTCTTTCCTTCAAAGTGGCGAATGTCAATTATTATAGCAAAGGAGATGAGAGAGTCTGGGAAGGAGAGCAACTCAAGGGGAGCTAAGAAAGGTGTCAAGCAGAGACAAAGAATTCCAGCCTCTGTCGGCAGCCAAAGTGCAGAACTTGATGACATAGACCACAACATGACCTCTTCTCTAATGCAGTCCCATCAAGGCTCTGGTGACCTCACAATCTGACCAAAAAGGTTGCAAAGGTCAAAAAATGCCCAATCTGCCTAGCCCATTACGTTATTATCCAAGCTTCAGCTCTGCCTGAGAGGTGGGAGATAGTATAGGCTACTTTAGTGAACTCCACGGGAAATGAAGGTGCCTGCAGTTCAAAATGTAGCCCACACTGAACCAAAAAAGCTTGATAGTTCTCTGAATCTCCAGAAAAGGTTGATGATGAGATAAATGGGAAGACAGGACAGGAAAAGATTGCAAAGGACCAATAGATGGTGTGGATTTGGGAAGAGAGAGCGAGTCCAACGAAGATTCAATGAAATGAAATGAAAGCAATTAAAATGTCACCTAATGTGTGACCACTGAAAACAGCTGAAATGCCAGAGTTCATCTTCATAGCAAATGCTCAAAATCATGATCACAGTTTGTTTTCCAACAAGATACATGGCCACAGGTGTAGAAATGCAAAGAAATAGAAAAACATTCATGAACTACATATAGGATAAATAATGGGATTTGTGTTGTACTCATAATTCAATGAAAGTAAAATCAACGACGTCTTGAGCATTCCAACTTCTAAAATGAACAGCAACTGCACTGTAACTGATTTACATTATTAAATATGACAGGATGAGCTATAACATGACATCAGGTTGAGAAACAATGGCAGCAGATATAAGTGAAGGCTTATGTCAACAGGCATCAAAGAGCTAACTCCTTTTTTCTGTTTTGTATAGGTACAGAGGCTGTCCGATTAGTCAGCAGTTTGAATGAAATGGATTTATAATTCTCTGTTGTATTCTGCTCTGCACTATTGACTTTGATTCAGTGTGGGTTGCAGATGTATGTCTGTGTGTGTGTGTGTGTGTGTGTGTGTGTGTGTGTGTGTGTGTGTGTGTGTGCGTGCGTGCGTGCGTGCGTGCGTGCATGCGTTTGTGCAATAATATTTATTCTCTCATGCTTGAAACTATTCCTAGAGGAAGAACATAAATGGGAAAGCTGCACTAACAGACTGAAAGAGAGAGAGAGAGAGAGAGAGAGAGAGGAGGGAGAGAGAGAGAGAGAGAGAGAGAGAGAGATGTCCACGTGAAAATCTTCTAAGAGACTGATGACGTTGTTGTTTACCTGCAGTGCATCCCAGTTGTATTGTGAGTAAAGCTGACCTCTGGCATTGAATGTGAATGTGTGTGTGTGTGTGTGTGTGTGTGTGTGTGTGTGTGTGTGTGTGTGTGTGTGTGTGTGCGTGCAGATATGTGTGTGTGTATCCATTGGTTGGTTGTGAATTTCTGTCAGCAGTAATGTTGGCCTGAATAAAAAAGTAAGAATCTCCTGTAACAATCTTACAGCACTGGGAATTAACCACTTAAACAGTCCGACCCCTGTAGTGACGGCAGCTTAACTGACACTGAAATTAGCCATCTTTCTTCATCACATTAAAACAACCTGATCAGTGATCAGGTAGAGAGCAGTGTGAATAAGTGTCCATAGTGGTGAGCAAAACTTTTGTCTTTCCTGTTATATAGCCAAGGCACTCCCAGTGGAAAGACTGGAGATCCCAACAGAGAGAAGGAGAAGGGGATGCAGAGCTGCAGTGAAGTGCCGCAGCAAGAAAGTACAGTATAAACCATCCATACCTTCTCTTATTATATTCTCTTATCTCTCCCTAATAAAATGGAAGAGCTAATGGCACTAACCAGACTGCAGAGGGAGTACAGGGAGTGCTCATCATGTGTAACACATGATGCTTCACTCCCGAGATGTGGGTGAACGAACTCACTCCAGACGTGCATGTTGCTTTGGATGGATTTCAAGTGCTGAGAGTGGACAGGAGAGTGACGGTAAGAGGAAGTGTGGGGGCATAGCGATGTTTGTGAATAACAGATGGTGTAACCCAGGGCGCATCAGTGTAAAGGCGCAGCGCTGCACGAAAGATGTAGAGCTGATAGCTGTTTGCATCCGGCCATATTATCCCACGAGTGAGTGCTTGCATGTCATCATGATAACGGTGTACATTCCCCCATCGGCCGATGCTATAGCAGCATGCGAGCTCCTGCGCACTGTGGTTTCACAGCTGCAGACATCACACCCCCAGGCCCTTCTACTCATCTCTGGAGACTTCGATCATACTTCCCTTTCTTTCCCTCCCACCTTCACCCAGTATGTTCAATGCCACACCAGAGACAAAAATTACCCGAAGAGGGTGCAGAGGGATCTGAAAAGGGAGATATAGAGAGGCAAAGACAGCTACAGGAGGAAGCTGGAGGCTCACCTTCAGGGAACAATGCTCAGCCTCGTTCCACTCCACATCAGTAACTACATACCCCTCCCCCCACCTCAGTCTACAGGAGCCACCACCCAGGTGGAAGATGAAGGCGAGGAAAGCTACTGGCCCTGATGGCATCAGCTCCAGACGTGCTCAGGGACCGTGCAGATCAGCTCCCAGCATCATTCTGCATATCTTTAACCTGAACCTCAGTCTGGAGAGTGTTCCAGCCCTGTGGAAAACCTCCTTTGTGGTTCCAGTCCATAAGTTATCCTCATCTGCTAAGAAGCCTGAGCAAGACCGAGTATGTATATTGTTAAAAACATATGACTCTGTGGTCGCATCTGCAATTTTCTACGCAGTGGTCTGCTAGGGCTGTGGAAGCTCTGAGAGGGACAGAAAAAGACTGGAGGAGGTGGGCGAGAGGAAGCTGTTAGCCAAGCTGACAGCAATCATGGACAACCCCTCTTGCTCCCTGCATGAGACGGTGTAGGCCTTAAGCAGCTCCTTCAGCAACAGACTACTGCATCCACCATGTAAGGAGGAATGCTACCGCAGGTCGTTCATTCCAAATGTTCAACTCTAGCACTGTTTAATGTAGCACTGTGTTTTCAGATCTACTGTTTGCACTACTGTGTTATTTATGTTTTAATATTTGCTATTGCATCCATCCAATACCTTATTTTCATACTCCTGATTAGTTAGTTTTTTATTTTGTATCTTTCCTCATAGTCTGTTCTTTTCTACATCTCCTTTTTATTCCTGCTGTTATTGCTTGCTGTCTGTACCACCCTAATTTTCCTAGTGTGGGATTAATAAAGTTTTATCTTATCTTATCTTATCTTATCTTATCTTATCTTATCTTATCTTATCTTATCTTATCTTATGTAGACTGGCACAGGGCTAACCTTGCTTTGGATTTGGCAGGGGCTTGATTATGTAATCTGATTGTTGATCTGTCTAAGAAAGGGACATAATGTGGCGAAATATTAATGTTTCCTTGTATCCAAATATGACACATGACATAACAAGTGTACATGGGAGCTTTGTGTGCACCAGAGGAAAGCTCAATGAAGAATCCACAGTCTCCTGAGAAGCATAAACATTCACAGCAATTTTCATGGAAATCTGCCCATTAGTGTTATGATATGCCATGCCACAGACCAAAGTGTTGGTCAACAGGGAATTCTGAGGGGATTTTGTTGCTACAGGAAAGGTCAGGGGTCAAAAAACTGTTAAACAGCAATCTAGTCAGGAGTCACACCCAGGAGACATCTTGATGCAGAACAAAATGTTGGACAAACAGACTAACATCACCGTCCTTATACTAAATTCACAGCAGGAGCTGGTACTATGGGAATAAATCATCCCTCATAGACACTGTGCTACATTGTCCTAAGGACTAGTTGTCTGACATCTAAAATTCCATCCAAGCTATCGGTCTGGTCAATGGACAATAACGGTTTTTAAGTAAGCTTTGTAGTGAAGCTTGTTCACCTGCAGTGTGACCAGTGAGCTCACAGTGAAACTGAGGGGTTTGGCTTGATCCTCGTATATGTAGATCAAAGAGAAACTAGGAGATTTGTGGCATTTAAATGTCTGCCTCACAGGTTGTACACCTCGCCTGGTGAGCAAGAGATAAAAATAAGTAAGAGCTTAAAAGGGGACATCTTTTGGAGTTGATATCAGTTCTCAGGGACAAATGACTGACAAACATCCAACAAGCTCCAGAAATTCCCCTGAAACAGTGTGGATTGCCATCTGTGGCTGTGAGTCTGCATGACACGTCCCGCAGCCTTGCTCTAATTCTGAGGATGTTTATGCTGCTGTTTCATGAAGCTCAATCAAAAGTCAGTAAAATGGCTCTTTTGCCTGCTTTGGACTGTAGTTAATCTCTCATTCTGTTCAATCTTGCCATTCACTCCTCTCACGCACGCTCACTCGTAATTTCCTTGCTATCATTGTTTGGAGCTGTCAATTGAGATATCAGCGGTTTTCAACAGTTATCCATTAGCACAGTGACACACCTTCAATATTAGCCTCTCATCTTGCTGCTGTCTTTTTCTTTCTTGCTGCTGTCTTTTCTTTCTTTTCTTTTTCTCTTTCATACAATCTTCAGTAAAACTAAGTCTTAACAGCCTAAACTCTTCACAAACTCAAACATCATGGTATTAAAGCCCTAAAGTAGGAGAAGAAGATGAACAAAAACAAGAGTAATAAAAGTAGAATAAGGGGAAGACACATAAGAGGAGGGGGAAAAAACACCAGGTGGGGGAAAATATCAGAGGGGAGAGCACATGAGAGGCTATGAGTGTAGTGGAAGGTTAGCAAGGAAACAGGAGTAGAATGTATATGTTCCTGGTGTAAATCCCACCAAATCCTCCATATACCTCAGGAGACTTAGAGCAGAGCTTTTTCATTGTTTCTTTCATCTTCTCTTTTCATCTTATTTCTCCTTTAATCTTACCTTTTCATTACTTCTGTACATGGCCCTGTTATGTTCTGGTACATTCACTGCTCAATGGGAACAGCATTAATGATATGTAAATTTCTTATACAAGATGACATAACTGACACATCCTTGCTGTCAGATTAACTAGTAGCACGCTCCCTTTCATCATCATCATCATCATCTTGATGGACCTTTCAGTAGAACCAGATCCTGCCCTCCACATTCCCAGAACTGGTAGTGTTGGGCTCTGAACTCTACCTGTTCACATCCTACCCCAAGGACCACATTTACAGTGTGAGAAAATCTGCTGGGGTCCCTCAGGGTTTTCTTCTGGGGACCCTCCTCTTTTCTCTTAACACGTCTTCGTCACTTGCCTCTGTTATTCTGACACATGGCTTTTCCTACCACATCTATGCAGATGACACTCAACTCATTCTCGTTTCCCAATGTCTGAAACACAGGTTGTTGAAATGTTATTTGAAAAAAACAAAACTGTGTATCCAGCACACACAAGCATTTGAACTCAGTCCCTGAAAAAGACTGACTATTAAGGAATTGTCCTCAGCCTTTAAATCAGTGGTTCCCAGTGTTTATGACCATTTAGCCCTTAAAACTCTGTAACTGTGGTCCAGGTGGAAATCAACAGTTGTTTTAAAAGAAAACAAAATACAACTCAGAATTGTGTTACATGATTTTCTCTAAAAGCTACAGATATTGTATAAAATGTGAGGACACGAAAATAAATTTTATTGCCTTTGATTTAAAAAAAAAAAAAAAGTACAAAGTTGCTGACAAAAAAATGGCTGCAATAGCTCATTGGGTCCTATTGCATAATTTTTAAGAGGCAAGGTTGTGCATGTAGTGGGAGGAGGTCTGGATGAAAAGAAAGTTTGTTTGAATTTTCCATGCCAAAAACAAAAAGGAGCTATTGTAGCAGGGATAGTAGTAGGAGTGTTGGTAATGAAAACGAGTCTTCTTGTAGTGACCAGCCATCAGTGAACCTGTATCTGTGTTCGTCTCTCTCTGTGTCTCTCTGCTGTGATCACACATTCTCCTTTGATTCCAGCTCCATCTGTGTCCCTCCTCTCCTTTCAGCTGATGATGTAACAATGTTTATTATTCATAGCTGCTGAGATTATGGCCCTCATCAGTATTCCTCTCAGGACAGCAGGGAAGAGAAGAGAGAGCAAGAAAGACACATTTCCTTCCTATTTCCATTTCTATTTCTGTTTTTTTCTCCCTCTCTCTGATTACTCTTCAATGCTGCCTGAGAAACTCTGGTCACTTACTCCAAACTGCACTGACTACATGTGTGTTATTTTTTACTAATTCCCACAGACTTCATTCTTCATGCTGCTCTCTGGGCCTTTTTGGAAGTGTGTGTCATTAGATCATGTTGTCATTGTGATATAATGCTACATGCTGATATTAGGAAGCTAACATGCTAACATTTGTTAGCCAGCTGGGACTCATGGGGATGTCATCGGTTTTGCAGGCCATGAACCAAAGTATTGCACAAATTAAAAGTTTGACCTGATGGTGATGCTTGAGAAAAAGCCATGAAATAATCAAAGTTATTACAAATCATCCTGAGAGGAACATGTGTTTATACACCAAATTAAATGGATGGCAATCCTTCCAATAGTTTTTTTTTTCTTTATCTCAGTAGATACAACAACATTCTCTGAAACACTGTTACAGTTCTCAAAACCTTTAGAGGAATAATAATACCACTTCATACTGTGTTGCGCAACAGTTCATGTGTCATCAAAAAGCTGTCACTCATCTGAAACATTTGACTTCTGTCAAAATAAATAAAAAAATAAATATAAAAAAACAAGTGAAAAACAAGTTCATCAGTGCCACCAAAAAGACATTCTTTCAAGCTTGCTTAAGACAAGACAGTCAAATGTTCAAGGAACTGCGCTAGTATGACAGATGATAACTAAATTGTGTTTCTTTGTGTACTTACAGATTGAGACTTACATACCCAATAATGAAGGCAAATAATCTCTGCAACCAACCAATTAAACTCACGTTGTACAAATATTCATTTCAACAGTCTCTGACTGTTTGTCATGTCTGCCTGGTCCAGTAACTGTGGTGTTGAGAGAATTTAGAACTTGGGTTCAACCCTTGCGACCGGTTCAGGGTGTACCCCGCCTCTCACCCGTTGACAGCTGGGATAGGCTCCCCACAGCCCCGAAAGGGATAGTCGGTGTACAAAATGGATGGATGGATGGATGGATGGTTCAACCCTTGTGGCGTAAATGTGTTTGAGAAATGACAGATCAGTGACAGAGTTTCACAGATTTCCATGGCAAAGCATCGAACAGTTGCTGAGAAATTTTAGTCTCAACCAAAGTGGACTGACTTGCCAACCAGTTGACATTGCCATGACTTTAAAGAAAATGACAGCTCATGTGAGGTCACCATAAATGGCATGATTTCAAGTCGACTGCAGCCTATATCGTTAAGGAGGAAACCGTAAACTTTTACCACCTCCTCTCAAGCAGTAAGGGAGTTTGGATCTATTGAGGTGCAGTAAATCTTGGATTGTTTCGCCCTTTCACCTTGTTTACATCCTGTGTCACTGTCAGGTGCAAAAACCTTGTATCTCCATATTTTGTCTTATCTTTTTTCATGAATAAATGATATTGGTCACCCTTTACATCAGAAATATCTAACTAATGAAAAGTGTTAAAAAGATCTTGCAACTAGCAAAACCTCATAACTCTGGCCCACCTCCATCATGAATGAACAGCAGAGCTGAAGGCAAACAGTGTCAAGGTGATTCAGTTTTGTACAGCCTCCAATGGGAAACAGTATTGAGCCAGACTTGTTGGTAGTTGCTTCACTCAGTTATAGAATACATATTACTAGCTGTTTGGAGACAACAGTGGGTTGGAGTGCAGCTTAGTCTAGTATTTGCCATCTAGTCATAGCCAATACTATCTTCAATATCCTGTTCATACCACTTCATCTTGAATAAAGAGAGATTTTGTCCAAACCTACTCAATGACAGGAAGATCCTGTGCAACCTGTTAGTTGATGACAACGTAATGCGATGCAGTTACTGCCTCAGATGCAGCTGCACAAATCAATGACGGATAAAACAGGTATCTTCACACTTGTGTGTCACAAATCTCATGGCTCCCTTTGAGCTTGATTTTGGGAAAATATTGTAATATTGTAATTTACTGACTCAAGCAAATATTTGACTCCATATAAAGAATTATTTTAAATTCTTAAATTATTATTTTAAAAACACTTTTCATTACGTTTTCGCATCCTGAAAAGTAACTGTTTTGGACATACGAGGTCTACGACCATCATCCCCGCCAATGTTACCGTCTTTATCATCACTATCACCGTGACTTTTCATAATGGCAGCTCTCTTATCTCTCTGCTCTCTCCATTTACTCTTGTTACTCTTGTTGCATAAATTACAGGACTGTCTACGCTGATTATCTGTAATGACTGTCACAGATGAAACTCTTCGCGGAGGACAATATCACACACACGCACACACACACGCACACGAGTGGACTATTTTCAGAAGCTCTGACCAGGCTGTGAAATGACAGGTGTTGCCACAGTAATTAAAACCGTCAGTCATTCTGTTTATGTCTGTGTGGGTGTGACACAGTGCAGTCTATGGTAGTTTTACTTGTCAATCACATAAACACTTGTCATGAGTTGTCCACACCACTAAATTAGTACTTTTTAAAGTTTACACGGACAAATTTTTTTTGTTTCCTTATGCAAACATGGTTAGTGGTGCTATTGAACTGTGTTGAGTTACTGTTTCTGATATTTGGTCGGTGACATGAATGAGCGCTCTTTTTAAGTTAGAGGTCAGTAGAGGCTAATCCACAGTTAGTCATTATTGAGCACACATACACACATGAGGTCTGTCCAATCAGAAGACTGTTTCCATATTCCATATTACCCTTTGGCTTTCATTCAATTTTCTTTGTCTTCCATTCAGTCTACCTTGAATAATTCCATAAAAGACATGCAATTATTGCAGTCTTGATGATTTCATGACAAAAGCTCAATGAGTTTTAAAAATGACTAAAAATGCATGAACCTTATCCATTTTTAATGAAGTTGTGACTGATTCAATCAAAGTATGGAGAAGGTGAAGGCATCCTAACTGTGTTCGCTTTTCCCATGATTAACATCATTAACATTATTTCAATTAAATTCAATAAGCAGGGACCTGTTTGAAGAGGAGCGTCGAGGACTGAGGACGTCCAAGTTTCCTAGCAACACACAGAAACACAAACACACACACGCAAATCCACACAAATCCACAAACCCATACACACAGAGAGGAATAAACACCATCTGCCAACTTCCTGCTGTTCAGGAAGTCTCAGCAGCACTAAGATGGCTGCCCCCATGTAGAGCCTGCTGAAGCCCTGATTGGACACTGTTCTCTCCTTGGAGACAGTTGCCATGCCAGACAATACAAGATGGCATGATGTAGGAGAACAAATGAGTGCTATTGATTTTGTCACATCATTTGTGTGCTCACTAAATGTAGCATTTTACATTCATCCTGATGAGGGTGCAAGATTTACAAGGCACATTTACTCTTGATTGTATCATGATCGAGTACAGCTTTAAAATCTTCTCTCATAAAATCACTTTTTTATCCAAATCTTGTATCGAAGAGAGGCTATTTACATAAGAGCTTCACAATAGGTACGCATGTTTGACGAAAACACGTAACATTCAGTTGCTTCAAAATGCACCTTTGTGTACCAGGCTCAGCTCAGATGGGTCTGGGTTGTGATGTGTCGATCAATGTCGTGAATGTCCTGGGATTGCTTTGGGTGAACTCTGTAGATAGATTGAAGCTGTTACAGCAGATGCAACATTTACAGATGCCACAAGGCTCAACATAAGAAGACGGCAGCAACTGTCGTCGGTCATACGTACATTTCTCATCCACGCATGTTTCTTGTCGACACAGCAGACATTAAGTGGCTACTTTGGCGTTCCACCTACACAAAGAAAACTTCAAACTGAAGCCAAGCAGAAGAAAAGACTTTCCTCTGAAAAGTGGCTCCAAGATGTGCCGTGGCTTGAAGATAATGATGAGTGCACTGAAATGTGGTGTTCACACTGACATCTCGCCAACAAAACAGGTTCTTTTTATACAGGCTGAAAGAACGTCAATCATCCATGATTGGATAAACACGAAACGAGGAAGGAGCACACAAATGTGGCACAAGCTCTTGCTAACAAACAAGCTAGTCAAGCTGAGAAGTCCAGTCGCCCACTTGCTAACTATAAAACAAGCTGAATGAAGAAGAACCGCAGGGTCTGTGTAATATTTCTACTGGCATTTCATCAGGCTAAACAGGCACGTCCTGTCTCTTCCTGTGCTGAGGGTTTTGCTTTATTGAAGCTGCACAGAGTGAATGTCAGAGGTGTATATCATGCAGAGCATTGCACAAACTATCAGTGGGGAGTTAAGAGCGAAGTTGCAGTCTGCTGAATTTTGTGGTCTACTCTGATGGATCAGAGGACATCACAGAAACCACCGTGCAACTTGACAGAAACTCCACTGTGAGAGACTGGATGCACTTAAAGCAAGCAGGAAAACTTCTGTAGTAAATACAAGCGGTCAAGATTGTTGCTCCAACATCAACAAGGTGGTTAAATTGTCTCTTGCACTGCCTTTGAGCAGTGTAGCTCGTGAGAGCGGATTCTCGCATCTAAAAACCAAGAACAGATCTCGTCTGTACCGTACTCGTCTCTCAGCACGTTCACCTGTCAAAGATGACCACAGAGACATTTGACCCAATGTACATAATCAGAGAGATTCTTGTTGGCATATGATGCGATTTCCCCAGAAAAACGTGTTTTGTGAGAAAAAGGCAAAATTAGCCTCATTCCTCTGCAGTGGCAGTCAACACAATTTGTGGGCCATCTGATAAATGTGCCATATTCAGAGCTTAATAATAGAGATGTACCTGAATACGTTATTCAGGAAAGCACAAATAAATGCAATGGAAACAGATATTTCTCCAATCAGAAGTTGCTCATTATCAATCAGAAAAACCAAAGTCCGCTCCATGATTTACATGTCTCTGCATGAACTTTTGAAAAGTCAGTATGATGCTTCACTTCAGTCAGCGTCTGGCTAGCTTGGTTTCAGTATTAACAACCAGCTGTCTGTGGAAATGGCCATAAGAAAGGGGTTTACCAACAAGAAATGCTCACCTAATGAAGACTGATCACCCAGCAGGTGCAGCTGCACAACAAGAATCAGCTAACACCATCAGTTTCATAGATTCCACTCATGTCAAGGGAACTAATGATGCTACCACCAATCTAGCAGCCGCAGCAGGGAGTGCAGCCACCACTGTGCCATCCACCACTACTACTGGGGCCTGGGTCTCTGTTTTCACCACCAGCAGATAACTCAAAACCAGATGACAGTTGTGCATCTGTTAGCAGCCCTTCTCCCAACCCTCATCTTGGACAAATAAGCAGCATCAGTCCAGATGACCTCTGGGTGGATAAACATGCTGTCCGTGGTAGTGATACAACTGTCACCATGTTGCTTTTTTAATGACTTTGCTTTGCACCAATAACTTACATAAACCTCACACTGTGTATGAAATGTAAGGTTTAGTGGGGTGATTCTACTCGATTTGTCCTCTTGTCATTCATCTATAATTGACCGCACTATCAGTCAGAAGTGGTTCATATCACCACACTAAGATTTAAGTGTCATCCCTAAAATATACATAGTTCTAGTGGGACAGAGAGGTAGACTGGTTATAGTGGGACAGAGATGCTGATAGCACTGGTTATAGTGGGACAGAGAGGTTTAGAGTACTGGTTATAACATGAATTGAGAATGATCAAGAAAAAGAAATTGAATTAAGATCAGACGGTTGAGGACTTTGCAGTGCACAAGGCTCAGGGAGTGATGTTCAGACAGGTGAGGACGTAATGACAACAGAGATGACAACCACTGCGTTGCCAAGCAATGTAGCACTGTGTGTGTGCGTGTGTCTGCACAGCTCTCTTTGCTTTAATGTGTGGACTTATTTGTGTCTATATATCTCTACTGTGTGTGTGGGGGTGGGTGGGTGGGGGGATAAAAATATAAACAGTACAGTATGAGGAAGGGAATATATTTCATAATTAATTATATGGCAATATTAAATGAATTTGATGTTTTAAAGGCACAACAGTTGCATTGTCCATTAATATCAGAAAATACAACATTTACCCAATTTAATATGATTTCCAGTATTAACCATGATTAATTTCTACAGCTGTGTACTTCGTCACACATGACATAGCCATGAGTACACATCTCCTACAGTCACTGCTCTCTCACTGCTCTGTTGTAAATATGCTAGGAGAAAGGGTAGAGCTGAGGGGGAGTGTATTTAAAGGAGAAAGCCTGAGAAGGAAAGTGCAGATAAATGTTGGGGAATTACAGATATGTTGGTGAGGGAGGGACGCGGGTGGTCTTTTAAAAAAGAACATACCAGCAGAGCTGCCCTCAGTGTCTCAAATCACAAGCAATCATGCTACAGTATGTAGGAAAGCAGGGGATTCGTATGCATGGAAATAATCTGGAAAATTAAAATCTGTATACTCTTTTTTGACAGGTGGAAGAATCTCTAGTGACCAGAACTTCATGATGATAAACACACCGAAGCCTAAGTTGATTCAGAGCTCTGAGGTGCAGGCATTATATACACAAATATTTATTCCTGTTGGAATTGCAATTGACTAATTCTTGAAACTGAAGCCACTTGGCTGTTTTTAACAATAAAGTAAACAGAAAAAAACATTTTCACAAAGATTGGCCTGGATGTTATATTTCCAGCCTGACGTGATAGAAAGCCATATTATAATCATCTCTTTATGAGAGATACAGACATGCAAAGCTCAGAGCTATGCATATTGAATAGTACATGTATTCTAGTGGAGGTTATTAGATGTAACAGGGTGTCAAATGATTAATATTGTCTGCTGTGTGTGTTTGTCTACAGACTGCATTTATGACAGTAGCACTAATGAAAAGTGACAAATCATTACTGTTCTTGGTCGTACTTTAACATTTCCACCACACAGCATTTATTTTCTTCAATATTCATGGGTGTAGATTTTCCAGTGGTAGTTTCTCGAGTTATTATAGAGTGTATTTGTCTTCATGTGTATTATATTATCCATTGGTTCTGGTCCAAGCCCGGATTAATGATGCAAAGCATACAACCATGATAAACCATGATCACAGAGAGCTTTCTCTGCTTCACAGTATTTTATAATCTAGGTTACTTGATGATGCTGACATGCAGCTGTCTTTTGCTCATTAAGTCTGCAGAGATGCACATTTCTGTAATGTTACTGAATAATTGATTATTTTTACATTTTTCCTTACTTTGCTCATTGGCATGAAGTGCAAATAGCCTACATTTTTGCTAGTCTGTATTCTTGTTCACGGCCTGTTTTTAATCTGCTGTCAGATATTGATAATTACTTCTGTGACCTGCCAACTGCCCAATGAAGATCATGCAAATTTCCTCTTATGCCCTAGATATGGTCTGCAGTGTGCTATTTCTGGATAGGGTTACTACTCCAAACACAGTGAAACCATGAAAGTGACAAAACCAACTTTAAACTTTGCTTTTTACATGGTTATGTCACATGTATCATGTTAATGTATTAAATTAGGAGTCATTGTGGGGCTCTCAGGAGCAGATTGGCTTGCTTAAATCTTGGGTTGGCCACACATTCAGAAAGGCAGAAAGCATGGCACAATCTACAATGCAAGTTTTTCTTATAACTTCAAACAAATGGAAACGATTTTGAAAAAGCTGTGGCTCGTTGCATCATAAGTCCTTAAGACATGACAATGGATCACTGTGGATGAATTTCACATTCAACATGTCCAACAACATACTCATGCATGAATGTGTGATTAGAAGTCATTGCCTGGATGTTGGTCCTTGCTGGCTGCAGTGCTCCATTAAAGCTTGTGAACAAACAAGGGATTAAGTCCTGTTTAATGGGCCACCTCACCTTTAACAAGGCTTACTTACTTGTTCACAAGGGCAGCCCTGGCAAATGTTACCTCCACCTGCAGTATAGGTGAGTGGAGGGAAATGTAAATCTGTGCAGCATACAAAAACAAAAGGAAAGTATCTCCAAGCATGTACAGCAGCAACACTTAAAAATCACATCAAGAATGGTGCACCTTTGCCCCGGTTGCACCACAGCATGTGTTGCAGTATGATGTTAGTAGGGAGTGCTTGGCTTACACGTAGCTTTGCACAGGTAAACCCACTACAGCATTGCAGCTTGTGATATGATGCCATGCATTGAGATTGTACAGCACATCATTGACACCATCTAGTATCCCACTGTATATGCTTTTAAAAAACTGAAGCACAGAAGAATCCCTGTGATCGTGTTTTATCATGGCTTTATGCTTTTGCATCATCAAAGGAAAATACACTGTGCAATGTGAGTGGGAGGAGAGGAGGAGACAACTGCCCGTCCTTCCAGCGGAGGCTCGGAGTTTGACAGTTGCTGTGAAACAATCACCTGTTTATCAGGAGATAAAACCCACGAGCAGTTTAAATGTCCAGGCTGCATGCAGTAAGTAAAGCTTGTGTATCTTTGCTGATAGCCTGTTGCTGGGATTGTGTGTGATGCTGTATCTGACTGTGCTCAGATTGGTGCATGGTCAGTTCTGGCTATGATTGACTGCTTTCTTCAATGCTCAAAATCATTATGGCTGGCTTAAATGCCCTAAATATATGATGTTGTACAACATAGTACGACAAAGGCCTTTTGCCTTGGAAATGTACTGCCTGAAAGGAAGGTCTGGGTGATGCTTTGAGGAATTAGCACTTATGCCTTCAATACTTTAGAAGATCCATCTGTTCTCTGACAAGTGCTCATGATGCCCCATGATGCACTCCTCAGAAAAACTCCCATGTTGATTAATGGACACTGATAACTTCTCTGTGAACTTCTTTGCAACCGCACAGTACAGCTGTCATCCTAAATGTTTAATAAATACAGATTTGATGCATCAGTCAGCAGTGCGGGAGTTTAGGTCTTTACAAAAACGACATGAAAATATTTCCGTTACATGTGCTTTCAATAATTTTGAAAGAAACGGCTCTTTGTTTGTAGACTAGACCAATTCCAATGGATGTAACGGCACTAGTGTCCAACCCATCAAACTGGAAGAAAGTATCTGAATGGACCATCAGCTGATCCTCACAGGGTGGGGACACTCAGCCCCACCATAAGAGGCACACACACTCAACCACAGACTGATGCTGAAACACATTTTTGGCATTTTATTTCTGACAAAATAAAATGAATGAATTTGGCGTTCATTTTGTGTAAAACAATCCAACTTACTGCTGTGAAGTCAACTCAAGGCAAGGACAGAACTCATAATCCTGACATCGACTGACAAAATCAGCAGAAATATATGTTACTGACATTACAGCTGTGTGGTCGCTGCATTGATATTCAAAACGAGTGATTACAGATAAAATTAGAGAGCACAGACCGTTGTCTTTTTAATGTCACTGCCACACAGCCCCAGTGCAGGCAGACACAGCTGGTTACTCAGCCCTTTAAACCTCTCTGACTGTACTGCACACCTATACTGTGTTTTAATGCAGCCGAATTCCCAGTATAGGTCTTATTTACATGTTTTGTTTTTCTGTTTCAGACAATAGAGCAAAAAAGAAATAGATAGATTTTATGGCCTAGGAATACTGTTTTAACTAGCATCAAGCAGCTGGCTTATAATTAAATCTGTTTTTATGGCTGCAACATTTCCTAACAGAGTTAACATAAATGCAGGGAAATAAGAGCAGCTGTGTGACATATCAACATTTAAAATGAGCAATCACAGAGAAGCTGTCGTAACTTTTGCTTCATATTTCAGTCATTCATGGCCCTGTGTTGACAATGTTATAATCAGATTTGTAACGCTGTTCGTCATGAAATACAGTAAGAAGCACGCATGGATACTGCTCTGGGACTCCTCTCTTAAGTGGCATTAAGGTGCCAATTTGCTTCTCCTGGTGGCGGAAAAGGGAACAGCATGTTGTATTTTATGAGACTGAAGGATATTGTAAGTTAACTGCAGCAACACCGCAGGGGAGCTGTAACCAAAGTTACTGGGAAAGGGAAAGTTCAACATTTTTAAGTGCTGCTACTGTATGTAGGAGCTACAGGTTAGCCTTTCCTTTAGCTGAACCATTAGATGACGATCTGGGTTTAAAGCCTCATGCTTTAAGCAAAAGAGTCAAGAACACATAAAGTCCAGGTTCAGCCGATCAGTTCCAAACATCAAGATAATCAGTTACTGGGCATTCAGACCAAAAACAGGGGCTGGGCATCCTGTAAGCCAAAGAATAATATCGTCTAATAATCTGGCTTACACTGACTAGTGGAGACAACATGCTTTTTCCACCCCCTGTGCAGCACTGATGTTGTGTAACAATACAGTACCATGCTACATCACAGCTCAATGCTGTACCCAGCTGTGATGTTAGGTGTGGTCAGAGGTTGAAGAGACTTGAACCTTTCAGCCCACACAGGCCAGCACATTTAAGTGTTTCCTATTTTCAGAATCTAGTGTGGACTTATTTTAACCATAATGCAACAAAGGTCCCAGCTTCCTACTTTCCTGCCTTTGTGATAGTCTCCTGATACAAATACTGGTTGGAGGATAAGATTCAAAGATCATGAAGAACGCTAGGTAAACAGTGGAACTGTCCTGTCTATGTTACAAAGTAATCAACTGGGAACATGTGCTTCCTTACAGTCTTTTTGATTAACACAGCACTTTGTAAACATTAAAATTCATCAGCGAGACAGTCGAGCCAATCAGGTCACAGAGAGGTAGTGTTGTTTTTCGCAGCCTGTTTTAATTTTAGTCTTAGTCCAGTCTTTGTGTCAAGCTGTCATTTAGTTTTTATTAGTTTTAATCACGTTCATACTCTTTTTAGTCTAGTCAAGATTCAGTCGGCTAAAAGTCTGAGCATTTTAGTCTTATTTTAGTCAGAATTATCCGTGACTATTTTAGTCAATGAAAATTGTATTTTACTCCCTTTTTAGTAATGCAATTCTATTTCACCCAGTCAATATAGTATAAGTACCTAGTAGTATAGATGAAACCAAAATTTTCTTTTAGCCAAACCCATTTCACAATTCAAACAAGGTTGTCTTATTATAATTGTTAGCTAATAGACTCAAGAATACATCCATTCCAGACACAAAGACGCTCTGATTTGATTTTACAACATATTTATTTTACCAACCAAAACCGGCCGGCCGGCCATCAGTCCTGTTCTCTGTGTCAGCTGTCTGTCGTTAACCTTAACCTGCCACAGCTGCATCTTCTAAATAATGCTGCGAGTGGGAACTAATGCTGTGACGTTGCCTGCGACTGCGCAGTGCGACCTGATGCAGCCCCTGAAGTGAGACACAGGAAACAGAAATACTGCAAAATAATAATAACAACGCGACTAAACGAGACGAAATAACGTTAGAACATTTCGTCTCGTCTCGTTCTAGTCAACAAAAATGAAGACATTTTAGCAGAGTTTTTGTTCTATAAACCACATTTAGTCTCGTTTTTATTCGTCAATAATATAGCCTCATATATTTAATTATAGTTACCGTCACATGACCAGCATTTACGTTGCAGCTCGTCTCGTTTTCGTCACGTGATAAAGGTTCGTTGACGGCGATATTTAGTCATAATTTTCGTTGACGAAAGCAATAGAGAGGAGAGATGTGTGGAAGTCTTTGAAGGTGATGTTTCATTCACATGAGTCTGGAAACTCTGGCCGCATTTTGCACACACTTATGGGAAACAAGTTTCACACCACTGTTAGAGGGGCCGTTTAAAGTAATGGAGGACTCTTATCAAACACAGAGCACCAAGCACATCTGCTGACAACGTTGTTCCCTGCATGATAAGTGGACCTCATAAGACTGATGCTGAATTGATGTCTTCCCACAGCACCATGATGTGCCTTTTTCTGCTCACAACAATCTCCGATAATTCGGATTAAGTTCCCTAGACTCCAGAGATGGCTGTCAGAGGTAAAAGCCTGCACAGTTACTAAATGACACTTCAAATTTAACACAGGGATACATAAGATTGATGGTGGTGGTGTTGGTAATACAAGAATTCCGAACAAATACAAATGGAAATGTACATCTTTATCACTTTTTTGTCATTTACAGGTGACTTTGACTTGAGATAAGCGAAGAGAAATGAGAATGGTGAAAAGGGAGAATAAAGGTCCGTAAACAGAGGAGAAGGCAACACAGACTGGACGAGGTGACTCAAATGCAGAAAACCCAAAAGTCCGCTGACATTGGCAACCCTGTTCATATGGAAGCCGTTCTAACCTCCACTAATGCATGTTAAGGATGTGAAATACTTCCACTGTAGAAGCACATAATGCATGCACAGCTGAGACGATGAGGCTTCAGCCAGGCACAACCATATTTTGACATAATTCTCATAGTTTTGGAAGTATATCCAGAAATACATATTGGTCACCCTTGCAGAGTTGCATATCATTAAGATTGGACTATTGGCCGTTCTTGTCGATTCATGTCACCCAGACAACAAGGCAGAAATATGTGGTGAAAAGCTTATAAATACACTGCAAAGTCAGTATGCTGTGAAAAGTTCAGCATAGCTGCAAAGGCTCCAAATTCAACAAATTCACATTACTTAGGATTTAAATAAATCAAATGTGTGGCCACCGCGTGAATAACATTGCAGACTGAAGGGATGTAGCAGATGATAGTTGGTGACTCCATAGCTTTTGGCAGAGCTCGCCTGGCCTAAAATAACTGATGAGTCCTGATAGCAGATTTCTCTTCTATTTCATGGATCCTCTGCTTCACAGTGATGTTCCTCTACTACACACAGCTCAACTAAACCTTTCTAAGCTATCGTCCTGTCCACACTGCAAACGTCACATTGGCGTAATGCTTATGTGATAACCGTGTTCATGTAGTCTCACTTACTGGATGTAGAATGTGGGTATAAGCCTGCTTTTAATGGCAGGCCCCTCTGTCATCTGTGTGTTACCATATTCAAAAGCCCCGTTGCTGTGGAAGACAACAACATCTGAGCTAGCAACCTGCATGCTGATCTATACTGAAAATAGCAAATTACCCTTAACCTTGTCAGGTCACCAACATAAATAAGCTTTTTTTTTTTTTTGCGACTATTTAGCTGTTTTAATACTCTCGACCAGAATGATAATGGGTGCAGCCAGGCCGTTCTCCAGTGCTGGCACAGCACTGTGTCAATAGGTCTGGCTACGTGAAATTAGCACACTGTATACCGGTTCCATCTTCTCCGCACAATTCAAAGTGACAAGCAGCACAGGAACAGCCAAATGTGCAGTGAGCAGTATTTGCTTGCTTTGTGTGAGTATTCTTGATCTTATTTTTCTGATGCATAAGACTGACACTTCTTACCTACAGTACCTTACACTTATATCATGGTGAAGTAGGTTATTTTCATACTTTAACCTACATTACACAGCGAAAGGCCTCTGTTTACAAAAGTAATTTACTGTCTTATCCGTAGTCTAAATTTTAGGAATGTGCTGTCAAACACATGGTTTCACAGATTTTGTGTGCCATGGACAGAGGCGGCTGTAAACTCAAGAGGAGCACAGCACTGGTTGCAAAATGTAGATAAACATATTTATTCAGTGCCCTTCTTCTGGGCATCAAGCTCGTGTTCACGCTTGTATTATTGAAAATTTGACCTGAAGCTTAGTTTAATGCTTCAGCTCGAGGTTCTGACCATGAGACAGCTGAGATGGGAACCTGCACAGAGCGGGTGCAGACAGCTGCATAGATTAAAATGAGAGTATGTCTGTTGCCTCAGACGTGTGAGTGAAAAACATGTCTGATACGCTTGCAGTCTAGACACAAGGTAACTAAACCCTTTCGTTGTGAAAATTGACACACAACTTTTCACCGTCTTGGCAGTGATATAAAATAAGCCTGATTATAAGATAAACGCCCATTTTCTAAAGCATGTTTTTGGAGAAAGACTTAAAGTAGCCTCTCATTTTGCAGATGCTCTCGAGGGTTATTACCATTTATTTCCAGCATTAGTAAAGAATTAAGGCTTCAGTGCTGACAGCATCATTGCTGTCGTAGTCCTCAGCCCACAGAGGTATGTTTTTAAGTTGATTAAATTATTGCCTTAACTCAGACCGCTGTGTGTGTGTGGGTGTGTGCGTGCATGCATGTGTGTGTATGCCTGTTTGTACTCTTTTCAGGGACACATGCAGCCCTTTGTTTGAGCTCGAGCCTGTGTGTGTGTGTGTGTGTGTGTGTGTGTGTGTGTGTGTGTGTGTGTACTCACATGTAGCGCAGGTGAGGGTTCTTGGAAAAAACATGAGTCTGGATTGTTTTCAGGTTGCTCCTCGTAATTGTTCTGTAACAGACAGACAAATGGAGAAGAGAGAATAAGAGCACAGATGAGTAACTTTTCAGCACCATCAAGCTGAATTATGGTCAGTTAGAGGAGGGGAAGGAGCAGAGAGGACCATTTACCAAAGAGGACAATTCAAGCAGAGCAAAGCAGGAAGTTAGGAAAGACAGAAAGCAAGTGTCCATCTTCAAAGGTGCGAACACAAGTTATTGACTCTCGATAAATAGCCAAACTGGTGAGGATTCTGTCTGACTCCTGCTCACAGCGACAGGTGACGAGCACATTCTTTGCTGATCACAAAACCTGCAGACATTTATTTTTGTCTTGACTGAAGGTGATCAAGGAAAATAATCAGCATACACTCCTTCAAGCTTAAACACAAGGGTAGCCTTTACCACACCTTCTTTCAGCAGCAGTGACGGAAAACTAATGACCCATAGCTCCCTGAAGGGACATTATGAAGGCTCAAGAGGTTTTTCTGAAGCCACCATCTAGTGGCTGTTAGACTAGCCACGTCTTGAAGGCACTTCAGCCATGGTGAAACTCAGTTCAAGACAGAATGGATTTCTTTCCACTGTGTGAGCATCGCCCACTCCCTCTCACTCTCTCTTTGCTTTCAAGATGGCAGTTTAAATGTTAACTCTATCCAATCAAATTTAATTAAAATATACTGCCACTGAATCTCATTTCACTCTCATGTCGATGAAGGACATGTGGACATTTTCTCCTACAGAGTTGTGCGAGGACAAAGGGAGGATGGTTAGCTCAAAAGGAGATAGTGAGGTTTGACAGTAGCAATCTTGACTGACAGGCCACTTGTACTATTTTCCAGGGCTTTAAACCATCCGTCTCTCAGTATTACCAATGTCTGCCAATTAACCTTACACAACATTTACATTTAGCATCAGTTGTTTTCAATTTGTTCAGTTGTTCATTGACCAGATCTTCACTTTATTTCTTTATTTGCACTAAGACCGAAACCAAAAGACAAAAGACATCAAACTGGAGTATTTGAGAAAGAAGAGTCTGACAACTAGCCAACTATTGTCAATTAGTGTAATCTGTGTCTCCCACAATAGCACCTTTGGATATGAAAGTGAAAATGAAGCTGCAGAGGAACCTGCAGCTCAGTTTTAATCAGCAAGTTGTAAGTGGGAGAGGAGCCAGTGCCTGTGCCCAGCTGGAGGATTGGAGCCGTTCCACAGAGCGGCGGATATGCTGCAGCAACCCACACACACCTCACAATCGACGCAGCTTACAACCTGCGTTTCTTCTGCTTTCTCCTCTCCCGCAGTTTTCATTTACGTTTCTTTAGCTGCCACTTAACCAAAGTCAAAGGAAAACATTCCAAAAATATGCACAATGTAATTTGCCATCCAATAACTAACCAATATATTAAATATTCAGATAATAGTGCCACTTGTCAATCAGTAATTATACTCAAAGCTAAGCACATTGAACTTGAAGGGCACTCAGAGAGCGTGATCCAAGGCCAATAGTCCACTCTTCTATGATATGCAACTGTGCAAGTGCAACCACTAGGTATATCTGGATATATTACCAAAATTTTTTTGTATTTGGATATACATGTAAGTGTCATGTGTCACTCTTGTGCTCTGATTTCAGCAGTAACCCCTTTTCTCTCTCTCCCTCTGCTTCTAGACTGAGTGCATGGAGGCGGGGCGATCAGCTCGGCAGCAGGGTTGATTTGACTCACCTGTGTCTCATCCTGCAATCAAGCCGGCTACTTAAGCCGGCTCCAAACTTGCCTCTGTGCCAGAGTATTGCGTATTGCTTCTCTCATGTGCCCTGCTCTCGAGCTTAGTTCCTGCCTCACGTCGTTCGCCCCAGTCTCTACAGATTTTCTTTGCACTTTGTCATTCTCCAGTCTGAGCATTCTCCTGGACATTTTCTGTTGTTGTAAGTAATTTATCTTGTGTTCTATTTGACTTTTATTTCCTACTTTTTTTCCCTTCAAGGTGATTCTCAGTTGGTTGTCTTCGGATCAAGTGTTTTCCCTTTATGGTGATTTTTTGTTGTTACTTTTGAAAAATAAACTTGTTCTTTTGTACTCTGCATTTGGGTCCTGGCAAATTCCTTGCACGAACCATGACAATAAGAGTATAATTAGCAGCAGGATGTGTGTGTACGTCAGTTTCTATAGCCATGCTTTGCTTTGATAAGACAATGTGCCAATGTTACAGTTGCACCAGTTTTCCCATGAAACCACTGTCCCAGAGTGCTCCATAATGACTGATTTCTGTATGAAGTGGCTCTACCCCGAGGATTACTGGCACCACTGAATGTGGATTGTGATAAAGACTTCATATTACTACAGTTTTGGCACTTTTGGACATCACTACCATCTACTGGATTTTCGGATGTATGACATTGTCTGACATTTATTCCATCAGGGCCAAAGGGCCTATCTTGCAATGTTAACAAAAGTAATAAATATTTCTAGTATCCACCCCGAGATTTGGATCAGCTCCAAAATTTATTGATTTCCTCCTTGGCCCATGTTACAGTTTTGCGTCTATTTCAAGCCTTAAAACAGCAGTAGCATACAATAAAACTATTTTTGGCCACTACTTGTTCATCCAATGCATTGTAATGTTTAGTCCAAGCTAAAATGAAGCTTTAACAGTCTGAACTTTTCAAATCAAGTGTGCATTTCCCGGAGTTACAGTCTTTATTGCACGAAGTCCGATCTGTTTCCTGATGTTAGTATTCCTTCTCTTGAGCACAGCAATGCTGTCTGGGGGAACCAAAAAAGGGAATTTCACACTAGCAAGACTGCAACTTTGAAAGATACCCATTAGCTTTGGGTAACTGAGACTACTGAGACGTCTTAACCTTCATATTAGCTTTGGCTGAACTTCTCTTACAATGGAATCATTGTAGGAATAGATCTCTTTTTGTGTTTCACTGTACATGTAGACGCAAGAAAGACATTAAAGGATGCAAACCTATCCTACGAGTATCTTATTAAGAAGTACCAAAACCTGCTGGAGGAAAAAAAAAATCTTTTAGCCATGCTAGCTGCATGGGTCTTGGGCTGTCTCTTAGTTTGTTAGTTCGTTAGTTAGCCCAGACCGAAATTCATTGATTGCCATGAAATTTGGTGCAGACATCCATGGACCCAAAGAGGATGAATCTGATTGACTTTGGTGGTCTTTGCCTTTGCATCTAGCACCACAATGAAGTCAAAATCTAATTTTGTCCAATACTTTTCAGTTAATTACCAAATATCTGGAAAACTAATGACATTCCCATGCTCAGCTGTGCTTTTTGTTTAGTGATGACAACATGCTAAATTGCTAAACTAAGATAGTAAACATATTTGCCAGACATCAGCATATTAGTGCCATAATTATGAGCGTGTTGCCATACGATCATTAGCATTTAGCTAAAAACACTACTGCATCTAAATATAGGCTCACAAAGCTGTTAGCATAGTTGTAGACTCTTAGTCACATCATTGTTTTGTTTATTTAAAGCATCATTACGTCTGTATTTTTACCATGACCACTGATGCTGTCTGTGATCCTTAAAAATTAGCGATTATGTTTAAATTCTAAAACAGACAGAAATTAAAACAAACACAAAAGAACTGATGGATTAAGCAATTACTGATTATTAATTATTGAGTTCCCTTTTTTATCATATAAAATAATAATCACAGTGATGACTACAAATCATTCCGATGGAGAAAGGTGGAGGCTCTGGGGCTTCCTTTCTATCTTTGTTATTTCCAGGAGAATCAAGTAAAGACTCTTTATACCGCCATATATTCATTTCTTCTGGTTGAAATGACTCTGACTGACATGCATATTGATGAAACTCTTGACTGAACATAAAGCTGCATTTTTACACCAAATAATGAATGAGTATGGAAATGGTTCCAATTCTGTTGTATTGTTCACACCCTCTATACTTCCTGATTTATTGTTTTAATGTATGGTACAGTGCACAGATGGTTAAATCCACCAAGTCTGCTTAAAGAGTATCTCCTCTTCAGCACCACAGACAGCCGATGGTGAGAAGCTCTTAACAGTCTGCATGTGCACTCGCTTGTAGAAAAACTGCTAGAAAACGCTCTTAAAGGCAGAATGAGTAGGATTTATCAGTTGCGATTTGTAAACACAACATTCAAAGATGGCGCCTCAGGCTCATCGGTTCTTCCTGGATGCATGCTTACTGTCTTGCTGCATTTTTATGGAGTACTGCCGTAACAGCCTACGCACTGTTCTTGGCTGGGGGCTACGCAACCACTGCCCCAAAGGTTGATGCCTAGAAACGTTCTAACTGCAGCAAAATGGAAAATATAGGGAGAGGGCAAAGTCTCTGCAGATATATTGAGTGTAATGTTTGCCATCAACATTAAATCACTGAAAAATTATTGATGATAAAAAATATTCCTAGCTTGCATGCTATCTATACAGGCTGCAAGTGACAGTTTGAAACTAGAAACCAGCTGGTTGTACTGTATATTGTACACACTGCAGTACCTAGTATTAATTTCTAGACCCAAGACTAAAATGTTGTGTTTGGACAAAAAATAAATATATAAATAAATAGATGTTTTTTCAATGCAGCAGCTCCATTTTCTGTGCTGCGTGCGCCATAGCAGCCAGCAAATGCAATGAATACAGTCAGGACTATGTTGGGCGGTGTTGCAAATCTTGGTAATTTGTGGGGGGTTGCTGAAGTGATATTCCAGCGGGGTAAACTGTAAAGCAGCAGCAGGAGCTCCAGTCTAAAACTAGCAAGCTAACTAGCTAAAAGCCATTAGCCTTGCAATCATAAACAGCCTGTATGCAGCTAACACTTGAGCAGCTGACTAACTGATGATTTGGTGACAATAAAATGTTGTCTCAATCAAAAATTGATTTGATCTGACAGCAAAATGAATGGATCACTTCCTTAAATTGGAACTCTTCCTTAAATTGATACCATCAGACCACTGGACCAAACACTTTCTGCAAAGCTGCATTCTTAATAATTCAAGCTGTGTTTTTCATCAGATAATGAAAAGATAAAATCTAATGTGAAACAAGTTTGACAAAACGACTAAAAAAAATTCAATTTTTTCTTTTTTCATTTTGTATATTGTACATGCTCAGTATTTTGTTATTTATACAGTTATTTCTCTTATCTGTATAATGCATCTTTTTTTATACTGCTCTGAAATTTTGCAACAGATGTTTTCCAGGGATTAGTCTGATAAACAGGAATGGAGGGGAATATTTCCAGCAGGGCATTTTGGTGGTGATATCCTGCAGTAATATTACAATGCTGCACAAAAGAACAGACACAAAGAGGAAGAATGTGTTACTTACAGCCTCTGTAAGCCAGTGTAGAGCTCCATATCCATATCCTTCAAGGTCTGCTGACCAGTCCAGTTCTCGATGTGTCTGGGAAGTAGAACAGACAAGGCATATTAGTAAGCCTGCAGCTAATAATTATTTTGGTGTATGAAATGTCAAATGCAGACAGTGAAAACTTCTCAATGCATGGGTTAGAGTTTAGGGATTAAGAGAGGTGATATATTTAAGGTCCAAATAAAGAGATTGTGCATTATTGTAAGTAAAAATCTTTATATGTGGGGCCCAGACTGGCATGTGGCTCCGGGTTCAGTGTAGGCCCTACATGTGTCTGATAATGTAGGTGATAATTAGGTGGGCTACATATTTAACTGATGTATGTGGACCAATGACTGTGCAAAAGTGGGCGACAAGTGGGGCACTTACAGTTCAATACAGTTCAAACTGGCTTCTAACCTTTAATTGGTTAAAAATACATCAAAACCCATTTGAACAGCAGAGGCGGGAAAAAAAATTGATTCACCTTAGTGTCCTGTTTCTTTTCTTTATGATTCCTGAATTTATATATATATATATATATATAAATTCTCTTGAGTGGGGAAAGGTAAATCAGCTCAAAGCTCAAAAGATAGTGAAATACTCCATTGATTGATGTTAATTAACTGTTTCTGTCTGTGGCTACCATTTGTTATTCATTTAAACATTTATTGAATTGGATATTTTCTATGTAGGCCTATTATCTGTTTTATTCAGTTTACAACACTGCTGGGTAGAATATAGATGATGATGTGTCGTGTCCTGCTGTTTTTGTTCATACTGCTGTTGCACATGTTAAATAAACCCTTTCTTTAGAAAAAACATTTAATGTGTTGCAGTCAGACATTCATCCATTTTAAACAGTGCGTTTTTATCCTGGAGGTTAACAGTTAATGATCAGTTAACGAGGGTTGACTATCAGCCAGAAAAAGAAATCTCTAAATCAGCATCCCTGAGTTTTACAGTAATTATGGAAACAGTATAGCAGTAGCAGTCAACACACTTCTTCAGAGACACAGCTTTACTGCAAACAATGGAAACTATTAAACTTAATGTGGTTCCTCACAGTCTTATTGCTCATGTAGATGTGGTGTGAATTCACTGGCTGCTGTGGTTTGTTGGCTGTGAAAGTTTGTAGTGTGGCCTTGTGGGAGCCCAGCAGCAGAAACAGGATAGTGGCCCATTTTGGACCCAGCAGCGGATGGCAACAAATCAAAACATGCAAATCACATTGCACTGAACATCTGTTTACCCCAGAGACCTCCTCCTGGCCCTGACTGTGTGTGTGTGTGTGTGTGTGTGTGTGTGTGTGTGTGTGTGTGTGTGTGTGTGTGTGTGTGTGTGTGTGTTTTGGTTCTAAAGGTATGCATGGAAAGATCAGTTAGAGGTGCTGTTTGTCCATCTGTCTTCCTGGAATTGATTCATCACCAAAACACCTTTGCATATTTACTCTCTCGCTGACAGTCATTGTGTCTCTCATCCCTCTGCCATCCGTGAACACATAACCACACACACACAGATACAAAACAGATGTGCAAAACATGTACCAAGTGACATGAAACATGTACCACCAACAAACATACTGTCCACTTCTATTAATCTTTCAATATTCCGAATAAGACTACACGCACACCTCAAAGCCACATGCTGTGCGGCAGTGTAGAAGCTGCCTCCTTTAGAGGACCCTTCAGAGACCTTCAGTCGGTGAAACTGCACCTTCTACCCAAATCATCCAGCATACAGTAGATCCACCACAGCATCACTCGATCTCAAACTGACTAATGATGCATCCAGGTTATACAAGAAAAGCGCAAAAATCCCACACACACTCACGTGCTAATGCTAAATTCATTCATAGCTGCACTAATCAATATCATTCAAACACTGGATCAAACGTCTAATGTGCAAGTAATACTCACAGTGAATGATCAACAACTCTGCAGTTCAGCTCTAGAGAGCATTTTAGCCTTCTTCAGCTCATTGTTTTGATCACCTGTACAGGAAATCCCACCCTCATCAACACAGCAGGCAGCTGCTTTCAGCGAAAAAATCTCCAGCTGTACAGAACCTGCTGAGTACCAAACAGCAGGCAAACACTGACAGGTGAACATAGTGGAGCTTTTAGCAGCTAAAGAGTCAGATATTTCCCCCAGGAGTTGGTTGAGACCAAAAATAGAGTTAAGGACAGAATATTGGATTAATCAGGTCGACACAAACATGACTCCAAGTGAATGCTAATGGTGCTGAGTGTCTGCTGGATGTGTAAATAGCCCAGGGATGCAACTAATTCTTATTTTCATAAATGATTAATCTTCTGATTAGTTTTCTTGATCAATTAATTGGTAAACAAAATGTCTGAAAATAGTGAAAACTGCCTGTCTTACAAGTAGATTTAGTTTGACCAGCAGCCCAAAATCCAACGATATTCCGTCCACAATCGTTCCGGCATGGCGAGTGCAACTGGCAGTTCAGACGCAGCTATAAATGTCTGAAGGAGTTTTATGAACAAATCAGTCCAGATTCCAGCAGAAAAACTCTTACATTTTTATGCAAATTGTGACCGCCAGGTCTGAAAAAAACATCAAGACAACATCAGCCTCATCTGAAACAATTTTTGAAACAACACATCATGTTGACACATCTAGCCAGTCTTGGGAAATCTTCTTTTAGATATAATTACAGTTGTTTACCGCAGATATAGATGCACAAACACAATTTAAATTCACCTTTAAAACCATTTCCATTGAGTTCCGCGTGCACGGCAGCCTTTTATGTTTGAATATAAAATCATTCACTCCAGTGTCAGAGAAGGAGCTTTGCTAATAGCAAGGCATGAACACACTGCTGCCTTCTTGAAATATAGGTCACATCAAGAAGCAGCCTTGGCTACAGCAAACCAAACTCATACTGAGAAGACTTCCTTATAAAAAGTAACCTCCTTATTCTGCCTGGAATGAGTTGTGGATTTAATATCAGTCATTCAAAAACAACTATGACAAATAGAAAAATTTTCTAAACTGATGGTGAAGAGTGCTGAAATTCAATGTGGATATTTATAATTTCCAGAGAATGATAAATAATGTTTTTTTTGTGTGCTTTTGAGCTTCCCTCTAGCACAGTCACCAGGCTAAAGTTTTGACTTGTACAAAAGAGAAATAAAAATGGACCCTTTTTTTTTAATTGTATGTATTATTTTTAATGTATAACACCAATCCTCCCAGGGACGGCAAATTAGACTGTTGGTCAAATCTGACACACTGCAGCCAGAGCAAGTTGTCGCTCATTTTGAAAGTTATGTAGCTGCTGTTCCTACGGTGGCAACTTTGCATACATTGGTCATCCATAACTGACCAAATGATGAAATCTTAGACTCACTGTAGTAATAGTTTGATCATGTTGGGAAAATTTCATGTCAGCCAAACAAACTAGCTAAGCAGTATTAAGTGATACCGTGGATATAGTTGGTCGTAATTGTTGTAAATAATGTAGATGAATGAACACAAGTGGCTTGTTTCATTAACCTAAATGAAGCTGCTTCCAAAACCTCCATTGTGAGAAGTTGCAGCGCAGGCAGAGGTCCAGCTCATCTAATAGGCTGTGAAAATATTGATAAATGAGCTCATTTTCTGCACAATAATGTGCTGCTTAAAGGCTGCCAGTGGCAACTTTTAAGGTGGGATGCTTTTTGTGCATGTTACTCAAAGCATAATGGACGTCATGAATCAATCGGTACACCTTTAATGTCAATTTGACAACTTATACCATTCCATTTGTTTTTATTATTATACTATTATTATTTTATCTCTTGCATGAAACGCCTTTGTGATGATTGGAGTTTCAAGTGCTTCAAACATGTACATGATTTTCAAGCTGATTGTGTGAACTGCAAACATTCTATTTCCTGACTTGGAGAAAAAAGTGATGAGTCACTGATGTTGCAACCCCATGGGGAGGTCAATGCAAGAATGAGTCATTTTTAGGTACATTTTTTCCAGTAATTTTCAAACAAATATCATCTGATGACCCCTCAGATGATATTGATTGGGAAACAGTGTTTTAATGCCACTCACAAGGCAAACTTGTTTGTTCCATAAAAAAAAAAGTTCAGAGGGTCAGCTGACATACTGCCAATAGAGTGAAGAAAGTAAGTGATGAAATGAAGACAGAGCCAGGATTGACAGTGTCCTCCTGTCCTGTCCTGAGTTTCACAGCTCGCCCATGCAGACATGCTGTTCGCTTCAGTAATTAGACTAAAGAATGCAAGTCGTCATTTTTGGTTTGCTGTGTCAGCACTACGGACAGGATAGATCAATAAAGAAAATTCCTGTCTCTACTCTCTTTCTGTCTCTGCGACTCTTTGGCTCTCTTTCTTATTTGTGCAGAGCAGAAAAGCAACAGTTGCATAGCAAAGGGCAGCAACAGTCTCTCAGGCTATGGACTGAATAGCAAATCAGACTCCAACACAGAGGAGTGTAATCTGTTTCCATGTAGTGATACCCACATATTACTCTGATAACATGCTGAAAATGACTTAAAGGATGTTTGGATATTGTCTGTGTGTACACTTTTCTCTTTCTGCTTTTCAGGTCTGCAGGTCTGTGCTCAGTGGCTGAGATTTCATCATTTACATATGGCCTACAAGCATGGCATACAAAGCCTGTTGTGCCAACATAAACAGGTGGTTTCTGTGCAATAACAATGCACAACATGCAGAACGCTGCCATGGCTAAATAAACTGTAGCCACTGACACTGCACACAATGCTTTTCCTGTTAGAACCAACTCAATGTTTATCTACAGTACGCAATATTAAAGTGGGGAAAAAAAATCAAAAGCTACATTTTACTAACTGAGGGGAACTCAAAGTGCTGAGTCAACCATACAGCGTACTGCCTGCAGCTCTGCATTTCAATAAAACATGCAGTGTGACATGTTAAATGCCAATTGATAAAAGCATATGTAGTGGATTATTACAGGTGAACCCCAGCTTAATTTGCAAATGATGATCTGTTTCTGAACTCATACCAGCCCCGAAACTGCCAACAGTGACAAGGCATCTCAAGCACAGCTAGAGCTCGCTGACTACGCATACTTGGGAAATGCAGATATGCTTAAGTGAAACACCCATATAAGATTACAAAAGGATTACTAAGCACAGCTAGAGAACTAAGAAATAGCTGAAAAATATTTTTCCAGCTTTATTCTGGTACTGTATATCAAAAAGGGTGCTCAGACAAATTCCTACATCGCCATTCTCCTATCGTGACTCTCCAGTCCTTTTTTGGTTGTGCCAAATAAACTGGTATACATTTGAGCATTGATTATATTGGAGGTGTTTAAGGTGGCACTTAACAGAGATGAAAACTTCTAAAATGATATAAAAGCTGACATAAAAGTACTGTCATGGGTGAAAATAACAAATTACATTTCCTCTCTGTACTGTAACAAATCTGTTATTTGTGTACTTGACCACAAAATGTTACTACTACAGCTGCTTACTTCAGCTATGTACTTTTTTATCACAAGTGTTGTACTTTGTTAGATTTCAAGTCTCATCCATTACACCATAAAAACAGAAGTAGGACAGAGAGGCTGAGAGGACTGGTTTAAAAATGAACTGAGGATGGTCACAAGGCTCACAGAATGACATTCAAGACAGGCGAGCAGCCTACAGAGACTAAAGAGACATCAGCAACCGCTGTGTTTCCTTGCAACGTAGTGTTGTGTGTATGCGCTACATGCTGTGTGAAAAAGAGCTCTCTTCTTTTTAATGTGTGTTTGTGGCTGCAGCCGTTGAGTTTATATAATTTCTACATCTCCATGTTGTCTGCTTTGGTCAGGTTTTATTCTGCTGTTGAATTGGCACTGATTTCATATCTATAGCCATATATTGCTTGCTGCGGTGTGCATAGCTCTTTTATTCATTTATTTGCCTTGATAATCAGTGGAATACGCAGGCTGTGAAGAAATTTATTGTTGTTGTGGACATCAGGGCTCAGGGGCATAATGTTTTTCAGTCGTGTCATTGCGTTGACACTTAATACAATTGTAGCCTAAAGGTATTCTGTAATTAAACAGTCCCATCCTATATCACCAGATACAGGATGGGACTGTATATATAGATGCAGGTTTGACATTTGTAGACAGGGAGCCAAGAAGTTTTTTGTAAAATTGGGATAAGCACCTCCTCTGTCATAACAGGCAGACTGTGCATTTAAATTTGGGAATATTTCAAATTAGATTCACATTTTTGATATGCAGAGAGAACAAGAGAGCAGGGGAGAGTAACAGCGAAGTGATGGTAAGGGAGAAATGCAACAGTGAAATATAGCTGCAGGCAAGGAATCTGGGGTCAAGCCCTTCTTTGTTCAACCGAAGGAAGCGGCTCAACTGGCTAAAATAAAAGCCAGGAGTGAGACCAATCACACACTTGTTTCATCATCACAAAGCCTATAGCATTTTAATAATCACACACTCAAAGTTCTGCCATTTGCCCCTCCTTTGCTGGAATGAAACTCTGTCTGTACGTTCAACAGACAGCACGGGGTGTCTGTAGTGACTTTAATCATGATTGCTCAGAGACATCTGGAGTTATGGCTGTGGATGTGATGTAATACTTCCTCCCAGAGCATTCACGCCTGTACCGCTGAAATTCTGTCCACTAGGTTATGAGGTACACAATTTTGACACAGGTGTTGCTTTGCTTTGGTAGACCTATTCCAATACATGGCCTCAGAATGTGTAGCCAGACTGACGGTGATTTGATAAATCGTTAATGATTTTTGTCAATCAAAGCAAAGACAGAGCTAAAAAAAGGGTGATTACTGGACTCACATTCATCAGGTGAACCTAAACACAACTTCAGATGAATGATAATATGTGTCCTTGTCTGCTAGATGTGTGGAAATGGAAACACGATGGTTTTAGTTCAACTGAAAAGGTCAAGGCATCAAGTACTTTCAAGTCACTGCTGACTCTAAATATAGCCACAAACAATCAACAATCACGCTTTACTTGCCGGGAGTAGATATTTAATGAGAGTTAGCAGTGTGGCAATATGATCAATATAAGTGTCCTCATTCTGTTGATGAAGTCATAATCCAGCCAGCTTTGTGTTTGCGACAAACGCATTTACTGATGCTAACGAGTTGAATGTGAACATCATTTTTAGGAGACAGGGTTTCTGAGCAGAGTTTCTTTGATGAACGTTTTAATAATAGTTGAAGAAACTAATTCTGCCTGTGCTTATTGATTCTCAATCAAATTCTTGTCATATTATTTCAAAAGGAAAAGTCACAAAGATAAAGTACAAACCGAAAACACCTTCATTTTCAGCACAACAAGCTGCCATAAACAGTCATCTGTCATAAATGACAGTAATTTCTTTTTGTTCCAATTATAAATATCCTGCCAAATTGAGTGTTATTCTTATTTGAGATGGATGCACGAGTATTGGATGTCTTATGGGTATTATGAGCATGACTGGAGGCAGCAAAAATACTGCATTCTTACACCATGCTGCAGGAAATGCATAGCCATGTTATGGACCTTTTGTTGTGCAATGACTAAGATCTCTCTGTAAGCCACCCTGTTGTGAACACTATACACTTGAACATGTGACGTAGATCATCATTCAGCATCAATTAGCAGAATCAAAAAGCAGCTTCTCAATCAATCCCCAGCTGTTACATGAAAGACGTTCAAACCCAGAACTGATTTTTGATGCTCAGCACTACTACTTCCCCTACTCTCCCTCCTCCCCCCTCTCTCTCCCTGTCTCACCCTCCCCCTCTCCTCCCTTTCCTTCCTGATCTTGGCAGTGTGTGAAGAGTCAGACCTCTCACCCACACAAACCATCAATGTTTGCCTGCCAGGACAGAGAAGGAACTGCAACATTACAGCAGCCTCCTACGCACTCTGCCTCCAAAGTGTAAGAGCCAGAGAGATGGAGGTGAAGAGAGGAAAAGCGATGATGCTAGCTGAGAGGAAAATAGAACCAAGAAAGAAATGTACAGGTGGTTTTAAATTGCCTACCAGCATCATTACAGAGAACAAACACCTAATGCGCCTACCTGAAGCATTACTGTTGCACTTAAGACAATTAGGGATATTACGATTTGGACAGCCGTCGCATCACGGCGATGCTTGCACGTTAGATTTAGCGCTGTGGCCTTGGCTCAGTCATTGTAAACATTCCTCAGGATCTTATCAAACCGGTCAAACAACAATCAAATAGAACTGAAATGTTGTCTGTTATCAAGTCTCTTATTCTCCTTTTTAAGTCAATGTCAAGGCGTAGTCACAGTTATGGTACATGTCTCTTCTCTTAGGAATCAGCTGTGTATTAATGGAAGGTGAACCTGAGATTTCCACCGGGCGCGTATCCGTGACGTCGTGAATGCCACACATATTTGCTCCATCCTCCACAATCCCCCCGGAGCGTTCTACCTGCCAGGCGTTTATTTGGTCATTTTCCCTTGATTTTTGTGCTTATACCATGGGTAAGTAGGCTTCATGTTAAATGGGTTTTTTCTTTTAAATTGTATTTTTTGTTGTACGATCAGTCTGCACAGGGTGTTTTATTTTGAAAATGAGCAGATTTGTTCCTGTGTTTGCACAGATTGATGCATCTTCAAAAACAGATTTGGTGCCTATTCTCTCTGGAACAGAGTGTAGATACACTTCTGGGAAGCTTCTGCAATGAAGATGCTACACGCCCAGTGGAAATACGCTCATTGATATGAATGCCAGCGATCAGCTGGGTCATACAGACGTTACATGCTCAGTGGATGTTAGTGGTAACACATGGTTGCATATGCATTTCAAACTTCAGGCTTTCTTGTATGTGTAAGTAAGTGTCTATTGACTATTTTTTATGTAAGTTCAAGACATTTTTAGCTCTAACCTACTTCAAATGAGGAAAATTAAACTAATAATTGTAGGCTAAGATTATAGCCACATTACAGCTTGATCGTATATATATATATATGTATGTGCGTGTGTGTTTGTGTATGTCAAACTCCCTGCATCCACGAATGTAAAGAGTGCTAGAATACTGTACTCAATTAAAAGCAGTTTGTGTGGGGAGAAGAGAAATGCTGAAAGTTTGATGAATTGATCTATCTGTCATTGATAAATCAATGTCTGTTAGCATCTCATTGTGCCCAAACCACTTTGCAAACCAGTGAATAGCATGACACTTCTTATAGAATTAAGAGTAGAATGAAACATCACCAAGGTAGACGACAACACAGAGGTGCATTTCAATATAAACTCTACAGCGGCTGCAGCCACAAGCATACATCTTAAAACAAAGGAGAGACTGTGGAGCACACAGGCAAAACGCTATGTTGCTAAGCAACGCAGTGGTTGTTGGCGTTCTCATCTGGAGAGTTAAATATGGTTCAACTATTTGTGATTATTTAAAGTAGATGTTTTTTTTTTTTTTAACCTTGCCCAGGTACAATAATGTTAACTGCATAATATCCCGTAACAAGATGATCCTTATGTTAGAACATGTCTGTTTTAGAGGACGTCAGCTGAGTGCAGACTGTCACCTCTCCGGACGTGGACCTCTGACCTCCTGCAGCTGTGGACACACCAGCAGCTTCTTCTGCTGTTGCTCATTTGGCACTCTTATGTTCCAATCTCCCAGAATTGATCAAGACTTGAAATGTAGCCAAGTACAATACTTGTACACAAAAAATCAAGAGTAAATGTAATTTGTTAATTCCAGCCCTGATTATTGGTCAGAATCTTCCTCAGTCACGTTATGAATTATATTTCGACACACATATCAATCTGAAAAAAGCGTAGCATACCGAAAGAGGAGAAACTGATATTAACATAAGCGGGCTGAGCAGGTTTTAACGTAAATGCAATTTCGTACCAAAACGGCACTGTGCCGCCCAATCAGCATAAACACAGCCTGAACTGCACATCTTTTCCCACCTTGGCACAAACACACTCGTTTGATGCCAGGATACTACCAAACTGCCTAACGGACACAAAAAATAGACTTTTGCCTGAGGAAAAATTGCATAAAAACTATGTTTGCCCTCACGCTGGCTTTGCATCCTGTGTACAATACAAGGAAAATCCATTACTGCTACACTTCTCCTGCATCTTTGTAATTCTATGCAAATGGGATTGTCAGATTTGAGTTCTAGCTCTGACGTTGTTCCACTGCAGGTACTGCTTTTCTAGATTTTATGTGTATGTTCTGCATGTGTCCTTCAGAAATCCTTTCCCAATTCTGCCTCACTCCCTTTCCATTTGTGTCTCTCTAATGCCTCCTCCTCTTGCTGGCCTCCTCCTCTTGCTGTCTCTCCAGCCACTGATGTATTCACGCTTTCTGAAAGCCAACCTGTCATTAAAAGAAAGAAAGGCCTCCTGGGGCCAACTAGCTGCCTCCACCATCTCCAGCTATCACACACTATTTACATTCAGCTAGACGTACAGCAGGCACTGGAAGAGGTGTGTGTGTGTGTATGTGTGTGTGTGTGTGTGTGTGGGGGGGGGGGGGGGGGGGGTAAAAGAGATGGAGAGGAAGAAAGAATGGGGGTAGAAGAAACAGAACAAGGTAAAGTGAAATAGCTAAGAAAGAATGGGATGTGATTACGTCTGTGTTTTCCTGGTGTGTGCATAAGGTGTGAGGGGTGAATTGATTGCCGTGTTTGGTTTCAAACACATTAAACATTCATGAAGCTCCATTTACTAAAGAGACCAACAAATGTGTGTGTGTATGTGTGTGTGTGTGTGTGGGAGGAATAGAGGATAAACAGGACTGCTTTAGATTAACATTGTGGAGGGCATGCTGACATGGAAACAGACAGCATGTTTAAGTATTAAATCATCTTTGATGTGTGTGTCTGCGTCTGTGTGTGTGTGTGTGTGTGTGTGTGTGTGTGTGTGTGTGTGTGTGTGTGTGTGTGTGTGTGTGAGAGAGAGAGAGAGAGAGAGACCAGTGCTAAGAGTTGAAAGGAATAAATGATTTCCCACAACTACATGTACAGATGGAGACATCATAAGAGCCTGCATTTACCACATGGCCTCAACACAGATCTGTTGGTCTGATGCAAGCCTCAATTACAGCCTTTGCTGTAATTTACATAACATTACATTGCCTATGGTAAAATGTCTAATCTTGAAACTGTTGTCACAGCAATGTATCAATTTGTATAATAATATTAGTCTTTCAGATGACTGGCCATTATAATATCAGTTTGATAACATAGTCACTGAGCAACTGAAAAATATAAAGTACTGGTTATTGCCCTGACTATGCTTTGAACCCCCCCACAAGTCTGAAGCCCCCTTTTGTGGCCCTTACAGGTTGCAAACTAAGTTGCAGAATCAACCATATGCTCATAATGTTAAAATTTTTTCCACAACTTTGGTGCTCCCATGAGATTCCCTCAGGTTCATATTTGAATGAGTCCAGTATTTTGTTTAATGACCAAATACCTGCAAAACCAATGACATTCCCATCCGTCAAGGTTTGCTTGTCATCTTTTTCCAGAGCTTTCAAACGCATTTTTCTTCAGCAGATGGAGTTTGTTCAGCTCATGTAAATAGCTCAGTTGTAATCACGTGACATCAGCTCTAGCTATCAAGCTGATCTTGGTAGTTTGCCGGGATAATGACACCAGAGCAAAGGCCATGGATTGTTTGTGGGGTGGGCATATTCCCCTAGAGAAAATCAATGTTCTGTAATTTGATTTCTTGTCAAAACCAGGCCTAATGTTGGCCTGAGATCAATTTTTTGCCTGATGGTGGCACTAGAGGAAATGTCATGGGATCATGTAATTCATCCAGATTCATCCTCTGCAGACCAATAATGCCCCAAATCTTGAAAGTCATTAATCAACACTGCAAGTGCATCACTAAACGGATCATACATTGAACAGCCTTTGGGGAAACATTTCACTTTAAGTCTTTTTGCGAGTTGCACCTCTACACTGAAGCTCAGCAGAGGGTCACTGGTGGCCACGGGGACTTGCTGTCACAATCAGCCTTCAGGATTGCCCATCAGCTGCTAAAATAGTCTAAACTACATACACTCAATGGTTGCCAGTTATTCTTTCTACCAAAACTCTTTCCCTAAATTAGCATTTTCTGGCTGTCGTACTGTACATACCAAGAGGAAATGGGCAATAACCCAAATGCAAGTTTCAGAATATCTCATCTCATCTGTTGTTTTTTTCCCCTCCATATTTCCAATTCTAATTATCTGTACATCTAGAACAAAGTAGACCATAAATGAGCTGTTCACAGTAGGTACATGTAGGTTCTCAAATTCCAAGCATAGATCTTTCAATTAGCTGCAGGATTTGAGCCAGTGACGAATCAAAGAACAAAAAAAAAAAAAAAAGAAGTGGTCTGGGAAAGACTGAGAAGAGTAGAAATACCAAGAGACAGCAGCAGTGTGGATGGAGATAAAGAGCAGAGAAAACTAGCCAAGAGGAGTTAGTGAAGTCTTGTTACATCCATTAGATTTAGTTGGTGTGAAATTGACTGTAGACTCTGCTCCCTCTGTGCTATAGCACAGAGACAGAGAGGAAGAACAGTCATTTATGTGGGTAAGGGGCTGGTGTCCGTGCTCCTAATCACCCGTCTCATATTTTCATATGAATTCCATAAGTGCGTCTTCCATGTGAGAGCTTTAGTGTTCTATCACGAGCTGAATGTTGCTTTAGGGACCAATTTTTGTGGCAAGTAGCACAAGCAACAGTTTGGTATTTTCCTGACTTTGCCTGTATTGTATTTTGGTGTCCAGCACAGAGCACACAATGCACATGTGAGGGGAGAGGAACAAACAGCTGGGAGGTTCATTCAAATGAGGCAGCACAAAGCTGTAAAGAGTTGTTGGCATTTATGCCTCAGAACCAGAGCAAAGTCACTCTGCTGACAATCCAGGGAATTTAACTAGGAGCAAAGTAAGTATTTTCCACGAATGTGAAGCAATACTGAAATGCAAAAAAACAAAACAAAACAAAAAAACCCCTATTTTATTTGAACACTCTACAACCAGTAGAGTGTACTTAAATCAACATTCGTTTAATAGGGGCTCACTATATGAAATCATGACACCCAAGAAACTGAGAAGCAGTGTGTAGAAGTGTTTTGGGTTCTCCATCACAGATGGCTAAATTACCAACAAAGATAACGCTGTTTGCCAAATTTGCAAAAAGCAGCTGCTTTACTCTACAATGATCCAACCAACAAAACAAAGGACTCAACCCAAGTGAGGCATCAGACGCAGGCTGATTGGCTGCCAGTTGATGAGGTCTGGACTTTGAAGCCCTGATAAAATCCTAAATGGCATCATCAACATTTCACCACTGTACTTATTAATAGCAAAAACAAAAGTTTACCATCTGCTTCTGGCTGCAGATTTGTGGTGCTGTGTATTCAAGCTGTGCTGCTCTGCACCATCCATGCAAGAATATGATTTCCTGGAGATCAGAGTCTTTCCTTTTGTTGACCTCCTGTTGACATATTCCACTGTGATTGGCTCTGTTTCAATGCTATGAGAGTTTCCGTGAAAGCAAGGTGGCCACCATGACTTGTCTCTGAGGATCTGGCTTGTTTAAATCCAACAAGAATCTATGCAAAGTTGAGGGACTTCATCTCAAACATCTATCGACTCCTGGAACATCTTGGTGCCTCTTCACATGGTAAAGCTTCCCTTTGTGATTCAGTGAGTGTACTCTCCCAGTTACAGGATGGAACTAACACAAGACCGGCTGGCTGTTATTAGAGATGCTCAGGAGCTGAAGACCAGCTTGGAATGCACTCATGATACGCTTGAAGAGATGAGACTGAGATACAAGGAGATAGGAACAAAGTCATTTGAAATCAGCATAATGAATTCAAATCAGGAGACGGAGGGCATGTTTTTATGCGTTGGAAAACGAGCGACCACCTTGTAAAACCTAATGGGGATCTACATAAATAATAAGGAGCAGTGATGTGATTGGCTGAAAATGCCTACTGTTCACCCCACCCTCTGATCTTTACTCACCTTCACTCAGCCCGTTTGCTCTTTTTGCTGCTGCACAAACGTGAACCAAAACAGCAGGTGGAGACACCCACACAGTCTGTGTGCCAAAGACCTACCACCACGCTTGTCTTTGTGCACGTCTGATTCAAAAACAGCCATTCAAGCCGTTCTGGTGAGAAGAATAAAGTTCCGTGGAGAAAACGGTTTAGTGAAAGACACTTATCCAGAAATATCAGCATCTGAATCAGCCTATAAAACCCACAATAAAGGAGGGCTGAGTCATTCTGCAGAAAGATTGTTGACATTTGCTGAATTTAAAATTCGGCGAATTTCTCCTCACATTCCACTAGCTGTCCGCTCTGTATGTGTGCTGGAAAAAAAAAAATCATTTTTTCTCCACAGCTCTGGCTCTGTCAATGGGAGACAAACAGAGTGGCTCTGACAAAGCCACACAACACAACACCATTCCAGCCCATCAGCAACAGGTGGCATTCGTGCTCATGCACATAACAAGGGGAAGGGGAGGGTGTAATCTCTTTGTGATGATGGAAAGATGGCAAGATCAACAATCTTTCTCCCCAGTGACTCACCCCACCTTCAACTGAGACTGGAGAAAAGTAAAAAGGATGATCCTCTGCTGTGAAGGCGGTGAAAGGATGGAGAAGGACTGACTGAGAAGACAGTTTGAGATATTTAAAAAGAGGGAGGTGTGAATGACAGCAAGAGAAAACTAGACAACAAAAGAATGGAGGAAGTGAGAAGGGAGAGACAAATGAGAGGCTGGTGTGAATCGGACAAAAACAGAACAGCCAAATGTTGTCACGTCCTACAAAGAGCAGAAAAAAAAAGATTTTCATTTTCATTTTCTTAAAACCATCATCTGACTGGCTTGTTTCTCTTCATCACAGCTGTTCCTTTTTAAGTTGTTTTTTTTTTTTTGATATGTTCTGAAATACATTTGACGGATTCATTACCATCCTGCAACTAAAGCATTATCATTCCTTCGGTAACCTACCTGAAGGACAAAGGTGCCGGAAAGCTGCTTGTTAAATCTCGCCTCTTTGCTTATTCAGTGCGGTTACCACCTTTAAACATTACGGCAGCCAGCCATGCTTTCATTTTTCAAAGCCCTCACAGACCAACACACTGTATATGTGTGAAGAATAGTGACTGAATACGTCCTGGGCTTTCATGGTTAAGTACTGCCACACACACACACACACACACACACACACACACTTAGACATACGCAGCAGTCTTACCACATTGGGACAGACTTTTGCAGTTATTTTAGTGTTTGAAAATATATTTATTAATCAAAAATTTGGGAAAAAATAGAAAATGCATAACAGAACGGGGGTTTGATTGCTTGAAGCAATCATCTCAATTAATAATAAAAAGCTTTAAATTATAAAAGATGGGTGATATGGGGGAAAGAAAGGGGGTTGGGGGCAAACTTTCTCTCAAAGAGCTGCTTTGCTCTCATGCTCCAGTCTCTCTCAGCTGCTTGACTTCATCACATCTCTCACTGGATCTACACTAACTCCATCTGAAGCCTCCTCAAAGGGGGCTAAACTGGTTTCTGTCCAAAAGGAAGACGCTGGATAGTGGCACAGATTATTGAATGCTAAACCAAAATGATCAGCTATCAGTATGTTAAAATGCAGCTGTAAAATCAGACAGACATCCCACATGTAATGACATAATACAGAGATAGCACAGTGGACGTGGAGTCGTTGGTTTAAGTGTTTTACTGAAAAAAAAACATCGTGCCATTGATGCTGAATAACATGCTCTAAAGTGTATTTGTGAGTACATATATGATATTGTCCGTCAGCATAAAACCGTTTTTTTTTTTTTTTTTTGGATTTTTTTTTTCTGAATTTGAGGTTACTTGATAAAAACTCAGGGCGGCACGGTGGTGCAGCAGGTAGTGCGCGTGCCTCACAGCAAGAAGGTCGCCGACTCGATTCCCGGGTTGGGCGGGGCCTTTCTGTGTGAAGTTTGCATGTTCTTCCTGTTCATGCATGGGTTCTCTCCGGGTACTTGGTGACTCTAAATTGTCCTTAGGTGTGAGTGTGAATGGTTGTCTATTCCCGGTACACCCTTTTGTATACACTTTGTGTTAACTGCATGCACTTTGTCTTTTAATATTCTATTCTGTTATTGATGCTGCTGTGAAATTCGGAATTTCCCCTCGAGGGACGAATAAAGGAATATTGAATTGAATTGAATTGAATTGAATTGAATTGAATTGAATTGAATTGTCTGTCTGTATATGTTGCCCTGCGATCAACTGGCAACCGGTCCAGGGTGTACCCCGCCTCTTGCCCGTTGACAGCTGGGATAGGCTCCAGCCCCCCTGCAACCCTGAAAGGGATAGGCGGTATAGAAAATGGATGGATGGATGATAAAAACTCTTTGTGTACTTAACATGACAGTAAAAATGCCTCCTCGTGTCATTCTATAGCAGGCCGTGTCTGTGGCTGGAGCGCTGCTCGGGGCTGTAACTGCACTATAATCACTGTGGCTCTGAAAACATAATTACCACAGTCTTCAGCGTAATGGCAGCATATTTCAACTCCATTTGGGGACTTTTGAAACATTTAAAATCAGTAATTTAAAGTTACAATCCAATTTAAGGGCTCACTTACCTCCCTCTCCCGCTCTGTCACCTTTATCTCTCTCCCTCACCTCAACTCCTCGTCTACTGCCTTCATTCACATCTCCCTCTGTAATTCTCCCAGGATCCTCTCTTATCCTCCATCACCCCAGTTTCTCTTCCTCTTCCTCCCTCAGTTTCTTTTCCTCTCTCAACTCCCTTCCTGTCAGTTTGTACATTTCAAAGGAAGTAGTTTTCCTTCAGTATAATTGTAATGTTACTAGTTAAACGCTATTCCAGTGAATTTGTGATGAATTTGATTTGCTCTACAATTAGCTGCCATGACATTAATCATAAGAAAAGGACTTTTAAGCACCACTAATTTATCTTAAATGAAAATTACAGTACTCTCAGGGATTCAGCTCTGAAATAACAAGTAAAAAAAAAAGTAGAGCTAAAGCTTGGAGGGCCAGACTGTGGTTAAAGGACTGACGCTGTGAAATTAACATCTCTGCTTTTAATAATAAAATGATTCTATTGTACCATATTAAGCTCCTTCATTTGGCATTGTATATTCTAAAAGCCACCAGCCTCATGAGAACCACAGAAGAGTCAAATGAATACAAATATGCAGCTGTCATCAGGGAAACAAACAAACAAAAAACCTCATTGTAATAGTTTAATTCTATAGTATTGTCAGGTTTTCAGAATTAAAACTAATGGAAGTAAAGAAAAGTAAAGCGAACTCAGGGGATGGTGCAGGAGCCATGTGTATAATTTGTCCCTAAAATGTGACACTGATGCATGTTAATGCAGGCTTACAAATTCAAATTGCATTGAGCACAGACTGAGAGGCATCCAGCATGTCTGACGTCCATTTTAAATGCAATGTGAGAAAACAAATTCGCATTTGTAAAATGCACGGATCATCTTAAAGCTGCAGTGTAATTTCGTTATTTTTTTGTCATATTTGCTAAAACTGTCTCTATGCCCAGACAGCAGTACATGAAACATGTAATCTGTGAAAAAAAAACAAAAAAAAACGGCTCCATTGGTCCCGCCTACTGCTCCTACTGAAATTTGCAAGAATCCACTGCACCCGACACAAAACAACCAATCCACGCCAGAGGAGTGTCTGAGCATCTGACATCTGTCAATCATTACTCACACACGCTATGAACCGCCCCCTCCCTCCGCTCATGCTGCCAGCTGCCGCTCAGTCAAACAGCTCTGTGAGCAGCGTCAGGAGGCTAGTGAAAGCTATGGCGGTGCAACAGCCACCCGCAAAGGAGAAACTGCCCATACTGCCAACAGCAGCATATAAGACAAGAAATAACCATAAAGCTAATATGGTGATTGTTACAGTAACACTCTGCAGCACGTATGGTATGTTAGCGACTGTGATGTAGCAGCTGGGCAGAGTTAGCTTGTTTCTGATGCTAAGGCTAACCTTACTGGTTGTCATGGCAGCCGTGCAGACGCCACAGGGAGGAGGGGTTTGGAGGCAGGGCATGAGTGCAGCAGAGAGGGAGGAGGAGTGACGTGGAACTTGTGTTCATTTTGTCATTGTCAGGGTCATTGTCAGGCTAAGCCTGCTCTTCTCCATCTTACATACTGCAGCTTTAAATGACAGAGAAAGCTTTGGTGTAGATGATCCTCGATAAAAACAATCCATTAGTATTTGCAGAACTGCATGTCGTTGTTTTGTCCTTGCATTGGGTGAATAAAAGCTACCATTACAATAGTTCATTAATAAAGTGAGATTCTTCTCGATTTTGGTGACATATGTGTTAACTGCTGTGGTTTACTAAGACTAACAAAATGACAGGTTTGCTTTTTTCCATGAATTCAGTCACATATGTACTAAGCCACTGTTTCTGCTCATGCTGGTGCAAAGTGTAACTTCTTTGTTTCTAACTAAGATGAAAGACATGATGCATATTGATATTATACCTTTTCCCCCAGAAAAATAGAATTTTGGCTCGCCCAGCATCTAAACTTTCAGCTTTGCCTCCTTGGATTCCCTCTTGTGGTTTGTGGCTTAATACTGAACTCACATGAATTCAACCTAATATATGACTATGAAGAGAGTTAACGTAGTCAATCCACTGTTTCTACCACCGTACTGGCACTCCGAAAATAAGAGTCACATAAAGTCTCAGGCTGAAAGTCCTGAAATAGTATACGTGATGAAGAACTTCCACAGAGCAGCGCTCTACTACAGTTTATATCATCAGTCACTCTCACTGGTTGATAAATGTTCAAAGGAGTCCATAAAAGACACCAGACATGATGTTCAGTTAATGATGGAGGACATGCTTTTTAATTCTTAATGTGGCTCTGTGTGTAATTTCTCTCAGCGCAGACCCACAGCAGCTGAAGCTCAGAGGCTGTTCATCTTGTCCCGAGACATTAATCCACTTAGAAAATGCTTGTAGATACAGACACATGTTCATATCTAACCTGTTTATAGCCTTATAACAAAGATTTACCGTGCAAGCATTCGTTGTTTAAACCTCATGTTACGGTTTCTCATTCATACAGAAAATTACTTTCCATGCTGTGAATTGTAAAAAATGTATTAAGAACAACGGGAAACCAGCTGCAGTGAGCTTTTTCCTGAATTCACTGACTCTGACTCATTCAGTGTTTCTGAAAAAGCGAAAACGCATGTATTTTTCTTGGGTTTAGAGCAACTACTCGTCAAATTACCATAAACTGCTGTGCTGCAAATTGCTGTGAGTATTTGTGGCCCCTGAATGATGATTCCTATTCCTAAGGTTACCTCCTGACATTGTCTTTAGTGTCAACTTCAGGCCAAGACCATCTTTTACAGTTTTACCTTCACTATTAGTAAAGCTGCAAACGTCTTTGTTTCTATGAATAGATTTGGAAGCGGGACAATTGCATGCAAAGACAATGTGAAGATGCACCTGCATGCTGAAAGATGAAATTCGCCCTAGGATGCACAAATTGAGGTGAGTGTTTCAACTTTGTCAGGTTGGTTTCCAACCAACAAGCAAGTCTCTGTATCGTCTAATGTAAATGTGGTTGTGCAATCAGGCAACAAAGGCAAAAGAAACATCCCTAATCCAGAGGACCAGGATGGTATCAACAGATGCATTGTTTAATTGTGAGTAAAAGGTACAATTCAAGGGCCCGATCCAGGTGTATCAGGTCCATACACCTGGACAAGAACCATGTAAAAATCTTGAACTTGCACTTCTCAAATAAACACAGTATACTCTACTTTAAGGTTTAAAGGAGTGACAGTAGTACAAGACAAGACAAGTCAAGACAAGACATCTATCCCTCTCTGCACATCTTCTTCTGCTTGTATCGCAGTTGTGTAGATGATTGCCTCCTAACTGGCAGGGTGCAATGGTCTCGTCTTCCTGGCATGAAGAATATTTCAGATTTAACTCGTTGAATTAGAGTCTGACCGGTGGACTGAGTTGGAACCTGACCTGCCTCTAGAACTTTGTTGTGACGCATTGCCACAGATTTGGATATACGCAGGGAAGGGTAATGTGGGTGTCCACAGTTTGAGGTGGCTTACAGATGAGCCAACAAACAAATCTCCAGAATCCCTGTGACGTGTCCAGGTCTCTGCTGGGAGGAGGATTCAAAATGGACATGTTCATGTTATACCCAAAGTCCACACAAGTACCCTTAAACGTTACTGAACGATATAAACTATACTCCTTATACTAAAGAACCATGAAGAGTTGCATTCATCTGTGTCCTGGGCTCTGGATTAGTAAAAGTTTATGAGTTTATGACGTCGGTTTCAATTGAATTAATAATCTTGCTGCTGTATTTTCCTGTCTTTATTTGGACTTTTGAAAATACATTTTCATTTTGGAAATGTTTAGTAGAATTTACCTTGTGTGTGTGCGCGTATGTCTAGGAATTTGCTCAAGACGAATAATTTCATGTGTTCAAACGCACCAAGAGTTGGCCCAGATGAAAACAACTCTAACTGCTTCGAGCCAAAACACAACAAAAATTAGTTTAATTGGACCATCGTGACGCTCAGAGCAAACCGAGGACATCCATTAATGACACCAAATTAAAAAACACATTTGAATAAAAGTGGAAAAAAAGAAGCAAAAGCATTTTACAACCCATCTCTTTTTGCTGTGAGGGGTGCAGGCAGCGTTTGATGCTGACACTGTTGAGTCAGTGCCTGTTGCAGAAAAGTTTAACATTCCTGTCAGAGCAGGCCAAAGAAATGTCTTCATTTGAGGAGACCAGCAGAGAATTTCAGCTGCTGAGAAATGGCTTAAAGCAGGAAGTAAAACACAGAGCAAAATCATCACTTAGTGTGGCTAAACAAAACATATAGAACTGTAGATATGATGGTATAGACATGAATCCTCAGCAGACAATAGTTAGAAAGTTGGACACCACTGAACAAATCTCATGGACTTTCATCACAGCAGCGTGTCGTGTCAGGAAAAACTTTTCAGGATTTCATGACACACGACTCATCACTACATACACACCACTCTTCAAAAATGAAACTGGTAAAATCCAAAGTCACATTTTAATGCCCGGGCAGATAAACAGAAAATGGATTCTCTCCAGAATCACTGAGCATTAATGTAGATGTGCTTGGATGTTTGAGACCTGCTTCAGGCTGGTTGTGAAGCAAGGCTGGCTCAGCTGTTTTGCAGCCAGGTTCAGCCTGGATCTAAACACACTGGAAGCTGAGGTGGGCTGGGAGCCAGACAGGGAGAGAGAGGGAGGAGAGAGAGACATAGAAACAGAGACAGAGAGAGAGAGGGAGCTGGTGGCAGACAGTGGTTTGTGTGACCAGCTTATCAACACAACAGGGGCTCTGGCTGAACAAATTGCCTTCTCTGTTCACTGTGATTAGACTGCAACCGACTTGCGCACACACGCACGTGAGCGTGCACACACTGTCACACACAGTCACTCTTAAGATGATGTGTTGGCAATCAGAGACTGGCAATTGCACCAAGATTTCCAGCTTCATTTCTTCTGTCGAGAAGGGTTCTTCAAGGACACTGTGTGTGTATGTGCGTGCACTTCCATGCGTACACACACATTCAAGGATGTGCGCTTGGGGTCACGCTGAAAACCAGTTGATCAAAGTGCTCTGTGAAAACATTCTCATGCTGGTGACATGAGACCAGCAGAGACAAGTAGAAACAGCTGTCTTGCCATCCTGTCGTTAGAGATAATTTAGGGATTGAAGGTGCTTGTGGTATTTTGTGTGACATTAATGATCTTATATAGACAAATTTCAGGACAGAATTTAGGGATATTTGCAGAAATTTAAAAACACAACCACAATGTTTATAAGAGACCTATTTCATAAACTTATTCCAGTTATTCATTCAACCCTGCTAGATTAATGACACTAAAACTAGCTGAGATTTCCACAATATTTCTGCTATTTATGAAACTGACTCAATGAACTAAAGTGCCTGATTGCTTCAATACATTTGTATTGAATTTAGTTATGGTGTGAGGACAGTTGGTGGTCTGGTAATAGTCATGAACTTTTACTCAGATTGATCTATTTTTCTCATAATTACTAAAATTCAAATACTTCTTTAAAGCTGCATTCACTGATATTTTTTTCTTGTCCATTTGAGTGAGGGCAGTGGAGAAAGGCAAAATAAATAAATAAATGCGCACCTAACACATCATCACTTCTTAAAGTTTTTAGCACAAATGTGTTAGCAATTAGCAGTTGCCTTTTTACATCCAGCAAACCCAGAGAGACATCATCATGCACAGCGGCACTTCTCTCCTGGCTGCCAGCTGGTGCAGGGTAAACCACAGCAAACCAAAAAGTCAGTCTGCATGCTGCTTCATCAGGTTCACTCTGTGCTCGATTGCCATCAGGTGTGCCTTGAAGTGATCAGGTGCTGATTAGCAGAGAATCAAACAGGTTCACATTCCCCAATACAAAAGCACTTCAGGAAGTCAACAGTAACTGGCAAGAGCAACTATAATTCTAACGTTTCTTTTATTATTTATTATTACATTTCCATAAGATGCTAAGATCCAATAAATGTACAACATCTATTCAATCTGCAGCACTACAGAAATGAGTAGACCCAGAATGCAAATATTTCCATAAGACAGCATAGATATCATAGTGCAAAGTACATGAATTTCCTCGTCGTAAGATACAACTTTACCAACAGTCTCATGAAACAATGTAGGTCAGGCATGCAAGTTACAAATGGACTCAAGTCTAATGCCTCATTCAACCCATGAGGCCTCATTCATGTGGCTCCAAGGAGTTGAGAGTTTGTATTAAAATATGACCCCTGCACAATAACTGATTTATGATATTGCCACCCCCTGGGTGAGCAGTGACTCTCTCAGTCCCTGTGAATATAAGGGAGGCTGCAGAACTGTGGTTTCTTTCCTCATCTTGGCTTGTCAGCTATTAATAAATCTCTTGTAGAGCAAACTGTTCTTCAAAAAATGTTTTTTGTATGTAATATGTACTCCTCCCCCACAGACCCGCAAACAAATTAGCATCATTAGGAGTAACACTCGTCCCCTGAGTCTGTAAATGGCAGTTCTTGTTAAACATGAAATAATTAGAAACAGAATTCGGTAAGAATCATGAAAAATTCATCTGGTAATTCCTCTCTTTACAACTGTAAAAAATAGTAGTATAATAGGAGTATTTGTATATAAACTTTCCTCTATCAGACGTTGTGATCAACAAACTTTGGACAAAGAGTTGTTCCTTGTCTTCCCAGTGGATTTACAAGTCTGTTATGAATCTTTAGAAGTAACAAGAATTCAGAGGTGATAGGATGCTCTGCTTTCAAAACCTCATATCGAGCGATTGTAATCCACTTCATCGCTAAGGCTCTATTTACGAGTCTATCTCTCTGAAGAACTGTTCACTCGTCTCTGCAACACAATCGGTGGTATTCCATGCTGAAAAGTGTCTTCAATGGAGCTGCCTAACAATTCATAACAGTCTGCCTTTAATTTGAAGGCATCGCCTTTGTTAGGTGGTACAAAGGACAATCCTCGATTCAACAGTCTTTGTTGGGTAGTCAGATCACAGCCAGATAATGAATTACTGTTTGTTCTGGCTGAGTAGTGTCCATCTGTGGGGGCTTCGGCTTCGTTTTGAACATTCTTGTGCTTTTCTTTTTTCTGGATTTGTTCGTTTGTCCCTGCTCACTCAGTGCTCCCTGTTGGTTTGCCACTCTCCTGGTTTGGGTTTTCTAGTCCAGGCCTTCGTCTTCTCCCCCAATCCCTTGTCCAATCATGCAATGATCCACTCAAGTCATCCTCTGCATCACATTCAAATTTCTTAAATTTGGAAGTTTTGAGTTCATTTTCAAAAGAAATCAGTTCTTCTTATGAAACTGTCTTCACTACCTTTGCTTTTCATCTCTTCCTTGATTCCTTGTATCGTATTCTTTATTTTTCTGTGATGTCTTGTTTTGCTCAATAACCAGCAGTGTCCAATCGAATGAGCACATATTTCAGACTCGCCCTCATTTCTGCAGGAAATCGGGGTTCTTATTCTCAGCGTGGGCATCTATTTAATTCTTAAGCCTCTGGGAATCTGTTGTACTTGCCAATTTTCAGGCAATGCGATGGACTCCATTGCAGTCAAATTTCTTTCCTTACTGAAAAGCTCATTTCTACCTTGAGATTGTTTACTTGTTTACTTTTCTGTGGCTCGATAATGACCCTCAAACTGTGATTGCTTGCTGATAATCTTTTGTGCCTTAACGTAGCAATCTGCTAATAAAATGTGTTCAGTTTATTTCTTGTGTAAAATTTCTTGTGTAGGGATAATTACACAAACTGAGCCGAATTAAATTTCATTAATATTTTCTCACCTCATAACATAAATTTATCAACATATGTCCTTTAAGGGACAGATTCATTTGTACCTGTGAATGACTTAACATATGGCTTCATTTGGCTGCGATCCAGTTTAGAAACTGTTGCTCGAGCTGTGTGAAATCATCACTAAGCTCAAACCCTCTTAGTTTAAACACTACTTGTGTTTTTATAATCCTACAAATAGCTATAGAGCTATAAATGCTATAAAAAATAGTAAGCAAAGTTGAAGAGCAAATATTTGATGTCATTTAAATGAGGCCTCGTGTGTTGTGCAAGTTATTGAAAATTAGTGATAAGTTAGAGCTGCTAGTTACATACATCCCTCAAAAGTATCTGAATCATTTCACTAATCACTGCATATAAAAGTAATTGCTACGAGGGAAAGAAGCTTTTGTGTTAATGTTAAATATCTGCTTTTAGTGTAGCTGTGCCACAGCGTCGGAGAAGACAGCTGCCAAATTTCAGCTAACGTTGTTCCCCTTAACACTGGAGCTACAGGAGTTATGAATACTCCTGAACACCAGGGGGCAGCACGGTCAAGCCTTCCCACCTGTAACCTACACTTGTATTGGTTAGACAGGAAGATTTGGTTGAAGAAGATGCTGCTGGATGTGCATGTTAACCTGAGTTTTACATGCATGTGTACATCAGTAATTATTTTTAATGAACCCAACTACAATCACGATGATGCAATCCCCAAAAATCTGGGGTATCGGCTGCATTTGTCTGCTAACTTGTGTAGCTGTCCACTATTTTCATGTAAGACCAAAGAAAGAAGTAATAAGCCAACTTAAATTAAACAAAGTTGTATTTCTGCTCACCACCAAAAGTAGTTATGCATTACTATTACTTTGTAATGCATAACTTCACACGCTGTGTCGTCCTATCTCTCTCTGTCTCTCTTTCTCTGTTAGACAAACCTATTCAGCAGAAGCAGAAATGATGTTTGCATGTGTGAGGCCGGGCTTCATTTTCTCTGTGGATATGCCACTGACAGCAAGGTGTGACTTTGAATATAAGAATTGCGACATGACTTAGACAGTCCATTTCCCTGGGATTTGGCGGCGATGGCAACCTGTCACACGGTGAGCTGGAAGAAACACAATGTGGTCTGTGAGCGCAGTCAAATCAGCTCTCATTTCCAACGCTGAATTCAGCTGCAAATTTCAGCCTTCGCTTCAGACTTGGGGTCGGACTTAAAGGAGTCCAGATCGCTGAGGTTTTAAAAGCCAAGCACTAGCTTTTACAGAGCTGAGCTTAACGGGGGCAATTTTGAACATGAACTCAGGTTGAAGGTTTTCATTTGATTTTAAAATTATTACTTCCTATTTCTCTTTTTTCTTTGCTAATTAGCATAAAAATCAGGGTAAACATAAGTAACAAAGACACAGTGGTATGTGAACCACAACAGCCAAATGCTGAAGTAGTGAACAAGTCTGGTGGGTTGAATCAGGATCGCCACGCTGGAGGCGAGGACATCCATATCATGGACGTGTGAGGGGTAGACAGATGACCCGTGCACTTGGGCTAAACAGATGTGGACAAAGGCCAAGCATGATGCAAACACAGCCTTTCAAATCTCCACCACCCACTTCAATATGTCGATTTCCATCCACCCATTTTTATGTGCAAATTGAAATGCACATAAAAACACAACATTCAAAATATATATATATTTATATTCTGTATAGAAAAAAAATGCAAAAAGTGAACGAAGTCAACAAAAGCTGAATGTGACACAAAATGCAGCGGAGACTGACTTGATGATGTACATAAAACATGTGACGTAAACATGCACTAAAGTCTCCGCTCCGCTGAGGACAGACAGAAATATAATATTTACATTGTTTTCTACATTGTTTTTCACTGTTTGAGGTTTGACTGGCAGTCATTTAATTATGCAATCTTGTTGCACCCTCCTCCTCTGCAATAGTTTAATGACATCCTACTGGAGGATTAGCACTGTCAGCTGTTTATCTCCACCAACCATCTCCTAATAATGTGGTGGATGGAAATGTGCATTAATTCCCATTTTCTTTTGCTGATTTTCTCAAAATTTTGATGGAACCCTAGCTAATATAAAATCTTAACTGGGAAAATAGGAAACAGCTAGCCTTGCTCTAATAACTCCTGCACAACTTGCATGTGATACTGTCAGACATCATTAGTAAGGGGAAATAAAGGGGGACACTGAATTGGATGTTGAGCAGTTGATGAGGAAATCTAAAGTCGAGACACTTCACACAGCATCAGTTTGACTACTCGCAGTAGCAGCTGCTACCCTGTAAGCAGAACAAGTAACAATAGTTGTAGTTGGCTAGTTGAAGAAGCAGCATAGTTACATAGACCGCAGACGGCGCTGTTGAGCAATGGCTTCAATTATCATTTCACTGCAGAATCTGCACAGCCAGCAGGGGGTGCTGTTTTCTACTTTCTCCTCACATATGGAGTGACTGAGACAAGCCGTATTTACCCTGTGGAACAAAACACATAAGTCTGACCTGGCTGATAATGGAAGCTTTATGGTTTGCTTTACATTACATCCTTGTCACTATCCTCCATTATTAACAGTCAGCTGATAACACAGACTGGAACACTATAATCAATGTCTCTGAGCAGATGAAGAAGTACTGTGTGTGCATGTATGTGTGTGTGTGTGACCTTATTTTGTGTGGGTTGCAGTGGGAAGTGATTCATTGCCGTGAACCACAAGGATTCATACATCAGTGTAACTCCACACACGTGCGCGCACACACGCACACACATACACACACACACACACAGAGGCTCATGCAGCATACTGGCACACTATAAGCTACACATCATCGTCTTCTGCACACTCAGTACGTGGAACTGGCAATCACTGAGCCCTGGACCTACTTCACTCTTGCTCCCTTTTACACTAACACACACACACACACACACACACACACACACACACACACACACACACACGCACACAATCCATGAAGTTGTGGGACCCCACACCATGAATTGGCTCCCAGTATTGGAAGATATATAGAAAAGCAAACAAATATAGAAAAACAAGGCCACACACAAACACACACACACACACACACACACACACACACACACACACACACACACACACACACACACACACACACACACACAAACATATGATTGTGTTTCCATCACTTCAGAGCACATTAAATCGACTAACATCAATTTCCTGGAGACACCACCATAACCACTACTTGTCTGACCCTAAACCGTAACCTTAAACTTAACCTTAAACTGTAAAATACAATGATTTACACTATGGCGACGTGCGTTTTGTTCTCAAAAGGAAGGCAAGGTCCCACAGTGTGATAACACTCACAGACACTCAAGCTGTGCTCACACTTGTGCAATCAAGGACATGTGAGCAATGCACACTTACAGATTACAGAACCTACCAGCAACAAACAAACTCTGTACATCTGTCCATACGGTGACGGAAAAGGGACTGTACATCAAAGGGAAAATTACAGCTTATTACAACATCTGACATCCATAGTCTTGTCCATTATTGCTATGAGAGGGAAAAAAAACCCCCACAAGGACTCACAGAAGTAGACAAGATTGAACAGACAACAGTTTTTTTAAGCCAAAAACTGCTTTCCTAACAAAAATAAGCATTACAGTAAAAGTCCACCTTGCGTTACAGCCTGTGCTGTTGGCCCCAAAAACACTGACACGTCAAACACTCTGACCTGTATGTGATCCATAACTCTAGAAATTATTGACATTGTCAGACAGCATTAGTGCATTACTGAAGAAAATATTGACTCTTTTTTCATTTTCATAATTGACAGCATTTTAATATTGACATCAGCACAGCATTGATCCTCCGTCATTGACATTGTGTCATAATGCATTTCATAAACAGCTCTGTTAGATACATAAGGAGGACACAGTCATGTTTTCAGCACTTAGCGTTAGTGTTAGGTGGACTACTTGGTCCTGTTTGACAGGTGCCAGATGAAAACCAAAGAGATGGTTTGTACACTGCAAAAGATAAATGTTAAAATGTTACTTTGATTATTCAATAGCCACGTACAATACTTATATATACTAGGCATGTCATTCTACACAAGAGCGCACATTACAAAAATGTATGTCATTTATGAGATTCATATTTAGAGGTATATTTTTAGATCTTATTTATGATGCATTAAATACTCCAGCCTCACGTGTCGCAACTGAACTAGGACTTGAACCCAAATGCACAACTCGAGAAACAAAGTACAAATAAACAATCTTTAATGACAAAGTATCAACAGAAAATCACTCTACAGAGGAATAATCACTAACTACACAAAACAAAGGAATCACTCACGAAGAGGAGAAGAACAGCAACAAAAAACACTCTGATGAGGAAAGCGACTCAGGCTAAGAAATAAGGTCAGACAAAGTATCAAAGTAACGGAAGGCAGACTAAGGCAATGGCAAGACAAAGTATCAAAAGAATACAAAAAACCGGACAAGGAACGTGGCATGGACTGGTGTGGTTCTCTGGCTTAGCAAGGCAAGACGAACTGGCACAGGACAAAGGGAGACTGTGGGTGCTTTTCATTACGTTGAATTGTGCCTCCTCGTCTCCTCTCTCCTTCGTCGACCCGGAAGTCGTTTCCCCTCCGCCATGATGAAGGATCTTCCAATTGCTTAAATGCACCTGAAGGAGACGAGGAGCGAGGAGAGAGGAGGCTTCTGAAGGAGATCAGAGTGAGGATACACCGGTGTAGCCTACGCGGAAGTCTTTTGTTATTTAAGGGGCGTGTCGTATGTGGCACACGTTTGAATCATGGCGGGAGCAGGTCTTCACAAATGTAATCTTGATTCTTGTTTCAACTGTGTCCTTTTAACAATTGTATCTGTCACCAAAAAATTAATGAAAATTCTTGGTATATATTTACGTTTTTTTAAAGCAAGGCTACAAGGCTGTTGGTTTAATCTACCACACAGCCGTCCTCTGTTATGCCTCTAACGGCATATAATTGAAACCTCATCAATAGCAATCAGGAGTAGAACAGTCTGACTGCAGATCTGACCATAATATCACGTTTTACAGCTTTTACCGCTGTGCAAACGTCATCAATAATTGACGTCGCTTCAGACTGACGCTGTGGAGCGAGCGAGGATTTTTCATTTCGGTGTGTCGTTTCCTCCGTCCTCACGTCCCTTCCTCGCATCCCTCTTTCATGTCCTCGCTGGGCGGAGCTAAGACGCGAGGAGAGGAAGCGAGTGGAGGAGACCAATTTATGGAATGAAAAGCACCCATTATATACCCACACACACCAGGTAATGGGAAACAGGTGGAAACAATCAGGGTGGGGCAGACAAGAGGAAGACACACAAGGGAAGGGGCAAGTTACCTGAAACGAGAGGAAAGTGGGATGTCAAAATAAAAGCCACGAGACAACATAGACACAAGACAAAACTAAACATAACTTAATATAATTTTCTAGACATGACATCATGTCAGCAAATGGTGGTAGTTTTAACAGTCCGGCCACATTTGTCCCCTCAATGAAATCTTCTGAATATGCTGACCAGCTACTCTAGTAGGTGAACCTTGCAAGTACTGGTGTCGACCTCCTTTAACCTTCAGAGCTGCTTCAGTTCTTCGTGGCATAGATTCAACAAGGTGCTGGAAACAGAGATATTGGTCCATATTGATACGACAGCATCACACAGTTGCTGCATATTTGTTGGGTGCACATTATAGTAGTATCGAGATTGGAGCTCAAATTTCAACATCTTACATATTGTGCTTTCATATAATAGTCCATTCCACATAAGAAGACTAACACCAGCACTTGAGCAAATATTGTTTTTACTGTCGTGTTGAAGAACCCGTGACTTCACTGAGTCGCCAACACTTCTGAACCCAAACCCTCCCCTGCATTTCATTCAGCATTTCTCCGGCACTCAGAGTTCCTACCTCCCGCTCCACGGGCGACATGTTGCTAATCAGAATTAATGCACTGACCCGGTGACACAGCAGCAGCACCACCTGGCATTATTTGGTATCTGATCAGGGGAATGTGGAAAATTGAGCTCCCATCCATCCATCCATTCATCTATTCATCCATCCATTCCTAATTTACCCAATTCGGGGTAATGAGGAGGCGAGAGACCATCCCAGCTTGCATCAGCAGCATACACTGTTGATGCCCTCGATGTTCGGTGGTTATGGCTTCCTTGGGATATTTTCTTGATCTTTATTCCCTATTCAAATGAAGAATTAAGCTCCACCAACACATGGTTCAGATGATTCTGAAATGTCTTTTTAATTATTTCAGTCGGCTCCCCACTGAGTGCTGATGAACCCAGAGGAAGAAAATAGCCAACTAAAACTCAGTGTCACATTATCGCCTTAACAGCATTTCAACCCAGACTGCCTAATCCTTTACACATCATCACACACTCTCACACACGCACACAGACAGCACTGTAGCCGATGTGATCTGGCATGTCACACTGATGTGGTACATAATGGCTGCTAATGTTATTGAATATTTTACCATAGCGTAAGCACAGTGGCTCCTTCATTCTGCTTAGGTCACACAGACAGGACGTAGAGCAGCATGCTGTTTCTTTTTATTTATCTATTTATTTTACCAGAGCCAAGGTGACTGGCTGGGTCACAGCACAGAACACTCACTTTGTTTAATATTATAAAAATCATTACGTTTCAGTCCGGATCTGCTGATAATCATTTTAAAAGGACTGACTTAAAGCAACAACTCATGCAGTTTTTATGCTTTTTCAAGCTAACATTATCGCTTACTCTGACAGGCACCGGATGGTAGTGTGGTGAGGATTAAAGGATGCACTTAGAAAATATTCGAATGTTTAATAATGCTGCAACACAAGGCGAAAAGTGTATTTGAACATCCTTTTGAACCCATTTTTATTATCACAAAAATTGGCAAACTTTTTGATCTTAAATGTAATTTTTGTGCAAAAACATCACTGACTTTGAAAAAGGGTGTCTTGGTGACTTCTGCTGCCACCCCAACACAAGGGTGGAGTATGGAGTTTCATTTGAGCTGCTCAGAGGGTTGAAAATTTGTAAAACTCAACAGCTATGTGCCTTGTTTTCGCTCTTTCTTACCATCTGTAGAACATAGTTCCAATGAAACTCTGCAACAAGGTTAAATGTAGTTTGCAATGATTTAAGCTTCACAAACAAAATCCCATTGTAGTGGGGTGGTGGCAGAGATCTCAGAGACAGATAAATGGACACATGGGCAAATAAAAGACAACTCTCTGTATGACTAGATACCACCAGAAGTCATGGCTGGATCCTGCTGGAAGTCCCGAGGTAAAAAAATAACTGCTGGGCCTCCATTAATCACTGTTTCTCCCACTCTTCCTATACAGTGACTATAGTATTTCTATACTGGAATATTACATGGCTCCAATTTAGCAGGGAAGCCAATATTTCTAATCATATAGTGAATCAGCCATTCAGGACAATGTAATGAACTTGTTCGTGCTCTCTGGTGGACAAAAAATGTAAAACGTGATTAAATAAACCCTAAAAAAAAAAAAAATAATAAAAAATGACTTACTAAAATTAAAAAATTAAAATAAACACTTACCAAAACAGCATGAGACTTTTAACTCTGGCATGACACATGCAACTACCCTTTTATAACAGTAAAGGTAAATAAAGGGTAAAGGAGAGTAGCAGGCGACAGCGAAGGCGCCTAAAGGCTTTTCCAGTCATCAGTGGAGTCTGACCTTGTCACATGCGAACAGTCCAACCTGTGTCTTCATCAGAGGATGGCTTTCCCAGTCACCATGAGGTCTATCCTCAATCCAACCTCAGGTACAAGCTTACTTCCATCTCTGCATTTCCACCGAGCTAAGCAGTTTGCATCTTTATTTCCATTAGCTTAGCGGCTAACAGTTTCACGTTCTCAGCGACTTCGTTGTTGCACACACACATAAGCACTCAGTTCAGGTTCAGTCTAATTCACTGAAATTAGGGAAAATGTGTGTTTCCAATCCAGCAGATATTATAGGTTTACAGTGATATAAAACAGTGAAGAGCAACAGATCATCACGTTAGAGAAACTGGAAACTAAAATTATTAACTCGTTATCAAAACAGTTGCTGATTAATTTTCTTTTGAGGGACTAATCCACTAATTAGTCCTATTAACCTAAGCAAATAAAACCAAACTCTGGCTGAGGTTAAGTGTTGAATGAACTGAACAATTAAGTTGAAAACGCAATCAGATCACTCTTCAGGGACTTTTTCACTGACTGGAAAGCTGTGCTGAAGAATTCTGGAAAGCCTGCAAATTGTGCGTCTCGGCTGCAGCATCAACAAACAAACCGAACTTGTTATTTATGTGAAGCAGCGAGGGTTAGAGCGAGGTTCCACTGACAAATGGAAGTGTGTTAACCCTGAGACTGCAGCGCCCCACCGAACAATCTGACTGCTAAATGTCAAACCTTAATGGGAGCACAAAATAAAGCCCAGCATTTTGTTTCGGTTTGTGAAAAGAAGGTGATGAATGTGAGAATAACTCTGTGTGTGTGGAGAGAGAGAGAGAGAGAGAGAGAGAGAGAGAGAGAGAGAGAGAGAGAGAGAGAGAGAGGAGAGAGAGAGAGAGAGAGAGAGAGAGAGAGAGAGAGAGAGAGGGAGGGAGCTGTCGGTACATGTGGTGCTGATTTCAAACAGGACAGTACTTTCCTACTTGCTGTCCATGTCTCTCTCATCTTTCATCTCTTTTCCTCTTATCTTTACCACCCTCTCTCTCTTTCATCCACCTTTTTCACACACACTGTTTTTCTATCCTCCAGTCCCCTCTCTCTCTCTGTCTCTCTCGCTTCCTCTGTTTCACGCCGCTCTCCCACATTTCCATCTTGAGACATTAACTAAAAACAATGCTCCCTTATCACAGAGTGCCTCTCATTTTCTGTGTTTTCCGCTCATTTCACCACATTCCCTGCGACTGGCGTGAAAAACGAGCACTCGGTGTGGAAGCAGCCCTGTGCTGCACTCTCCTACACACAGCGGTGGGTAGAAACAGGAGTCAGGAATCAGTGTTACAGCAGCTTCTTTTTTCTCCCCTAAACGGATCAATAATGAAGTGAGGTTTTGTTCTCACAAAATAATCCATCACATCAATGTTCTTTTTCAGTTCTAGATTTTTCTTGTTCTCTTTCTCCCTATCCCCATAGTACAGATCTATTGATAATGTAACTGATCTTCTTCTCCACGCAGCAAATTTGAAGTTAAATCTCTCGTTTTTCTGCCGTTTTATTTCCAATGGTTGTTGTGCCATGTGATCCTAATGCGCTGTGACGTGTTGACTGCTGCCAGCTGAAAGACTTCACTGAGGGAGGGACACTGAGGAGGACAGGAGGAGTGGATCCCTGCTCATGATCGAGTGAGAGATCCTTGCAGAAAAAAAGAAACACTCTATTTTTACTGGCCAAAAAAACTCGAGATGCACGTTGAGAAACTGCCAGCACGATGAACTTTACACAGCGCGCTGCGAGTGTGTATACGGCATAGACTACCTGATGTGTGCATAGACCCACAATGATTTCACTCCCTGAGAAAAAGGCTACAGTATAGCACCACAAAATGGTCCTTTGCTTACACAGTGTCATATCGTCTACAGAACCCGACCATTTGTTCTGTTTTTGTTCATTTTCTACAAATCACTTTACAACACAGACTTGACTCTTGCTTGAAAAAGGTCATCAATCATGGTGGTCATCATGTCTGCCTTTAATGTTCAGTGTCAAAGGTATATTATCATTATTTGTTAATTACGCCATTATTATAGTTGCAGGCCCCTCTCACACCAAAGCATGTAAAGGACCTCCTGATGAACTAGAGGCAGTGTGTCAGTGCGACAGATCCGGATGATTCCTAAATCTAACCAAACTGTGACCATGGCCATTTAATGAGAAGGTGTTGTTTTCACACCTACACAATGCAAAACAACTTTAGCCCAATATAATATATTGTTGGGATCAATATTTAGGAATTTTTAAAAAAATCTGCTAACAATATGTCAACTGGTAGTAATTTAAACACATAACATAAATGATATTGATAAAGATCCCTTTGATTTGCTGACTGGAGCTCAACATGATTTTCATTATTAATCCATCTAATGATGTTTTTTTTTTAATTGAAATTATTATTATTTTAACTATTAGCTGTTATCAAGACTTGTTTTCAAAAGGTCAATGCTCCAGCATTATTTGCCATACATGGTTAAAGCACAATGAGTTTGGTGGCACAATTACACATCTATATGTGTACATGATACATGATACACTCATGTATCATGTATGGAGTGATACACTCATGTATCATGAGTGTGACTTTTTGTTTATGTTGTATATAATGTATGTATGTATGTCTGTTATCCTGTTTTTATTTAGGTTTGTTTTATGTTGTTTGTGACAACCTAACTCGGGACTGCGGATGAAATTTAGCTATTGTGCTAATTCCAGCACATTTACATTGTTGCCTATAGTGCTGATATGTTGATTAATGTGCACTGTCCCAATTCAATAAATAAATAAATTAAATTAAATGACAACTTAAATGCTGCTGTATCTGCCAGAAGAGGGTCAGCAGTCACACAACAGTCAGACAGCATACATGATCTGTAGTATACTGGCTAAACTGTCTCTATGAAAGGCTCCACATCAGAAACACTGCTGCCACACCAAGTTCTTCATATATCTGTTTAGGCTGTGTGCATTCGTCAATGCACTCTACAAATCCTGGGTTCCTCCTGTCTTACAGCAGTCAGACTCGCTGTGTAGAAATATGGTTTAATTTCCCTGTGAGCAGCAACAAGGTTGGATTCACACAGACAGAGAGAAACTCAGAGAGCAGGACTCAGACGCAGATGCAGAGGGGATTTTGCTTTTCAAGGAAGCAGTGACAGCTCACATCTAAAGCACTCACAGACCGCTGCTGTTGAGACTCAGAATGCAGCGAGAGATGGAAAACTGACGGGAAGAGAAAGCCGGTATGTGTGGTGTTTGTGTTTTGCAGGCTAAATAAGACAGAGAGCATGGAGATACAGAGGCACCCACTTCTTTCCACAACAAGGACCTGATGGACGACAGCCTCTGAGTGCTGGGTGAAATGTTGCTGGAAAATCCCTGTAAGCACGCACGCACACACGCACACTTCCACGCATATACACGACTACAAGGCGGTGAAAGGAAATTCATGTAAAAAATGTTGATCTTTTCATCTTGACACCCTGTCAACCTTGTTTTCTACTTTCACGCCACCAAAGCACAGTGAAGTGAACCGAGCGAGCAGAACGTCCCTGAACTCAACGTCAGACAACACACAGATTTTAGTTGGAACGGGATTCAGTGAAGCCGTTATTTCCCATTAACTCACGCCACTGGAAATGTATACTTTGCAGTCAGATGGCTCATTTCCATCAGCTGTTTGCAGACCAGTGATGTATTTTTAACAGGAATGGATACTGAGGACTGGTTTGAAAATCAAAATATTGATGAGCTCCAGGGTAGTCAGTGCTGCTGTTGGTATTTGATCAACGGATCACTGAATTCATGTAACTGTAGTGCCCCTACACTACAAAACGGTGTTTTCCAAACTTAGGATGAGGACCAACAATGGGTCACGGACCTGTTTTCATTGGCAGAGTGAAATGCACAACAATGCTATGCTATGCCTCTATCCTTGCGGACCTGCAGCTGGAGATGTGTGCGTGGACATACAAGCTTCAGCAATCTGAACTGTTGTTATTGTCTTAGCAGTATGAAATTCGTTCTTTATGTTTTAAACCTCATTTTAGCTTCGGCTGAACTTTAGAATGTATTTTCACACAGGACTGAGGAATCACACACAATCTCCAAAATTATCCAGAAATCCTTGGGGTGATGTGAGAGTCTTTAAACTGATTTCTCTAATCTGATTCAACAACTTAACTGGCGTAAAGGGAGAATTTGCAGCAGTTTGAGGAAGCACAAAGATGAAATGAGATTCAACATACTGAACTTCTTGAAACCTGAACACAGAGTCAAAGCTCCCTTTAAGCTCCTTCAACATCAGAGAAAGTCAATTTTTTCCATGTTTCCACAGCAAACCTGTTTTTTTTTTTGTTTTTGTTTTGTGTGTGTGTGTGTGTGTGTGTGTGTGTGTGTGTGTGTGTGTGTATTGATGTTAAGCACTTTGTCACAGTAGGGATGCATCGTGTTGTATTTACTATTGTATATTACTGGATATCTCATTTTTGACTGACTGAGAAGTATGGAAGTGCATGATACATATATCAGCCATGAATGTACGGCAAATGTATCGTTCAGTGTTACTCAATTCAGCACACGACACAACATCTGATTGTGAATGCTGAGTGCTCTCTATGAAGGTGATTCAAGACAAATGCACTCTTGTGAGATTCCTTGGCTGGAGTCTCCATTGCAGACAACAGTGAACAAATATATATATATCATATAAACATAAAAACAGACTATAAAGCAATAAAAGGTATGGAGCAATAAAATAAAAAATAATTATATAAGAACAGAATATAAACACCAATAAAAGGTGCATATACAATCTAGCTCATGTAACTAAGCACTAAACCTAAATATAACTGACAAACACCTGAAGTCGACCTAACATATTGACACTAGTGCAGAGCTCCAGGCATGTCGCCCTCCTCGATGGAGCCATTGTCATTAAAAATGATGACACGAGGAATATCTAACAGGAGGCCACACAGACAAAGAGATCTGATATGTGAAACAGACGAATATCTTAAACCAAACATTCCATCAAACCCAATGATAAACTGTGATTTGGGGTCTTTTTGTGCCATTCTCAAACAAAGGAAGGAGGGTTTTTTCAGGCCGGTGTTCTAAAGAAAATAGGATCTAAAATGATGTGGGTCTGCAGCGGGTTGTATTCAGTGCCCACCCAGGGAATATCAGGCTTTCACGGATATTTGGATGACTGGTTGGCAGTTCATCCAAAGGAAAGTGACATTTAGACTTAGATTTGCGCTTATGAGCAACTGAGTCATGACTGCTTTTATCATCCAATGAAAAAGCTATTTGGAGATATCTGGGCTTATTACCTCTCAGGCTGTGCTGTTCCCTGTCATCAAAGGATAAAAAAAAGAAGGTATTTGGGGAGATACTTCAGCGAGTGATGGGAAGAGAAATAATGATATTTAAAGGGACAAAATCAGGAAACGCTTTTTTTCTGCTGCACTTACTTCAAGACCTGGCCCCTCGCAAATCATCTTCCATTTGTTCATTCAAAGTAAAAGGGCAGAGGAACATCTTTCAGGCTCTCCCAATATCCACTGTTTTAGAGACGGACTGACTCACAGCGATATAGAAATGGAGCATTCCACATCTTTCTGGTCAAGGTCAACCCGACCAGGAGAGGATTACTTATACTGTCAGGAATCCAGACATCCCTCTACAATCCCTCCTCAGGTTATTCAAAGCACCTTTTCTAAAGAATTCACCATCTTTTAGAGGTACCTGAATTCACAGTACACCAGTCTCAGGTGTTGCCAAAGAGAAGAAATATTTCTCTGAAAGCAGAATTGATTCTGTTGCTCATATTGCTAGTCAGGGTCTTGGCTGTAACTGACCACTCCATCACAGGTTTGACGGGGGGCTGAGATCCGAACTGGCTCATTGCCAAAGGTTTATGTAAGGCATATCCCATCAAATGTTCGGCCATGACTAGGGAACAAATGGCCTTATCCTCAAAAACTTACTTAAACATTTTAGATAAAATTTACCAGGGATGAATGACTGCAGGGATTAAAACAACCAAATATGATCCTCAGTCGACCGAAGACCTGAATGCTGCTTACGCTCTTCTGCTTTCTCTTCTGTTGTTGATTATGGGATACAGATGAGGTTGAAGGAATCCTCACTCTTCACTTAAGTTGCATGCAGAAATTAAGAAATGGTTAAGATAATATTAAGGCATCTTCTACCTTTTTGAGAGAGGGTGGTTGCCTGGTGTGCTCAGTGCCATGCAGAACAGGATTGGCCGACCTGGACGTACAGTATCAAGGCTAGTGTACACAAAATAGTTGATGCATGGATACACAGTATTACAGAGGAAGGGTAAACTGTGACCTCCAGTCGGTGAATTATTCTTGCATAATCTGAGGCTTAAGTCTGGATCCAAGCGTACTTCAGCATGTATGACAAGCAAAATGGTCCAATTTTTACATTATTTGGGAAAGGTTTTTTTCATGGCCATGGTTAAGTTCAATTAAAGTTTTAAATAAGGGCACAGTTTTTGCGCATACAGTGATGAAGTTTCTTTTTTATTAATTCCCTGACAAACACAAATTCTCCCAAAAAAGCACATTTTAAAACACGAATCTCCTCTTACTGCCCAGCTGAAGAACCCCATCTCATTATTGGCATCAGGCCACTAGCCAAAATTCTATAGATGTAGGATTTTCACAATTCTGCAGGTTTTTTCCGCCCAGAAACTAAAGGGGGAAAAAAGCGTCCACTCTGCAATCAAAACCTCGGTAACTTCAGTTTAAGTGTATTTCCACCAGCAGCTCTAATTAAAACCGCCGACACATGCACAGCTATGACGTCTCCCAGAGCTTTGATGTGAGCGGCACTTACATGGAGGTGATGTTCTGCAAAAGGTCCTCGATGTTCCCCGTGCTGTTCCCGGCGCTCCCGGTGCCCTGGAAGGACAGCAGCGAGAATGACATGGGGATGCTGCTGTCGGACTTATTGCAGTAGATCTCTGTGGACGAGCAGGCGCAGGTGAGCGGACAGTCCTGCAAGGACCTCAGGTAGTTGTGAAAGAAGACGCTGAGCACAAAGAAAACCTTCCAGCTGCACCATATCCTGGGAGAGCGACGGACGCCGTATGCGCCAAATAACGCACCGAATCCATCCATGCTGTCACGATTCAAGTCCCCAGATTTCTTCGCAACTTTGCGGCGCAGCAGCAAGAAAAAATGACTCAAATCCGCTCGTTCAAAGTCCGCTCCGCGCGTACGTGGGTGTATGAATGCGTAACTCGGCTTCTCGCCTTATTTCTCACAGTGGAGTTCAGATGTTAAATAATAAAAAAAAAATCCATCTCCCTTTATGTCTGCGCGTATCCATATGCGTGTGTGTATGTGAGCGTGTCTCTCTCTGTGTGTGCGTGTGTGCGTGTCTGTGTGTGGGTATGTCAAATTTTGATGATGCCAGTCACGGCTCTCCTGCTCGTTAAAAAAAAAAAAAAAAAAACCCACAGAGGTGTGTTGGAAGGAAAACAAGCGGGAAAATCCGAAAATATTCCAGGTATATGACATGGAGAGGTCTAAGCGTGAGCTATCCACGTCTCTTTCTCTTCTTCTCCTCTCTCTGCATCGTTTTATGACAGCCCTCCATCTCTCTCTCTCTCTCTCTCTCTCTCTCTCTCTCTCTCTCTCTCTCTCTTTAGCGCTGTTGCTGGTACCGGGCGGTGGAAATGGTGGAGAGACACAGAAAGACATGGGGAGGCAGAGAGAGAGAAAGACTCCATCCTCTGAGCTTTAAGTCCCACCTACTGGGCAGAGTGGAAACTGACACAGAGCGCGAGCGCACAGAGGGCTGCACGCCGCAGCTGCTTTTGGTTTGAGATGGCAGTGAAATGCATGGAACTAAACACAATGGCTCTATCCAAACACACACACGTGCACATCCAGGTATGTCTTCTGTCATGAAGTTAAGAGCTCTGCAACATTATTTCTGTATATTCAGAAGAAAATCACCTGTGTGAAGACCAACCAAGCAAAGTGGGTACCTGGCCCAGAGCCACACAACCCAGGGGGCCCAAAAAACCCAAGGTTCACTGTATATAGACTGGTTGCATGTCATTTGATTCTGTCTCAAAGAGGGGCCCTATGTCAAATCCAGTTTTAGGACTGCCTTGAGCTCATAGTCGCTCAGAAAACCTGGGGTCAGGTTAATTGTTATCATACCTCTGTTGGCCCATCCTGTGTTGTGACATTGATTGTGGAACATCATGCGATACATTTCGGACTTTTGGGCCAAAATGATGGCGATGGTCGCTTCACTTTGGCTCAGAGCGCAATATCTCTATTGAAACTCACATGAATTTGTTTTGGATATTCTTGGTTGATAAAGTTTCGAGCAGTAATAATTTATTTTTATTTATGTATTCATTTATTTATTAATTTTTTTGGAAACTTGGGGCTGCAGAACAAGCTGCAAACACAACACTGACATATCGTATTCACTCTTTTAGCTCTGGTTTGGAAACGCAAGCAGTCAGACAGTCAGGCAAACAGACAGACAGACAGTTTGTCCAGCTTATCTAAACTAGTGCTTTAACTGTTTCTGTAATAGCATGGGTTTATATTTTGAGCCAGACAGAGGATAACGCTCCCAAATCCTGAATGATAAAGTTTTTAAAAGTTCAATACCAATAACTTTTTTAATGACTTATTTCATGAGCAGAATTGACAGACTGGTCCAAAATAAATGGACTTTCTTTGGTTGTGATGAAAGACCAATACACAAACTAACACAAACTGTCCAAAGTCCAAAGTCCTTGAGAGAGTAAGCCCTCAGAATTATAGACCTGAGTCATCTCATCGTTGTGTGTGTGTCTTTCTGATCATCTTTTTTCTCCCCTTGGACGCTTCTGTCTTTTAAAAGCTCCACTTAAACTGGGCATAAAGGTAAAATCTTACCCACTACAAAGCACTGAGGAATCCATGCTGGTTCAAGAACACCAGTAGGCTTAGCAAACAGTTTGATGTTCAGTTCAGGGAGACGTTACAGTAGGGACACACACACACACACACACACACACACACACACACACGCAAACACTGTCAGCTGGGCTTAGGGCCTCTAAGAAACTCGAGAGACTGAGGAGCCTCAGATACTAGAACCAGTTCAGTGATCACCAGTGCTGGAAGAAGTACTCACACCTTTTACTTTAGTAAAAAATACTTCTTCTACTTTCCTTAAAGATGTATAACCATTGTGCAGGAATACTCTGTTACAAGTAAAAGTAATGCATTTAAAACACATTAGCAACAAAATATACTTACACTGATTCTTTATTTTTGCATCAACACTGATGTAGCGAAATACTTGCATATTTCTTTGCATATCGGCGAAGTATCACGCAGTAGAAAAACAGAAATGCTACAATAAAAAAGCAAGAATATAAGTTCATTCAAACAGGAAATAAAATGAGAAATTTCCTGTCTCTGAAGGTCTTTTTCCTTTAGCTCATGAATGCATACAGCACTGTAGTAACTTTACATAAGCTACCTTTGATTTAGTGGCTGTCTTTAAGTATGTCACTTACTGTGTGTTGCATAACACCCCCTGGCCCAGGCCTGTGACTGTGGCTCTGGGTGCACACCAGAAATATCATTAATAATAGGCCATATGTGCAATTTATCCTCATAGGGTGATCAAATACACAATGTACAACTTTGTTTAATATGCCCTGAACCAGCTTTAAATTAAAATATAGATAATCCCTCAATGACACCACAACAACTAACACAAAGTCACTTTGAGTCCTTTTTACACCTTTTAAATTTGATATTTGAATAAGAGAAAATATTTAGAAAGTTTTACAATCCGTATTTGAATCACAGTAACAGGCATCATGCTGAGGAACTAATGGCAGTCATTATTTCATATTGTTCGGTTTTTATTAAGGCTGTGTACAAGAATGAATTGTGACAAAATGACAGGAATGTCTGTAAAATCCATTCATACATTCATTGAGAATATTGCTTTTAAAATCATTTAATATTTGCAGCAAGCCACAGCCTCAAAGTCCGTGCTAGCTGTCACATAATCTGATCGTGATTGCATTCAGGACATCCAAAGAGACGGACAGCCCTATGAACTCACAGAGTGAGAGGCAGCAGCCACGCTGCAGCGACACACTGGGCTGTTAAGCAGCGCTCCCTCTGAAGACAGTGTATCAGGAGAGGGGAGCTGCCTTCCTAAGTGGAGCACCCATGTGCGGACCTGTGGTGGGTTGTTTCACCAGGAGCAGGACAAGGAGAACAAGCTTGTGCTCAGAGACGACTAATATCCAGCAGAAAAACTGCGTTCTTGTCATATTGGAGTCGTTGTAATTATCAGATTTGACATGAGTATCCACGTCCAGTTTGGACTGGGAAACTCTTCATATAAAAGTAAATAAATATTGATGCTTCATCTCAGTTAAAGTGTGTTGGTCAAGATAATTAAACCCATAGTTAATGGTAATACAGCTATATACTCACCCATGAGTTGTCTGTTTATGTGACCACTTGTGTCATAAACATAGGTATCTTCTCCGTCTTTACCATCAATTCCATACAACATAATGAAAATATGCTATTGAGTTGCATTATGGGAAATGTAGGATTCAGGGTTTTGATCATCAGGACTAAAAGTGAAGATATTTCATCCTCTGCTGCTTCAGTTTTGAGTTCCCCAGCTTTATGGAAATGTAACCTGAATCACTGGAGCACCCCTCATGTAAGGCGTGAGCTGCTGGCACGACTCCACAGCATGTAAGTTTCTAACACGAGCAGCAAAGAAAGATTTTGTGTTTGTCTGTAAACTATAGAACTAAGAAAAAAAACATGGGTAAAAGATCTTATCATTTATTGTTTGACATTTTGGAAAACAATTATTATTCTTTGATAGCAATCAATATAAACTTTGTAAGTGAAGACTGATTAAGGCCCAGCTGTCTAACAGCAAACAATGTAATGAAGGAAATACAAAACGAAAGTAATTGGCTGATTTTATCTGGTTTTACAGCAGATTGGTCTGTTTTATGTCATCAGAAAATAAACCCTACAGTATCTTTTTGTACGAGCATCTAAGTTGATCTGTTTGTTGATGTCTGCACCATATGGCTTGTAAAATTAAAGGATCCTTTCTTTTATTGTCTCACCCAGATGGAGTTGAAAAGATTTATTGATGATAAGTTCTTAATAATTGTTCAGCCTCCATTTGTAAACAAATGGAGCATCATCTTCTGAGGACCTTAAGCAGCACAATGGCTCATGTATAGTTAAAGGTAAAAAAAATTAAGCCCAGGTTAAGACACGCCTAAAGTCTAAAAATCGCTTCATTTGTCTTCTCTGTACATTCAAATGTCCGTGTTAAAGCTGTGGTCGGCAGGTTATTTTTACACCATCGGGCAAAAACTCCACAATTACCTTTGAGCATATTGTAAGTCAAGTGACCTGAGGGAAACTAGACCTCTGCCTCTCCTCTTGTCTCTTGACGATCGTATCGACAAGTGGCAAAGAGGCAAACAGTGGGGAATAACTTTTGAGGGGGACAGTGGTATGTGTGTGTGTGGTGTTCTCGCCTCTCATCCTGATGTTAGAGGGTGGCACAGCTGCCTCTGAAGCCTGGGTCCCTCTGCCCTGGGGCCATGAAGTGGTTGAGGGACGTCTTTGAGGAGACGAGAATGGCAGTGAGAGGGAGCGGGCTCTTGGCGAGGCTCCCACCGTGGCACGCAGGCTCTATGAAGTATGAGATTTACCAGGGCAAACTGACTCCTTCAGCTGCTGTTTATGAGACAGCAGAGAGAGAGAGGCAAGGTTTTGCTTTGCGAACGCTGAAGTGTTGCCTACTGCAGCCAACAGTCGCCTACTGCCATCAGTTTTCACATGCAGCCTTATTATTGTGCGCAGGCAGGTGAAAGTGGAGCCTGAGAGGCAGCGTTGTGGTGTGTTCAAGTGTTGGTGAGGAGCTCAGAAATTTGAGGTTTGAGAGCCAAGTACATAGCAGCAATACAATTCCTATCTATGGCACAAAAGTCAAAATAAAAAGTAACGACAAGGGTCTTTGTCTTTATCGTCTTTGTCTTTATCAAAGCTGATAAGAAAATTTAGCTCTCCATCATGTCTTCTTTTATTTTTGCCAACTTTAAATCTTTGACCTGTTGAACTTGGCATTCGTGACGTCAGAATGTTCCCATCTCAGTTTAATTAACTTGCTGAGCAAAATACCAGAACCATACCAAATAAGAATGATGGTCTAAACCATGAAAATACTGGTAAAAAGTTGTACAAACATTCACTCTAACTAAGGGACATTGGAGGTGACTGTATGCTGTGTCAGTTGTTAGACAGATGCTGTTTTGGATGGCTTCATAAAAAAATAAAAGAAAATGAATATAAAAGGAAAGAAAAATGAAAAACAATAAGGAAAACACTATGTGTGTGCTTCTGATGTCATACAGTATTTGACAGTTGCGCTCTTGTTTTCTGCTTGTTTCGTCTTCACTGTAAAGCACCGCACGGCTGCTGCAGTTACATCTATTCCACTGTGCTTTTTGGCTAAAAGGGTTTTGTCCCACCCATTCCGATGACATCAATCGTATGTTAATGTCATGACTTCTTAATGTACCTATGACCATAATGCATTATGGATGAACCATTGATTCCTAATGGCTAGTTAATGTACTGCATGTGACCAGTCTGTGGTTTCATGACAGATGGAAAGAAATTAACCTCTCTTTCTTTCTCTCTCTCTCTCTTGCTTTCCCTTCTCTCTCTCTCTCTCTCTCTCTCTCTCTCTCTCTCTCTCTCTCTCTCTCTCTCTCACACACACACACACACACACACACACACACACACACACACACACTATTAATTCTAATTCAGTTTTTTATACATACCTAGAAACCTAGAAGATTAATATCCTGTCAAGTTGTAGTTTTCTTCAGTATTGGCTCTCCTGCAGCTTATTATTGAAATTTCTATGTATCTTATCTGTTATCTTGTCAATTTTCAGACCCACAGTGGCAACATCGATCCAAAGATGGCAATGTTGATTGGCTTATTGGTCCAATACTTCGGTTCAGTTATATATCTCAACAACTACTGAATGGACTGCCGTCAAGTTTGATACAGACATTCAAGTTTCACAGAGGATAAATTGTAATTACTATATTGTTCTAAATATACAGCAACCCAGTCTTGTTTCTGTAGAAAAAGAGGCTGGGAGACATTTTCAAGGTGTTTTCAGTTCTCAGAAATACATTTCCTCTCTGGCAGGAAAACACTTTGCATGACCTGTAACCAGTGATCAACTTTTAGGGTTGACTGATGCTAAAATGCACATAATAAACACGCAGGAAAAAACTTGCTAGTCTGGTAAAATTAAGGCTACAAAAACAATACATAGACTGACTCACTCTGTGGCACAAGAGCTCGTACTCACTCCAGTCACGGATGATGTCTACTGCCCTGAATATGTTACTGTCTAGTCCTTGAATATAATATGAGCTCCACTTTTTCTAACATAATCCGAAGAAATGATTCAGGCCAATATGGTGATTTCCTGACTTTTTGGCTATTATCATTCAGCTCAAAATGCCACTTGTGGAACACTTCAGGTCATGACAGGGACCTGCACTGAGCTTTATGCCAATGCTCCTTATGGCATGTTGAGAGGTGTTGGTTGTATATCTTTGTGTCACATGTGTGTGTGTTTGTGTGCGCGTGTGTTTCCCCCTGAACCTGTTAGCGAACTGTCAGTCAGCATATAGAGAAATATTGATGAAATGTGTTTATGAACCAAATCGGAGATGGGGAGAAAGAACGAGAGAGGCAGAGAGAGACTTGAATATTGCTCGCTGTCAGTCAACGGGAAGTTGTGCTAAAACGAGCTCCATATGAGATGGGGGGAAAAATGTTTGATCCCTGGGAACAATGCAAACAAAACCCAAGCAGGTCTATGAATACACACGTTATACTGCAGCCAGTAAACAATTTCTGTTTCAAAACTGAGTTCAATTCAAGCCTCTTTTTTTTCAGTTGACTTCACCTTTACTTATATGTTTGTCACAGGTGCGTGGTATCACTGTCATTACATGAAGAAATAACAGAAGCAACACAGAATCAGTCTTCTAAATGCAGAGGCTGATGGATGCAGAGGTGCTCTAAGGTGCAGTTCCTCTAATGGCCACTTGATGTAGGCTCTCTAAAATGAAATGCTTGGTACATTGCTGTTTTTATTTTTTATTTTTTTCCTGAAAACTTCCATTTGGGGGACCAGGGTCAGTCATTTTCAAATCTTAGACATACAGTTTTAAGGAAATATTACATATGTGGTTTTATTTTATATCTTGAGACTGGGGCAAATGGGATGCCTCGAGTCCTCGACCTTTAGAGGCCCTAAATCCTGTGACAAGGGTTTGATTTGTTTAATCTCAAAGTTGTTTTGCGTTTGCGCTAAATGACAATCTAAACTCATTAAAACATAAGTGGCTAAGGCTCATCATTATGCTGATGCATGTCTCGAAAAACGGGTTGCACGGTGGCGCAGCAGGTAGTGCGCGTGCCTCACAGCAAGAAGGTTGCCGGTTCGATCCCCGGGTCAGGCGGGGCCTTTCTGTGTGAAGTTTGCATGTTCTTCCCGTGCATGCGTGGGTTCTCCGGCTTCCTCCCACAGACCAAAAACATGCTCATTAGGTTAATTGATGACTCTAAATTGTCCGTAGGTGTGAGTGTGAGTGTGAATGTTTGTTTGTCCTTGCATGTGGCCCTGCAATCGGCTGGCGACCGGTTCAGGGTGTACCCCGCCTCTCGCCCATTGTAGCTGGGATAGGCTCCAGCCCCCCGCAACCCCGAAAGGGATAGGCGGTATAGATAATGGATGGATGGATGTCTCGAAAAACAGCTGAAATACTCATCGCTCAAATTAGGATGTCCTGACTCCAATAACAACTGGTAAGCAAACGCAGGCGTCAGAATAAAGACCTATGGACGACTTAACAGACTCTTCATCAATGTTATTCTACTGTATCATCGCAGTTGCGGTGCACATATTACTGTAAGAGCTGTAAAACTCTGGAAAAGTCTGGAAAAAATTCTGCGTGTTTCAACTCACTCAGTGGACATGTTTATGTGTGCGTGAATCTGACAGTGTGACAGTGACAGAGAGAGAAAAGACCGGTCATTAGAGAGACAGAGTGTGATCGATGTCAGTTGTGAACAAGGATGCTGTCTGTCGACAAAATCAGCTCTCCAGCAGCCTTCTGCAGGTTAGGTTACCATGACAACATAGGACAGAGAGACAGCGAGAACGAAACAGAAAGCAGAGGAAATGTGGGACAGAGACTGACTCTATCCTGCTGAAGTTAAACACGCAAGCAGCACGACGAGCAGAACGAGAGACTGATGATTTTTAGCGTTCTCTAACCTGTGGAGGCTTTGCCGCATGGATGCTGCTCGCTGCAGCCTCAATGTGGCTGACAGCTCGTCAAGATGAATGACAAGTGCTGGGGTGGGAACAAGACCGTCTGTGAGGGAGGAGGGCGGAGCTGACAACACACTTTCTGTCACCAGAAGAAAAGTTGAACATAATAGCTTTAAAGCAGCCATAAAGAATGCAGCCCTCCATTATTTAACAGAGAGACAAAATGACAAGGGACAGAGGCCTTGTTGTTCACAACACTATGGAATCCAGCGAAAAGCACGAGGTTGACGATAGAGGTATGGAAATGACTAAGAACCATTTTAGACAGAGATATGATGCACTGAAGAAACATTGTGATCAGTGAATTGACTTTGTTAAACTCAGGGCTGGAGGTAATGAATCAGACTTTGTCTCATTATTTGAACAAAGGCATAACTTTTTACCTTTTGGAAAATCTAGTAACTCTACTCTAAATATTTCAGTGCTCTTTCCACCGCTGGTTGAACTATAGGATGTGAATTTGCCATGTAAATCCATTCTAAAGACCCACTTTTGACATAATAACTCTAGATTATTAAGCAGAACACACGTCATATAGATATAACCGAGTTATTTTCAATCTCAGCTCTCCCATAGCTATAGTTTCCAGGTGGCCTGAAACCTTACCTGTGTTAAAATCAGAGGAACCACGGATTAAATGCAATAGTTTCTGGTGCCAGACAAGTCCCGGCTGTGGGTCAGGCCTTTTCTGATGGTCCTGGAACTTCTTGGGCAGAGTGCCCAGCGCTCAGTGCTGCAGACCACCTGCTCCAACTTGTGTAGTGTTTCTTCCACAAGGTAAGCACAACTGGTTGCCACAAGAATAGATCAATATTAAGACAGGGGGTGGACATTTACTGCCGTGTTTATTGACGTTTAAAGGAAAGGTTATGCAGTGAGCTGCCTGAATATTCAATTGGTGCAACTGAATGAGAGAAACAAAATTCGTCAACACAAATAAATTTAGATTTAGGAAAATTCAGTTTTTATACTTAGCTTTTTGTTTGTTAGTTAGTTTGTTTTGTTCATGAGAAACATAGGCTCAAAATCAACACAGACGACCTCCTGAGCAACGTCCATACTGGAAACATCGCTGCCGGCCTGCAATTGCGTTTCCCAACAAAACATAAATTACTAAACATTCTAAGCATAAATGTAAGCATATATAAGAACATGACTTCTATGTGCAGCACAGTTGCAGGAGTAGTTGCCTTTGGAGACAGGCGTTCTGGAGTTTGCCTCAGCTTTGCCACCACCTTCATTACACCCATGAACCCCGTAAATACAAAGAACAGCTGGATGACTGTTACGACCCCCAAAGAAATGGCTCACAAAAGAGGTCTAACATAATTAAATGAGGAGTTTTTCAGCAGAAAAAGATTAAGTTTATTAATACAAATAAACCAGTCAACAAAAAAAAACAAAAAAACAACCTCAACCAAACAAAAGGACTGATGGGCCAGCCAAACTGAACAAAAGGAAGGAAAGAGCTCCAGACCAGCCCACATAGGGCCGTAGGATCTGGGATCTTTCCTCTACCCTGACAACATCACAACTAAACCCTAAAGGAAATAAAGCCATGAAAACGAGACCCATCAAAGAAAACAAACAAGAGCAAGAAAGAAAGGTCAGTCTCATCACAGAGCGCCACCAGCAGACTGAGGAGCGCATAACAATGACTGTGTTGTTGTTTCCTTGAGTGTGAGAACTGTGTATCAACAGTGTTGTAGCTTTATAACCTATTATCTGACTAATTTAACAGATTTCTTCAGTTGTGGTGGAAACACAAACACAAACACAAATGAACAAAAAGGACTTATATTTCCTTATGTTTTAGTTCCTGAGACACCACAAGGCCTCTTTCATTTGCGCTCTCCTGACTGAACTGCAAATATCACAGCATCCTTTTTGCTCCGCCTTTGCATGTGGACTTTCTAAGCAGGTAGAAACACTCCTGCCTTTAGATGCATCCATCATACTTACTAGTTCATTTGAAGCATACTGAGGCCTTTAGGTTCTGGAGCCACTGGGTTAAGAAGGCCTATTATCTGTCTTTCTTACACAGTTTTTTTCCTAAACTGACTTACTGCTCTGTTCAATGCAGATTACGTTCACATTTTGTCTTTTTATTTTTGTAACGTGTAGCTCAGTTGTGCTGTGTATCACACATTTATCCATTGAGTTGAATGGGACCATGAGGACGAAAGACGTGATGATGAAGAAGATCCATCTGCTCTAAATCACATTAGGACTATACAGGAGAAAGCTAAAATAGCAATCAGCAGTGAGTCTATAGCCTATAAAGGAAGGAATCTCTGTCTGTCCTTCAATTTTCTTGACAAACGTTCATCTGATTGACATGACACTTGGCGGGTGTATTGCTGAAGACTCAAGGAAGTGAGTGTGAGGGAGTTTGGATGACTTATAACCAATAAATTATCAAGAATTATTACATTTTGATGGACCATTTCTATTTTTTGCTGCTGTTTTAGCAGTCCAGGAAACTCACAGACCAATTGCATGTGTTGTAAATCATGATGCTTCTCAGCCAATCAAATCAGTGCATTCCAAAGCAAACACAGCGGGGCCCGGTCAAAGCACATGTTCCAACAGAAAACAAGCTGCAGCTAACAAACCTCACCAATGATCATCTCGAGTGTGGGAGTACTTTAAACAGGGACTGATTGGATTCAGCGTGTATTTTGACCACACTGCCGCTGGTGGTGATTGTTGGTATGAACTAAGAACATTTTGTTCTGCTGTGTTTGAATGAAGTGTGTTTTACGATGATAAAATGTTTCTGTGAATGGGGTCCGGTGGCTTTGGTGAGAGTGATATAATACCTGTTTCAGGTTAAACAAAACAATCTTAATCTTTGACAAAAAGGCATCTTTGTATAGAAGCTCTCCATTATGTTGTCAGACACTTATTAAAACAATCTGAGCCTGTCTCTGGCAAAAATAAACACTTTTAGCTGACTTACACTGATGGTGCGCAAATGCCCAGAGGGTGGCTGCAGGCTACAGCACTCCTGTACAATAATGGACCAAAAACTGTTGTCTCCATTAGTAACCTGGACACAAAAAAATGGGAAAATAGGATCCATAAACACACATTAAGTGAACGGGATTTCTCCCATTTGGCACCAATTGGAAACTGCACACAAAGTCACTTTCATTGACTGAAAATGAAAAGATGAAACAAGCAAATAATTCAACAACACAGAATAGGACATTATTTTGTTTGTTTATTTTGAATTTTGATCATTTAAAAGACACAAATAAACTGGATAATAAGCTTTAAAATGCAGCCTAAATGGGTAAGTTATGAACGGGATAGACTGTGGTGTCACCTGTCAGAGGACTAAGTAGATTCACGATGGCACAGATGGAAACCCTGTGCAGTGCCTAATGAGGGGCCAAAACGTCATCATCATCATTCATGCTAAACAGGGCTTCGACAGAAATGCTCACCCTACGTTTGGCACATTTTACTGTGTATTGATAACTGTGTAACAAGGGTGTAACTAGTCACTCTTTAACATCCAGAGATTGATTCATGCGACCGTAAAGCTACCTGCTATCTAAACACTGGAGGTGCAGAGATGTCATGGTCTGCGTGTGTTAAACCAGCAACATCATCTGCCTCTCTCTCTGCATTTAGATAAAAGACACAGTTTATACTGGAAGTCACATTAAAATCAGGCAAACTTATTTTTTTCAAAGCATCAAATTGGTTTAATACTGACACATTTACAGTAAAAAAATGTCCTTCAATACAGGGAAATAATCTTAAATTCCAGTGATGCTGCGTTCTGGTTTCTTGAAGCCTCAGCTTTACTGCAGTTTGGTCGGGAAACATACACATGGCCTGACTCGGCCGCTGAACTTACCAATCAACATATTTCTCCCCAGTCAAAGGGAGATGTGTCTGTGTACCCTGATAGGTGTGATGTGGCTCTCCCCAGGGGAACCCCGCTGACAGAACAGGAGGGTTTTTCCAATATGTCAGATCTAACTGCGGGAGGGGAGGAACAGTTACAGTTAAGAAGAGCATTTTCATCCTGTGGCCAACCACAGTGAATCTATGAATTGATTTGATAATCATTTTATTCAAAACAATGAGTTCAAATCTCTGAGGATTTAGTTGCTCACAACAGATTTGAATGTCTCATTCCTTCCAACAAATTGCACAAGTTTTGGCACATATGTGTAAAAGAGTAAGTACAGTTGTCTACAGCACAATAACCACTTCCGGATGTGACCTGCTGAGTGGATTCTCAGTGAAACTCATCATCCTCACAGCTTCTTAATATTCATCATTTCAATCATAACATGCAAAATGATCCATTCATCTATCAGACACATATATCTATGGAGCATTTGTGATCTGCTAAACTGGCAAATTAATTGCCAGGTGACAATAATGAACAAGGAATCACAATCAAACAATCACAATCAAGTCTGGAAGCACACTGTATATATGGAGCTTGCCGACAGCACTATCACTAGCATTTTTAAACATGGAGGAAAACCCCGAACAGCAGCCACATGCTTAAAGGAGGAAGGAGAGGTGGAAGAATGCCGGGCCAAAGGCAAAGAACAAGATTCCCATGACACCTGTGTGGACCACGTTACAAACCATAGTCTTACAATGGAAGAGGCTGGTCAGAGAGTGCAGCCTGATGTACTGTACACATGTCCACAACGTCACATTCTGTGGGGAAAACAGGTAACGTTGTGCTCGTTCTTTACTGTTCTTATAACATGTCATTCACAACAGTACAGCACGTGCTGTAAAGGTAAATTGAGGTCTGAAAATTGCATTGTGCTATCAAATATGTGCGGGAGATATACAATATTGAGTCATTTGTATGCACAAATACATTTGTAAAATGGCCATAGCCAACAATTCCTTCAGGCTAAGAGAGATCCAAATTGCAACCTGAAATAACAACATTTTCACAAATGTAGTTTTGTCAGCCTCCCTGCTATAGACAGAGTTTTGAAAAGAAAACAAATGACAATGAAATAGCTGAACAAGGTTATTTATTAGAGGAGGAATGGTGACAGCGAGGGAGCTGTGGTACCACTACAGTATACCATGTGGTGCACATGGTATATTGTTCAGAGAGTGTTACTATACTTCTATGATAACTGTATATACTTCTTGAAGTTGCAGACACCCATGCAGTAAGGTAAGAAAACACTTCTATTCACTCGAGTGTGTGATTATGTGTGAGTATTCTATGTAAAACTAATTTGATATTTCACTCGAAGGACAAGAAACAACGAGGCTGTGTTCAATCTGGCCATATGCAGGAGATGTAGCCACATTGTCACTGGACCCTGAGCAACAGTTGGCACACCAGGCCACCATGGAGGCATTATTCAGAGTGGTGTGAGCACGTATATTACACACACTGCTCTGTAACACCCAGCTCCTCCTGGCCTTCCTAAATACCCTTTACAGAGACGGACCACTGGAACACTAAAGAGGTTTAGTCAGACTGAATTTGCCAAATTATGTCATTGTGTGGGATAATGACAGCTTCCAGTTGACGTTCTTAAGCCATGGTTTGCTGCACACGAAAGGGTAACAATGTTACCTTCACCAGACGCCCCATTCTTCATTCCGCTGCAGGGGTTCTTTTCAAAATCTAGGTGGAAAGTACATGAGTGTCATCCCTGAGGTTAGATGTCAAGGAAGTTTTTAATGCAAAGGAAAACATCAGATGTGATGTTGGCGAAATTCTCTGGCCACACCAGCAAGAGGATATCCAAATTCTGTTCACTGTATATGACTTTATGCGAAAGGTCAAAGGTGAATTTCATTTTGGTGGCATTGACAAATTTACTGAGCCATTAACTCGGCTTTGAAGCATGAATGAAATGTGACTTACAACATTTTGAGACATGCAGAGTTGTGATGTCCCATGACAACTGCTCTTACAGGCGAGACAATGTTAACTCTGTTTAGAAGACTGTACTCCCTGTTAGTCATTTCTTTGTCTTGCATGGTGCTCCTTGAGTTGAGTCCTTGAGTTCCATGGTGTGTGACACTGTGGGATGATTTCAGTTTGCATAACGCATTTTAATTGTAATCTCTGTAGAAAACACATGCATACACATACACAAGATCACTGTTTTTCTTCGGTCCTTTGCCCCGCGTTCATAGTGCGTTTTAATTTCCTGACTGTTGGTCTGGCTGGTTTCCTGTCACTCCCACATGGAAGACCACAGTGACTCATCTCAAAGTGTGATCACACCCCAAAATATTCTCCTGCAGTCTAGCATTAGTACTCACCAACTGGTAGAGGCTGGTCTATACTCAATGTCATGTCTTGGCTTGTACCTGCAGAGGAAAGGCATACTCAGGCTATATTTGTGTCGGAGCATTAGGTGTGAATTGATGTGGCCTTGATCTGATTCACACGGCTGCTGCTGGCTGAAGTCAGCTTGCATAAGCTGATTTGGCATCAGTCTCAGCCGGGCTTGACTGGGAGGAAGTAAATTAAGCGTCACCATCAAATCCTCTAGGATCCCTCGGTCCCCTTCGGTGACACCGTAAAACAAGGACACACAGAACACAAGGACACACACAAATCAAATAGATGCAAAGCATCCTGTATACAGCAGGGCTGCAGAGAAGAGGGACCCTGGTTCACTGTGTCCTATAAGGGCAATTCTTCACATTTTTTACTTTTACATTCTGTAAGGCACTTAGGGGTGAATGAACAAATGAATGACATAATAAGTTAATAGATATGTTAGTGAGTTATTTCCTGTAGAGGACTGCAAAAGGATTCAGATGTTTTAGTTCAACATTATGGGCTCTGTTTTTCCACATGGCCCAAAGCCAGAGATGGCAGAAATGCAGTTGCAGTGCAACACCAAGCTAACCTTTTGAGGTGAGAAGCTGCGTTTAGAAGAAGGAGAAGAAGAATCAGAGGGACAGCCCCTTTATTTGTCACACAACATACACGACACGCCATGCAATTGGTGAAATTTGTCCTCTGCATTTGACCCATCCTGGTCGTCCTTCCTCCGCAGCAGACCAGGAGCGGTGGGCTGCCATCCGACCGCCGCCCGGGGACCCAGTTTCCTTTGTCTTCTTGCGTGTTTTTAGTGGGGGTTTTTCCAAGGAGGATACCCCAGGTGAACATGGGGAGAACATGCAAACTCCACACAGAAAGGCCCCTTTCCTTTCCTCATGCACTGAAGGCAATGGTGGAGGACACGCCCCTGGGGCCCACAGTGGGAATCGAACCGGGACCTTCCAACTGTGAGGCGACAGTGTTTCCACCGTGCCACCTATTTATATGAAATGGCACAGTGCAAGGACATTCCAGTCTCAGCTGGTCAACTTAAAGGAATAGTTAGTAGTCAGCAATAAGGGAATACTCTATTTTGCTGAAAGTTCGACAAAAATGTTGAAATCAATCTAGCTTACCTTAACAAAAAGGCTGCAGAGAGAGGCAAACAGACCTCATGGTGATGACGAGACTCTGGGATGTCATATTTCCCCAATCACAATGCCATTTTTACACTTTGCATGCATTAAACAAAGAGGACACAATGTGTCGAGCTTTGCTGGTAGACAGACTAGCTGTTTCCCTTTTCCCAGTTTTTATGCTAAGCTAACTGGCTGCTGGCTGTCAGTCTTCTCATTTAACTCTTAACAAGGAAGGCATTCATTTTATCTGTCTGCTGCTTTTAAATCAAATAACAGGAGGTTATGTAACCGGTGGACAAACTCCACATTCTGCACTGCACTACTTTCAATGGTCACACAAACTGCCAAAAATGAGTTGGTAACTCTCACATGCACTTGCACCAGGAGATTCTGGTTGTGTTTGCTTGTGTCCAGCTTCAGAGGGAGAACTAGACTCCAGCATGGATGGACCAGGATGCTATCATGTGTAACCTGTAGATATTTTGTGACAATGGTTTACTACACCATCACTCTCCTCTTAGCTCTTCATATTATTGCATTGTTTTTTGCTGTCCCCACTGCATCAACTCCAACAGCACCCATATTTTCTGAGAGCTCTGTCTTGCATCTGTGTCCACGGCACGGGCCTCTGCTGTATGACCCCAACTTCCACGTCTGGATTCCAAAGCACCAAGTCCAATTTGCCCTCTACTCCAAACAAAGTTTCTCTTATCATACACAAACCTTTGAGAGGGTTTGTGTAATTTTCATCATTTCAATCTTTGTATTAGATTTTTTTCCCATCTGCTCTGTAAACACATGCTCTAACAACACAGCCTCAGTGAATCAGTGGTCAATTAGAACCCTGAGATGAGGATATGTGTGTCTGTTTACATACAGTACACCAACGCCTTCACTGAGTGTTTCACGTTAGAGACAAAGGGACTGTGGTTGTGATTAATGGGGCATCATCTTTTATTCATGACAGCCGACATGAAGCTTGTGGTCCACGTTGACCGACTGGCTTTCTAATGTAACCAGCCACCAACAAAATGGCCCTTTACGCTGGTTGTTACTCAGGATTTTTAACTGCTTACATGCTACATTGTAAAGCAAGAGTGCAACCTTAAGTTCACATTGATAAATTATGTTGTGAAAAGTGTTGCTAAGCTGCTGTTACATAATAAATTGTCAGACTGTGTTTTTATCATATCTGACGAATATGCTACTGCACTTGGAAAACACACCCAAAAATGCTCATGTTTCAAAATTCATTTGCTTTTTTAATCACATAGCTATTTGCCTATTTTTCATTACACAAGGGAGTTGTAATATTCAGAGTGTAGACTTATCCCCAGACTAATGGCAAGGTCTAAGGTCTAGATTACTGCAGCATTTACAACATTTTGCACGAACATCAATTCCTTTCAGCGGATTCGCTGCAAACTGATTTTGCAGAGGTGAAGTTGGCTCATATAGTGCAGCCGAGAAGACTTGAGCTTTGTGAACTTTGATAGTGCAGAGCCAGAAGAGAACAGAGGAGTGATGGACCTGCAAGAAGCCCCTATGCCACGAGGCTTCCAGCTCAATATAATTTGCAATAGGCCAGATGAATTTAACTGTGTGTGTTGGTCCAACACTTTCACAGTGAGAAAGCGCAACATTAACTGCCCACAGTGACAAAGACTGGCATAATTTCTCCTGGGAATGTGATTCCCATTCAATTTAATAACCCCTTGACATTTCTTCTTGCAGCTCCTTCAGGATAAAATATCCCTTTGACCAAGAACATGGTCCATGATACGTCATGGCTAATGTCCAGCCTGTGGTGCAAATGCAGCAAGTAGCCTCCTCTTTATATAGAGGCAGAAAGCAATGGTGCGGATGTGCATCGTCTAGAAGTCTAGACATCATGCCCTGTCATAAACCAGCATTATTGCTACAGTCTCTCTCTAATCAGTATCAGAATCAGCTTTATTGGCCAAGTATGGGTACAAGGAATTTGACTGGTCTGACCACCGCATTCAATGTGCTTGCACAGACCCATAGATGAAAATTGTAAGAAGCATGATTTGCCTTTTTTCCCATACTAAACAAAGGTGTAGGTCACTATAGTATAGGCTTACCTGAATAAAGATGGCCTTTTCTTAGGGAATGCAGGACATAGAGTCATGTCCTTCCCTAAAAGCAAATGAGTTTTAAAACCATTCAAATGGTTGAACCACTTGAATGCGAACAGCAGGGTCGCTGATGCTAATAGTATCAGTTATACTGCCTATAAGGTTTAAAACATATGGTTTTATATTCAAGTATTATATCTGTGATGCTAAAAATGATCATTTTTTCCCCTTTGGACTCCAAGAGAAATCATCTCAAACTTATCTTCAGTCTAAACGTATGACCACATTACACTGTCATTCAACGAAACTGCCCTCCACCACAAAAGAAAATGAGGTCTCGGGCCTGACATCAATACACAAAGAGGAACTATTGAGTGATAGCAGGTTTCAGCCATGGTGTCACTGAAGAAAAAGAAGGCACTGACATTTTGTTCTCTACTGTATGAGACAGATGTACATCAAGAAATTGTGGATTCATCTCATGTGTTGCTTGAAAGGAGCGTGAGGAGTTCTGCTGTCTCATACAAGAGCTCAGGCAGACAGGCCTGAAATTAAATTCATAGAAAATACATAGCATACATTTTCATTGATTACTGCTGGACAATGAATCAACACACAGTTTGATTCAAACATGACTGAAAACATCACTTTCTTTTATTTTCTGGATGTTTTTACCTGAAGATAATTACAGTTTTTCTCTCAGCTACCATTGTAATGTTAGATAATAGCAGTCTGTGAAAATGAATAGTGCTTGTATGTGTTCATTGCTGGTGGGTGAAAAATGTTTTTTTCATACTTTTTTCTCACTGTATAGAGAGCTGAACGCTTGGTCTAGTCAGTCTTTTCTTCCACTTCATTTTGGGTAGACGAAACACAGTCTGCGGAACAACGTTGTTGATCAATACTACAAATGAATTTGCTGCAGTTACACAGCTGGGATCGCTCTCATCTATGGACACAGCATCTCTATATACCGAGTCTGGCATAAACAGGTTCCTCTCTCTGCAGCAAACGTTTTCCTCCTCAGTGAGTGAAGGAGCAGCACCAGTTTCCTCTCGCTCTGCTCCCACTGCTCCTGATGCATGGTGACTTGTGCGTTTCCACGAATCTCTATGTTGGATGTGATGAGTGCAAAGTTAGCACGGCGCATAGAGCCATGATAGCGACGTGTTGGGGAAATATCCTTTAAAGTTGGACAATTGATGCCCATTATGCTACCTAATTACATTTTTTTGTCTGTCTTTGATTTCCTTTCAGACAGTATCTATAATTTTGATTTCAATTGTAGGACCGACTGACTGGCTGAGCCATCGTCTGCGTGCTTGGCCCGACAGGCTTTGTAGGATTGTTCAAATGACAGCCTGCCTGGCCTGCTGACCATGACCTTTTCATGCACCATCATTGATCAGAAATTAAAATCTGTTCAATCAGGACATAATCAATTATCCAGTTGATTAGATGCTGAGAAAGCAGAGGGGTTGTTAATCAGAGTCATCTTAAAATGACATTAACTCATGGCACGGACAATATGTACGCTCTGAAAAGTCTTTTGAGGTTACAAATTGATCCAGGGCTGAATAACACTGACATTTATAAATGCACCTCTCTGTGACCTTTGTCAGCTAAAGCTCTTTGCTTCTCCACTACCATTCGCAAACATTACTATCAAACCTTTAAGGGTCACGGGTTTGGTGGATTTTATCCTTTTGTGATACATTTCAATTCAGCCCATTAACTATAGGTCATAGATTTACAAGACTACGAGACTATAGGTATAGATACAGGCATGCTAGCAGCCTCTGTGAGGCTTGTCATTTCAAGTGTTGTGTATCGAGATAAATCCAGATTAGATTTCAGACTTTGTCGGCTGCATCACAAGCCTGACAGGGCTAACGAGGCTGATGCAAGGCAGGTGTGGGGAGAAAGTGTGCAGGGAAAAGAAGGCTGGAGGAGCACAGGAGGGAAACAATCACTATGTTTACATGCAGTCAAGTAACCCTTTCATAACCAGAATATCAGCAATAACCCGGTTGCGCACGGCCATGTAAACACCAATAACCCTTTTGAAAAACCGGAATATGCTCATATTCCGGTTTTTAAAAACCCGAATGTCACTACGTTTATATGCAGTCAATATTTGGGTTATGGTCAATATTCTGGTTTCTGAAACATTCGGAATAACCTGTTTACATGCGTGAGCAAACAGGGTTATCCAATTGGGATATCCCGATCATATCCCGCATGGGCATGTCGACGCACGGAGAACGTCATGACGCAATGCGCGTCATTTCAGCTTCTTCTTCCTGTATCATAAGACAACAGCAGCATCAGCACGGTGGATAATGAACAGCCCGGGGCTGGTGCTGACCCACCACCAGTACTTAACACTATTCTGTCTCACTTTCTTCATTCATGGAAGGCGAGAACATGAAGAAACAGGAAATGGAGCCAGAGCTGTGCCATCCATATCCACGCTACCTGCACTCAAAAGACCAAGATTCCTTGAGAATAGAACATGCGCAGAACACATATTAATGTTCCGTTCGATGGGGATATTCCGATAGGCGTATACATGAGCAAAAATTCAGGTTAGAAATAGAGTAACCCAGGGGTCATATTTGGGTTTTTAAAAACCCGAATATGAGCATATTATGTAATATTATGTTTTATGCATGTAAACAGGTTATTCCGAATGTTTCAGAATATTGACTGCATGTAAACGTAGTGAGTGCAATCAACCACTAAACAATCCAAAAAAACCCCTGCAAAAACACAACCATCAGAGCCATGCAGTGCTTCCGTTGTAAACTAATGTTTTGTTTTGTTTGTGTGCCTGTTTGAACTCACAGGCCACGCTCGGTCGAAGACATCAGCATGCAAGATGTGAGACACATCATAAGAAAAAAAAAACAATGAAAGCTACACCAAACAAGCAACTGCAAAGGCAAGAACATATCAAAAGAACATTTTTGTCTCCACTGACTTCAAAATAACATTTTCTGGTTGGACTTGCGGTTCCTCTGCCTGTGGGTGTCCGTTTGACAGGGCACAAACAGGAGAGAAGAGAAGTAGACCCTGTTTGTAGGCAGCAAGGGACTGATTTTGGAGAGGCTCTTGCACAAATACTTAAAGACTGTGTTTGCTTGCTGTGTTTGTTATGTTCTCATATTTTGGCATCCAGTGCAGTACTTCTTTGAAAATTTTTTTTAAAAAGGAGAAAAACTATGTTCTTAATTCTGAGTATGCCTTGCAACTTTTTTTTATATATATGAGTTAACCTCAAGTCTACATTAAGTAAAGTTAAAGGTATATTTACTTTAAAGTGCATAATAATATATAAATAGTAAGCTGTAAGTTTACTTGTGGTATACCACAAGTAAATACAAATTTCTAAACTAAAAAGTGGGCCACAAGTATATAACTAGTACCTATAAATTCATGTAGACATCATTGTATGTTGTCACCAGTCAGTCAAACGGTAACTCTGCCTATTACTGTGGGCATGGCAGCGATAGAGTAAGCTCCCTTGCTTCCTGTTGTAATGTCCAAGTTCTTATCAGCGGTAAGCCCTTATAAAGATTCTGCAGGTCGTCACTCTCAAATGCCCTGTATCGTGCTGGAGAATGAACTCGACAAATGGCCCTTCGCTGGCCTGCTTCTCTGCCAAACAGTCAACAATAATGAACTGGATGTCAAGAGGCCATGCTTGTTTTAGCTCGGACAGCTGGCTAGTGAGCGCAGAGAGAGGTCACCTCTCTAGAAGGCTTTGATCAGAGAATGGAAGGCACTTTGGGGACATAACTAGGCCTCGCTGAAACTATTTATTCTGTGGCTTGTGTGTTTTATTAATGGTAGCTGAACATCAAATACATAGCAAAGAAGAAATGAATCAGTGAGTGGGAGCAGTGTGTTGAAAAGAGGTACTGACAGCAGAGGAGGGGTGAGTATGACATGGCTGTTAGTTCATGCACACTGAGTTTACATTTAAGATTCAGAGCGAGCTGTATCCTGAGGACTTTGGCTTGCTGTCCACCTGATGTTACAACACCTGATCGAGGGCACACTTTTATAATGCTTGATATTATCCTTATTATGGATATTATATGTTGCCTAAATTAACCACAGCTTGTCCAGCTGATGAGTTTGTGAATGTCAGGATTTTAGAAAATGGAATTTACACGTTATCAGCACAATCAAACAGACATTGGCATGTTTATCTACTTGAAATCACATTAAACTGAATTCCCTGTTCATCAGTTTACCAGGGAATGTTTTATAATGTAGCTCGACCTGCTGTAACTCGTACATACTTTCCCTAAAAAGAAAGCAAATCTAACCAAACACTGCACAAATATGAAGGAAATTTGATGTTTGCATGTATTTTATCATTTAATAAAACTTGAAGAATAATTTTCACAGCAGTTTCCTCAGAGTTTAGAATTGGAATTTAGCTTTTACTGATATTAATGCTGCTTGTTTTTAAGTCATGGCATTTATTATTATTATTATTATTATTATGCAATTCATTTGAAAAGATCACATTTGAAATAATACAGCGTATTGTGAGTTGTTTGTATCTAAAACTTTTGAAGAATGAGTGCGAGACGATAGCTCACTATCTCCATCTACACTACACACACACACACACACACACACACACACACACAAAGAAGCACAGAAACCACAAAAAAACACAAGCCCACAATGTTTTTAATAGAAGTCCATTTCCTTTTAAAGGAGCTGTAAAACCTGCGTTTCCTGCCTGCTTGGGCCTTCCATCTGTCCTCTGGGCCCTCTGCGGCTCTGCCCCGATGCACTGTGGCCTGCTAAAAAGCTAAATACATCAGGGTGTGGCCAGAAACCACATGCATCTAAGCCCACCAGCAGCAGCCTGGGAGCATTACTGAATTTAATGTAGCACTGGTTTAATGTTCGGTGTGTCATGGTGTAAAGCACACTTATCTAAGATGCAAAGAACATTCGATTTGTTTTCTTTGTCGATCCTGGAAAAGGTTGGAAAGTGCAGGAACTGTGCACAAAGACGCTGTGCATACCAAATGTCAGGTCTGATGTATCAAGACTCTTAAGGATGTAATCAACAATATTTTATTGACTGTTTGCAAGTACTGATCAATACAAGTCGCTCACTGCATTTCCAGTTTGTTTTCTGAACAGGCAGAGAAAGCCTGGTCTGGTCTGTTGGCTGCTAATCTCTTCTCTCACGCCTCTAATATCTAATCATGTGCAGCATCTGAATTTGTATTAACTGCGCCTTTCTCACAGTAGTTCAGATTAGTTGTTGTTGACCTGTATTATGATACTTTCATGCTGCTCATGATGTAGTGGGGAAATATGAGTATCCATGTTTGACCAAACAGCACAGGCGAGTGAGCGTTTGCCTCACTGCTTTCTGGGCTCCAGTAGAGGGTCATATGGTGCAGCCTTTATGGATGTAACTGTGGCTGCACACAATGCACACAATTGATACAAATGACCATCAAAATCAAGATTAGCATTAACCAGCCTGCTGTGAAACCCAATGACAAAGCAGTACTATTCAAGATTATTTCCTGAAATAATCTTGACTACTCTTGAATTTGACAATGGGCACCAAGTCAGATCTTACAATCGCAGTGCCATAAACCAAGTCTTGCTGGTGAGACTACACACATGACCTCGACGAATCACAGCATGTCTTATCTCCTGATCACACAGATGTCATTGGAGGTGAAGCAACTGTCAGTTATGGCGACAGAAGCCTTGTGTGCGATGCTGGTGTTGTGTAGTGAAAAAAAAAAGACGTGGGTGGCACGGTGAGGACAGTATGGGCAACAAACTCAGCATCCCTCCTCCTCTTCACCATGTTTGTTACTGCACTGCACTTTGAAGAGAGCGCCTGAGCGGTCAACGCTGAGGCCCACGTCATGGGAGATGTCACACTACGCATGTCAAGACAAAAAAAAAAAGGAAAACTGGCAAGCTAGACTTCTTGTTGTGGTGTCGTAGGGCATCCCAGATGCTGCACGACATGTCGTTTAGCATGTCAGACTACACCGGTACAGACATCCATTGTCGTTCATAATCAGCCACAATGCCGGTAATTCATCGGCCACGATAAAGTTGTTTCAAAATCAGGCTAGATTTATGTTGTCTGATCCCAGCATAAGAGGCTATTGTCTAGGCAGAGACAGGTTAATGACTGTAAGCTTCTCTGTTTTATGAGCTTTGCTGTATTGTTGTGAAATCCATGGACTGCCAAGTCCTATTGTTGCTGTTTGAGATACCTTATTCACTGTGCTTGCTGCTTTTTTCTGCGCGCCGACCACGTTGCATTGTGTCGCCCCAAGCTGTTTGGCGTTTCTTGTGTTAGTTTCTGCCACTGGGTGTAAAACCAGTAAGCTGCATTGTATCACTTAAAACACCAGAGCCACGGCTGACGAATCCAAGTTTGCATGCTGGGTTCCTGAGTGATAAAGGGACAGTTACTGTGTCTGCGTGCAGCGGTTAGGATCTCCTCTACTTCGCTCATTTACTAACCCACACACGCACACATCTGCATGCCCGTACACGATAAGTTGGCTTTGCTACACGCCATCTTGTTGTCAGAGAGACGTGAATCAATGTTCTCATTTTGTGTCTCTGTTCTCTGTTTAACTGTTGCCCACCATCTTGAATTCTCACATGACATCTGTCGTCTTGCCTTCCCTCTCTCTCCTCCTTCTTTCACACGCACACACACGTTGTCCCCACAAGAGGCGAGTCCCTGCAATGTGACTGTGTAAATCGATGCTGTTTTCTGCTGCCCCTGCTAGTTTCCATCATCACCAATAAAGCGTCTCTATCGTTCAACATGTCCTACGTTGTGTCCATATCTATGTTTTTGGACGTGTTTCATTGAACTGTGGTTACTAAATAGCAAATTTATATTGAAATGATGTTTAAAATGTGTGACAGTAAGAGTCTATGCTGGAAGGATCTGTCACCTTTGTACTCACGTTCTCACCTACGTGTGTGTTTAAGCACTAGCAGCTGTTTTGTCTCAGGGTTTATTTGGTTTGTCTCAGGGTTTTGTTTGTCCTTACAGGTGGGGCCATATTATATGCTCTGTTATGGGACTCCACTTAATCCAGTGTTGTATTTAGGCTTACCTGGACTGTCTGTAATCATCACACCTGTTTATTTTAGCTGTTTTACTGTGTATTGTGACCACATCAGGTCCCTCTAGACTTGTTTTCTTATTTTGTTGTTGTCTTTTTTGACTCAAACAGGTCCAGACCAGTGCTGGGTAAATTTAATTCGATCTTCTAAGCCCCTCTATATCTTTGAACCTCTTATCTTTAATAGATGCTTAAAAAAGCCTGTGTGGATTTTAGTGCAGCATTTTTTTTTTTAAGTTAAGTTAGACACAGGGGAAATTAAAATTATGTGACACCTCAGTTACCTGGAATCAAACTTAACGTGCACAGCCCTGATGCAGTTAGGAGCAGTGGGCTCAGAGATTTGTGGCACAGCAGAAACATCTTTACAGGAATAATTAAGTATACACTTAATGAGTATAAGTATACAGCCAAATCCAAGCCAAGTCCTCAAATAGCAATCCAAGTTTTGAATTCTAGTTTTCTATATTGTTTTCCTCGTCGATCAGACTCAGCGCATCCATGTTGACTGATCAACAAGCAGACTTAAGCAGCTTTAAACATGTAATTCTCTGCAGCTATGTAACTTGACACTCTTTATACTCAACTTGAGATGTAACAGTGGACTGTGCTTCCATGCTCTCTGTGGGTCTCTGTGACTTTGTCTTTGTGTCCCTGTTTCCTCCTGCTGCACGCTGAACTAATGAACTGACCCTTTGCTAACTCCCCCAGTTCCAGTTGCCATGCCTGTCAAACCTTGCATTGTAGCACCACACTGATAACATCGCTAACAGTTCACAGTAATTTTTGAAATAATGGGACCTCGACTCCAGACAGAAGCAAACAAAGGCAGCTCCTCTTTTCTAGCAGACGGCCATCAATTTTGCAGGCTTAAATGTAGATTTAATCAGCTTCACGTAGCTAGTTCATTGTTGTTAATTCTTTGAGTTGGCTGAAAACTCTCTATTTGTTTTTACCGTAAACTGAGAACATCGTAAAAGGCCTTAAACCTGATAGCTTTGCACATGATATTGTGCTAAAATACTGAAGCGAAAGGTTCGTATCCTCACCAGCTGATGATCTATATCAAAGACATGTAAATTAAAGCATTGTTTGGATATTGGAAGGTAGAACTGGTATGTATTATAAAACAGTATGATAAAGAATTGACCGCATTTGGACAGTACTGATTGGATTGTTTTCAGGACTCATACCAACAGTTTGAATTAGCTCGCAGAGGCTGTGAAGAGACAGAACCCAGGACTTGACTCTGTGCTTATCAGCTGTCTGTGTTCACAGATGTATTTAAGACCTCACTGAAGACAAGCCACCATCATTACTGTTCCCTAGAAAACAAGGACCACAGGACTTAATGACTACAGACCCGTAACCCTGACCTATAATATCCTCGTATGTGGACACCAGGCCCTTGTAGCAAAATTTAGTATTGTGGTCTAGAGTAGACAACCCAAAATGTGATGTCCACATATGTGGACTCCAGGTCCTAGGAGGATATTGTTTCCTTTGCCTACTTGGTAGTCCAGCCTTGAACAATATGCAATATCATCTTCACACATTTCTGCAATATACAAGATAGGAAACATAAATCAGATGTGTGGGAGTTGATGGAGGGTGTACTTTTCATTTCTGATGGAGCTGGGCTGGGACCAGGCTAGTTTTTGTTAATCACATTCTGGATCTATCTTGGTACAGGACACACAGAGATGAAGCTGATATGGACTTTCTCATGTCACTCAGGAAAAGACAGGAGCATCCACTTCCCAAAAAATGATACTAGATAAAGGCACTAGATATGGTACAAACTATGTTACCTTTAGCTTCAGCCCATAACAGCTGAGCAGTATTACCTCTGGTTGCATCACTGGAGTATCACAGTGCTCCTTTAAGGGGATCCATACAGCTCGGAGTGAGATAAAGCTAAAGGCTTCGTGTTATCTGGTTAGCTTTCTTCATACTTTTAGCCCAAACAAACATATTTATATCCAGCCTATTGGATTATTTCACTCTCTATCTGAGACCCCGAAGAGCCAGAAGGATGGATGAGTCCATTTAGGATGTAATGGCCTTATGCTTGTTGTGATTTGTCCTATCAAAAAGAACAGACACACACATACACAACAGCACAAACACACATAGATACACATATAAGAACACCATTACTGACTGTGTTGTGCCCCTGGCGGTAAAAGCCATCGGCCTTTAGCCACTAACAGGGTTTTAATGGACCAGACCACCAACTGGAGAGCTCTACTGACAAACACACGCACACACACACACACACACACACACACACACACACACACACACACACACACACACACACACACACACACACACACACACACACGCACACACACACACACACCTTTCCCTCTTTTTTCTCTGCTTTGTTTTCTCTCCTTCCTCCCCCAGCCATGCCTCTTCATCCTCCACCTCCTAATTATCATCATCTTCATCATCCAGATCTCTTAATGCCTCTCTCTTCCTCTCCTCACAGACCATACCCACTCTTGTAATGTTTTTAATCTGCACCTGGTTGGTTTTCACTTTTTTTTCCTAATGCTTAGCCCCCTCAGCCTCGAGCAGCTCCACTCACCTCTTTCTGCATCCCCTTCGTTTTTTGCCCCTCAGGGTGTGTCCAGCCATAACCCCAAATCCCGCATTTCAATTCCACAATAAATAAGAGGACTGACTACATCATGGCAGTTTGCTGTGCTGTGCAGTGCAGTGCTGTGCTGTGCCGTGCCGTGCCGTGCCGTGCCGTGCCGTGCCGTGCCGTGCTGTGGTGAAAGGCCATATATACAGCACAGACTAGTGCAGCAGGGCTATTTATTCTGATAAAGTTTAATAATTGAAAATACATAACCAGCCAGTGAGATAATTGGTACTTGACTTGGTATTAGTTCCAATTACAAATTACGATCTGTGAAACATAATGAATTGAATGTCCAATTCTTTTATGTGGACGCTAATCAATAGCGCAAAACAATGAGCAGAGAAAACTTTTACAAAAAACACAAGAGTCTGCAGCCATGCTCTTAGCTAAACGCTAATGGCTGAATGCTAACGTGCTTATGTTTCAGCCATGGCATAAAAGACTCAATGTGGTTTGATAACACAGCTACACAGTTTGAGAGCAGAAAAGGTGAACAGACCATGAAATGTGCACTTTTAGTGTTCAGTTCAAGATTGAAAGGGTTTCTCTGACATACATTCAACAGGACTACTCGCAATTGCTTTTGTACAATTCTCAAATGGCATTGCATATTTTAACTTTAACTTTAAACCACTGGATAATTGTTCAAAACAGTTTTGATCTCATTCTCATCCAAATTTGTAAATGTTTTAGCACTGCAAATGAGTAAGTGCAATTGTCTAAAATTGCCTTCTTAGTTGAATAGTTGTACTCTTTCAAGCGTGTATGAATTCTTTCATTGTGCAAGTCATCAAATGCACAATATTGAGTTCAGCTGTCATGAATATCATTCCAGTAATAAGGATCTTTTGTAACGTCTGCTAAATTGGCAAATTGCCCGTCAGGTGAAACTTGAACTTGAACGAATGAGTTTCTCACACCCCACATCAACCAATCACATATTCTGTCAAGTTAGCCGACAGGTGCTATTCACAAGTATGGATTCTGCTAAACAGATTCATAGAACTAGACGACAACAGAAACAGTACAATTTCTGGAGATACATGGACACATAAAGAATGAACAGGAGCAAACGCCTGATGAGTCAGGATCCATGGTGGTGTAGTGAGGGGAAGACAGCACAATAGAGGAAGAGGCAGAAGACATGCTGCTCTCCCAGATGAAAAAAATGGCCACAAATGTGGACCATGTAATTAACCATGGCCTTACAATGGCAGAGATTGTCACTGAGCACAGCCCAGTGTAAGCTGCACTGGAATTTATATACAATAGAATAACATAAAGTAGAAAAAAATGGACAGTCTAGAATAGAAGTCAGCGTAGGTCTGAAAGTCATGCTGTGAGAAATATTCACTGCCTTGTGATGGTCGCAGAAGAGCGTTTTTTACATCTCAGCAAGAGCAAGGGATCTGTAACGTGGCGGTAGCCAGTAATGCTACAGTATTACACTGAGAGAAATCCAGAGGGGGTAATGGTCTTTCAAAATATCAACGCTGTAAGCATCTTTTCAATAGATAGTGTTGAAAAGAAATCAGATGAGCATGAAACAACTTTACAAGGCACAATTTGAAAGGAACTGTGGCAGAGCACAGGAGCTGCAGTACCAGTGTGTGCAGGTAAAGCACTACAGTACACCTATGACTGACTGTTTATTGTATGATGTTATGGGGTTTCCTTCTTTAGAGCTTGTATATACAGAGAAGAACACCTAACCTGTTTACATTGCCGTAACTGTGCGATTCTACAGTAACATTTTTTATTTTTCTTGTATTGGAGAGAACAATGGAGCTGGAAGGATGTGAAATCCCTCACACTCTTGTGTTTGTGGATGAGGCCGGTTTCAATCTGACCAAAGACATGGCCGAAATGTTATAGGCCACCGAGCCACGGTGGACGTGCCAGGCCAACACAGGGCCAATATCACTATGTGTGCTGCAGAATTGTGTAAGTACACATATGCCCAATATTGGCCTGCACAAAACCCACAAACTCATGACATTCTGGGACTCCCCATACAGAGATCTTATCCAACGTTTGTAATTGTGTGGGATAATGTAAGCTTCTATGATGCAAATGTCATCAGCAAATGGTTTGCTGTCTACCAAAGGATGCTGATGGTGTACCTCCCACATTCTCCATTTCTGAATCCAATTAAGGAATTATTTTCTGCATGGAGGTGGAAGGTCATCAGTCCCAAGACACTTGTTCAAGAAATGAGCCAAGGCAATTGAGGAAAAACTGTAAATATGTACATACTGCAGAAATACTTATCAAAAACATTCTCACTGCACCAGAATGTGAGACAACCTGAAGGCCATGTAGAGCCCAGGGATCAAATGTTTTTGAGGCTGGTTTTGTGTAACAGTTGTGTATAATTGGTAGCACATGTTTGTCTTCACTTTTTCCAAAATGTTATTTTTTTAATCATGTTTACTTGCAGTGAGTGCACAGAATGAAACTCAAGTAATTCCTGCAATGCAATACAAAATATACATTTTCATGATGCATACTTGTAAAAGTTAGCTACAGATATAGAAATACAACTTTCAACTTCCTTCTACATTTCTTCACCTAAGTTCCTGCTGACATCACACCTTGCGTCTTCTTTTGCAATGCACCTGGGAAATAATCTTTTTGTACGCTTGAGCCAACCCTGGTAATCTTATGTATGTTTGTACAGACATTCAGCATTCACTATGTCCAAGGGAGAGGGACATCGGATCATGTGGCTGATGATTATGAGCATTCCACCGCCATGAGGAAAATAATTCCTCTATGGGCTTGAGAAATGGAGAATAAGATGGAATAATTATTAATATAATAACGTAACAGTAAAATATAAAAATGAATTAATTAGACTTTAATTTGAAATGTTTTAGGAGATAAAGTGAAGACAAAAACAAATGCAACAAAAGCATATTCAAGTTTAAATAAATGTACACACAATACCCTGAGCTGAGTGCAGCAACTTCACATTAAAGGGACTTATTTTGCTCCATATATTAAAGGTCAATGTCATTTCAGAAGACATCTCAGAAAATCTATCAGGAATAGAAGGTAGAGTGAAAAATAAGGAGTCAATACTTTCTCTGATTATGTGTTGGAGTGCTTGCAAATAAGGTTAAAAGAAAAAGCAAAAAAAAAACAAAAAAAAAACAAAAAAAAAAAGAACTAAATTGCAGTCTTTACAATATCAAAATAAATTATTGTATTGATATTATGTTGTCCTGACAAGGAAAATAATGAGCCCAATCCATGCAGTACATCATGAACTCAGCTTTGATTTGTCTTTCATGGATGTACAGAAAGGTTTTCTGTCATTGATTTTTACAAAGTGGTTGTGCCAATTATGACATACAAAGTAATCAAGAATATTTTCCCCCAGTAAATGTAACAGGGTCATATGTTAATGGTAAATGGACTGCATTTATTTGTACTTTTTACTCATACCGACCACTCTCAGCTCTCTAGTCAGCAATCACAGGTTCATACAGATTCATACACTGGTGACAGAGGATATCATGCAAGGTTCCCCCAGCTCATCAGGAGTTATAACGTATTCAGACACAGATGACACAGCATCAGGGACAGTTCAGGGTTCAGTATGTTGCCCAAGGACACTTCCACATGTAGACTGCAGGAACGGTTCCGTGCAAAACCCAGAATGTCCACCGTACTGGTCCATCCCCCACCTCAGAATGGCACCTGACCACATGCAGCTTCTTGGAGCTGTGGGTTAGCTGACGTAGACATCCATAGGTGACATAGCTGAGAAATAAATGGTGGCTGCTGGAGGGATGTGGTTCACTGGGTCCAAGCAGATGTGAATCCTCTCTGTAAAACAAAATCAGATTTTTTTTAATGAATGTTTTGAATACTTCTCTTCTGTCCTGTCCCTCCCCAACAGCAGCAAACGTCTCCCATTTCACAACTCTAAACTCAGACAGAGATTTTCAGTCATTTCACATTCACTATAAAATTTTACATTTATGCACAAACTGCACTATTACTGTGATATTGCAAAACAACGTTTTTGTAAAATAAATGCTCTTATGCATCTTTAAATTTTGGAATTCACCTTCAGTATCAAACCCCTCAATCTCTGAAGCTCTGTCTTGTAAAACTTCTGCTGCTGAAAACTTCTTTGCCATTCTTCAAGCGACTCCGATGACTGAAAACTGCAGTGCTTGTAAGGTTATAGGTAAGTCCTTTGTGAGCATAGGAGGACATATGATGGACGGTTAAAGGCAGATGACGTGTTTGTCGAGCTCTCTTCTTCAAATGTATACAAAGTGCCCTCTCACCAACACATTAAGGCATTTTGTTCTTCTTCTTTGTGCTCCTCGGTATCTTTTATTTACATAAACTTATTACACAAAAAGTTGAGAAGCTGGAGCTGCAGACTGCTGTAGAGCATGATTGTTGGGTATACAATTGACAACTTTTTAAGTATTTTTATTTTTGCTGATTTACTAGACTGAACTAGGTTGTAGATACATGAACATGTTTCACTTCTCATCCAAGCGGGTTCTTCTGTCCCAACTGACTGGTTGGGAGTCTCAGGCATTCAGTCTCTGTGGTGTTATCAAGATCATTGATGCCATCTGGTTTCTAGTTCTATTGGCTGTTGTAACTGTGGTTGCTACATTCGTTGGAGTCATTTGAGGCCAAGTGAACAATGAAAGACTTATTCCAGAAACTGAAATCATATCTGCCCAGTGCAGTCTTTGAGAAGTCACCACTATTTCAACACACCAACAGACACAGAAATTTCCTCTCAGTCACATAATCTGCCGATATGAACTCCAGTTCCACTGCTTCGCCAATGACATCCAGCTCCTCATCTCCACCGAGGCAATCTCCGCTGCCACCCACTCAATGCTGACACACTGCATCACTGAAATAAAATCCTGGCTTCAAACCAATTTCCTCAAATTCAGCTGTGACAAATCCAAAATCATCATTATTATGCTTCTATACCTTTTATCTTATTTTACTGTTCTAGCCCCTTGATTTTCCAGTGTTTCCTCCTGGGGGCCTACCACACCGGGAATCGATTCTGGTTCACCGATGGGGGTGCTGTTCCATGGATGGCCCTGGTCCGGGTAGCTAAAGAGCTTCACACCTTGGTGTGGAGCCTCCTGTCTGCCTGGGCTGGGGGGGGTCCCTGTGTCAGCGCCCCCCGCAGTCATGGACCATGATTCCTCTCGGTGTGCATGGCCCCCAAAGGTAGCTTCTTCCTCACCTCGGATTTCGGTGCCCAGCCATGTCTCCTCAGCGACAGATAGTGGATGTATGTGGGTGTGTGTATGTTTGTGTGTGTGGGTATGTATGTCGGTCTGCATGTCTATGTATGTGCGTGAGTGTGTATGTAATTGTGTATCTATGTGTATATTTGGGGGGGTGGGAGGTTTCGGGTTATCAAAGTGTTTTGTATTGTTTTGTTTTTGTTTTTACCCTCTGTGAGGCACTTTGTGTTACTGCATTGTATGAAAAGTGCAATAGGAATAAAGTTGATTTGATTTGATTTTATTTGATTATTGGACCAAAATCACTCTGTAAATCCACACCCAATATCACCCCAGATATTGACAGAAATATCTACAGTATCCACCTCTCATCCAAAATCTTGACATCATCTTCGACCAAACCCTCTTCTTCAACCAGCACGTTAAGCACATCACCAAAACAGTCTTCTTTCACCTCAAGAACATCGCCTGCCTCTAGCCCTTCCTCTCCTCCACAGGTGCAGAAACCCTCATCCGCGCCTTCATCACCTCTCAGCTGGACTACTGCAACAATCTCCTCTATGGTTCATGTTCAAAAATTGTCAATAAGCTGCAATACGTCTAGAACTCTGCCGGCCGCTTATTCACCCACTCTAGGACCCGTGGCCACCCGTGACAACTTCCACCAGATGGAAGTTGTATTGTTGTAAGGCTCGTAATATACTTGCTTGTTGACAAGCAGCTGTGATGCAAGTATTATTTTTCACATAATCTGTGGGTGCCTGGAAAATTAAAAAGGATGTCCACTCAGTGGCAGATCAGAGCTGAATCCTCCCTGGCTGGCACTGGAAAATCAGCAAAAAGCAGCAGCGGCAACAAATTCCATTTGTTTCTTTTCCAAACTTTCCTTCATTGCAGTCTGCTGCTCACCTTATTTCACACCCCGTTATATTCTCCTCACTGCTCATGTGCTTAACTGCTTCTTGCCAATGAGAAGTGTTATTTTCTGAGGGTATGCACGCTCAATGCCCTGAGGAAACACATGATAAGCAAGGTGGCCTTCATACACATACAAATAGGTAGTTAAAAGAAAGTGTTTTAGAGGCTTCGTGGGTGGAATAAAGGAAGCAGGTGAGTCAGGAAGATGTAAATGAGTCACAGTTTTTTAGCCATTGTTCAGACTGCAGGCAAATCAGATTTGTCAGATTCTCAAACCAGATCTTTAAGACAGACTGTCCACACTGTTATCTGCGAGTGATCCGATTGGATTTGTGTGTCCAGACATTACCAGCCTATCTGTTGGGTTGCTGTGGTAACGATGTGGGTGTCAGTAACTGTACATTGGTGATGTGGTTTTCCAACGTGAAAGTATGAGAAATGGATATCCACCATCTCGCCCTCCAAACAACTGCGCTGTCAAATTGTGGTGCAGGAGACTGATGTTCTCTGTGTTTTTCCTCCATACCGCTCTTCTTCTCTGCACATCTGTCACTATGATTTGACACCATCGTTGTGTGTCCAGTTGCAGGTCCTGACCGAGACACAACCGTAGAACATCCAAGTGTGGTCTGGATATAAATTGAACTCAAAATCTCTGTAAATAGTTATTACACAACATGTAAAGCCTCTAGAGTCAACAAGTGGAAAATCTGAGACTCAGGTGTTTTTTCTGTTTATTACTGTGTCTCTTGCCTCTACCTCACCTCTTTTTCTGTTCTGCTTGGCAGAGCCTCTGTTAAATCACGTTTATGACTGCTTGTTTACACTTATTGTGATGAATGCTAACATATTCAGCATTTAATCCATGTAGGGGCTCAAACTGGTTGAGATTTACCAGAGAATTGTTGTTTACTGCTCTTTGTCAGAGATTAAAGCAAGATCGCCTTTAAAGACATTGGGGTCTGGGCCTCATTCATCTTAAACACAATGCAGAGGACTCTTAGCACTAACCGCTAACATATATATTTCTTTATTTTGCAGGACAATTACCGGCAACTTAATTTACAGTTAACAGTGAGATTTCTCAGGTTGTCAGTTAAAGGGTATTAAAATCCTTCATATTTCACACACTGCAGGTAGCTTGTGTGAATGCAGGGATATAGTTATTGGAGGGTCCTCACAAGTGCTGCAATATGAGTGTATGCTGTCTTTTCCCTGGTCCATAGATTGTACTCTGAATGCTCCCATGGGGCTCATCTCAGTATTGACACAAAGGACCTTATGGCTCTTAGTGTGGCTCTTAGACAATTTTAAAGAGACGTGGAGCAGTAATCCCGGCCACAGAGGCATTAAACAAGACCCTTGTTGGAGCTGAGTCTCAACCTTTAAGGCACCTTCTCCCCCAAAATACACATATCAGCCAGTTACATTCATTTGGCTATTTTGGAAACAGATCAGTACATTCCACATCAACTGGGACTGGGATTTCCAGGCTTCCTTATGGTCTTTCACAATTCCTTTTTATCTTCTGTCTCCTGCTCCATCCTTCCTAATTCCTATGCATTATTCATTTTCCAAACCCTACTTCCCATTGCTTGCTTTTCTGTGGGGTGCTATGAAACGATGTGGGGAAGTGCCTCAGGGACCACATCACATGTAATACAGAAACAATGCTTCTTACCCCCAAAAGGGTTGTTTGTTTATGTAGCATGAACATAGTAATTTGTACAAAAGATGAAGTAGACTGTTTACTCTCACTTCAGGCTATAAGAAATGATCTGTATTTATACTCAGAAACAGAAACTCATCTCTGGGCAGCACCCTTAGAAAAGTGGAAATGCTGATTCAGTCTCAATGTGGACTTGAACAATCAGCTTCATCATGAATGACACGCTTCTAGATCTCTACTATCTACTTATATCTGAGCAGGACAGATGAATTTGTGGGAGTACAGGAGCCAACCAAGCAGCCAAATCTTAATACTGAAGAGTAAACGTAACGTAATACACCATTCCGCTGCTTGCTGGAAGCACAATGGGAAATACCTGGAGTAAGAAGGAGGTGGTTGAACATTGCCAATATGTGGGCCATCCCCTTGGGCACTCGGGCATTTCCAGTGATTCTCAGATGCGTTTCGTCCCATGTGGCATCTCGGCCATAACTATCTTTATGTCTGTCTCTCTCTCTCTGTCTCTCTCTCTCTCCGAGTGGAAGAGGTGAGCCTGCTAAGCAGATGTGTGACAACAGCTGTGATTGCTTTCTATCTTTATCTTTGCCTGTAAATGATGTAAATAGCGTGTATTGCAGGTGTTGGTGTGATGGTGTGTACGTACATATTTGAGTGTTTTAGGAGAGCTGTGTGTGTGTGCGTAGTCAGCTTCCTAAACACCTGTATGGAGTTTACCAAAATGACAAAGACCAATGGCATTGAGATTGCGCTGGCTTTTTCTTGTACAGTGGACTGCAGTCTGGCTGTGGGACAGGTTGTCGGTCACAGCAGCATTAACTCCACTGGTCATATGAAACAATGATGAGGTCATCTTTGTAGAACCAGGCGACCATGGTGGTGGAGAACGGCACCTTAGTGAATGATATTTTTGTATCTGTTGTGCTTCTCCCCACAAAAAAGTGATAACGTTCCCCTGTTCATTAGTGATGAAGTGCTGACACGGGAGTTATTCCGTCATGGATAAATAGTTTTCAAGATAAAGAAGGTCCCCTCAGGCTCTATAAGCATCCTCTGTTAAAATATGTAGTGTCACACAGAAGGCAGCTACACATAATCCTGAACAACGGCGATGAGGAGCTGAACTCAGATTAAGAGTGGATGGTTTTGGTTATATGATATTTGCAACATCAGATATAAATTGTTTTAGCTGTGGTACAGAGGGACATCTCATCAGATGATGTCCAGAGAAAAACTCATCAGGGCAGAATGTTTGTAACAAGGCACCTACTGAGGGAAACTACGGAATCATCGTATTTTTTCGCTCCGTTTTACCGTGATAACGAGATAATATTCCACCGTTTCATAGTTACAACGAGATAATATTCCACTGTTTGACATCCTACCTCACCGGAAAATGAACTCATTATAACGTTAAAACGGTGGAATATTATGTCGTTATAACAATAAAACAGTGGAATATTATCTCGTTATCACGGTAAAACTGAGCGAAAAAAATTATGTTGATCCATGGCCTTTTAGGGCTTCCGTAGGAAACTGACCAGAACTATGAAACAGAGACCGTAAGACAAGACAGTCAGGGCAGTGTGGAGGGACACGAGGAGACAGGTGAAGTAACATGGGACCGGTAGGTGAGTGAAACTGGAAACTGTAAATGAAAGAGCTATGGAGGGTGTAATGTTGGAAGAAAGTTACGCTGACATTGAAGGTGATGATGAGGTCTTCAAGTACCCCATCTGAAAAAGAAAAATAGGAGGAAATTCACAGGCAAAGAAAAGTGACAGTCAGCTTGACATGATGGCTGAGTACAACAATCTGGAGAGACCCAGGGTCTGGCTCCAGTATGGAGGACGAGTCTGCTGCTGACAGTGAGAGTGAATCTTCCGACTCCAAACTGGCTGGCAGCTGTAGGATCAGAAGAGCTTACTGTGTTGGAAAAAACAAACAAAGAATTTTATGAATGTGTACGCTCCTACTACAGAGCCGACAGAGTGCAGTTTCAACAAGTTCTGTTTTAGGTCAGGGTAATGTCGAGGATCTTCTTATTTCTATGAGATTTTAACTGCACTGAAAATAATTTCATAAATAGAAATCAGTGAGAACCTCACAGTGCATGGGTTTGGGTTTGACAGGTTTTATTGTTTTAAACATCACTTTAATATCTTTGAAGAGTGAATGCTGCCGTTGGCTTTGCTGATACTATTATTGGTTTTAATCACAAAATTTAAAACCTGTAAGTGCATACTGGCGGTTTGATACAGTTTTATTTTGTGGCGTTAATTTTGTGGGTTTTGTTTTGGTTTTGATTTTTTGAGAGGTTTTGAGAGCAGGAAACAAGATTGTAAATTTCTGAGACAGTCGTAGGATTGTGAGAAAGTAGAGATAAAGCATCTTCTTCAGCAGTACACTCAGTGTCACATGGGACATTACGAGATCTGTGGAAGATTTACAGACTGGAATTGGGGAACTGCAGAGTGTAGCAGAATCTACCAGAAATCAAGGTCATGGTGAAGAGCTGAGTCCAGTCATTTTTCCAGAGCGCAGCACTGATGGATGCACTGTCCAAGCTCTTCTTTGGCCTTAAGAACAATGGGCTGAGAAGGTTTATTCATGCTCTGGGTTCTGCTACAGTACAGGACTTAAGTAGTGAGATACAGAGACGAGTAGCATCTGTTGTCTCAGCAGTGAGTACAAAGAAGATGAACTGTTTAGATCCTCCTGTGAAAGGCTGCCCAAAGTCCCAGAAGATATTAATGCTGAAGTTGGAACCATTGGCGCTACAAGGACGTCTCACAGCCATGCAGGGCATGGAGGGGGAATGATGCCCCAGGCATTGTTGGGATTTATTGTATTAAGTTTTGGAAGGTGACATTTGAACATCTCCTAACAGTTTTTAATGAGATTTTTAAAGACATGTTGCTACTGCTAAGCTAAAGGAGAGTGGTTTTAACTCTCTTACCAGAAAAAAAAAGCAGATCTACAAGACATCAAAAACTGGCATCCTGTGTCCCTGCTCTGTTCAGACTGTCCAAAGTCCAACGACAGAGATGATCAGTGTTATCATGAGCATACTGAATTCTCACATTTTTATGCAAGCTGTGCCTGCCAGATCTGAAAAGCAAGTCAGAGCATCAGTCACATCAGCAATGAATTTGAAATGACACGTCGAACTGAGGCATCCGACCAGTCCTGGGAAATATCTTTGAGTGAATGATGATCACAAAAAATCATTAAAAAGAGTACGACCGACATAGACTGAGGGAAACATACAGATTTAAATACGCTAGGAGGAAGACTAATGAGGCCCAGGCGAAAACAAATGAGGGACAGGTGACACAAATCAAGCAATCACAAGGGCGGCAAAACAAAAGAAGTAAAGCAAAAGGTAACACATGAGGAAAACTTTCGACAGAAAACAGGAAATAACAAAACTAATAATCAGAACCATGACACAGTGGACAGATAAACTGGGTGAATTAAACAGATGATAGGTTAGATGAAAATGATTGTGAGGATGAAGTGACAGTAAACAAATGCAGTCGCATGCTGTCACATTCTTTATATAACCATACAAAATGGTTAAGCTCATCTATTTCCATTGAATATATGTCAAAAAGGATTAACAAATTATCACATACTGTTTCATTTATCTTTCACACAGCATCCCAAGTTTTGGGAAATTGAGGTTATAGACAGAATGGTGTAGTTCTATGGAACCATTCTACAATCAACATGCAACCGATCAGCTGTATCCTAGCTAGTGTAGAATTGATCTGCTGCACAATAAACATGTACTCAATCAAACAGCATCACATCCACCATGTCAGCGGTGGACCATACTGACTGCACCAGTCATGATTTTTCAATGAAAGATAATTTATGATGGCATTCTTCAATTCTCAATTTGATCCTCTTACTTTATTACATCACCTCACATTCATTTATCAGATGCTTTTGTCCAAAGTGCCTTACAATGAGTATGTTCAACCTGTGCTGAAACAAGAGCTAGATAATATAGTTTTTATTTATTTAGTTAGTATAAGCATGGGTTGTGAAGGTGTAGTCAGCACAGGCTGCCTGGAGTGAAAGAGCAGCCAATTGTCCAGAGGCAGAGGCAAGCACTGTGTGGTGGTGCTCAGAGGGAGGGTTTGACCAGGGCTTGGAGGTGGGAAAGAGCAGTCCCTTCACTGTGCTTTAGAATCTTGAACAGGAGGTGAACAGAGAGCCAGTGTAGTTAACAGAGCAGAAAAGTGGCAAAATCTGCAGAGGTTGAACCGGACTAGATGCATATATGGTGAAGAAGGCGATGCTGTTCTAGCTGGAGGTGACAAACATATGAGATGAGAATCTGGGCCTAGCAAGGAAAGGTAGAGCTTCCTGATGTTATACAAGATGGATCTACAGGAGGGGGCTTCTCCTCCAGTATTTGTACGTGTGAACATAGGTTTGGGATCTCACACAATGTCATTTAAATCCATCCAAACAGGGTAAAGGAATATCAGATACTTGTTTTCAAAGGGTAAAAGCTACTTTTATTATGTGTTTCAAGAATAATAAAAGCTTAAAATTGATAAAATGTAATAAATCAAATTCTCTAGACAATAATAAACTATTTCAAAAACAGCGGGTGGGGTTATAGGTCAAACAATACAAAGACTTTGTGTCTAATTGTCCATTTGTAGTAACTGACCAGGGTGAGAGTCGCAGTCTACAAAGCTGGGGGGAAATTTCTGGAACGTCCCTCTCTAAGCCAATGAAAAACTAGGTAAGATAAAATATTCAAGGTGCAAACAGAGTAAACAACCCTGCAGTGAAACGAGCTGTCACACAACTTGCCTCAAGCTTTGGACAAAGGAAAATACACCCTTTAGGTTTGGCAGATGGTGAGTACACACACAAGAGCTAACCTTAACACATCCAATAAGAAGCCTCTTAGTCACCACAGCAAGAAAAAAACAAAAGAAAACAATACAATAACACACAGACACGAGCCACTGCTGAAGAATGATCAAACACATTAAACAGTAACTGAATGTGTTCTTAATCAGCTCTTACTCAGGGCAGGAACAGACATTCACCTCTGCATAAAGACACATGCTGTGTGAAAATAACTGAAGCAGCTCTGTTATCAAAATACTGTACAACTCCGAATGTTTGGAGGGAGGATCCGGTGGAGTGCAGCAAACATCCTGTTTGCTCAAGCATTGTGAAGCGCCACTGTATCAATGCAAGGAGGGATGTCTCAGTTGAGGAACTCCTCCTTGAATCCATGGGACTGTTCTGGAGAAAAGGAAACAGTTGATTAAACTGGCTGATTTGAGTGTCTTAGAAAGTAAAGGATTAAGAGAAACAGTCCTGTAGTTTTTTCATGATGTCTACATTCTTTAACTGACCTGTTTTACCTCATCAGGATAATAGTAAAATAGAATGAAATTGAATTAAATTACTGTGACAAGTTAGGGTTTCTAAATAGGAAGCACTCTGCAAAGTGGAGCTGTATTGATAGCGACGTGATACACCATCAGCACAGCTTCAGGTCCTTCTTTGCATTTACCATATACATCACCAATCATGCACACATCACTTGAAGTCTAACTGCCAGTTTGTGCAAGAGCATGCATAAAATTAGACCACATATCCATAAGTCTGTTGCCTCATTGTTTAGTGGGAGGCGTCCTGACGCAGCAACCCATTAAAATGCTACAATGCCCCCACCAGAGGTTTCAGAGGTGAGGCTAACACTGTCACAAAGTTGGTCTTGTCCAGCCCTTCGTCACCTGAGGAATGACCTTATAGGCCGACTGTGCAAGCAGGTTAGTATGACCCACACTTCATGTAAGTGCAACGTCGGCCGCCCCATGTTCATAAGTCTTGTCGCCCCAGTGTATGCTGGTCGGCTTTGCTACACATAAATCTAATAGGATAGCAAAAGGTCAACAAAATTGCAGCGTAGCAATATATCCACTTCAAGTTCTGAAACAATCATTTCCTTAACCTGACGCAGTCAGCCATTTCTGTTATAAACACAACTCTATCTTGTACTTTTCTCATGGATTTTTCCCTTATCTCAACACATTAATGGGCAACTACTCCCTAATTTCTAACCATTAAAGTATTCAGTTTCTTGCTGATTTTCAAATGGATCTCTTTTTTGGGGGGGGGCTAATTTGACAAAAGTGCAGAGGGAGGCGTAAACCAATCCTGGACAACCTGATTATCTGTGGTCATTTTATCTTTTAAGTCATCAATATGAGGCATTTTAACCATGCAATTATTGGTTAGAGCGAGACAGCAAGTTATGTTGTTATATTGATGCCTGCAGTCCTCCCTATGCCTCGCCACAATACACACACGTATATATACAAATTACATACTATCCAATGTCCCGTAGTGCACATACACACACACATACACGCACATACACACATTTCCAAACCAACTTTATAACTTATCTCACCCCATTCAGCCATGTTAATGGAAGCGGACCGCAGATCCAGCACAGTTTTAAATCCCACTGTTAATTTCCCACTGTTCACTAATGCTTCCCCCCAATTTACTAATGCTCCATTGCCACAAAAGCCACGAGTCAGCAACCCTCTCACACACACAGACACAGGGACTCACACACACACACACACACACACACACACACACACACACACACACACACACACACACACAGAGGCCACTATGGCCCATTAAGTGGCATTAGAGCCTCTTTCTGGCAGATTATTCTGACTTCATGGCACCACAGTAGCATTCCATAGTCACCCTGTAAGACTCTAAGTCTCACCACATATTTCACATCACAAACCACCGCTAATGCACTGGTCACAATATTACAACATACTACCGAGCGTTACCAGGAGCCCTCCATAGAGCCCTGAATTTGCCATTCTGTCTATGTTTTTCTGTTTTTTCCTGTGTTACAGTGACTTTGTCATACCATGGGTTTTGACTATATATTAAATAGATTGCTTTTGTGTTCTGCAGTGTTTATCAAACTGATAAAGGACCATTCTGGAGTACCGGGTAGCACGGTGGCACAAGTGGTAACACTGTCGCCTCACAGCTAGAAGGTCCCTGTGTCCTCCACCATGCCTTCAGTGCCTGCTCGAGGAAAAAGTGTTCACCCGGGGGTTTCCACCAATGGTGACAACGGAGTACTGGTCTGGCAGCTGGCAGCCCACCGCTCCTGGTCTGCCGTGGAGGATCGACAGACTGAGGATGGGATAAATGTGGAGATAAAGAATTTCACAGAAAAGCATGGCGTGTAGTGTGCAACTAACATGTGATGTTAAAATACATGCTTTGGATTATACTAGACCACACTTTTATTTTTATATTATGCTTTCTCTGATGCTTTTGGTATATACATATTGTTGTCACCTTGTGAGGAATATAATGTCGTGGATCGCTGTATCCCAGTTTCAATCATTCCTGTCCATTCTGAGATATTAAGCACATTGACTAAAAGTAGAGACTACCTTCACACTAGTCGTGATGTTAAAGCGGTGTGTATGGTGCAATTGAACATATGGCATGAGATGAGAGAAGTGACTCTGGCGAAACAGGTGTACTGTGCAAGATTTATTCAATATGCCATCCTCGCATGGTCAACCTTTAACCCGTGTGAGTAATGATATATGCTGTGTATGTGTGGGATTAAATTGAAATAAACTACAGTGTGTGTGCATGGTGGTGAAGGAACATGTCACCCAGAGCAACAGTGCAGCTCATTGATGCGTTTTTAATAGCTGTTGGACAGTAGAGCTCTATGCCACAGATAGCTAAGATAGATCAGGCTTTAGATATACAAACAATATTTGGTAGTGGGATACATAAATTGTTGCTTGGGTGTTTCCATGAGATTTGATGTGTATAAGAAAAATATAGACTATCATCAGACTTATCCTTGTGTCAGTAATAACTCATTGTCATAATTGACTGTCAGTTTTTATGGTCACATGACATACTAACAAGTCATCCAACCTTAATGACAAAACAGAGCGCTTATCATTAGCATCCAAAACAAGCCATATGAGCCTCTCCAAAATGCATATGACATTACAAAACGATCATGTGTTAAGTGTGCCAGCTCTGTAAGATCTGGTTAACTTTAAGCAACTAAACCTACTTAGTGATGGTTTGCAAAAAGATTGTGATTTTGGTCAAAAGAAAGAAAGACTGACTGTCACTAAAGGCCACACTTCACATCCTGTTTCCTGCCTAACACGGTCAGATCAGTCATCCTTCACATGACCACAAGAAGTTCTTAGTACGGAAAACATAAACGTAGGCTGGAGACAATTTTAAATGAACAAAACAAAACAAAACAAAACAAAACAACAACAAAAAACAACAACAACAACAACAAAGAAATGGGTCTGAAATGACCCATGAATGATTAATCGGGCCTTTTAATATCATCAATGTGTCTTCTGGCTAAGCGATTGCCAAGTCCAAAGGTTATTTTCTTGTAAATTGTCCCCACTGAAGAGCACTGTTCTGCAATCCACAGTACATGCCCTACAACAGAAACAATATGCTGCCCTCAATTCCTATTGGAACTGTAATAATGTGAATACTGCATGTAAAAAAGCCCAGTACAGTGTCAAATGCAAACAAATGGTTCCCTGTACGCATTAAACATACATATTACAGCATTAAATAAACATGGCTAAAAATGGCTTATAAAACCGTGTCACCATCATTCTGCTGCTAGTACATGAAGTGGCCTTGTAGGAGCATCACTATTCTCTCTTTTTGAACATCTCCACTTTAGCTCCAGTCCTCCTTAAGGTCCAAGTTCTCTGATTGGCCAGTGCACACAGGCCGAAGCAGACACCTCTCACTGTGTTTTCCGTCAGCTATGCTGCTGTTTTTACCTTTTAACTAGCTTCACTTCTACCATGAGCATCACCAAAATAATTGCTTCTAAAATAAAAACCATATGTTTGAGCAACAGTCTGATTTGTATTAGCTTTAGCCTCACGGCCCAGCCAACCACTTATGTTACAGTTTTGCAATGGCTTCGTACAGTCTGATCAACACAGCTGCTGGATGCTAATCGAAGCTGCAAGCATTTTTATGGCAAACAGTTGACTACTTAAAAATACTGTGGCCAGTTACAAAAAAAGCTGCAGTAAAATCCGAGCGCGCAGTCCCAACTAGTTTCATCCACATATTTTAAGCATCATTCAGTCGTGTATTAATGCAAGGCAAGTAGAATGTCCAGGTCTATAAGCATTCTGTGTTGATGTAAATAGTCCATTTGTCCTGAAATAGTTGAACATTTGATTAAAAATTACTGACTCAAGTAGCTTACTCAGCACAGGGAGTATATTAATAGTTCAAGAATTTGAGCCAGTAAAACATGCTTTTCCATCCTGGGGTAAAGGTTTGATTTTAGACTCTTTCCAAAAGGTTCTACTGAGTAAGCATCTGTTAAAGATATGACATCTGTTTGGAAAGCACCCTTGCTGCAATTTTTTTATTCCAAGACCAACCTGGGGATAGCTGAAATAGTTGCATATCTGCCATACATGCACTGCCACTGCTTTATTATTGAATGATTAGTCTACAATGATGCACAGTGTCAGCTAGTGGTTTTGATAGTCGACCACAGAACTATTCAGTGAAACCCCTCATGCACAGAAGACATTTCTATCAAAAGTGAAGGTCTTCTTGTGCTAACTGGAGCCTTTGGTTACTTCAGACATCTACGGGTACATTCAAGAGCTGAAAGTAGATTTCTCCACCAGAACAGGTTTTCTTTCTTGATAAACCCAGAAAACTCTGAGGAGAAAAAAACAGTCTTTGCTCTCTTTGAGTGGATTGGGATTATTTGAAATGAAATGCAGCATATTAAGTTCAAGGCATGTTCACTGTAGATTTATCCAGGCAAGGTGGTACATTTGAGAAAGTCGGTGTTTGCATTACGAGCTGCTGATATGTGTTAAAAAAAAGAATGGGAAGGATCAGAAGAAGGCTGTTTGCCGGAAGGTTGATCTTGATCTGTTGGAATAAATGTATCAGAGTTATGAGTGTGCAGCTTTTTTTATGTCTGCCTGCAAGCCAGCACCTCACTATTATCGGTATGTGTTGTCCCATGAGTTTTCATATTAACAACTGATACAGTATGTGTAAACAGAACTTTTCACGCCTAAAGACGATGCTGAATCCATTTAGCAGCTGACTGACAACAGACCACCAAGAGGCACGTGTGCAGCTGAAAGTATTAGCATAATGTTGTTCTGCCACTGAAGCTCAGCTATCACTATCTCCCTGTTTATGTGTCCAAGTATACATCTGATTGACATCTTATCGCGTCACACACAACACGCTCAAATTCATACTATAAAGCCAAAAAGACACCCCCATAAGGTGTGGTGGATATGCATTTAGTCACTTTCTAAAATGGTGCATTACAAAATGTCTGCTTTCTAATTTGCTTCCCATTCACCCATTCACACACACAAACACACACGTAAGGTGTGCACAGGAAGAGCTTGGGATCAATGGGCGACCCGTTCTACCAACTGAACCTCAGCCGCCCTATGAATTGTAAACATTACAGCAACAAAATACATTATCTTCGGGTCATTAATACACAGGAGATTAAACAAAAGAACAGAGAATCCAATTATACAGCAGGCAACAGAGATATAGAGGGAGAGAGTGATAGTGAAGAGGAATATTTAGAGGAAGAATAAATGAGGGGATAGAAACAAAATAAGAGGGAGAGAGAGATTTAAGATAAATTATAGTACTAAAGGCCATCCTCTCTTCCACATACATCACATCTGATTGTGTGTATGTGTGTGTTTAATGGAACGACCACAGGGTTTGTTCTTTATTAAAGTCATTACACGGACATCTCCCATCCAGCTCACCACAGAAATCTAAGCCCATATTATTTGGAATACAAACATAAACGCAAACACACTCAGGCCTCTTGTTCATTCTACTGTAATACGAATTGCAGAAACTGGTGCAGGAGAGAAAGTAATAAGAAAGATGAGAGGGCTCTTCCATAAACACTGAAAAGATCAAAAACTCCAGCAGCACTTGGGGTATGAAGGAGAGCTGTTGGTAGACCAGATACCAGTCTCATTCCCATGTCATAAACCCATCTACAGCAGTTGTATGATGTATGTAAAATAAAATAACTGAATGTATCAGTTACATTTTATTTCAGTTTTTAATCTGGATCTGGAAATATGAAAAATACAGAACATACTACTTGCATAACGGTAGTAAAGGGAGTTATTAGTGTAATCAGAATACAGTGCCCTTAATGTGTTTCCTTCTTTCAGGGGATCTGATGTCTCCATCTGGACAAGCAGCTGGGACCATCTGCTGCTGCTGATCTGGACAACCTGCTCTGTTAAAGGTGCAATAAAGATGACAGTCCGACAGGCTGTAATATACCTACAGGGCGCTGAGGGGTTATCGATCAATACTAGTGGCTCAGCAGAAATTTCTCATTTTCTGTGCATTTAGTGCTTTGATGACATCATCAAAATACAAAAAAAATTAAAAAGGTTGTCTTCACCTCTAAAGATTGCCTGTTATCTAATTTGTGTTCCACTTAAAGCAAGAATTAAAGATTAACATGCAGAATGAGCTGTGTGACCTACACATCGAACATTTCTAGATTCATGATTGAGTCAGAACAAGAGAGCAGACAGGCTCATCTCCTTTGGGAGGAAGCAAAGTATTCTTATCATGATTCATAATAATGTAGAGAAAGCAGTGGTGGGTATTATGTGAGATAAGGAAATGTAAAAATACAAGTGCAAAACACCTGCCTCTGCTCTTGTCTGTCTTGTTCTGCTTATGTAACAATGCTAGAAATTAAATAGATGGTGTGAAATCTACCAATCTGCAGTCACACGTGCAAAGCCACATGTCTTAACGGCCATGAGTCCTGGCATCTGCTGGTGCTAGACACTGACACTCTGTTAAGATCACTAATGAGCATCAGCTAACTAACAGGAGTGCCACTGAGCTGCTTTCACATGGGAACCTTCAGCCCTTGACCTTCATCATCTGTCGGGGAGTTCTAGGTTTCAGCTATCCTGTTTCCATGATAAGATCCACTGCTGAGACAAGATAGGACCACACTGAAGGAAGCATAGTGAGAGAGTTAATCCTGTGAACCATCACTATCACTGCAAGCTGAGGGATAAAAGGAAGAAACACATCATGTTTATGGCTGACTGAAAATTGCCATGAAAGTTGAAAAGGAGAAGGTTTATCATGTACTGTTATTAACTGCTTTTTAATATTACTTTTGTGTTGCAATGTTCGAGGGTCGCACATGTCTCGTTCATTTGAATTAACAACAAAGCACAGAATTGCTGACTCATTTTTAAAAAAGAGAAAGGAAGCGAATGAGGTGACAAGAGCCAGTTACAGTGAATGAGAGACAGGAGGCAGTGGTCGAGCGAGCTGGTGAGTGAATGAGCGAGAGAGTAGCAGTCGAGAGAACAAAGTCGGTGATTTAGAGAAATAAAAGTTCAGCAACAGCAAGAGGAAATACAAGGATGACTCTGTGCTGTGGTTCGATCGTGACATGATTGCATTTCAAACTCCACAGCTGTTTTTTAATCCATCGTGGGTCTAATTTTCCAAATGTGCATGGTTCTTCAGATGTGGTGGAAATGCAGATAAAGAATACTCAAAAGGTCATAAAATTACTTCATCTAGTTTCATAGTTCCTGCAACTTCTTGGTTGAAAATGGGTTACAGGTGAGTCAGGTAAGGTTAAAAGACTGTGGACTTTAGATTTGTTTCAATTCAGATTTCTAAAAGACAGGACAAAGGTTTGGGCGACAGTTGCTGTGGCACTCAGTCTTAGCGAACATACAGAAGTGTATCATCAGCATAGAGGTGAAATATAAAGTTGTGTCTGATTAAAATGTGACCAGCTGGCAGCATATAGAAAACAAAAGTGATCTCAAAATGTATCCCTCTCAGACAACATTGATGAAGGAGGAAGATATGGACGAGGCCCAATAACCACAGAGAAACTTCAGCCAGTAAAGGTAGGAATGAAACCAGCTGAGAGCCATAACACCAGTCAATTCTTCCAGTTGTTCTTACGAAATTCAGTGGCTGACTTCTCAGGCCCAGACATTAAGATAAGTATTTTTCAAGTATGAAAAAACTTAGTAAGACAGTAAGATGTGAAATAACATGAATGTGTGTAATGGAATATGTATGAAAATAATGTAATATAGAGTTCAGCTCAGTTAAGAAATGAAGAAACATCCAAATCATATATTTTCTGTTACTTTCAAGACCTATGGGCATCCAGTGTAAAGACAGTGAACATGTTAGTAAATTGAGATAAGCCAGCAGGGAGTCGGGAATCATTGCAGAGTTCCATTGAACTTCATTGAGGATCAGTGACCTTGTGTTCAGTGGCAGGCTATGGCAGCTCCAGTGTCGATAAGTGAAGTCCCAGTTGTGAGCACGGAATCCACTCAGTCATGCTGGAGATGGCCTTAATGGCCATACAATACTGGAGCTGCTGGCTCTATGATGACTGCCCACGGCCACTGTGTTGTGCTTCAGTTACAAACCTGTGTGTGTGTGTGTGTGTGTGTGTGTGTGTGTGTGTGTGTGTGTGTGTGTGTGTGTGTGTGTGTGTGTGTGTGTGTGTGTGTGGTGTGTGTGTGTGTGTGTGTCCCTCGTGTGCCTTTCCAACAGTGGAAAGCTCCACTGTTGGAGCTTGGTGTTATTACTCATTCACCAACAGCATGCCAGTGAGCCACATTTCGGAGGTCCATAGTTGGTCAAGCTTTGAATCATGCTTAAATCATATTGAAGACCCTCTGGAGTATTTGTTCAAATTTTAGCCCAGAGGGCACCTACAGGTATGTGAGTGGTCAAGTTCATTCTCAGCACTGAGCCCGGCAGGCTGGGGCAGGGATTTTCATGACTCCTGAACGTGTTCCTTCACACTGCAGACTTTTACCAAACCTTTAAAATTGTGAGTCCCAAAAAATTCCCCTGACAGTTTTAAATTTTAAAATCATCTAGAATGCGTTTGGGTTTTGGGTTTTTTTTTTTTACTGCTCACATTGACAGAGACCCTGTTTGCTAGTACATAACAACATATGCATATTAACATACATCTTTACACTTGTATTATGAAAAAACATCTTAAAATTCTATACCATTTTCTTTCTTTCTTTCTTTCTTTCTTTCTTTCTTTCTTTCTTTCTTTCTTTCTTTCTTTCTTTCTTTCTTTCTTTCTTTCAAAATGACCAGAAACAGAAATCCATAGTGGAGCCCACTGATGTCAATACAGGAATGTTGCTTGTCCAGATGGAGACACCAGATCCCCTGAAGAAGGGGACGCTTGCTTTGTCTCCACATGTGCTCTCTTAAGTCAATACAACATACACCATGGTACTTTTTCACCAGATGCAGCCTTTGAACTTCATTATTGATTAGGTTAAGGTTATTCATAATTTCTTTCTGTATCTCCCTCTCTCTCTCTCTCTCTCTCTCTCTCCCTCTCTCACACACACACACACACACACACACACACACACACACACACACACACACAACATTTTTACGTTTCTTAAGATTATGTCACAAACGATCAGAATGTAAAGACTACATTGTTAAGTTTTTCAAACCGACATACTGACCTACTGTAGAGCAGGATTTTCATGCTTTGATGGGAGCAAGCTGGGCCAGAACGTCTATCAATCTTCCTGAAATGATTAGTTGTGTGTGTCCCATTGCAAAATATAAGACTTGAATGCTCCATCATCCTTGACTCCTGTGCCATATATGAGTCAGTCAGCAATAAGAGTAGTTACATTACTCGTTATTATGCTGCTAAATATGTCACTTCCTGCCACAACATTAAAATACCATACCATATTCCTCTCAACATTAGCATTATCTATGTTATTCCATTAGTGGATATTGTTATTTGCATTATTTTTGTTCATTTCATTCCTTTGCATTGTCTTTCATAATCATAAAACTCTGTTTACAGTAGCTGGTACAGCATTGTGCAGCACCCTTGTCCATTTGCTCATCTGAGACATCTTATTCTGTGTTACACTCTTGTTGGACAACAGATGTGTGGAGACATCAAATTCCACATCTCCTAAGATGTGACATTTATTCAGACTGCTTCATTAATTGTCATTGCCCATATTCAGAATGTATTTTGTGTGCCAGTTTTCTCTTTGGCATTTGAAAAACAAGTTAACCTCCTAAATAGAAGCCAGGCTCTTTCATGTCTTTAGTGGTAAATTAGTTTAGCTGTCTGCTTAGCTGTCCTGGGGAAGCAGCGAGAGCATAATATACAGACACAACAAGCATTCAGTCACTCACTCACACACCACATCATCTACAGCGTTAATAAAGAGATTGTCTTTGTATTATCATATCATGTTTCATGTGTATCATGTTTTTGTTCTAAAAAAAATTTCAATATTTCCAGTTTATCAATGTTCATCATCATTGTGATTAGTTGGGGTCATACGTGTAGTCTTACCACCCAACCAAGACACGGCACGAGTTCATGGCACTGTGATCATTAGATCTGACACAGTGACCATCGTGAAAGACAAAACAATTGTGTCGTCTTATTCTGCATAACACTAGAGCTATGAGTGCAGAGGCAGAGTATGCTGGGACATAACTTCACCATCCACCTCCACCATCCCATCGTCCCTTTCACCCCCAAATACAAAAAGAGGAAGACTTCTTCAGTGAGAACGACAATGGCGAGAAGTTTCATTTTACATTGCAAACAAACAGTGAATGTTGCTGTGTTTGAGGCAGCATTAACAAGGTAATTAATTGACGGCTTCTTGAAGAGTTTTAGCCTTTAGTCTTGGTAAATCACTGAATCACAGGGAGTAGCATTCTGAGCTGCTCGTTTGGAAAAATGTTGAAATTTAATACATGGTTGCAGAAGTCCTAACAAATATACAAAGATTGAATAGAGTATTAGAATCCACTAATGCTACCTGCAATATTGATATTATATTTATTATTATTATTATTAGGAGGAGGAGCATTGGATGGGTAAGACGAGGCTGATCAATGAAGCAGCAGCAGATGAGCTCCTTCAGCACATGACTGAATACATCCAGGAGATTAGGGCAACTAGTCAACATGCACATCATGCACAAGGTAAGCAGTATTGTTTTGTGATGATTGAGCACAAACGATAAGCCCTCTGGTAGATCAATTTAACCTCACAATTAACAGTGCTTAGCTTCTCTGAGCTCTTGCTCTCTGGCTGCCTACTGAAGTTTTCCTGGCAGTCATGATGAGTATCCTGCATCTGTTTGGACCGTTGGTTGTGCATGTCCGCAGGAGAATATTACGCAAGCAGGCGATTTGAGGCTAGCAAGTTCTAAGCCTGTCATTCTCTACCTTGAGGTGTCAATCACTCACTCTCTATTGGCAGCAGTGTCAGTGTTAGGATACCTGTTTTACACCCACCCAATCCTTCTAGTTTGATATGAACATCTTTTTATGAGTAAAAGCTTTGTGTTTTATTAATTTCCAAAGAAAAAAACTATTTCAAATTATTAATATTTTGAAAGTCTTGGATGTAAATAATGACAATTTGTTTGCGAATTTTCAAAATGCCAAATGTTCAACTCAGTGTATATTCACTGTATGATGGTAAAGCTTTTACTATTTACACATTTTCTTTTCTGTTTGTACTTACAGAAGGATGGTTGCATCCACTTAAATGATAAACTATCCTAATATTTGCGTTAGGTGTCTCAGACATCCCTCAGCTGGGATTCCCTGTGAAGCCCAGGCTGAAGCTTCTCCTCCCACAGTGTGACAGTTCAACCAGGATCTAAGTGTGCAATTGAGATGAGGCTGCTTATACACAGCACTTACAAAAGAACAGTTTGTTGAGTGTGGTCATTTTCAGCAGTAGATGCCATATAGAAGTGTTTCACACCAGTGATGTATGTACTGTTGAAAAGTTGGAAATACAAACTGTTTGCTCACTGAAAGGCTCCCATTCAGACAACAGATTGATGTCCTTGCTTGAAATGTAACTTTGGTACGTCAGGTAGAGTTGTAATTCATATTCAGAACGCCCACATTTCTCCTCTGCTTGGCTCTCTCTCTCTCTTTCCTCATCTTTCGTTCTTCCTCCCTCCCTCATCCCTCTCTCCATGCAACACGATGAGAATGGATTACTGTGTCTCAGAGGAGAGGGCCACAAATGATTAAAGCAGGGCACAACATTGTTCAAATGAAAATGCGCAAATGAAAGATTTTCACCTGTGGAATGGGTTGATAGCAGCGCTAGGTTGTTGTCGTCAAAGTGGATGGAGCATTCATGTGTTTTATTCTGCAGTGGGACACACACAGCCAGTCAATTCAGGAGGATGGATAGATGGATCGACACAGCTCGATCTTACCAAGGCATGAAAATCCTGCTCTGCTGTGGGTTATTGTGTTGGTTTGAAAAACTTAACAGTGGAGTCTATATACTTTAATTAGTTCATCATTGAGTTATACCTAATAACCTTAAATGAAGCAAAACAAAAACGTCTGTTTATCTTTCACAATATCAAGAACGCTCTGTGACATCATCTACACAATTATACCAAAACTAGAGTGATTCCTTACAGCAGAAAAGATGTGTCCATCCCATGCCCGAAACAACCGTAGATTTTTCTTACAAGGAATAATTCATTTATAAATGGTCCTCTGCTGCCACCCTCAGGAATACAGTACAGTTACAGTAACAGCAGGCTTCATATACTTGAAAATACAATATAATAGTAGTAGTATAAATACAACTACTACTACTACTACTACTAATAATAATAATAATAATAGTAATAATAATAGTAATTATTATTATTATAAATAAAAATACCCCCAATGCGTAGTTGGGATTTTCATTAGGCTGCCTAAATTTTGTGTAGGCTGCCTAAACAAACAGCAAAGGAGATGGTGCTTGATTTGTGTGGCCTGCCCTTCTCCTTCGTTGATTGGATGACTACAGTTCAAATTTACTGGCTGTGAAAACCACAGGGTGGAGATCATTATCAAATACCACTAGTCGTTTCATAAATGCCACCCCAGCTTCGTTACACATGGTTTAAATGCTGTGTAGTATTTATTAAACACCTGGTGGTGATTAGAATGATGTGTATTCAACACCTGCTGATGGGGGAGAGCCGTACTGTGACCCTTTCAATATCGTGGCACTTGGCCGTGCACCTCTGAGCTTTTGAAACTCGGCGCATGATGCGCTTTTCATTCAAAGATATGAAATAGTTACGAGGTGTAACTCCAGTTCTATGAAAACATGGACAGCACTGTAACAGGCTTTGCTATCGGTTTTGCACATTAATTTTTTCAAACACCTTACTGTTCAATAAACAGATTCAGATTCTGGCACATCACGAGCGTCACTTTGGTCTTATTAGCAATAAATAGATCAATGCATCCTCAGCATTGAGCAGCTATAGGGCAGCACACACAGCCATGTTCTTCTGGTTAACACTCATTAACTTTTTAATGAATGTTTTGTTTGGGTTAGAAATTGAAATTGAGTTGGATTAGCGTGGTATCTGCAGGTTTCGGCGGGCACCTTCAATGATTACTCAAACGATAAACAAAAATCCAGAGTATGTCAGCTGACATTCTTATGTTTCAAAGAAGAAGCTTGATACTTTGAATAATATGCTTATATGCTCACTACCAAAAGTTTCATGAGACAATCATACCGCTCTCATGTCTGTAGAGTAAACAAGAAGCTACAGCCAGCAGCCAGTTAGCATAGCATAGCATAAATACAAGAAAGAGGAGGAAAATTAGCTAGCTAAACTGTGTGATGATGTCATGAATTCTAGTGAACTGCATTTCCTGTTTTATTTTGTAGTAATCCTCCTTTATGCAATCCCACATGTTTTACTTCCTGTCATTGTTCAGTTTCCCTCCAGCTTTATTATCACCTGCTCTCCATGGTCCTCCCAGTACTTACAGTCAGCAAGTTGTCTTTGTTCTCCCTGCAGACTGAAAATCAAATCAAATGGAAAAAAGAGAAGTTATCAAATCTACTGAGAAAGTTGCTGATTTGGAAATCACATGCCATCTCAGTCAAACGATCAGAATTAAAGATCCATATTTATCATCTTTAGCTACGCCGAGCTTCTTACGGCCACACCTGACTCTCCACACACAGCGTGGCCTCTGCTTTTACTTTTCAGCCACGTCAGCACCGACTCTCCTTGCGCTTTACCTCGCAGGTTATTTGTTTTCCCATCCTTCATATCCCAAATCTTCCCTGAGTTCACATCAGTCGTAGCACATACACACACTCACAGCTCCACATACACAACCACTCGTTATTTGTAGACATGCACGCACACACGCAGCACGCACACTCGAGCCCTTGTGCCACGTGTATCACTCACTGTAGGCCCTTGAGCATTATTACAACTGAACCACCAAACTATCAAGAGGCACTGTGTGTGTGTGTGTGTGTGTGTGTGTGTGTGTGTGTGTGTGTGTGTGTGTGTGTGTGTGTGTGTGTGTGTGTGTGTGTGTGTGTGTGTTGCAGGGCCTGAGGGGGCTCATTCAATTTTAATTTGAAATGGGATTTCTCTCTGTCTGCTCAGCAAAACAAAAGCAACAGAACACAAAAAGACCTCAACTCAATTATGCTTCTGTGGTCTTCATGGGGATTGGGGGGGGTAAGCAAATTTCTTTGTCTGAATTTCATGTTGCCTTTGACTACAGACCTCATTAAAGTCTCACAACAGGGTGACAAACAACAAAGATATTTCTCTTGAAGAACTGTTGATTTTTTTCAAAAGAGAATTTGTCATTTTTAAAGGTTTTTGCTGTATCCTTTATTTTTCTGGCTGAAGATGCAGAAAACTGATACGACATCAATCCGAAAAAGAGACATGAATATACTGTAAATGGGTTCAGGTTTCCACTAGACAGTGGAGGAAAGGTTCCCAGACATCTAAAACACTTTTCTGCATTTCAGTTTTTCTGTTACATTGAGATGATACAAAGCATCGCATTGTACCCTTTTAAAGACTTGGAGAATGTGAGGATTTTTTCTCAAGGCAAGAGTGGATTGGATTTCTCTCTTAAGCACCATAGAAAACCATATTTGATACTTGTGTTGAATACTTAGGAGTAAGCCAGCAGAATGACGACTGTCACAATAGGATGATATTGATGGACAGACTTTACTCAGTTCAATTTTGGATTAGTGGAGCTGATATGGACTGTGAATTTAATATAAATGGATACATGAAGAAATTATTTAACAAATTGTTACAATTCCGAATTTTTTATTCCATTTCTTTCAAAAGTCTGTTTTCATTTCAGGAACAATTTGTGGCATTTTTTTACATACATGTCTTACAAAAACTGTCATATTTCCTGAACACTTGGTGCTATTGCAATCAAATTTGGTGGATATGTGTGGACTGAGATCTGACTGCATATAAACAATTTGGTACCGTTTTTACCAATATGTAATAGGTAGCCATAATGCTCCAGTGTGGCCCATGTAATTTTGCTCCCTCAAAGTAGTAGCTCACTTTATAGGTTCCAGGCTGATCAAGTCCTCACCTATTTTTCAAGATCTCTTCTCTATGCATTGTACTTAGACCATGTCAGTTGCCTCTTGCAGATACATTTGGTTCAGTAATGTACATTATTCATTTTATTCATGTGACATTTAGTTCATAATATCTGATTTATTTCATATGAATCTGTTGGGGCTAACCCACGATGAACAACTTCAAACTGTTCATAATGTACCTCTGCAATCCAGATAGTCCCTTATTCCAGATGTCATGTGGTAACTGGGCTTTCTGGGGCCCATGTGTCTCTGAGTTGACAAGTATTTATTGGTAAAGCTGGCAATAAAAATGAGGAACAATGTTTATGCACTACCAAGGTGGCAGTGCAGTCTCAGTGCCGTAGGAGAAGCAGCAGCTCTCTGTCAGATTTGCAGGAAATGCTGACAGCGGAGGTGAGTTCGAACTGTGCTCTCATCAATCCATCTGGCAAATGCCCACTCTCTGGCCAACGAGGTGGCGAACTGCTCCTCCTCAACAAAGCAAACACAGACTTAAACTTGTTTAACGACCTCTTGGAGGTCTGTGTCCTCAAGTCAACTGAAAAATCTATAACACACAGCATTAAGTGTGTATTTACTTTGACTTTACAACACTTGATAACATAATAGGGAAGAACAGGTGTTCTGTATTTGAAGAATCCTTCCTTCCTCCAAATTAATTATCCCACACCAATCACAACACATCAGCTGGGACCTTTGGTATGTAATTTATCACAGATATCGTGCTGACCTGCACTAAGCAGAAATGCGGAGCGCCCAGGGCTTTGACCTTGCCAGCTCGAACCTTCGTCAGCAGTGCTCTCTCTGTGTGCCTTGTGGTGGCCATGGATTCAGAGCTCTATGTGTCTAAACACACCACCTTGTCCAGGGGGTCTGCCTCTGTTGTGCGCATGGACCTGGAAATAAACAGTTTTGTATCATTTAACAGCTCATACACAACAGCCTTTGGACAACAACCTGGACAACACCTATAACGTGGAGGCTCAATGCAAAAAATGGAACATGTTGATACAGTATTTGCCCGTCTGCATCTCCTCATTTTCCCAGCATTCCCTTGATTTCTCTGTTTTTCCATTTTTGGCTGGCTACTCTGCACTGCTGTTCAAGCATAAGCATACACAACAGTTACAGAACTTTCCTCTCAGTGACTTGCAGTCGCATGGAGGCAACCCTCTCATTCCCCGGAGAAAACTCTTGGCACCTCTCACCCTGGGCAACTTGAGAAAAGGACAGAGTTAGCCCCTCTCCAGGAGGTTTGCTCCAGAGCTAGTGCTGTGCATAAAGGTCAGGCCAACTATAGGTAATTGGTACAACATAACCTCCCATGCCAACTGCACTTCCTTCCCCACTAGAGCAGTGCCATCTGCCAGTGAATGCAATAAACAAATGTTTATGTGAACACTTCTACATCCATACAAAATGTCATCCTCATTGGCTTTTAGTGGGTAAGTCCCCCCCAACCCTGTTAGCTGTGTTGTCTGAAGTATTAGTCAGTGGTCAGGCAGCCTCTCTGTGAGTCAGCTTCAGCAGGAAGAAGACAGAATGACGGGTGTGGTGTGATGCCAGTCATATGAGTAGACCAAGGTGGAGGCTCAGGCAGACTGGACCCTGGCAGAGGGGTGAGCAGCACAGATACGTGTACATCAATAACCTACATATATAACTCTGAAATTCCCCCACCAAAAAAATGATTTGCTAAGAATGGAGCAAGAGGGAGAAACCAGCAGAGTGGCAGCTTGAGCCCCCAGAGAGAGCCGCCCGCAGGCATCTGCTCCTTGATATGCATGTTCAAAAATTTTCTACGTGATGCAAATCACTCGAGTGCAGCCGCTGGTCATTTGAATTGTTTGCACACCGGGAGTCTCATTTAAAAAACAGTGCATAGGATCAATGCTAAAAGTGGGCACAACAGCCAAAAATGGCACAATCCAAAATACATATATATGGTTATAAAGCCATGCATACCCACACCTGCAGGCAGTGTTCCCTTTAGAAATCACAGTCCATTTGGAATTGTGTGCACCTGGATCAGCATGTAAATGAGCCTGCTGAACAAAAGTACGTTATGGTGAAGTGCTTGTGGGTGAGGTGGAGGTAAGAAGCTGATATTATTGGCTACAACAACAGAGTTTACAAAAAAGAAAATTCATCGGTGCAAAATGAATAAAACCAGATCAAAACTGGTTTTATATAAGAGATACAGCACTAACAACATTAGAACAATGTTGTCTCATATCTTCAAAGTGTTGGTCACCAGTGTTGTTAAACTGTAAAAGGGATACTTTATTGTGTGTATCATCCAGTATGTATCTCTGCTGTATTATGTAAAGCAGCAGACCTACATAAATTTTAAATGTCAGTACTGTTAAGAGCTGCTCAGAATAAATCCTTTGATGGATTACAGGGTCAAGATCTTTTATCATATCCACCGAAGCAATTGAGGTGTGATAGCCCATCTCATAGTGAATCTTATCCCCAGCACTCACAGCCCAGCATCCTCACACACTCGATACTTGACACTTGATTGACATGATAATAGTGTGTCACAGTATGTATGGCCCACGTCCATGAGGCCTCATTCAGGGCGTCAGCCAAGATGGGAGCTTATGAGATGTTCACAACCTCAGTGCTAATGAGAAGAAAAAGAAACTTTGTATGTCACCTTTTGAAACAGGGTAAAAAGTGTAAAGGAGGAGATGAAATGAGACAAGCAGTGAGAAGACAGAGAAATACATGGAAGAAAAGACACAGAGGGAGGAGGGAGACTGACAACAAGACAGGAATGGAGATGGTTGATTCTTTTGCAGATCTTCAAGAATCAATTCACCAATAACACTCGATATTAAACTACACATGTTCAGCATTAAAAAAATGCTTATTAGCATGAATATTGGTAGCACACTGGCTCTTTATTAATCATATGAAGTACTTACTAATGCCTTATTCTGCATGACCATGTTTTACTACTGCTAGGATATTACCCAAGGGTCGCACCCTACCCCGCCTTAATGGGGGATCGTTTGCCTCACAATAGAGTGATACCATCCTTGGTTTTGGGGGTTGGCCTCACTCAGAGGATAAATACTTGAACCTAACACCATTTCATTAGACTAGAGCTGTCCTATCAAGTCTGGTGCGCATGAACTGATGAAGCCTGCTCGGATAAGAGGCGAAACGTCTTCCAAGACAAACTGACAAAGTCCAGTTGCGATCGATTGAATGCCCTGAAGCTTACAATGACCTGGATGAATGAGAATATTCGCAGGCATAGGACATTAACACTTTTCCCTGAATAACTCCCTAAATGCTGCTTACATGAATCACTGTCTTCATCAAATAACCCTAACCTTTAATAACCCTAACACAGCCAAAATGCTACTTATATGCATGCTAATCAGCAGCTTGTCCATGGTGAATATGTGTTGCTTAATATAAAGTGTGACCAATTCATGTTACTATGTTGAGGAATCAGATGTACATATGAGGCCCTCCAGATGTCACAGAGCAGCTGAAAACATGAAGCAGAGGAGACTCTGCTGTATAGAGTCTGCAGTGCTGTGCTGAGGCTCATGCCTGCAGGGTAGCTGTGGAGGAGGTCTTGGCTTCCACCAATGCAGATTTATCTTTAGACCGAGGCTTTGAGCATTACTTTCCACATTATTTCGCCACTGATCCGGAGATCTTTTTTTTCGCTGACAGGGGCTCTGTTGGCACAGTGCAAACTTCTCTACAAGCCCACCGTTTCAAATATTCTCCTCCTCAAACAATTAGCTGTAACCAGAGGAGGAGGAGGAGGAGGGGGCAGGTGTGGAGCAGTATGTTTATATGAAACCTGGGATTATTGAGGTCTAAGCTCCTAACAGAGAAAAAACAAGCATGCTGACGACTTTGTCGAACACAAAGCGTGATCTCAGTATATTCCTCCCTGAACTGTGGATAAGATTCTCCAGTTCTCTAAAGACTCCACCTGTAAACTTTTAGGCTTACTGTAGTCATAGTCAGCTCACCATTGCTGCCCTTTTTATTAGCTGTTATATCTATTCCTGTGTTAGTACATTGAGAGCAACGGGTCAAATTCCTATGTAAAGCTGATTCTGTCCTGGGCAACATGTCTCACTGAAATTGATCGCATTGACCAGCAGATGTCACCAGAGAACAGCGAACCAAGCATTAAATAAAAGAGTTGTGGCTTGGCTCAGGGGTCGGATCCTTGGAAAGACCCAGCCCATACAAGAGGTTCCTCAAGACACCATTTAATCAGTGATACATTTCTCTGAATTTTAACTAATTAGGGCAGGTTGTAGTTCTTTGTGGTCTTTTAAAAATGACTGCATTTTGTTTGTTGATCACATTAAGATATATGTATATATACTTTGTTTTTCATTTTTGGTATGTATTCATAAGTTTACAAGTTGAACTGGACAATTACATAGTGTTCTTTAACATGCAACAACCTGCTTGTTGAGCCAAAACACTGAAACAGGACTGACCTCATCTAACATCTATTCTGACAAGAGCGGGCTACACACCAGCTCTGTGTGTGTGTGTGTGTGTGTGTGTTTGTCATCAGACAAGCTGTTTTTGAGCTCTGTTCTTTTCTCAAGCTCTTTTGCTTTGAAACAACCGGTGACCAGTGTCATTGTGATGTGAAATGTTAACATCCTGATGGCGCTGTTAGTCCACGTTTTAGGCAGTGCCTCTTTACGGTCTTGCAATTGACATTCTTCACAGCTGGTGCATAATGCATATCAAGTAGTTAAAATCAACTGCTCCAAAAATTGGCAATAGAGATAAATTATAAGGTGCAAAATGATCCAAACTGTGGTTAAAAACATTAAGATTTCTCAGCTTCTCGCAGAAATGGGAAGACAACAAGCAGTGTAGAGAAAACTTTTTAAAAAATCAAACAAAATTATAGGAAAATTAAAGAATCACGATGTGCACATTGGATTTTTGGGGAAACTGACCGACTTGCACCAGCTCTAGCAGCACTGTGATTCTCTGTTGGCATATAAACATATGTCATATGTTCATTTTCCTAGAAAATCAATAACAACATCAGCTCCATTTTGTCCATTCTTGTCCCATAACTGCTCAATTCACTTATTGTAATCGCTCCTGATTTTGCCATTTAAAACATCAGAACTCAGAGAGGAGCCTCTCCCCTCATAATAAGGTTATGGGAAACTTAGGTTACTGTTGTTGAGCTGCTGGAATGTAAAAAGTTGGAATTGGAAATTTGTAGCACCCTGTGGTCCACTATTCATTGTTACATTTTGTACAAAAAAAAAAAAAAACCTTTTTGATATTTGTCATACACAGCTGCATTCTGTATGTCACTTTGTGTTACTGTGCAGCCTTCCTGTTGCTGGGCAGTAAATGGGGGTGAGGCAGGTCAGAGTGCCTTGGCAGACAGAAAGTTGGACCAGCTCGTCAACATTCCTGACTCGCATATTTTGACTGAACGGAATGTATCTGAGTCACATGACCAGCTGGAGTTCTCAGGTGTAAAATGTAAACTACTTTATCTTGATACTTGCTTTTAAACACAAAGCCACTGCACTATAAAAGCTGAGAGATGGGGACCTCCTTAATGTGAGCTGAAGCTATTTAAGTCTGAGCTTAAATAGGATGATTTGGTGGTTAAAGAAAAAGCAGGTTATGGCTTTTTTTTTATAGCTTTTTAATGTATTTTAGACTCAGTTATTGGTTTGCTTTTGTAAGGTTTTAAACATTGCAGTTAAATGAGTCGATGCAGAAGAGAAGGTGGCTCGGTGGCTCGTTGGTAACACTGTCACATCACAGCTAGATTGTCTCTGGTTCGAATCCCGCTGTGAGCGCAGGGGGCATGTCCTCCACCGTGCCTGATGCTCGAGGAAAAATAAGGAGAAATAAGGGACCTTATAACTCTGTGTGGAGTTAGCATGTTCTCCCTGTGTTCACCTGGGGTATCCTCCATATAAAACATGCAAGAAGATCACCACCTGACCAATGGTCGACTGGCAGCCCACCGCTCCTGGACTGACCATGGATGGGTCAAAAAGCAGGAAAGAATTTCACAATTGCATGTTGTGTACAGTTTCCCTCCTCAACTATGCATGTTGTGTGTAATGTGATGAATAAAGGAATTCTTAAGAGAAGAGCATAGTAATAGCATAAGGTAAGAGTAGTATTTATTCAGTGGGAAAAGGACACTTAGTTTCAGCACACTTCTTTTGAATGACGCCGTCAGTTCAGGTTGCTCCTACAAAAGGATGCATGGAGGATTTCTAAATAGGGTTTAAAAATGTTTTTTTGGTAGTTTCAGATAAAGGAGGAAAGAGACATGAGCATCGTGTGTTTTGACTGAGGCTGTAAGAGGATACAATCTGCTGCTGGAGACTCCACCTTTGTAACCATTGGGTCAAGATGACAATATTCAAATTCATTCAAAGCTGCTTAACATCATACCACAGTGGGAATAAAACAAGGTGTGCTATTGTGCTCACTTTATTTTCACTTTGAATAAATAACTGGGCATGTGCAGTTATTGTAAATCAGTAACTTGTTGTATAAGGGGGAAGGAAACGATGCAAAGTATGCTGTGCTGTTGATACTGTCATGCAAAGTGAAAGGTGTTACACAAGGTTACCACAATTATGACTGGACAAATGGGATGTGGAGAAAACCAGAGATGCATGCTTATGGTGAATTATGAAAATATGATTATCTTACTGATAAAAAGACGAAAAGGTCTATTTGTGTTCACAGGAGGGAGGAGCTAAATACACTCACTGTTTGGGAAGAAGAAAGTTGAATTTGTCCTTTGTGAGGTAGGTGGACAGGAGGACAATAATTCTGTCAGTGTACATGTGGGGATGTGAGTGTTATATGAATATATGAGAGTGAAATTCTGATTCTAATGTATCAGTAATGGATAGGTGGATGACTATTATTAGTATTAATCTTAATTTTTCTAGAAAATGTTGATTTTTTAAAACATATTTTCATTCTAATGGATATTATTATATTCTATTGTGTATATTATGGTGAATAGTATTTCTGAAAACAAACAACTGGAACTCTAAGATGAAAGCAAGGCAATAAAATAATAATATAATTAACAATTCATTACAACTAACGGGTATTCAGCACATTATTCGCACTGTACAACAGAGGGTGTGGAGTGATAGATGAGGAGTGATGATGTATCGGGGTGTTGAATGATGTATGGTTGGTGCCGAAATACTGCACATAATCAGTAGCTTAAGTGACATGTACGTAAAAATAGCACATGCTTCAATGATGGCAGCACATAAGTCTTGTCAGAGCGAGGAGACGTCTGAGTTCTGTGGTGCCAAAGCTGTTGGGAGAAAGCTGTTATTCAGTCTGCTGGGAGAGCTTAAACAGATGGTGTCCTGGGTGTGTAATGTCTTTTATGATGTTCTTAGCTCTGCTCACACAGCGGGTGATAAGAAGGTGTTCGAGAGATGGAGGCTCAATGCCGACCATGTCCTGTGCGGTTTTCTCATGCTGTTTTGTCAGCTTTGGTGCAGCTGCTGTACTGGACTGTCACGCACTTTGCTGGGATGCTGTCTGCAAAAGCTGACAAGCAGTTTTTGGGGTAGACTGGCTCTCCTTGGCCTTCATCAGAAAATAAAGCCTTATCCCACCACTGCTGAAGTGTTGTCGGCCCAGGACTGATCCTCTGTGAGTCTCAGGAACTTGAATTGTCTGATATGAGTAGGATGAAATGGGGGGGGGGGGCACAGCTGTAGGGGCTGCCAGTGCTTAGGGTGAGAGTGGAGGTTGCGTGCTGGCCCAATCTGACACTCTGGAAGCAGTTGATGAGGAAATCCAGTGTCCGGTTTCACATGGAGGAAGTCAGTCCCAGTGCGTGCAGTTTGTCAGCCAGCTTGTTCGGTATGATGGTATTAGATGCCAAGCTGTGAACACGTCGAATCGTTCAAACATTCAAATATTCATGACCTGTTTTATCCCTCAAACTCAACCACCACCAACCCTCTGTGTATTTTCCACATTTACACACTTTCCTAAAAAATAAAATAGAGACCAACCACAGATGATTTCCATTCCAGGCGGTTCTGCTTTTCAATTTCATGCCATTTATATAATGTAGCAAATCTGTTGAATGCAGTTTTCTCAGTAAACATGGAGGCAGCCAGACACAGAGACTCTGTACAGGGTTCTCAACCCCCTAGAGGCATTACAGTATTATAGTGGAAGTGGAAGGTTAATCATCAGATCTCTCTCTCTTGAACACAATGAATGCTGGATGTCTGCAATCATGTAAAATGTTAGAGCTGGATCAAACATGCAAACAGATTCTGTCCCAGGTGTAACACTAGAGAAGACACAAGGTGCACTGCTGCAGCTCTCCTATAGTTAAAATGAACAGCGTCAAAGTATGACTGTTTGGAGACAAATGTAGTTGCTTGGATGTCTATCATGTGTTTTGGTTGCATAAGTTGATGTTGAAAGTAAGATTATTTGAAAGAGAAGGTATATATAGAAATGCGTGTTCCCAATTGTCAAAACCTGTAAATGTCCTTTTAGACTGTCAGTGGTAACTGTTCGGCTAAACAGCCAATAAAGCAATCATTCAATCATCTGGTGCAGGCAGACACACTGGTATGTAGATCCTACTGTGACAAGCAGACAAGGGGCCTGATTCACATGCTATTGTATGTCAGAATGTGTGTGTATGTGTGTGTGTGTGTGTGTGTGTGTGTGTGTGTGTGTGTGTGTGTGAGAGAGAGAGAGAGAGAGAGAGAGAGAGAGAGAGAGGGAGGGAGATCCACCCTGTATTGTTATTGTTCCACTGGCCAGCAGCCAGAGATGAATGAAGCCACCTGACTCAGATAAAAACCTGTCCTCCCAGTCAGCACCTGTCACACCCTGACACACGAAACAAACCTACCCTGACTGGACATTCCACACATGACGGACATACGTGAGCTGGACTTGATTTAACGCACCTTGCCAAGAGAGGCGCGTGACTCACAGGACTAAATAAAGTCTTCATACAGTCTTGCATCGCTCAAGTATGCCACTCATTGTCTGTGTACTGGAATAGTGGTTTCCATTTTGAGCAGTGACAATGTGAGCTTCAGCAGGGTGAAGACAAGTGTGGAGCGGGACTAATAATAAGGCAGGCTGAAGGGGAAGGAAAACACATTGCATGGTCCAGATACTTTAAGGCGAGATGAGAGGCACTGAGACAGGAACAGAGACGAAAACATGGTACATTAAAAGGAGATAACGTGAAATGAGAAACAGAAACAAGAAAGCAGATAGGACATGAAAAATGAAAGAGAAAAAAAGAGCATGAGGAGACGAGAGGAGTGTTAGATTAAAAGCAGTAACAGGTTGACTGGTTCACATAGCTGACATTCTTGCTCACATACACACTTCTGTCTGTCTCTGTCTCGCTCATATCCCCGGAGGAAGAAGCAGGAAAGCGGAGTAATAGAGGTGAGGTGTGAGTCAGGTTTGGATTCACTGAGCCTGAGTTATCTGGTTTCCCGGGTGTGGCTGCAGGTTAGTAGAGTCACATACAGTACCTCTGTCTCATCGCACATACTGTGCATACGCAGGATAGACCTATGCTCCTGGCAGTTGTTATAGAAAATAGTGGTTTCCCTATTTATGTCAAAAAAGGGTTCTTTTTCAGTGTCTCTTTCAAGCAAAAAGGTCCATTCATTATTCCGTGCTATGACAGAGTTCAGCATTATAGCTGGATTAACCTGCGAGGAGGCCAAACCCTAATTTGGCCTGAGGCAAAAATGAGCTCTGGGCCCCTGCTGACCCCCCCCCCATTCCTCCCACTGTGCACTCTGTGCATTGTGTATGCATCCCATCACCTTTAAAGGGGCACTCCACCAATTTTACATGCCAAAGTCAGTTTGCTAGACATGGGAAGTCCTGCTCAGTCTGTGAAAATGGTTGTATAATGCTCTGGCTCTGGAGGAGCTTTGTCAAGTCTGAGAAATAATCCTGATGATGTAGTAATGCCAAAGTCTGCGTTACAAATGCGAGGTGTGGAGTTTGAAAGACGTGGACCTTTAACAGGCAGGGAGAGTCTGATTAAAGCATATTATCTGGGTGCATTATGGTAATTGTAGCTAATATTTTCAGTGTTTAACTCAGACAACCCAGAAATCTCAGAGACGGGTATCTGTGAAGCTGGAGAAATTAAAAAAATACCTGCATGGGTTTATACCACCAGAGGGAACGCTATTGTAACTCTTTATACATAATGTATAATAAAATGTGTAATAATAAACATACTGTACACGTGGTGATGATGGTCAGTCAAATGGTTGGTCATGTGATCTGTTCATCCAACACTTTGGTCCAGAGCAGTACATCTCAACAGAAAGGTGTTGTGGATGTCCAGAGGCTGATTTCTAATCATTCTGGTGACGCCTGCCATTTCTTCAAGCGCCACCATCAGCCTAAAATGTACCAGCTGACAAGAAATATTAAAATCTAACAAGCAGTTTGCGGTGGAATTTACTGAGTCCACCCTCCCTCCCAGAGGATGAACCCATTCCATGTTCAACAGTCAGTGACCTTTCCTCTATTGTCGACCCCGAGACAAAATGTGAATGCTTGATCTGGTTTCATTTTTGATATCATAATCTAAAGGGCTGACTGGTGTGATATTTGCTGAGCACACTCCGGCATTCAACAGGATAAATCCATTCTGAAACTACCATCTCTCCATTATCATCCTCAGGTCAAACTTTACATTTTTAAACATCGTATCTGTACTAGTAAAGCTGCAAAATTCTGAGTATCATCTTTATTTCATTTAGGATTTTCATATGAATCAATTATCAATACTGAAATGCACACCCACGTGTATTAACTGCATGTGTAAAAACTACAAACGAGGAGAACCGTTTCCTGCGTGTCCTTTAGATTTCAGCTGTCAGAGGAATCGTGAGGCATCAGAGTAAAATACAAGTGACTCAACACTGAATCATCTCTGTCATTTCTTGTTTTGTGAGCGCACACACACACACACACACACACACACACACACACACACACACACACACACAAAACAATCTGTGTGTAAGCATCAAAGTTTGGGCTGTATGAGGTCACACTGTCAATCCAAGTCCTCCCATTTCCAACTTTCCTTGCATTCCACCATCGCTGAGAGAGGAGGAGGAGGAGGAGGAGGAGGAGGGGTGAGAGTGGGAGATGGGAAGGGGGTGGCAAGAACATAAGAAGAGTGAAGGGAGAGAAAAGAAGAGGAGATGCAGGAGAGGAGGACTGTTAAGGCAAGCAGAGGAGAGGGCAAGAAGAAAAGAGGTGAGGACAAGGGAGGGAGGAGTGGAATGAAACAGAAGACGAAGAAGATCTGAAGGAAGGATGATAGATCACGATCAAACACAAATTTTCATTTTCTGCTCTCTCCTCTTTGGAATGCATCCTTATCTGGAAAGCTTAGATGTTGTTAGTAATTACAGCCTCTTACGTAAGCATGTACGGACCCTGCCATGAACACACACACACACACACACACACACACACACACACACACACACACGCACACACACACGCACACACACACACACACACTGGCCCCGGTACGGGCTGGTACTGAAATGATTAGGGCAGGTTAGCTCGGGGCATAAATCTAGAGGAGGAAAAACTGAGCAGGAGGAAGAAAAAGAAGCGAAAGGCTCAAATAAAACACACCACCTCCACACATCACGGTGAATCATTTTCACATTTAGTTCTAAAAGTGCGGAGCACTCTGACGTGTTATGATACCTGATGATGATGCAGGGAGTGACTAAATCTCACTGTCTGCAAACTATCAGATTTTGGGAGTGCAAACAGACATAACATGAGCCAAAGGTCGCAGGTAAAGGCATGTATCACAACCCTGCATGCCATCGAAAGCCACAGCTCTGTTATACGTATTGGGACAGCATTGATGTAACCAAAGGTAGTTTAACAGGCTACTCAAGTTAAGTCCTATTGACAGTGAAGTATAAGCCGGGCTGCCGCAGAGGTTATCTGTGGTCATAATCCTGTGTTTCCTTCATGAACTCTAAAGGCCGCTGTGGGAATGATTGCTATTTTTGTTAGTCGCTGTAAAAAACAGAACTACGGGAGATATTTTGGTTTACTCATTTCTGGAGACCATCCTTGGGATTTGGTCAGTGAATTTGGCAAAAACACAGACTGTTTGATGGTTCTGGAGTAAGTTACATGTTTCTCCAGCTTCATGCGGCGCCTCCTGTCCCAGCGGGGCCAGGATGATGGGGAGAGCTGAGGTCCACAAACAGGATCCTGGCAAACGTGTTTGTAATGTTTGTAATCAGCAGCCAAAATGGTGCCAGTTGGGTCCGTGATCTTCATCCATTATGTAGAAAATATCTTCTTGTTGCTCCTCTGGTGTCTTCGGCTGCTCTTCTGCAGGCTGAAACAAATAGTTTTACTTGCTTGTTGAAGTAACTAGCAGCCTCTGACTGAACATGACGGACGGAGGCCACTTTGACGACAGAGAATACTGATAATACTATTACAGTTCTAACGTACTTACCCCCCCCCCCCCCCCCCCCCCCCCCCACACACACACACACACACACACACACTGTACCTACAGTGGCTATGCAGTAGAGTTGGGGGTGGGGGGGGTGGGGGGTGGGGGGTGTACACGCTCACAGTGGTGTTGTGGTGTGGTTGCTCCAGCGTCATGTCCCGCCCCCTCTCCTGTGTCCTCCAGTCTCGTCAGGTTAGAGGAGGAGGAGGAGGAGGAGGAGGAGGAGGAGGAGGACTGGTTACACGAGCACCTCAAGTCCCATACTGGATCTGCCGGACTCCACCTGTCGCGAGCGCTGTGTTTGTGTGTGTGTGTCCGTGTCGTAAGCCAATGACAACAGTCCGCTCTGACACAGGACGGCACGAGACACTAGCACGGGCGCAGACCTGGTTGCTCGCTAAGCCGAGTGTGGGAGGAAAACAGGAATATAGCAGGCGCTTTGACTCGGCTCTCATCGCCCGCTTCATGTTTTGATTTTTTTCTTTCACTGGAGGACACAGGAGGAAACACCAGCCATAATTCCGGTGGATGGTTTTATCCGCAGTGCCTCAGCCAACCAGCCAACCGGGGAGCAGAATGTCAAGACAGCAGCACCGTACGCCGTTAAAACTCACCGACAGCGTGGTGGAGGTCAAGAGCAAAGTGAGTGGTGCTGTGATGGAGATGTTTGACTGCTCAGGGTTTCAGTGACAGGGACACGGCACGGGCTCTGTTTGACGCACAGACAGCATCGACATAACCTTGTTGTCGTTCGTCTAATATCGTCATTTCTCTGCTTTTCGCTCTCCAGCAAACAAACAAACCGTGTTCCGACTCGACGCTGGTAATTCAGGGGGGGTTCTGTGTAAATGACAGGCGGCCTGGGTGACAGTGACCGGCGGCCTGGGTGCGCCTGCTGTACACTGAGCAGGCTGCCAGAGCCGAACCTGCTCCGTGACATCCCACATTTATTCCGTCCTGATCTCCTCTGTGTCAAAACAGCGAGTCTGCCGTTCAGACTCCGCAGTCTCTTCCTCTTTGTGTTTCTGCTGCTCAGTCTCTTCACTTTCATCCAATTAGTTGTCCCGCTACAGTTCCTGTAATAATGTAGTGAAGACAAGTATTACCGTCAGTGTTCGTAGGCTATTGTATATCGCAGCAGGAGCGTTTCTAAGATCAGACCCTCAGGGGGCTCAGCCCCCAATGAGAACGTGACAGACGTGCAGTGCCTTGAAAAAAATTCACTGGATGGCCATTAACACATCCATACATCTCTCTCTCTCTCTCTCTCTCTCTCTCTCTCTCTCTCTCTCTCTCTCTCTCTCTCTCTCTCTCTCCCCTATATATATGTGTATGTATATATTACTTCACAACAACAATGTCTGGATGAGTTTTATACCACACAATTTTTCAGAAAATGAAAATTGCAATGTGTTATTTTTATTTATTTTTTTAAAAAAGACATCACTATGTGTCTGCTTTCTCACCTGGTTCTTCCAGCTCTCTCTGCGTGTGATCTTTCTCTCCACACCCTGCTCCCCTCTTCAGTCACACACCTACATACTGTTTGCAGCTAGAAAATGAAATATAATCTGATAATAAATCAAGCAAACAGAGTATTTATGAAAATCAATGGAAGAGAATGTTGGGGAGACTCCACATTCATTTCTTGTTGAATTTCGGGCTGCTGTAGGCAGTGCAGCCAGGTAACATCATTTTGACCTTTCACCCTCCATCCTCTGAACCATAAAACTGTTTGGCATTGCCATACCTGACAGCCCAGAGTCAGACTGAGGTATAAACATTTATTGAATAGAATATTTTCTGTAGAATCTTAAGATAAGTCACTGTTAACACAGGCTGTGGCTGCAGCTTTATGTGATTAAAGTAGTAAAATAAAACCTACACAGTTCTGTGCTTATATTTGCCTATACAGTATGCATTAGTACATATTAGAGATTACAGTGCTATCACATTATTAATTTTATTGGCTAAGCTGGCTCCCCCAGATTTCTTTTTATACATTTTCAAATATAAAATACTTCATTTACACAATGGCTTGGCTAAATACTTGATGGTTATTATTTCCTTAGTGATGTGCAACCATATTTCCCCATATGCCCAGTTAATACACTGGAAAATGTATTGTCACACAGCTGATAAGTGCTGTTTTTCTGAGCTTGTTGACCTTTTAGAGGTTTGTAGTTCTTACAGGACAGAGACATTACAAATACATGATGGTCTTATAGAATATGGTGCGTTGCTGTAGATTAAACTACATCTTGGGATGGGATCACACCAGCCGTGACACCCATCAACATGTTGGCGTTCTGACCCACGAGTACATGCTAGTCATTACTACATTATTGCCTGAGTACTCAGTACTCAGTACTGGACCACACCCATCTTCAAACTCTGCCTTCATTTTGATCTCAGCTGCACACCTGGAAAGTTTCCTGACGACGTCCTGTTGTGACAGTTGTGACACTATCATGTTGATAAAATCTGTCCACAGTCAGACAGACAGACATGTAAACACCTGGCGAAAAGCAGATCTATTTTTGTGATAGTTTCTGCTACAGTAGGTGTGTACAATGACACACATCCACACACACGCATGCATTTGCACACGCACAAAATGAAACCAGCCACCCTGTTGCAGCTGGTAATTAGCACAGCCGTAAACATATACAGCAGCAAAATGTAACATACACATAATGCAGCAAAACTTTTAATCCAAAAACATCATATAAAACACTGACAGGGACCATTTAATGCACAATGAATACTACTTTTGATACTTCGAGTACTGATTATACTTACATACTTGTACTTCTGTGAGCAATGAATGCAGTGCAGTATTTTCACAGTGTGGCATTGGTATTTATACCTCTTCCCATTCCTGTAAATTGAGCGTGAAATGTCCAAGGCATGCCTTGAGTAAATTTGTATTGCATTTTGAGGCCAGCATGTCACCTACACGTACATGTTTACTGGAGTTATAATCTAGATTAGCACTTCTGATGGCTAATTTGAAATGATTAAACAGCTTTCTATTGATGATTAATATTAATATTAATATTAATATTAATATTAATATTTTTAATATTTGGACAGAATCTTTTACTGGACTGAATCACCTGGATTTTTGGCAATGAAACCAAATGTTATCAATTGTTGGATTACTGTGAGCTTTCATCGGCGTTGCCTCAATTTTATAATGGGTTATTTGCTTGTTGTTGGCATTGATTGTACCTGCCGTAGTGATTGTATCTTAAATAGTTTGTGTCAATCGAATCACTAATTCTGAGCTTTCCAACGATGCATGCGATGAGTGTAAACTCAAACGTACCAGTTGTGAACATACTCTGAACACTTTGGCGGTCTGCAGACAGGCCGTGGTGGGCTGAAGGAGGGTCTTAAGGTTAGGCTATATTTAATTTGAAACTACATGTACTCTGCTTCTGTACTACAGGAATGAAAAAGACAAATCCAAACTGTGCTGTAACCAGTGAGGAGGTCTTTTCATGAAGGCCTATGTGCATTTGAAGCTACTGGTTAACTGTCTTATCAGATTGTAGATCATGCCAAATGTGCTGATAAGGTTTGAATTAATGTGACGCATTGACCTGTGAAAACACTGCAGACTACAAATGCACACCGATAAAATAAGATTTAAATGCATTTAACTCAGTATTCGAGTGAGACACCATCTCCACCTCCACCTGCTGCACTGTGAGCTGCTGGATCTGCTGCTCCAGCCCTCGCTCTCTCTAAATGTTTTGGAATTTGCACTGCACCAGTTTCTTCAAACATCTTGCTGTATTAGTCTCTATTAGCAACTTTCTGTTGCGTGTTTGAGAGTTTGAGTTGTGGAGTTCATCCGCCGTCTTCAAGTCGAGTCTCATACTGAAGTCTGAGGATAAAACTGTGTGATTGAAGGCAGAGCCTGTCATGAAAACTGCCATCCTCCAGTATGAAGTCCTAGTTATGCTCGTTTAATAGCATAATTAATTGGAGAAAAACCTGATTTTATACATATATATATACATATATTACGCAGCAAGTCATGCTATCATGATCACATTGTCATTTCTTGTGGTTGCTGTGTATGTTAAGAGGAACTGATCAGCAGACTGCCACACTGCTGATCCAGAATAGGTCTGACTGGCAAATTCCTTAATTTGCTCTCCCATCAGGCGTTTTTTTTTTTTTCATGATAATCTGAATTACACAGATTGTTACTGTTCCATTGTCGTGTTAATAATGGCTTCATTTACTCAAGCACAGTAATGCACACCAGCACAGTGAGTTGAGGCAATAGTCCTGTTAAGCCATTTACATAATGACATTAACCTAATTTTACACATAATAATCCATTGAACCAGACTGAATTATTTTAGTGTTTCAATTATTCATATAAGTATTATTCTCCCCACCCAAAATAACGTGTCCTGTCCCAGTGCAATAACACCTTACCAAAACAATTATGAGCATGTCTCTGCGCTCACATCACATTACGTTGCTGATGCATCGAAGCATCCAGACATGTCCTAATGAGGACTGAGGAGGTTTGGTCGTCCAGAGGGAGTTCAGCGATTTACAGAGGAGAAGATTAGAATGAAGCTACGTGAGTTACATATCTACAATACGCCTTGAAGAAGGCGGTGTGCAAGAGCAAGGTGCACAAGAATAGATCAGTGATGAGGCATGTGATACTGTGAAACACTTGAGGAGTGCACACAGTATCCTGTCAGCTGTAGGTGGTATGTGGAGCACACAGCAGTACCTGCCCTGCCAGCTCCAGAGAACAATGAAGTGTTATTACCTTAAAGGACAAACCAGACTAAGTGAACATCTGTCCTGACTATTGGCAAATAATACACAAAAATGCTGGGGTTTTTTAACGTGCATGTGAACGTGGATTTTAAGCTTTGGTGAAAATGTGGCAGATATACATAAAAAGGGTGTGGAAGTGCACTTATATAGTCTATAGACAGGCACATTGCAACTTATGCATACTGTACTGAACAGAATCTGACATTCAGGTAATTATGGGCTTTGATGACAATTAATGTTAATTGGCTCTTTGTAAGACACTGGGACACATACATCTACCTCAGTGATCTCTGCTGAGTGAAGCAACTGACACTAATAAAATCCTAAAAGATAAAGCTTCATGCGTAGATACCACAAGAGATGAGAACAAACTGTAATGTGGATGGCCTGACCCTTTAAAGCTGGAGCTGATGTTATGGCAACTTTGAATGTTGCCTGTATTTATATAACAAAAGGCTTTTTCAGTGCTCACAGAGAGCTGCTCTGAGCAAGGATACATGAAGAAATGTGAAAAATATTTGCCATGAACACTGATACAACAGAAAGTGTATGAATTTTCAATCCCAGTGTGAGCATGTGCTTGAAGGACGCCATTATTTTGAATGACAGAAACGGCAACTTGGCTCACCAATTCTCCTGTTTTCTCCCATTATAGAACTCATTCATGCACATTTGTAGTGATGTAAAAAATACATTTCTCTCCTGAGGAATTCTTTGTTCTGACAGACCGTGTTAAAGGCCACTCCTGGAGTGAATTATGCTGTTACATGATATTACTGCAGTGTTATGTAGTTGTATGTATCTGACAGTCTTTCTGTCTTTGATGTTAGCAGTGCTAGCAGCCAAACACACATTGAAAATGGCAGATAGAACATAAGGCTCAAAAGAAATTGTAAACTGTAATCTAGTTTGTCTTTGGTGTGTGTTTAATATCCATGGGGGGGACACCGCTTGATGTTTGTGTCCACTGTCTTCTCCAGTTTGAGGCGGAATACCGTCGCTTCGCTCTAAAGAGGAATGGCCCGGGTGGCTTCCAGGAGTTCTACCTCCTCCTCCAAACCATCCATCGCATCCCTGGTGTCGACGTGCTGCTGGGATACGCCGACGTCCACGGAGACCTCCTTCCAATCAACAATGATGACAACTTCCACAAAGCTGTCTCATCTGCCAACCCTCTGCTCCGCATCATCATAACCAAGAAAGGTAAGACGAGTCAGCTGGTGTCACACCGCTCACTAGAACTCATGCTTGGGCTGAAGATTTTCTCAGTGCTCGACGGCTCTACCTGTTGCTGCAGATGCACGCTTCGTTATCCTCATCAAACATGTTTGACTCTTCAGACACAGCACCACCTGATGACTCCCTGCCTGCCTGCTTTTTTTTCTACTCTCTTCCTGCAGTTCTCCCTCTGCGTAGGCTGTGTTGTGATATTTTTCTGGGTCATGTCTACTTCATTAGATGCTGCTGTCTGGGCAGGCAAAGAAAGCCTGAATAGAGACACTGTCAGGCATTACAAACTCATCACTGTTATTGTGTTGGAGTGATCTGTCACTTTATAGACAGAGCTGTGTTTGCTCTTTACTTTCCTTGAGTTTCATCAGTTCAGCAGTAGAAAAGAGTTTTGCTCACCTGAACTAATCCGATCACTTGTTAAAATCAACCTCGTACAAAGACAGAACAAGTAAAGATAAACTTAACAGCCTGCACACTCATCAAAGCGGCTGTTGTGATGTCATGTTTCCTGTGTTTTTGTCTCTGCTCTGCTACCTTTGTGTAGCCAAATCAATTTGATAATGAGTCTGTCTTACTCTTCAGAAATACAATGTATATGTTTACAATTGTCTGTACAAAGAGTTAAATTAAAGCTGAAGAATTACTGGTAAATAATACTGATATTTTAAGTGAGTTCGCTGGTGATAAAGGTTACATCTTTTCACAGCATATTATTATCTATTGCAGGACCACCTCCTTTGTAGGCCAGTGGCTAAAATGCCGCACAGAACACCCAAGTTTTATTACAAGCAGGAAGGGACATATTTAATAACCCACCTCACCCTCCCATAATTAGTAATAATAAGTAAAAGTAAACAACACGGATGCAGTACCTAAGTACAGTAGGTTATGGTCATCTTGTATATTGATGATATACTTACATTTAAAATCAGTATCTCTTGTTGGGTGCAGCCAGACAGCCAGACAGATGGAACCAGTTCCATACTGCAAAAACAGTTAAACGATTATTGCGCAGCTTTTTTTTCCACCTTCAGAGTCATGTTGTTTACTTGATAGCCAATGCTTCATGGCCTGGTGTCTGTAAGGAGTTGGTGACCACTGACTAAATATACTGTATCTTTCAAAAAAGATAAAGGTGTCAGTAGAAGTTAGCTGTCCCTATTATTTGCCACTCAGAAATACTGAGTTGGTCCAAAGTTCTAATAAAAAATTCAAATCTAGCAGAATCACTAATGAGTTTTATGGCACAAGGGGATATATCTGCTGGCTGGGATAAAACGAAGGAACTTCTCTTCCTGTCTTCTACTCTGTTCCCATCCATCCATCCATCCATCCATCCATCCATCCATCCATCCATCCATCCATCCATCCATCCATCCATCTCCATGCTTAGCTCTTCCATCATGTATTTGACTGATTATTGCATCCTATTCCACTGCACTGTTGAAGCCAGCGCACCGTGGCTTCCTGTGTGTCTGTCTCTTGCAAAATTCATGATGTAATGATGCTAATCTGCTGCTTAGCAGGCCGCTGTTGTTCAGAATCACAGACAGCTTTGACTTTAATCAGATTAAGTTAGTGGTCTGGAAGAGAGAGAGAGGAAGACAGCTTGAGAAAGCAAGGTGTTAAAGGCAGAGAGATGGAGAGAAGAGGAGGAAATCAACATCGATACACTTTGTTTTAACAACCTGTTTAGCAAGGCCACACATTTCATGCTGTATGCTAAAATATGGAGAAATAACTCTGAAGTCCATCAAATCCAACACAGTGAAATCTTAAAAACATGCACATGGCATTAGAAATAATGGTGTAATTTAATCTCCATTGTGCTTTAGAAGCTAGCCTGCACCTCATTAGTAAGGATTAGGCCGTGAGTGAGCCGACTAAAAATCTACTCGCCCAATCACTTTATTTTTCCTCCCTGAAGTGTAATCCTGTTTAGACACCACATCCACGTGAATGGAGAGACTCCTACAGCCGAAGCCTTAAATAGAATTCATGCAGTGGTGTTCTCTCTCTCAGTCTTCAGGCTACATGATGATACAGTTTTGGTTTTTTTATTAGGTTTTTCTAGATTCAGTTCGATAAAAGTCTTCTTGAATTATTCATAGTAGTTCTCTGATATAATATTGCACTGCATTAGGACTTCAGAGTGTGTTAAGTGTATGTGTAGATCCACGAACATCGATAACCTCTGTGCATCTTTGTCGAGGCATAAAGGAGTTCATCTTGCTCCTGTGCCCCGCTCTGTCTCCATATTACATCCCCTCATTCTCTATGACCTTTACTCGCCATTGTCGTAGTGTGTTTACATTTGTGTCTGCATTTGTGTGTATGTATTGTGTGTGTGTGTGTGTGTGTGTGTGTGTGTGTGTGTGTGTGTGTGTGTGTGTGTGTGTGTGTGTGTGTGTGTGTGTGTGTGTGTGTGTGTGTGTGTGTGTGTGTGATTTAGTGAAAGTGTTAGAGACAGAGAGAGTGATAGCAGCCCATCTGGTGTTGTAAGCCATTAGCCACTGAGTGGGATTATCTTACTCTAAAAGACTTCATCAATCATACCAGCTCCACTCACTGCCACCACTTTGTGTATTTGTGTGTGTGTGTGTGTGTGTGTGTGTGTGTGTGTGTGTGTGTGTGTGTGTGTGTGTGTGTGTGTGTGTGTGATGTGCACAACGGTCTGAAAGGATTATATGGAGGAGGTTGATGTCTAATGCAGTATGTGCAGCAGTGCTGCAGGGGTCGCCTGGCCAACAGTCGCATCCTATATTAGTATTACAGTGGTCGTCATGGTAACAGTTCTGCTGTTGTACTACAAGGTACAGCTCCATATTAATATTACGATGGTGGCCTGGTAACGATTCTGCAGCACAACAGGCGTAGTTGGGAAACAGCTCCATATTAGCAGTGGTAACCTCGGTAACAGTCCCATATGGATGTTACAGTTGTAGCACTCCCGCAGAACTGTTACCATGGCTACCACTGTAGAAGTACTACATTGGAAGTTGTGGTTACAGTTCTGTTTCATGGTTACAGCTGTGAAAAGTTTCCTCCTGAGTCTGAGAAAGTGGCTTTGCATACATGATGCTTCTTAAATGACAGTTCAGTGTTTGGGAGCATTAAAGCTGCAGTAGGTAAGATGGAGGAGAGAGCAGACTTAGGCTGAAAATTTGAACCAACACAAGTTCCACGTCACTCCTTCTCCCTCTCCGCTGCACTCATGCCCTACCTCCAAGCCCCTCCTCCCTGCGGCGTCCGCACGGCTGCCGTGACAACCAGTAAGGTTAGCCTTAGCATCGTAAACAAGCTAACTCTGCCCAGCTGCTACCTCACAGTGGCTAACATACTGTATGCACTGTGTTACTGTAACAGTCACCATATTACCTCTATGGTTGTTGTCGCCATATATGCTGTTGTTGGCAGCGGCAGTATGGGCAGTTTCTCCTTTGTGGGTGGCTGTTGCTCCACCATAGCTTTCACTAGCCTCCTGACACTGCTCACAGAGCCGTTTGACTGAGCAGCAGCCGGCAGCATGAGCGTGTGTGAGTAATGATTGACAGATGTCAGACACTCCCTCAGACGCTCGTCTGGCTCTGATTGGTTGTTTTGTGTTGGGCGCGGTGGATTCTTGCAAATCGCAGTAGGAGCAGTAGGTGGGATCAATGGAGCCTTTTTTTTTTCACAGATTATTTTATGTACTGCTATCTGGGCATAGGGACAGTTTTAGCAAATATGACAAAAAACTGTTTTAAAACTGTGTTTATCTGCTGATAAAATTTATATGCAAGTAAAACAATTGTCCTGGATATCCCCTAATAGTCTGTTTACCATATTAGGTGAGACTAAAAGTTAATTGTGCATACTCAAACCAATGCGGTCATGTTGCCCATGGGCAATGATACAGCTGGTAGAGTATTTTTAATGAGTACAGTTCTCAGAAGGTGAGCCAATGGCAGGTTCACTGTGCTTCCTGAAGGGGAAAGGTACATATTATAAGCTTTGAAATAGAGACTGGCGTACCAGTACCCCAAAGCTTATTATGTGTGTGTTTGTGTTTGGGAAAATGATAGACACACACTGGCAGAGTGAGTGAGTGAGGGAGAGATAAAGAGAGCGAGACAGAGAGAGAGAAGGAAATGAATGATGGAAAAAGAGATTGGAAGAAAGGAGGTGGAGGCAGAGGAGGAGAAAGGTAGGAGGAAGAGAGGGGGAGAGGGTGGATGAAGAAAACGGGGCCGAGTGTCTCGTTCATGCCAGAGGGTGCCACAGAAATAACACCACCACACAGACATACACACATTCAGACACTTACTGTAGAATTGTGCCACAGTTGCTGACATACTCGTGTCTATAAATATGTACAGGAATGTACTTATATAATGTTCCAGTTGTGAGTGGCAATGCTCCCCCAGCCGCTGACTGAAATCTCTGTTATGGATGGAGAGCTGTCTATAGATGGCTCAAAAAATATCTGTGTACAACATGATGAGAGGAGGGGGCAATCAAATATTTATACACGAGCAGTGAGATGCAGACATGGAGGGAAGGAGAGAGACAGAAAGACTGAGATCATCAGAGAGCCGGAGAGGAAGAGGGCTTGTGTCTGCAGCTCTTTTTCTCTGCCTTCTGTCTTGACACACTGCCATCATAGTAATTCATCTAATCAGCTGAAATGAGTCAACTTGGACTGAATTGCTACAGTAAGACTGGTGACATAAGGAAGGCAGTTGATGTTTGTGGTGCTTTGGCACTGCTGGCATGGAAGGTGCACGCTGAAAGAGGAGGAGACGTATGTAGGAACTGAAACAGAGATATCTTTGATAAATGCAGATGAAACAAAACTTATGCTCTTAATCGCTTCAAGAACAGTAACATCTGCAGTGTGGTGGTCAACAAACTGGGTTTATGTTTTAATCAATGACCATTTGTCTCTAAAGGTGCACAGACAGCATGTTACAGAAAGGCTGAAGCTTTTACTATAGATATAAGTGTGGCTTTTATTTTTGTGTGAGGCAGGAATTGATGACTGAGTCCACCTTTTTATCTTATTGATTATAGCGATGTGTTGTACATGAATACCTTTGCTCCTTTTCTTCACATGCTGGGCAGCATGTATCACAGGGCTCAGAGATTCATAGTAAACTGTCTTTATGTGCACACTGCTTCAGTCATTGGTATGTTTTTCTTTACAAAACCCACTCTGGACAGAAATCCTATTTACTTATCGTCTCTTTTAAACCTGAAATATGGAAATCACAATCTGTGTTCTGCGATGTGTTCTTCCCAAAGTCAGAACTGAATTGGGAAAGAAACCTTTTAGATTTTCTGCACGTCCTGCATGGAGCAATTCACAGACTGATCTTAAACTTCCAAACATTGTATCCATGAATAATTTCAAAGCTGTGGTGAAATCCACGTTTTACTGCCTGTTTATTTACTCTTGTAACTCTGTGTTGCTGCTATTCTTGGCCAGGCCTCCCTTGTAAAAGAGATCCATGATCTCAATGGGACTAACCTGGTTAGATAAAGACTAAATAGAATTAAAAAAAAACTGGGGGGGTAGTTTGAAGTTTATCATTGACAGGTGAGAATGTATCACGTGTCTGTAGTAACAGTAGACAAAGACTGCAGTGTAAAAAGTAACGAGTAATATGAGCCTTTTTTCAGTAATGATGTTTTCAACGACAGTCTCACCATCTGACTGTTGAGAAGTGAAGAGATAGACACTGAAAATGAGCTACAGCAGGCAGCTTTTTCCTCTTGTTGTGAAGCCCAAAGGGAAGTGAGTGAAGGGTCAAATTACCATACGTCTCCTCCTGCAGCAGTCACTCGGAGAAGTTGCTGTCAGCTGGCAGCCGTATCAGTGGTTCACACAGACTGAGGTGGCCCTCTCTGTTCCGCTCAGGAGGGACGAGAGGAGGCTATTCAATTCTACACTGTGTCTACTCACCGTGTAAACTCACAGTGAGAAGCAGGTCTGCTATTCGGACGTTTTGGGTTGTATGACATGTTGTCACTATGGATGTGATATACAAGTTCTATAGACCTGACAGTTATCACTGAACATGGAGATATAGTGAAGGTCAGGTGGACACACAGCTGTCAGATCACACCTACAGCAGCATCCTGATACAGTGTTTATTGATTTAGATTCACACAGTCAGAACTACAAGCAGATTAGAGCTCTTAAGTAAGAGTACAATAAGATATCACAGGCGTCTTTTCAGTATGATTCAGCTTGTGATTTGCGCAGAAGAGGTGTGTGCCAGTGATTTAATGAGGTGTATGTGTGGCTTGGTTTAAAATCACAATAAAATGATTAATGCCTCCTTACTTAATGTATTACCAGTCGAGTGGAAAACTGACGCACAATGAAGCAATGATTATGTAAACCAGTGGGGAGGAAAACACAGCCACAACAATTTGTCTCTTAAAGGGAAGCGTGATGTTGGTTATTCCAGTTGTAGTTGTACGTGGGTGGTAAGGATTAATACCACACCTCACAGCGGGAAATGTGCTCTTTGTTTCATGTCGTGCCCTCTGCAGCTCTTCACTGTAAGCACCAGACCACTGTAGACCTGCTCTGGATTCAGCCATATGGCCGCCCAATGGGCTCCAGATGGTGGGCACTACAGAGTGAGGTCACTGTTACACACACACACACACACACACACACACACACACACACACACACACACACACACGCTAATGGCAGTTGCAGTTCTCAGACAGATGATACATTTGGGGCAGATTATAACATGATAATATCATTGTTATTTATTTATTCATTTGTCATCCATTGTTTCAAACACTGAGCCGCTCTCTAAGCTGCAGCTGCTCACATTTGTCGTAATTTAGCTCAGCAGCCTACCTAACCTACCTACCCCATACTAACTTTACAGCAGCTGGTTAGTCAGGTAGTCATTCACATATTCATCCACAAAATCAGGAGATTAGCTTGCCGGGATGGAACCCAGGTCTGCGATTTATCATTGCTGTGACTTATTCTGCGATAATGTGCTCCGTGAAGCAAGTCACAGGAGCTGCAGTTTGTTTGAAAAAGGTCAAATTTGTCACAACATACAAATCACATTTTCCAAACATAAGGGAGCATGCTTGTTTGACGCAGACAAAAAAAATCACATCACCATCACTGTCATATGTCTTCTTTCAGTGAGAGTGAATGTGGATTTAGTCAACAGACATAAATATGTAAATACTGTAAGAGAAATATTTGTGGCTTCAAGAGAACACTAGCAGTTTGTTCCGGCACCTGAAACCCAACCATGTCACTGCGAGCGCATTGTGAATGGCTGAGATGGAGCGAGGAACGATAGAAAAGACACTTCAACCATTTCTCCGTCACTCCACACCTGAAAACATCCTGCAGATGAACGCGATAACAGGAAGCACATTTACTTCGCCAGTCACGGGATATGTGAAACAGAAGCTATTTTTACTTTGATTTCTCCATTTAGCAAAAATGGATTCATAAGTATCTTTAATGAATATTACATAGTCATCATGCATGATTTTCAGTGAATTAGCAAGAGCACAGGTGTACTGGATAAGACATTGTTTTATAATGCACAACTGAGCTTAATGTGACAATCATGATATTGATTTCAGATGATATTGTAATGACCACACAGGGTCAGATCAGGTGAGCAAGGCCCCCCTGCATATTGCTACAGTAATTTTAGCGTGGTATAAATCCATCCATCCATCCATCCATCCATCCATTATCTATACCGCCTATCCCATTCGGGGTTGCGGGGGGCTGGAGCCTATCCCAGCTACAATGGGCGAGAGGCGGGGTACACCCTAAACCGGTCGCCAGCCGATTGCAGGGCCACATGTAAGGACAAACAAACACTCACACTCACACCTACGGACAATTTAGAGTCATCAATTAACCTAATGAGCATGTTTTTGGTCTGTGGGAGGAAGCCGGAGTACCCGGAGAGAACCCACGCATGCACGGGAAGAACATGCAAACTTCACACAGAAAGGCCCCGCCTGACCCGGGGATCGAACTGGCACATGGTATAAATGTAGCATGTAAATATTTTATTGTGTACTGGCAGATGAGTTTATAGTTCATTTCACACTCGGGTCAGTCAGTTATTTAATCAGCCAACACTCAGACTAGTCAGTAAAGCAGTCAGGTTGTAGGATCCAGGCAGTAGTTTCTGGTTGGATAGTTATTTATTGTTCTCAGTGTCCGCCAGCGAAGAATGACCCTCACATCAATAAACTGAGCCCCAACAGTTAAAACATAGAAGCATTCCATTATGTTTACCTTTCTATTCTTTGCTGGCCGTTCTTCGAGCTTATGAAACACAGATCTTTATTGACATTATGAATATATATTATCAAGCTTTTTGCAGCCACAGTGCAGAAATATACAACTGACACAGCACAAACACACACCTCCTAATATTTGTGTCTGTGTGAGGATCATTCCCTGTCCCCTAAACCTAAAACTAACCATCAGCTGCACCTTTATAACTGCAGCCCTCATCAGAACGTCAGTTTAAACTCGAGTTTAAAATCAACATTCGGAGCCAGATGTGTAACGATGTGGACTTGGACTCCAAATGCAAGTGTTGATCCAGGCACTGTTTAGGAGCCGAGGCCACAGTCCAGTCCCGTCCCTATTGGTTTGGTGCTGTTTATCATAAGATCTGATAAAGAGAGCTGTAGTAGGACATCAGAAAAAAGGGAACACTCTGGGAATTCAGCAGAGGACCGGGAAGGAGAATCAATGTCGACTCTAATATTTCAAACCACAAGAGAATACTTCTATCAGTATATGTTAGAAGGTCTCAATCCTCCGGAGAAATATTAGTATCTGAGGACAGAAGATACCCCTCACACGAGGCTTCTCCATTTCAAGCTCCTGTTCTAACACCTGCAAAGCTAAAGACTAGAATCTCTGACATTTTTCACTTGTTAGAAAAGAAGGGACTACAGCTGAATGTTGTGAACGACACCTTAGATGATGGCAGGAAATGATCAGGACCAGGGAATCATCTGTATTTCAATTGGTCAAATGTCAAATCTCCTTTTATTTACCAAAACTGAAAAACACACAAAGCTGAAGCCTGTGAACTAAACACTGGGCGATAGAGGAAAAGAGAATAAAAGTAAAAGGCTTGTACAACAAAACACATGAGCTCAGGGGGTTTTACTGAGTCTAAGGTCAGTGCTTCTGCAGTGTATACGGTCAAAAACTTAAATAACACAGTTATTCATTGTCTAAACCCATATTTTTCACATTCATATAGGCATTATTGCTTCACAGTTATGTCTGTTTGTAGCTGAACGTCCTCTGTGTGAAGACAAGCAGATGCGCTGTTCCCACAATGATTGAGATTTGTAAGGAGAGTCTGGCATGTGCACATCCTGATGAAAAGAATGTGTTGGCATATTTCTGTCTTTGTGCCTACACAGGGTTTCAGTCCTGAATCTACACACAGTCTTATGCATCTGGCCCTTGGCTTTTTAACAGCTCCTTGAAAACAAGGAGAATGACTTCACTTCAGAAACATGTTCTCACTCTGAAGTTTAAAGCTCTGATTGGCTCTCACACAGACAAAATTACACAGATACACACATGCCTACAGTACCCGTTAAATGTTTGGACACACCTCATTCAATGGTTTTTCTATTTTTTTTTTTTTATTATTTTATACATTGTACATTCTAATTTTTCAAAGATAGAAGAAGCACATACAGCACAATGTAGTGAAATTTGTTCTCTGCATATAACCCGTCCCTGAGTAGCATGAGGGCAGCCGCTGCCCGGGGACCAATTCCAGCCTCTAAGCCAGAGCCTCATAACACAAAATACAGTCTTTATGTTCCTCAGTGTTTCCGAGCATCAAAGATGGCCTAAAAGCTTGGACTGAGACTTTGTTTTGGATGATGCTGTCACACACTTTCCAAGATTAGAGCAGAAATGTAGGAACATGACAGTCCAACAAATACTGGAGGATTTACATGGCATTACAATAGTCATCAGATTTTGGTGCAACACCGCATTAAAGGACACAGTTGATCTCATATTTTTGGGAAAGAGGAAGCCGACAATATCTTTCTATCAATCTACAGTGTGTGTGTGTGTGTGTGTTTAGAGGGGGCTTAGCAATGTCTGTGCCTTCGGGCTTTAGTCTGGCCCTTTCTGCTTAGGTACTGTCTCTGTTCTGTCTGCCTTGTCAGGAAGCACACGCACGTGCGCGTGCACACACACACTCTAAATGGAGACAGCGTGCCTAGAAATGAGACGTGTGTGCATTAGTGTGTTTTATCTTACATTAATGTTGCTCTCCGTTGGTCGATACTGCTGCTTAGAGAGTGACCTAATGCACTCACACCCACACACACACACACACACACACACACACAGGCATGCAGTGAGGGAGACGGTGTGTGTGACAGACAGAAAGAATGCTGTATGAGGAATGCAGCAGGTCAGGTATTTGTCTCCAGCAGAGAAGATGTCTTCTCTTTGTTTGCTCCTCTTCTTTTGCAGCTAAATAAAAGCTCAGCATGAGAGTTGGCAAGAAATGCGTGTGTGAGTGTGTGGCTGCTTCCTTGGGATGCTGTTTCTTGCTCTTTCTATTTCAAATAACCAGTTTCACTTGCGTTTGCGCTTTGAGTGAGCATTAGGGCCAAGTATGACTAAGCTTTCCAGGTGTATTTACCTGAACCAGTAACACACTTTACAGTCGCCTTTGTGTGCTAAGATCTCTTGTTATCTGCAGTTACTGTAATTCAGCCAGGTCCTTCAGCAGGGCCAGAGCAGCCGTCCTGGTGGTATGGTTTTTAATTTAGGTTGTGAATGAAGTTGATGTTCCAACCCAAACACAGCACATAGTGTATATTCTCTGACCAGCTTCTGTATCTGCAGCTATAGGCCAGTTCAGTCTCGCTAACTCAGACTAATGTAACTAACTCACTGACCACACTTCTGTATGTTTTGTATCTGTTTTGGAAACATACGCACCGTAAACTGTGTTTTATACTTATCAGTTGTGACTGGGCTCATTGGGCTCCAACATTGAAGAAGTAACACTGGGAAAGACCAATTGATGCGCTGCCTCATGTCAGGCTGCATTTGACTTGCCTTGACCTTGCCTGTGATGTTTCATTATGTTTAATAAATAGTCTGTCCTGTTCTGACCTGGCAGAGCTTTTTCCAGGGAGTGAGATTAGATAGAGCTGTCTCCTTATTCTTATGCCAAAAGTGAGTTGCCAAGACATTTGCTGTAATTTACATTTATTTTCCTAATCTCTGTAAAATGTTTCTTCAAAATGTTGTATCATTAGCTCAGTCAGAGAGCTGAAACCACACAGCCTCCAGTTTTGGTCAACCCTGATCAGTGACATCACAGCAGGTGTTTTTCCTCAGCTGGCACAGGCAGATTTTATTTAAATAGTTTGCAAAGGCTGACAAGGAGGCTAATAGGTCTATAACCGAAAGGTTGGTTTGTTTGGCTCTGGATTCATAGCAACATAGGAAAACAAAAGCGGTGAGCCTTGGGTGCGCAAGACTGTCTGAGTGTCTCTACCAGCTGTTTTGGTTCATGTTTGAGCAGCAGCACAAAGTGGAAACAGGCTGGGTGAAGGTAAATAATAGATACGCTCTGAGCCAATCACATCCCTGCTCTCATACAGTGGTTCTTTGCAGAGCGACACGACTTGAGGACACAGCACCAGGAGAGATGGTGTGTTTTTTAACAGTGAGTTATTATAATAATGATAAAAACAAATAATTGGAGAATAATTTTGTGGAGCCATTTATATGATCACATCGATCCAACACTATTTCAGTCAGACTTTGACTGTATGTCACATTACAAATGATATCTTAAAATGTGACACAGCAGCATAATGCATTTCAAAAATAAAACATGAATGGCTGCTGTCTGTAGAAGTGGTTGGGAGTATGTTGTGCAGCCTTGTGTTTTGCACATGTAATCTATTGAAGCCAAACAGTGTTTGGATGCGCTGTTTAATGTCACTGCACTCTGACCCAGGACTCAGCTGCAGGGGTTTAATGGACTGAAAGGCTGATTGTCAACAAGCCTTCTTTCACCACATTGTTAACTGATGCTGATTGAAATGCATCTACTGGTTGAAAACTGTATCATTGAAATTGTTTCTATATTTGAAGCGTTGTTCTGTTATTTCTGCACATTTGTAGTTGATTGGTGCTGGCATTTAGCAGATAAAAATCATTAAGTTTGTGATATGTAGAGTCTTATATGAGAATACAGCTGACATCAGCGACACAGAACACCCAACAGTAAGCGTTCTTGCAGCATTTGCTGGGTCGTGTACCGTCAGAGCTCCAGAGGTTCCTGATCAGCGGTTCAGTGTGTTGTCCTTCACTCAGTCATTGTTTAATGCTCCTTCCTGTCTGTCAAAGATGAAAAAAAATCTATGCATGTAGGTCTTCAAGTCCCAAACTTAAGAAGGAATTTTGATGCTGTGATAACAGGTGGTTGTATATGGGGGGAGATGATAACCTCTGTCTCTGCTCAGACGGTCTTTGGCCTCAGATGCATATGAACTCTTTGATCTTCTTGAAGTGTGGCAACAACAACAGACTTAGCTCAGAGTTGTTGCAGCTCTGATGCATCAGTCTGAATGTGTAAACTGACCTGATGACAGTTATTATGTAAAATGACAGTTATTATGTAAGACCAGCAATTGTTAAAACAGCAGGACATGTGGTCCCTGTATGGAAGCATCTGCATTCATTATGTTCTTCACTTCACTGTGTCCTTTTGTTTGTCACTGCTCTATACTTCAAAGTCAGATTTTACACGAGTTTACATTGCAATGAGAAGCGGTTGTAATGTAAAGCTCTAATATAATCTGGTTGAGCGTGATTGCCAGATAGAAACAGAAACAAGACGTGCTGAAAACAGAGTGGGTGTGGTTGTCGCATTCTTCTCTGTGACGTTCAAAGCCAAAACACAAAGAGCAGCTGTCTAACAGAGAGTTTAAAGAAGGTGCCGTCAAACCGAGAGTATAATTGAAGACTTGTCACCCTGTCATGTGATAGGCATGGCACATTGCCTCAGGAGAACGGGAAAAATTAGTGTGTAAACTCTGTTTATATGTCTGTAATGTTGCTTCCGACAAATGATCCTGAGTTTAATCAAAAATCAGTTTTTTACTACTTTTACTCTGCTGTATATGCTGTATGTACAGGCAGAAATCAGTGGATAAATGGATCATATAGGAGTCACATCTGGAATGGAATAACCTTTCAGCCTGACGCCTGTCATCCTGCCTATTCAGCACACAGCAGTGCTTAAAGATGCTCCCAGAGCCCAGTAAAGGCTGTCGCTCATGTGCTTCCCTGGTAGTAATAATCCACAGTGTGTCTGTGTGTGTATACATGCACACACACTGATAGAGGAAGCTGAAATGTTAAAGAAGGAGACAAAGAAAGAATCATCTCCTGCTGAACAACAATGGGATTATAGATTGAGATTAAATCTATCTGTGATTAATCTGCTTCAGTCTCAATCCAAGACCCAGACCCTCCACAATTTGCTCAGACACAGAGTTCGTCTACAATCCTTCGGTATTAATCTTTAATCAGTAAGGCAAGTTAATGAGGGCTGTTGTCTTAGCGAAAGTGTCAGCATAGGGAGTGGTGGCAGTTTCACTGGGATGCACACATCTAAAATCATCTTCTAATATTGTTCTGAAAGTGAGATTGAACACATTTTACATTCATCACTTACTAACGTACAAGAGTTTGATTTGTTCTCCCCTCTCATAGTACACACTGAAGCCTTCTGTGGACCACAAATTCTCAAACACAGGCCTTAATGCACCTCAACTACAGAGAGAACCAGACCTTCATTTAGAGCAGGCCTCTTTAAGAGACGGGCCTTTAATTTGTTAATTTCTCCTGCTTTATAAGAATCATATTTTTGTATTTTCTAATCTGTTCCTGATTTTCTGGTGATGTAAGCTCACGGCACGGTGGGGTAGCAGGTAGTGCGCGTGACTCACAGCAAGAAGGTCGCCGGTTCGATCCCCGGGTTGGGCGGGCCCTTTCTGTGTGAAGTTTGCATGTTCTTCCCGTGCATGCGTGGGTTCTCTCCGGGCACTCCGGCTTCCTCCCACAGACCAAAAACATGCTCATTAGGTTAATTGGTGACTCTAAATTGTCCGTAGGTGTGAGTGTGTGCGTGAATGGTTGTCTGTCTGTATATGTTGCCCTGTGATTGACTGGAGACCGCCAGACTGTTGTCGCCGACTGTTTTTGATTGCTCTTAAACTACTCTGAATTAAATAGAAAACTTAAAACCTTAGTCATAGTCTAATCATTCACCTTCCTGCCAGGCTTTTCATTTGAACCAGAAGAAAGGTGTTGTCCTTCTGGAGAAAGTATTGAGCATCAATAACAGTCAGTTACCATTCACTCTGAAAAGGCTGAGTAGGAGCAACCAGAACCATGTGATGAGTAAAGGGCAACACACACACCACACCCATGCATGGACCCACCCGGGCAGGACTTTCAAAGGCTCAAATTAATCAGAATAACCAAATAGAAAAGTACTAGTAAGAGGTCTATCTCTGTGTTTATAGCATGGTAGAAAAAACTTTAACTTATACAAAGCACTCAGGTCATTTATAAAAAATCTATTGATGAACCTTGAGGTTTGTTTCACAGGAAGACCCTCAAATCCCGGTTCTCATTCATTCCCAAAGGTGTGAGTCTCTAATTTAGAAATCTGATAATCTTCATATTTCAGGAGGACTTCCCTCGGGTTGCCTGCTAGTCTGGAAATTTGATCTCTCTCACGGCCAGTATACCAGCCTGAGGGGTCGCCAATGTCTCATATTTGTTTGCATTTCTAACAGTAGAACAATGTTCTGCATTTCTAGTCTTCACATATCTGGTTGTCATGCTGATGTGTCCTTTACCACAAGGACTCCTGATAAGGAATATAACTGTCTGGTTGTATGGGAAATTGTGCCCTGGATTTTGTGTTCTTTTCCTGTTACAGAGGGGAAAAGGGAATTGCACATTGCATGTGTTGGCATTGTCAGCATCAACCACATTAACTTGCATTATTTAGCTGTATCAACCATAATTTGAGTACCAAGTTTTATTTTAGAATTTCTGGTAGATCATGATGAATTCTGGTCTTTTGTATTGGGAGAAACATCTGGACCAGCACAGATAGTTTTTATTATTACTGTGTGGTTTCACTTTTAGTCATTGTTTTATTACAATGAGTGTTTGCAGTTGAGGTTTTAGCCGTACTTGTACTGTCAGAAATCATTGGAGTTGAATTGATAGTTGTTGAAGTTTTAGAAGTAGCCACAAAGTGGTTTTCAGGAGTCACGGTCATGGAATTGGTTCTAGAGGAAGAAGTCAGGAATACTTCTTTATTAAATATCCTGTCTTTTTAATCTAATGTCTTCTTGGTGAAGTCATGCTGTCAGCTAATCATTGTTGTAGCTGCATGGAGAGATGTGGCAAAACAAATAGAAGAGAGAAGGAGGAAAGAGATATGGTGATGCCCATGGTGAAGGGTGAGAGTAGGAAATTATGTGAGTATCGTAATCCAAATATTTAGAAATTCCCCTTGCACATACAGTCAGAGTAATGGATCCCGATATGAAATTTTACACAGAGAATAATATTTTTTGGACCGAGTTGTATTAATGTTCCTCAAACGAAAAAGAGGAAAAATATTTCGATGTACTGTTCCACTTGATTAGATTACATAGACAAACCTGTGATGTTGCTCTGGAAGTATGTGAATGACCCTTTCTCTCCCTTTGGCACCTCTTCCTCACCTCTCTGTGAATGGGGTCACCGCGGCTTCACATCCCCACAGCCTCCTCATCAAAGCTCATTGTCAGCAGTTCTGTGAAATCTAGATTTCAGTAAAGCTTTTAGAGTCCACTGCCCCTGTTCCTTTCATTCCTTTAATTATTACTACAACATCTGCATGTTTCCATTATTGTATGTTAGAGTAGGTTTAAGCAGCTAAAATACTTAATATGAATCTAAGACTGAAGAGGAAGCTTGTCTCCACTACACTATAAAACTATATCAACTACCTCTTTCACTGGCTCTGAATTTTGTAGTTGGACTTCATTCACGTGCTGCAAATATCAATTAGCATGTATAATTTCTAGAAGACTGGGCTCGTTCCCAGGGCTTGATAGCCCCTCATTTTTTCAAACTCAAAGCAGCTCCATGTTCTCTCTATTTATAGATGTCCATACTTCTGGTTAAATTAATTAGAGACCGTACACCTAGTGCACAATAAATTACTTTCTTAGTATAGTTGTATTGGACTCTCCCGATATAGTTAATATATACTACCACGAAAGAGTGTTAGCCTGAACCGGTTTGCACTCATAACTGTGTATTCTGCTGTGTCATTAAGTGTTAACATTGCCCCCACAATCACCAACATACATGAAATGTGTATTAACATTTTAAAATGGGGAGTGCGGTCACTCAACATGCACTGTGTGCTAAACTGTTAGCATGGAACAGCTAAGTTATATTTAAATGTAAATATTTTCGGATATTTCTTAAAAGTACATTTACTTTTTAAAAAATTTCCATAACTAGAAATGTTGAAATGTTTTTAAAAGCATCACAGTATAATTAATGAACTGTTCCATCCTTCTGTGCGTCTTCTTTCAGAGGATGAACCAGTCGTTTTTGCCACCAACTCCCTCCAGAGGCGTAAAAAGGGGCTGGGCTTAACCGGACTGCGCACCACTGGCTCAGGCTCCACCCACTCAAAGAACAAAACGGGCCTTATGATTGGCATGCCGCAGAACTTCAGACAGATCTCATCCATCATCGATGTGGACATCCTACCTGAGACGCACCGGCGTGTACGACTCCACAAGCACGGTACCCACAAACCACTGGGCTTCTACATCCGAGATGGGGTGAGCGTGCGGGTGACACCGCAGGGCGTGGAAAAGGTGAGAAGATTATTACATTTCAACCTACGCAGAGTTCTACACAACATTCCACCTAAATTAATTGTTATATTCAGAAATGATAACAAGTTGATCTTTACTATAATCGGTAGTTATTCGATTAATTGACAAATTGAAAAACAAATTGTTAAATTAATTGAGAAAAAAAAAATTGTCGAGTGCGCGTGCCTCAAAGCAAGAAGGTCGCTGGTTCGATCCCCGGGTCGGGCAGGGCCTTTATGTGCGAAGTTTGCATGTTCTTCCCGTGCATGCGTGGGTTCTCTCCAGGCACTCCGGCTTCCTCCCACAGACCAAAAACATGCTCATTAGGTTAATTGGTGACTCTAAATTGTCCTTAGGTGTGAGTGTGTGCGTGAATGGTTGTGTGTCTGTATATGTTGCCCTGTGATCGACTGGCGACCGGTCCAGGGTGTACCCCGCCTCTCGCCCGTTGACAGCTGGGCACATACCCCCGCAACCCCGAAAGAGATAGTCAGGTATAGAAAATGGATGGATGGATGGAGAAAAATTGTTGTTAGATATAATAATCATATAATAGAATAATCACAGTCTTTTTAAATGTTTTCAATTGCATATATTAACATTTTTAAGACATCTGAACACCTCAAACAAACTTTCTAAATTGTCTTAAATTTATGGTACATGGTATTATTATATTACTATGTTGTTAATAAAGTTCAAAAAGAAAAAAAAGAAAAGCAATGCTGCAGGCCAAACAGTCAGCCATTCAGAACAGGCACGTCTTGAACGGGCAGTTTACTAGTAATAATAAACATATTAGACATGTTGACTGCTCTCTGTGTCATAGATTTGTTGATATGAAATCTAAGTTCTCAGGTAGTAAAACATGTGGCAGAGAGATTTAATCAGCTCTCTTACCTTCTGCAGGTTCCGGGGGTGTTCATATCTCGCCTGGTACGTGGTGGTCTGGCAGAAAGCACAGGGCTGCTGGGAGTCAATGACGAGATCCTTGAGGTCAACGGCATCGATGTAGCAGGAAAATCTTTGGATCAGGTAATCACAGTGTCTGACATTAATCTTCCTGGAGACCTTCCAAGCCCCAGCAAAAGATTAAGCATGATGAATCAAGTACTGAATGAGACTTTCAATAAAGACAGAAAACCAGGTTTTCAGGGTTAATTCACCAATTATGTTTACATTTTTCAGCATCATCCTTTTTGTGACAAAAGCCAAAAGCTTCCATGTGCTGTCTCAACATGATGAACCACATTCATGAACCTTTTCAAAATCTGACATGCACTTATAAGTTGATTATTGCTTATTTCACTACGATTGCTTTGATTAAAGTTTATGATTCTAACACATGAATAAGGATTTGTCAATTACCTAAAGAAGATCTTTTACTGTGACACCAGCTACAGCATAAGATACAGTACTATAACTAAATTGGATTTGTATTGATGTGCAAATCATTTTACTTTTGACATAAAATGTTGTGGATTGAAGGTCGTACATACAGTAATATTTAACAGTGAGACAGTAAAAGGGGACAGATGTTCACTGATCAAATCTTTTGTCGCACTACGATAAACACTTTCCTTTTTTTGCCTCGAGTTTTAGAGCCACGTCTGATTTTTCACATCGGTTGTAGTCTGATGAATGAATGTCTGATGAATCTGATAAATGGTTCACTGACTGACTTTGCTGGGGAAATAAACAAATCCTTGAAGTTTGCACTACTTTCAGATGACACATCTCTGTCTGTCATTTCAGGTTACAGACATGATGGTGGCCAACAGTCACAACCTCATTGTGACGGTCAAACCAGCCAATCAGAGGAACAATGTGGTGCATCGTGGGAGTAAAACCTCAATGGGTAACTCTGGTTCTGTCGGCTCAGCTGGATCCACTGGCTCTGCTCCATCACATGACTCACCGAGCCCCGCCTCACAGAGCAACCCCATTACTGCAAGGTAAGATACGGTCAGGAGTGTCTTTTTGCACTGTAGCCACTGGTAATAAATACTGTGTTGTGCCAAATTGTTGAATTTCCAGCACTGAATGACACGCTTGTCTGACGACATGACAGACTCAGCGAAGTCAAATTCAAACAAGAAATAGTGCTGAAATTTTCATCATATACTGCCCAGTGAATGGAGAGTGTCTAGACGCAGGGACAGCTCTTTGTAGGCCATCCTACCCCTGATGATGTTGCTCTCAGATTTGTCCGGCTTTGCTGACTCGTCACGTCTGGAAATAGATGTGCAGTATTTAATAGATCATTTCAAAGTGTGGTTATATAAAGTCATTTCAGAACATTCAAAAGACAGCCAGCATTAATCAACCATACACTAAATGTGCAATGCAAAGCTGCACTAATCAATACTTGTATCTAAACAGTGGATGCCATGACTATGTGTAATGTAAAGGTGTCATTCATAGTGGTGAACCCACAGGCCGATAACACATGACCATCAGTTCCCCAGTCCCCAAATCTAAAAGAAGCTTTTAAGCCTCTTTTAGCTCCATGTTTTGGATTTACAACAGATAGCTTTACTGTTATGGTCTCACTGCTCTCATCAGTCTTGCTTCTGGCAGTGTCAGCAGCTGTTTTCAGTGGAAAAGCTCTGACATACATCGTGTACACCACCTGTTCAGCAGCACTCAGCAGGCAGACACAGTTGGAAACTAGCTGGTGAACATGGTGGAACATTTAGCAGCCGAAGAGAGCCAGATCTTTTTCTCAGAGGAGAGTGCATGTTGGGCTTTTACTCATTTTTGGCACAACAATGTGTTACACGTCTGTAGTAGAGTGTCATTTTTAGATTAACTCTATAATAATCACTTGCCCTGTCGTCTGTTGTTACTATAGTAACAGCATTGCAGAGGGCGACAGCGATGACGAAGATGACGACGGCGACCTCATTCTGGAGAACGACTGCCTGACACCCTTCAGCTCCCAACGGGTGACCAACAGCAACAACACTAACCTCAACAGAGACTCACCGAGCAACAGGCCACACAACCCAACTGTGGTTAGGCCCCTCCCACAGAGCGTCTCATTGCCCAATAGCGTTGGAGCAACCCTGAGCGACAGCTCCATGATGATGTCCAATCACAACGGAAACCCCGCCCACACCTCAAGTAGCAGTCAGGAGAGCATGAGAGAGGACGGAAACATAATAACACTGTAACCATGACAACACTGACAGCTACACTGTCACAGTGACGACTACGGAATGTCACAAGCGGAGTGCTGTTACCATGACAACTACAGATGGCTGTTCTCCCGTCGGCCAGACGACTCGACAGCACGTTTTTGTTTTAAAGCTTCTTCCTGTTGATGAAACTGATGGTTTGTCTTTTTAAAGTTGAGGAGTTTCTCACAGCTGTGGAGCCCCGAAGGACCGCACAGGTACAGGACACAGGGTTCAGCTCGCCCCTCAGATCATCAATTTTCACAATCTACAGGCGCAACAACACTGACTTTTTATATGTCTGAAGCAAATGGTACTGGCTAAGTACTGGAATGTGTAGAGCTGCATTGTCAGGTTCCGTACAGAAAAGATCATTTATACTCTGATTAGGGAAATGTTCCAGTTAGCTGATCAATGCAGTCTGATGGAGAGCAACACAACTGAGAAATAATTGCAAAAGTTCCCGTAAAAGCCATAGTTTGATGTCAAAATATTTAAGATTTCTTCTCTATTCCAAAATTGCTTATGAAGTTCTACAAAACCTGCACCAATCAGAAACGTCACTCTAACTGCAGATTAGCTGACTCACTGACTCCAGCAAGACAATGGAAAGAACAAAATCACATTATCGTTAACGGCTCTGTTTTCCTGGCAGCACAACGACCAGCACAAGCAGCGCTCGAGCAGTTTGGTTTTTTCCTGACTTTGAATCAGCCTTCGCCTGTCTGTGTGGTATTTTTGTGTCCAGTGCAGAGCGCACGGTGCACAGGTGGGAGGACAGGAACAAAAAGGTTGGAGGCTCATTCATATGAAGTGCTGCAAAGTGAGTCATTGGTATTTTTCAGGGGGGAAATTGGTCCTTCGACTTTGTTTGGAGAGCAAAGTCACTCTCTTAAAGAAGTCAACTGTTTAACGAGCTGCGGCTTGCTTTTCAGATGCATTTAAATCTGCATAAGTCTGCATTTATGTGACTGAATTTGAAAGCAGCAGGAATCTATTTTGAGGGACAATATTGAATCTAAGAAGCAGAGACATCAGTCCCCCTGCCCTCCTCAGCCATGCAAGCCCATATCACAAACACACACACACACACACACACACCCACGCACATGCACTGTTAACCATTAGGCAGTAGGGGTCAAAATAAGGAAATTCCTGTCATGTTTGAATAGTGCAGTGCAGTGTGGCGCACAGTGTTTTTATCCTCTTATCAGGGTCATATGAACCTCTGTGTGTGTGTGTGTGTGTGTGTGTGTGTGTGTGTGTGTGTGTGTGTGTGTGCGCGCGTGTGAGAGAGAGAGAGGCCACGTCTCGTTGCCGGAGCTCTGGGGGTATTGCCTTACAGTCAGAAATGTTGCTGGCCTTGTGGTCGCACACTGCACTCTTTCTTTACTGTCCTCCTCTGTCTCACATTCTGCTTCCAATTACACCCAAATATTTTTGGTGTGACTGTCAAACTGAATCAATATCACAATGATGTTTACAAAACAATATCAGCTATATGATGCGCAACAGAAGATGTGCAAGTGATCTTAAACCCTGTCTGCCAGGCTGCCCCAACTACAGTTGCTCTGTATGCTATGATATAATATTCTAATAGAAGTGTTATCCAGAGCTCCACAGTCTGCTTGTGTTCAGTGTCCTCTGACAGTCGAAATGCTCTTTCAGTACCATCTTAGTCAAATCCTGCTCAGTGCAGTTCTTGTGCTTGAAGACAGGTAGAAGAAAATCCTTTTCACAGCGCTCAAAGTGAGCCAGTACTCACCGATTCACAGTACCGACACTTCTACGTTGACTTTATCTTCCCACAAGCTGCCGATTCCCTTTTCTGCCAAACATCTCCATATCAGGTTCTCTGGGTGATTCATAATGGCCCGAAGGAAACTGCATTTCCCAGGGGTCACTCTGTGTAGCTGTCGCTGGATAGTCTGAGTGATGATACATTAACCTTACAGTAATGTTAGCCGGGCTACAAAAGAGGACATGAAGAGTCAGACAGTGACACAGCAGAGCTTTGAAGGTCAGATCCTTCCCAACCAGCACTTAATGCAGGTCTGAAGCACAAAGATAACGTTCGAGTCACTCCTCGCAGCAAAGAGCCTGTTGATGTGGCAAACTGGAATGACTGAAATGGTTGACCTCTAAATTACCCTATTTATTTCTCTGTAGAAATTCAGAATGTAACACTTCGTGATTGGCTGATACACACACCAACGTGTGAATACAAAGAGTCAGGCAAGCTGTGTAGACATGGAAACCCTTTAATCCACTGAAAGGCTGGCTTTTGATTGGGTAAGAACAGCTAGCATTCTAACTTTTAAGGACATACTGACTAACCACAATTGAACAATTGACCAATCAGGACGTTCTAGCTTTCCATTGTGACCCTGCGTAGCCAGCTTTGTAGGATGACATGTAGGAAATATACTTCCAGGAAAACGGTAGATAAATGTTGAGAAGCATTGCTGCGTGGTCTATGTACTTCTTTCATTGTGTCTTACCTTGTGAGGGAGTGAAGCAGTTTGTGAGACGTCATAATCTCTGGTCAGCCGTTCATACTGAAAGGTCATCGCATTATGTGAAGTCTCACAGGAAAAAGACAAGTATTGATTTTCATAAGAGCCACAACCTTTTCAAAGTACCATGAATCTGCCCAGCTCTCCAACCCCTTAAACAACTCCTGGTCAACACCCATTCATATATTTTATATATACTTATATAAACCATTAACAGGATTACATTCAATAATTACCTGATTAAAGGTTCAGATGGGCATTGTATTTCCCTGCAGTAGACCTGTTATTCCAGCCACATCCCAGTACTATTTGTAGAGAACAGCCTGATGTAACTGCCTCCTGCTCCTTCAAATTACAATTAAAATGCAGATGAAGCTTTTCAGGCAGGCAGAGCTGCCATAGAGGCAGCAGATGTAGCACCTCCAATCAAACCCCGCTGCTTATTATCGTTAAACTAAGGTACTGAGCTTGGAAATGAAACCCTCAACACGAAACCAAGTTGAATCTATGTTGGACGCCAGGTAATACACACTGTCATGCTGCTTATTAGAATGCAACCAGTGAACAGCTGCATGCGTTTTAAGGAGCGCATGAGGAGTGCTTGATTTATTTACAGGAAACATAAATCAAGTGCACCAGACCTGAATATATTTTGTCAAAGTTTGATGTCAGCAATTGCTTAATGCACACTCACTCACACACACACACACACACACACACACACACACACACACACACACATGCAACCACACGTTTTGATTTTAATGTGAGTTATTGTAGATTATAAAACAAATGAGATTTTCATTATGTGGGAGAAGTTTTTATGTAAGAGAACGTTTTATAATATGTGTAAAATATGGAGAGTATTTTTCTTATTCTTGTACTTTTAAATTGTATTTGAAAGGTGACGGGCGATGAGATGAGCAGTGTGTGCGTGGTCGGTTGTTGCTGAATGTGTTAACATGCACACGATGTTCTGCTGGCGTGTTGCTTTAGGAGCGTAGTTGAAGATGAAGGATGTCTTTTTCAGACACAGGTATTTCTAAATTAAGGTTAAACTTTAGTTCTGCTTTGATTTGTAATGAAAGCATGCCTAAATGTTCCATGATAATGCTGGAAATCCTGGAATATTCCCCGAAACGAAGGACCATTGATGTGCATGTCAGCGCAGTCATTCCAAGGTTCACGTGTTGGTGCTTATCATGGTTTATAACTTAATCCATAATTGTATAGACTATTTATCCTCGCTGTTATATGATTGGCACTTTGTGTCCCAACAAACACAGGGTTTGAACTCATGGAGACAAACACTGAGCTACTGATAGTCATTTACAGGCAAACCCCAAGAACAAAAATCAAGAGAACAACAGAATTAAAGAAACAGTCTGATATTCTTACCCAGAGTGAGATTAAGAGATCAGTGTATTTCTGTGTGGCAAGTACACAGATCCAGGGCATGCTTATCCCAGCTTAGCACAAAGAACAGAACAGGAGGAAACTGCTAGCCGAGCTCTGACTTTGTCGAACTCCTAAACTGTCATAATTATGCAGATTTTTCTGAACCAACCACAGTCAGGTGTTGCCAGGTGGACAATAATCAGGATATTTGTACTAAATAAAGTCTCAGTTTGATTTCTAAAATGATTTGAAAGCAGCCTAGTAAATCCACAAATGTGTTGTGGAAAACTGACTCTGGATCGTCCTGTAAAGGATCCAATCACAGATCTCATGAGGCACTGACTGTCACAGCTCACAGCCTGTCATAAGCTCTCTCATTTGCATAGTGTGCCCTGCACTGTCGAACCATATACCATTAATCTGAAGCCTTTGATTATTTGTTTGCAGCTGGCAGCATCTTGAGTCTGCTGCAGCGATTTTGTGTGTTTTGCTAAGTCGCTTCCAAGATATTATTTACATCATGTATGGCCCAAATCAGACTGCTCTGAGTTCTTGGAAGGTGTACTTTCTCCATCTTTGATGATGCTAGTCACCAGGCTCCTCCTGCTTTCAGTGTTCTTGCTAAACTAGGCTTAATACATCCTGGATGTAACTGTGCTGGACAAACGGATGAAACTGATCTTCTCATATGATTCTGGATAAGAGCACAAGCAAGCATGTACCTGGATCAGCCTCACACTCATTATTGTGATGAAGTTCATGTAACAAACACAAACAAATGGTTGAACGACTTAAAAGGTGGAGCCGGCGCGACGTCTCCCCTCTAAACCACACCGCTGAAGTCCGGCGATGAACCGCCAGTCGGCGCTTGTTATGATCATGTTGCCAAACCCCTCAATGTCACATCACTGTTTAACTCTCTGTATGCAGCCCATCTTCATCACAGCAGGAGGTCGATGTGGAGACGGTTCAGACGGTCGTGTGGTTAAGCAAAAAAACAAGGATGTCCTCCCCTGACTGGACAAGCTTTTAGAAAACAAAGGAAGTGCCTTTTTGAGTGAGGATGCCCGTGTTTCGCTGGATGCTATGTCCTGTGTGATGAACAGCTGAAGCACCTCAGTGCAGCAGGTGGTGTCAGGTGATGGAGGACGGCAGGACTTACCTGCCTGATGAAGGTTTCATAATATGAAGACATGTGTGATATGTGTAACCTGCACCGGACACACAGCTGGTTCTGCAGTATAAGAGTCTATAACTAAACTGTGAATGTCATTTGGAGATGAAATAAGTTGGTTATCAAAAATAAAGTATTATTGAAAGGCATAAAGATTATCTTTGTTTGTTTTCCTCCTCTTTGTTTCTTTACTTCCCTCTTTTCTTATCTAATTTCCTTCTTTCCATCCTTTTTCCCTTTTCTCTCACCCATCTTTCCTTCTCTCCTTTCCTTCACTTCACTGCCCGCCTTATGTTTTCTTTCCTTTCCCTTTGACCAGTCTCATTTCTTTCCTGCCATCAGTCATATTTTTTCACCTTTCCTATTTTTCTTTCACTCCTTTCTTTCTTTTCACTTCTCATTTCTTTCTTATGCTATGTTTTCTTTCTTCCTTCCCAGTTTTTCCATTTCCTTCTTTCTTCCTCTCTGGTTTCCTTTTTTTCTCTCGTTACTTGTATTTTAATCCATGCAAGTTTCTCTTTTCTGTGATCTTTCACAGAGTGAGCGTTCACAGTTGTCCTCTCTTCAGTGACAGAACACTGCATAATAGGACAATGTACCATCATATCTGAGTGTGGCAGATCAGGCTGAAGCGACGTAGAGTTACCCCCTCTATGCTTAAACCAGCAGAGAGCAGCACAGCAGCAGATCTCTGCTCACACCATGTTCACTGGTCCTCTTTCAGGCCTGCGGTTAATCCCAGAACCCCCCTCAGGGTGAACGTAGGTTTAAGTTCACACGTCACTCTCCCCCAGCCTCCCTGCCAAAGAAAAAAGGAAGAAATGTCCAAACTGATTCCAGCGGCAGCGTGATGAAATCTAGCAGCGCTGGCCAGAAATGTGATCAGCCTAAACAGAGGTGATATCCATGACCGGATTAGCTAAACCAAACACTGCTGCTATTTGCTTAACTGAGGCTAATAGAGGCTGTTTATATGGTTGGAGGAAATGGAGCTTTGAGTGGTGGAGTGTATGAGGAGGACAGAGAGGTCACAGTGCTCAGATGGAGGTTCTCTGGGTGTGGTTTAAGCTGCCACAGAAGCTTATCAGGCTACAGCTGCACAAAATGCCTTCATTCAATACAGTGACGTGGTCAGAACTTGCAGTACAACACTGGAGGGCTCCAGCCTGCAAAGCTGGGATCATGTGACTGATGGGGGTCATCCACAATATATCAGTGGAGTAACCCAGCGAGCTCTGCTAAAAGTGAACCAAGCTGCTAGATCTGCTTGCTGTTCATGAGCACATGCAGTAATATCCTTACTACAATCATGTGTTCACAAAGTGGTGAACCTTGCTCCATCTTTGCTTGTGAATGACTGAGCCAATCATGATACTATCACCTGTTACCAGTCAACCTGTTTACCTGTGGAATGTTCCAAACAGGTTTTTTTGGAGCGTTCCACAACTTTGCCAGACTTCATTTGCTCCTGTCCCAACTTGTTTGAAACATGTTGCTGCATCAAGTTCAGAATAAACATATATTTACAAAAATCTATGAAGTTGATGAGATAAAACATTAAATATATATACATCTGCCCCTGGAACACATCTGCACTGCAATGTCTGTCTCCCTCCGAGCTTCTCTCGGTCTCTGTGTCTGTATGGTGTGTTACTGCCTGAGTGGAGACAGGTGTGCTGCAGCCGGAGCTGCATCCAGCTGCATCCTATCCTGTAATCAGGACTCCTATAAGGACTCAGCTCTGCTGTGTCCACACCACCAGATCGTGCTTCCTGTTCAGTCAGTCTGCGTTTTAAGCCTTTTCTAGTATATATGAGCTTTTTACCTCTGGCTGATCCTATTTCTCCTCTCTTTTGTCTGCTCTGTCAGCCCTTCGTCTGGCCAGCCCTGCTCTGCAGCCCTGGACCCCTGCGTCTACCCACTCCAGCTCTTCACTCTCTGGACTCAGCTCAATGTTTCCAGCCATTCCAGCTCCTCTCCACCTCCATCCTTTCTGCCCTTGCAATAAATAATTCTCTTTATTCAGACTCCAGTCTGCTCACCTCTGTGTGTCTCACACCGGGGTTCACTTGCTCACCCCAAAAAAATTTGACTATGTTGGTTTATTAATTAGTCCTGCATATCACATCTATGGCATGTCTGTCCATCCTGGAGAGGGATCTCTCCTCTGTTGCTCTTCCTGAGGTTTTTTTTTTTTTTCCATTTTTTCCCCCATGAAAGGGTTTTTCGGCAGAGTTTTTCATCGTGTGAATAAGAAGAGAGAGTTTTGTATATTTTACACATTGCCTTTTGAGGCAAATGTGTGATTTGTAATATTGGGGTAGATAAAATTAATCAGTTTGAACCATAATCTAATAAAGCACATGTAAATATTTCCATGTTAGATATATCTACTATATCTTAGATATACCCACATAAAATATGTGTTTAATAACTATATCTAGTGACCAAATAATATTTGTTTGTGTAATGCTTGCCTACATCTACCTAAGAGGAAAATCTACTCAGTAAGCAGTCACATTTGAGAGTATTTGAATGAGTATAAGCTGGCTGATGATGAATTATATTTGATCCTGCAAGTTTTCATGCCTCTAATTATCTTACTTCATATCACTGAGTACAAAATATTTTATGTCAGTTACCCTCTCCATGAAAGAAACCAATCAGGTTTCCTACTATCGACTGCTGTCCTCTGGTGGTCAAAAAGACACACTGCAGCCAGAGAGCTCGGGGCAAAAAAGATGTAAAGAGCATCTTCCATCATTTATTCAGATAAATTTTGTCCTCTTCTGTTGCTTTATATACAGCAAGCAGAAATCTGTACATAGAACATTATTCATGCATGAAAAATACAAAGAGGTAAACATAACAATTCACTGAGGAAACTGGAACTGTGAAACGTTTAATATTCATATACTATAACAACATAAGTAGAGCTGTCATGATAACTTGTTGATGGTCTGGTTGGATTGTAGCACCTCTTGCCTCTGCCTGTCACGCTCAATAGAAACTGGACCCTGACTGCTGTGAACTGAACTTTGGTGTTTTGGACATGTGGTCAGTGAATTGTTAGTTTATTTCCCATGTGTAGACCGTCTGACAGTGTGTCTCATCTTCCCTGCAGGTAGTGGATGAGGACTCTCTCTGAGCTCGCGATGCGACTGGGTTTACTGAACTCCTGGGACTGCTGCCTGTGGATGCCTGCACACACACACACACACACACACACACACCCACACACACACACACACACACACACCCACACACACACACACACACACACACACACACACACACACACACACACACACACACACACACACACACACACACACAGGGCTTTAAAAATAAAGCTGACATTATCATAGCCATCAGTATCCGTAAAGGTCTTCACAGTGTTTCAGATTCACTGTAACAAACCTGTGGTGCTTATAACTCAAACGCACTTTGGATACTTTACAATACACACGGATGATAGTTTTTGGTTTATCTTGATGCACTGTGATAGATAATTATGGTTGTGATTAATGCATATAAAAAGCAATCATGCAAATCTAGAAACTTGAGCAAGTATTTAGCAAACAACTGCCAACAACCACAAGATACAGAGACACATTAGCATTCGTTTGAAGTCGTGTTCGTGTCCAATATTCACTCTATTTTTGGCCTGATTTGGTCTCCATCAAATATCTGTCTCTTTAGCTGTTAAATGCCCCCCTATGTTCACCAGCTGGTCTCAAACTGAGTGTCTGCTGAGGTGTACAGTGGGTTGATCTGCTGCAGGTGAGAGCGCTGAGGCTCAACCACACAGTCAATGAGCTGCAGCCTGGTAGAGCTGTGACACTCACTCTCTGTGGGTTCGCCACTCTGAGCATCACTAGTAAGTTGATATATTGTTAAAACAAAAAATGAAGCAGTTTTAAGGAAGCAAACTCAGTAAATCTGAAGCAACAGACAGGGATGAAGTGAGGCTGTACTGCACCTTTGAGCACTGCATACCAGCCCTGCACACCCTCCTTGAAAAGACTGCTGTCATCCTCCGACACAAACCTCCTGCCATCTGAAGACAAAAGCAGCAGAAAGCCGGATTAAACGTTACAACGTTGTTGCTGTGCAGACAGTGGCCGTTTCTCACACACATAATACTGAAACAGAACTCTGTTCATACAAAACCTGAAACTGTTACTAGGACACATTAGAATTGTATTTCATATATAGTCACATTTATTAAGGCTTGTAGAGTCCAAACAGGACGGATCTATGTTGTTCTGTTACTGTTGCAGATTTAGACCTACACCAAACATAACACCAACTGGCCACACAGGGGAGCTGTAATTACTATGCATAATATTTGCAGTTTTACAGTTTTACATTTGAGACATTGTCATAAAACATGGTACTCCTGCAGATCTTGTGCAATCAGAGTGAGTGTGTGCAGATTTTCTGTGTAATCACTGTGTAAATCTCCATTTGAGGCATTGATCTGGCACATGAGAACATCTGTCTGAAACATATGGAACAGAGTAAGAGTACACTGACAAAATGAACAGTACATTACAGAGGAGGAACATCATGAAGAAACCAACTACAGTTTCAACAACAACAGAAACTCAACTAGTAAATTTAAGAGACGTGCTCAGATGCTGTGATGTATCCATAATGTTACAGTCTAATACATTTGGATCAGAGTTGGAAATCCATCTCTGGTGATAATCAAGTGATTCACATGATTTCAGTTCATTTGTGTTAATAATCAAAGTGTCACCAGAGCGTCTGCTTTGTGCTTAAACTCACGTTTGCCCTTCAAGTACATCATGGACTGAGGACCCCAGTGGATGTTCAGCTGAGGGGAAAGAGACAGCAGTTTGCTTTGGTAAGAGGCGTCGCACAGGAGACCAGTGGAAAATGTGAGCAGCTGCTGAGGTTTACCTTCTGTGCATGACAGGTCTCTACGAACAGGGAGATGACTAAAGTACACGTCCAGACAACTATGACTTTTATCTTCTGGAACAAGAACACACAGACAGCTCAAATCAAACGCTCTGTGATCGCTCACTCTGTCATTCTGTTTTGGCTGCATGGTGGTGGAGTGAAGTCAGGACAGCGGAGTCACCGCACATGTCCCGTCGCAGGCTGAAAGGACGTTAATGTGTCAGCATGATTAGATACAGTGAAACTTGTGAGCCCTCATATGCTTTGGGTGACATATGAGGAAGCAGCAACGTCGAGAAGGTTCAGACTTCAGACAAAAAAGGTGAAAAAGATATGAGCTGCAGACTGGAGCCGAGATAGAATGATAATTTATGACTAGAACTGATGTGCTGTTTCCTTCAGGCTTTCATTAAACTTCACATTAACAGATTAGCTAGAAAGATTCCTTTTGTTTAATCTCATCTTCATGCAGCTGATTCACCACTAAAGAAGCACAGATTGTAGGATAGTATACTATAAAACTCATCCATGTGTATTATAGGTAGACAAACTATTAGAAACACCTCACAGATTCAATATTGGCACAAACTACAGCGTCCAAAGTGGCAAGTGGCAGTTGAATCAGCAGCTTCCTAAAACAGCCTGATCTCCTGAATGTCCACATGTGCCCACTACAGAGAGTCCTCAAAGATTTCACAATGTGAGAAACTAGCAGCCAACTACATGTTCACTTTTTCTAGGAATAATGATGGTCTTGGTGGTTCTGATAATTAGAATTGTTATTGTAGTTCTCTTTATCATGATTATTGCTGCTGTCACTGCTTTGTTATTTTATTTTTCCTTTTAATTCATTTTATTATGTTATTGTCTGCTTTGTATTAAATATATTTTCCTGTTTTGTAAAGCACTTAGCTCTGCGTTCTGTGTCAGAAAAGTGTTCAAATGCTTTTATTATTGCTGTTATTCATCAGGTGATTTTAGTAGTCATTTATCATTTATTTAGTCATATAAAAACTGGTATCAATAACTAGTAAAAGTAAAATTAAAGTAATTTGGAGTACATTAGGAGTGTTAGTATTGGTACACAAGTAGATTCAATTGTTTATCTGTGCTATCTATTGTGTCATGAGTAGTTATTAAAATATGAATTCATAGTTGAATAAATAACTGCATAAATACAAGAGTTTTCTTCAGTAAATTGGCCAACTTTACACAAATTAAAGTAATTCAACCGAATACATTTCAGACATAGATTGTTAGCTAATTTCATGAAAACAACTTTTGCAAAGCTACAATCAAGGTTAGAGCAAGCAGACGTACCTACGCTGGCACAGCTTTCAAAGAATAAACTCACATTAGACCGAATGTAAAAAGAACATTTAAAGCATGAACTTACCATATCTGCTGCAGAGAGAGCAGCCGGTCCAGTCACAGCATGTGTGTGCGGTTCAGACCGATGTTCCAGGCTGCTTATATCTCCCATCAGCAGCAGTAACGGGTTCGATCCTGCTCCCCGTGAGGCCTGGCAGGACTCCTGTTTACTAGAGGCTAAAAAAAACAGCACAAAAACACAGGCTGACGTCACAGCCGTGATCTGCAGTGAGGAACATCAATACCGTGGATCCGCTGTGTGATTCCTACGAGTGGTGAGTTTTGTGTTTGTGTGTGTGCGATGTTGTCCCAGTGAGGAACAAACAGAGGTATGTCATTTTGCTGCTGTTTTTTCAATTTTCATTAGAGTGTGCCCAGTATCGGGAAATGACCATATTTCTGAAAGCTCTCAGAGCTGAGCGTCACTGATTACCTTCACAACAGCGTCCAAGCCTCCATCATTACTCACATTATATTCTAATCATCTGGATTTGGTACATTCAGGAAATATAAATAAGCTGTTAATGGGAGGGCACCTATTTACTGTCCTATGAATAAGCACTGTGTGTGTACAATAAACTAAAATAATCAAAACAAGAATTTGACACAGGGCAAAAATAAGGACATGCAGTAAATTTGGACCTTTGAGCTCTTCGACAGATTCAAGCTCTGGAGACATTTTGCACTTTTCCTGGTTGAGAATTAAAAACTCCAACTACCCTTATAGTATAAACTAACAACTTTACTGTGAGGTCAGGCACATTATTATACCAGAACATGCAAATAGAAGTATGAAAGATTATTTTTAAGTTAAGAAAACAGTCACATACTGAACATGCTGTATCAGCTGATGGGGTATGCACCTGAAGAGGAAGGGGAAACAGTCCAAGGCCAAAGGTCAGCTGCGCCACAGGTCTCTGCTTCCTCACTTTAAATGTGACTTGGTGGAAGTCCTCTGTGAGCCTTCATCATGGACCAGGCTGGCGACACACCTCAGGCTTACAGGAAGACAAACTCTGCTTTACGACTGCGGCACCTGGAGCAGACCTAGGTTGGGTTTCTTTGGTAAGGGTTTTGGAAAAGCTGTTTTGAAGGCATCTGGGATTGACTGCATTAGCACTTAACCCAATAAACAGCTCTTAGAGGGAGCCTACAACATTGGTTACACATTGTAACTTCAGGTTCTATGACTATAGAGCTCTCCATGTTGGAAAATCAAATGTACACAAAAATATAACTGACCAGTTAATTGAATTAGTAAGATTAAAAAATTAAATTAAAAAAGCCAAATAATGAAACAATACTTTTCTTGTCAGGTTAAATTTTTCTGGAAGCAGAGGTAGTAGTATTTCTAAAAAATAATACAGTAAAAGTAAGATTCTCTACCTCCAAGTACCCTCAAACACGGTGGCCAGTGAAACACCAGATACAATAAATATTAGTTTCAGTTTGGTTTATTGCGGTTTAAAAACATCTTGCCAAAGGACTGCAACTGAAATTTACACAAGGCCAATTCATAGAAATGCTGTTTAAAGTGCATTGTTCTATAAATAAATACATGAAATTAACCTGTTAAGCCTATAAATTAAGTTATAAAGTAAATAAATAAATATGCTTTAAAAATACAGGTACACATGTACTCACATAACAATTGTAACAACAACAACAACAACAACAACAACAACAGCACTACTGAGTACAGAAGAATGAATAAATTCAGTGAGTTAAAGTGTTAGTATTTCTTACATTGATTTACATGTACAGAACGGCCAGTTCATTTTATTTTATCTCTAAAAACCAGCAATGTGTTGAAAAGCCAATGACTTGTGTAAATGTATATAACAATATTTATGGCATAAACCACTGGAACTGCCCATCTACACTGCATTTCAATGCTGAATGCTCAGCAGCCACACTGCGCCAAAGAAAACATACAAATAAATAATGCTACATTAAAGATAATATACCCCCGAGCTCGACTGTATGTTTGTACAGTATTAACAATAAAATAATAATAATCAAAATTCACTCTCTAAACCCTTCCAAACCCACAGTGTGAAGTCACACTGGTCTAGCTGAAAACACAGCTGTTTTTCTTCAATCTTAACCAGGTTTTGAAGTATGACCCAGAGATGTCTCCGCGGTCTAATTCTGAAGGATCAGTATGTATTCTTCTTGAACATGTCATTGACAATCTGTGTGAGACAGCGTCCAAATTCATCCAGGACCATGTGCTCAGCCTGGGCGGCGCTCCGGGCATCCCTCTCAGCCTTCTGAGCCTGGACCAGCAGACAGCCACACACAGCCTCCACCACAGCAGGGTTTATCGCCGACAGAGGCCGTCTGAACATGAATTTAGACATGGCTTTAGGTTGACGTGCCAGATCAAGGCTTGCATTAGCATCACAGCTGTAAAGCTAACTGTGTCACTAAAGCAGCCATGACGTATTGTGATGCACTTTATCAAACTTGACTGACTCACTCGTCCTTGACATTGACAGTCATCTCTTCAAGGCCCATTTCATCATAGTTTCTACAGCCCACACACTTACAGCTGGAGGTGCACTTGATGTTGGCCTGCACACACACACACAACAGTATAATTCCCCCTGAAAAAAATGTGCTTAAATGGTCAATTTTCTACAAACAATTGCATGTGATTTGTGCTCACTTGTATTCTAGTGTACATTTAAAAAGAGATGCAATTAGCCACATCTCTCTTTTGACCTTATACTACACCGATAAAATGAATGTATTTCAGATTATGCATTAATTCTTTGCTGGGCCAAAAGCCTGAAAACTAATTAGGGTCACAGTGGGTGTGGTTGGTGCGTGTGCGCGTGTGCGCGCGTGTGTGTGTGTGTAAACCTCGTAGCACTCGCAGTAGTTCTTAAGGCAGCCGGAGCGTTTACAATTGCAGCCTCTGGAGTGCCAACCTTTGAGCTCTCCTGACTTCCCACCAGTGATCTTAGGCCTGAAGGCATCTGGGTTGCGAGCTAAACGTGACTACATAATGACAACACCAGCGACAATTACATTAAGAGGAACAGGGAAAAGATGTTTACATTGTTCAACCAATGATAAACACGTTTACTGCTACGCAAATGTCAAGTGAGAAATATAAGAACATGGCATTCAGTGTACATGATGCTATCAACCAAGTATTTACTGAGAAGGGAAGATTAATGTCCAGGTGACTAATATTTGTCATGAGCTGGTAGTGGTTAACCTCTACGAAGTTAATACAAGTCAACAAACTGCCCCAAAGTGACAAAAACAAGTTTCTGTTTGAGACACGCGGCAGAGAGTGAGAGAGAACATGTCTCCCCATGAGGGCGTTCCAGTAACAGTCCTGATGAAACAGATCCGGTAATAGTGTGACACCCATCACCCTGACTGAGGCACCAATTATACACGATCAATGCTGTCAGGCCTGCTCACCACGTCTTACTATCTACTGCAGATCAAACACCAGCAGCCGGCAACAGTCGATAGTGTTTCAGCTCTTACTGACTGATAAGTAGCTAGCTGGCGTAGCAGTCAACAGTCCAGTACCATCCCACAGCTGGATGATGATTATATATAGTAAATCACCAATACTGGTCAATATCAGCACCCTGCTTGGACAATCAATGCAATTCAATGTACTTCTTTGCCCTTTTCCACTTCTTATGTTTATATCTGATACTAATTGTGTCATTGACCAATTAATATTACTGATCATTTCTTTCACATATAAAATTTGTAGTTTCAAATGACTTGGTGGGTCATTCTCTCTTTCATTACTGTGCACATATTGGCTGTGCACATTTGCTTATTTCCTTTCTTATTTCAATAAAAATGTCCCTGTTTATGGATTCTTTCTTAGTATTTTTCTACTAATAGTTATTGTGTATTATGTATTGTGTATGTTTTTCAGCAAACTGGTGACAGTATTCCATTAAGCTTATAGCATCCCACTAAGTAATCACCTTACACAGTACAAACAGTTTCAGTGACAGCATGTCTCTGTACTATTGCATAGATGTGACCAGCTGATTAAAACAGCTGAAATCTCAATTGACAGTCCCAGATAATTATGAGGGATCATGTGTGAAAGGAGTGAATGGCAGGATGGTATGATAAATAAACCACAGGCCTAAGCAAGCAGGAGAATGGTCCTCCTGCCTGAATTTTCACCAGAGCTTCGTTTGTCGGCTCTGCCTCCTCCCGGCCTCAATCATGGCTGTGGTTGCCAGAAAACAGACCAGTGTACCGCCTGTAGCCCTCACACCCAGCACGCTGTTATTGGCTCGGGGCTACAGATTCAAAGGTTGACCGCAGAGATGTGCTGAACACAACAACATAAGAAAACACAGGTGGAGGGCAGGGTCTCTGCGGATACACACTCTTCAAGGGTCTTAAGTTATGACTGAGAGGGATTATTTTTGTATGAGTCTACATGTTGGTTTTTCACAAAATCCCACTCATTCTGCCTCAAAGAATTTTTGAAAGATCTAATTCATAAAGGGAGTCTAAGTTGGGGTGTAAGTGTGCCTCATTTCCAATCTTATAATTGGTTATTGCATATATGAATGTTTTAGATCGCTGGTTTATTATGTGCATTTTAAAAGCTTCCTATCAAGCACTTCAGTAAACTGCAATGCAATTGTTTCTGTATTTGTTAGTTTTATGACATGAACATGTTTTCCAAAAGCACTGCAAACCTTCACTGCATTGTGACGCTTCATTTCATGCTCCACATTGTTGTGGCAGTTAGTGCAGTCACAGCTGCTGCACATCACTCCGTTGGCAAAACACTCACAGTACCTGAAAGAGAATAAAAACATATTAAACTTCATCTTTTGCCAAACTTCTTTTAATGTGTTCATTTCTTTCTCGCTCTCCATAGTCCCTCATCCTCTGTGTGTGTCCCATAAAACAGACAAAAGGTTTGTCCATAAGCAGGAGGTGCACCAGGTTGTGATCAGATATTCCAAGGAGAGGGAGAGGTGAGTTGCATGTCTCCTTGGGGTAGGCATAAAATAAAGGCAGTGTTTTATTTGCTCTGATGTAGCATACAACATATTGAGTGAAAGTGGGCAGGCTGAAGGACAGGAAGGCATGATTTAAGTCACAAGGAATAAGAAGGAGGGAATATGTCATATGCATATGCATATATCATGTATGCAGCCCACTTGTAACTGAGTGGATGACATCACAGGCATTTGCAGAGAATATACGTACACTGCTATTGTGACAACATGTGAGACTTCCCTCGGCTGGTAATATGGACTCATGCTGATGAATAACAGCTCAGTGTCTTTGCTGTAGTTTTCTTTAATCGTGACATTCCCATTATACCATGTATAATGCTAATGCTATGCTCTAAATATTGCCACTAGTGATGAGTCAGTGCTGCTAGCTTGTTCTCTTATTGGAGAGAGATCTCATATTTCCCATGATGATCAGGGGGACTTGCTTATCTAGTTTCCACCTACAACAGCGCTCACCCCCGGCACAGTTTCAGCGTTTCGTCCTCCTCAGGTCACAGAGAACATTGGGTCCCTTCTTGGGAAGCATTGCTGTGTTACAGAGCCCTATCAGCTGATCCCTGGTATAGATCATGGGTCCATGGCTGCACCTGGGATCCTCAGGTGTGATTATAAATAACACAAAAACCAATAGAAAGACTTGGCAAAATCAGTGAGTTTAGCATACTGAGTGCACATTAAAGTTAAAAAGAGTAGTCTGCACATCTGAAGTACTAAAAAACACACTAAGCTTAAGAAACTAGAGAAGAAAGCTCAACGGTGAGCTAGAGATACTCCAACAGGTTGCCACTCATGCAGTGCATGAAGTTAATAAAGAAAGAAAGTAATCAGACGGTCCACTCACAGTTTGAGGCACTGGGATCTGGTGCAGTGGCAGGGTTTCCTGGACTTTGATTCACACAAAGTTCCAACAGTTCTATGGGGGTAAAAGCAGAGAAAATACTTAGCTGTGAAGTCGACGTTAAATACTGACATGTTGATACTGAATGTAGGCCTTTGAGTCAAAACATTGCAATAAATCATTTTTCACAATGCTGCCTCTTTTAGATGTACATGAAAATGGTTTCAGTTTAAAAGTTCTTACTGTGCAGGAGGGGCTTGAGGTTGTATGTTGGCTGTCTGATCTCTGGACTCATACAGAGGACGAGCTGCCTGCTGGTACTGGGGAAGCTACATATGAATGAATGATTAAATACATGAATAATGATCTATTAATCATTTAATTCATTGATCAGTCAGTCATGATAAATATGAAGCTGTCCCACAGAGACAGTTGATTTCTAGGCAGAAATGGAACAAACTTTGTTTTCTTACCTGGTCGGGAGTCTCCAACACACTCACACCTGGAAACACAAAGGAACAGAGAATTACTACAGAAACCTCAGTTCAGTCAACAAAGTAAAAGATTTTACTGTGGACAAATGTGGGTGAGTCATTCACAGCTATAGCTGTGTTGAGAGTTGTCATAACATGTTAATATAAATGAATTTCAGCTATCTGTATGAGTATTACACACTTCTCTGGATTAATTCAGGTTCTGTGTAGTTTGTGCTGCTCATGCTGATTGGATTCATGCAAAAGTTGCAACAAAATAATTGGTCAAATTCACAGTTTCATTTACTTTTAAACAAAGATTTCATGAGTGAAATGAGAATTTTTGCAAATTGTATGCTTCCATTTAGTCAAAGTTCTGCGTATTGGAGGTTTCCAGCCGCAGCTGAAAGGAAATCGGGGATGCAGCCTTTGTCAATTACATCCCAAAGCTCTGGAACACACCATTATTCTTTTGTTACCTGGTCGTTGATGCATCTTTACTTAAACGGGTAAATAACTTAAACTGTAACTAACATGTACTTTATGCAGCTTGGTCCTCACCTGTCTTCTGAGTTGGGCCATCATCTCTGAGTTGTGGTGCAGATTCCAGGCTAAGGAACACATGCTCTAGCTCACAGGGGTTAACCAGCACAACCTGTTCACCTCCACTCACATCACACACCACCTACACCGATAAGGGGAAGGCTGTAACAATTGGCTGAGTATCAATAAGTCAACAAGTTAATCAGAAAATTAAGTGGCAACTATTTTGACTGTTGATTAACTGCTGAAGGTAGTTTGCAAGCCAATGGTCAGACCAGGATGTTACGCTCTAGATTTTTCACCGCTTTGAAAAAGCATGGTAACAAAAAATGTTTTATGGATGTGAGGGGCAGCATGGATGAATCCAATAATCAACTGGCTACTGTCAATAGAGCAAACAAGAGAAGTGTGTTCGCTTCGGCTGTTTACTTTGTGCTTGTCTTTTATGTATGTGTATTATATATGCATTGATTTCCTCTGTTTGGTTGCTTGCATTCATCTTTTTAAGTTATTTGATTTTTTGTTCCAGCTCAGCTTCTTCTTCTTTTTGGAAAAAACAGCTGCTTTCCCTGTTTCCCAAAGAGTTGATGATGACTTGGGCAGTCATTCATTTCTAAGAAGGACACCCACTCCTTTTTAATGAGACTGTCAAAGTCAGGCTCTTGGAGAAGAGATGTGTTTAAGCTAGAACTTACAGGCTGTTTGAGATGAGACGTAAATCCAGTCAATCCCTCATGAAACTGCTGATGGTCCACAGCCTGTGGTGCACAGACAATGGCTACATGGCCATGTAAGTCCCCCTAAAAACATATGAGACGCAAAGACACACATTTAACAAATGAGCAATATATAAATTCTGAAGAGATCAATGAAAACGGTTAAATGATTGTGAATACTGACTGGCATCATGCTCCAGTGAAGAGCTTCATTAATAAACCAAGGAGCAGAGCCTGTGCTGTGATGGCTGCCGTCTGGTAGACCAGGCGCAGGGCTGAGGAAACCAAGACTGCCTCAAGTCACATTACCATTCCAAACACATCATTTCCCTCCCACACACAGTATGTCTGTACACACTGAAGCATGGGTCAGACCCCCACGTCATTAAATCTTACACTGTATCTGCCCAAGCAACACTATAACTCCAATAATGACATTTTGAACAGCAGAGACTTTTTATTTGATAATGACCTGTGAAGTTTGTACAGGGGGTTTACCTTTGTGTAGCATTTTTATGTGATCATAGCGTCTTTCAAATTACTCTTAGGGCATATGTTTTGGTTTGTAGAGAAATTAAATTGCATCAGGATTTCAAGCAGTGGCTGACTTTTTGTAACACTCACTTAGTTGAATGACCCAAACATGCGACAATGGAGCACAACCACTATGAAGGGAAGGAGACTCACCCAGTGATGAGGTGATACTGACTTGATTGGGGTTCCAGGATGTGGTCTGGGTAAGTCAGCTGACACTGAGTGGACGTACACAGACAGGGGGACCTGCAACCCAGAATTTGTTAGTTGGGGATTTTGACAGAAAGTCTTTCTAAGTGTTTGTGAAAATAATAGCTTTTCAGTGGGATTCACTTTCATTTCCGAGTCGGTGCAACAAAAACCTGTCAACCTCCCGTTTACAACTGCTATCTCCCACATTTCCCTCCTCTCTCCGGCTGTTCTCCCGTTATTTCCCCGTAAATTTTAATTTTGAATTTTGAATCCACATATTGACAGGGATGCTATACAGTATTTTACTTGAAAGGTTTTACTTGAGGACCTTTCTTGGTCTGAGAAAATATTGTTTTCATTGTCTAATTACCACACAGTGCGTACCCTGGCTTTATTCACTAACGTCTCTACATTTCGTTATTGCTGAAACCCACATTAAACTACACTCTGTAGATCCTCCACGTCCAACGCTGTAACACTATGCTTTCAGACTGCTGACACCTGTTTATTGTTCATAGTTGAAACAGTTCCGCGGCATTTTCTTCTCCACAAATTACGATTTTTTTTTTCTACGCTAGCTCGATAACTGGCTAGCATGTCGCTATTAGCCTCGCGCTATCTAGCTAACTGAACTTACAGTTTAACGTTAGATTAACGTTAGCATCATTTAAGTTGTGTTTATTACGTCAGCTAACGCAAATGTTAGTTGAATGTCACAGCTGGCTTCTTATCGAGTTACTGAGTCAATATGAACTTAACAATTTTGACTAAGGTGCAGTGGCAATTAAAAGTCAGAGATTTACGTCACCGGTTACCGGTGAGTGATGCCTGTTCAGCCTGGAGACGTTACCGTTGGGTTAATTTGATAACACGTTTCATCAGGTCTACTGTGATTTCAGCGCTGGTTTTGTTACTTGTGTAAAATACTAAGATCGTCAGTAAAACGAATATATTGACGAATATATCTGGCTACCTACTTGCTTGCTCGGCGCTTTTTTTCGCACTCTTCTTATAACTGATAATTTCAGCGCACCGTTGAGTCTAACAGACTGGTGCCTTCAAACTGATCAGAAGTGTCGAAACTATGAAAACTTTCTAGTAAAGCGAGAAAAGAAAGAGCAAATAACTTAGATTTCACGATGCACTTGTTCGGCTCAAAACAGGGACGCTTAAATACGTTTTTACTTTGTTATTTCACTGCAACTATGTTGTTTTGTATTGTATGCTGTTTCATATTTTGGATTGTCTCATTTTTAATGTTTCCTCGTTGAGTAGCTGACTTCCACTGATTGAAAAAGGTCTGAAACGAAATCCCAGGAATAAAAGTCTTTGAATCAGAGCAAACTCTACTTGTATGTGTATGTTTAATAATGTATTTGCGTGGTGCACATTTCTCCTGCTGCTGCAGCCAAAAGAAAAAAAACTTCCGACAACACGTAAAGGCAACCTCCCTCCCAGGATATCAGCTCAGCCCTGGAGGAGGTCCAGTCCATTGATGGAAATAAAGGACTGTCTGATCAATAACACTGCCATTGGACACTCCTTGGACACAAACACTGTTACTGTAGAGGCCGTGATGAAGATCTTTCAAGTCAGCAGTGTTGCACCGAAGGCCATCATTCTGCAAAGGTGACACTGAGGATCAGGCAGAACTGGGCAGATACCAACCAGAATGAATGAGAACTTGCCTGCTGCAGCGATAATATTGTGATGTCTACAGTACAAGGGTGAAAGCCCATCACTCTTTGAATGGAACAAAACGTCAACTTTATCTCTTGTTGCTGCTTTGGTCAAGTGCCTGTGGTGATAACTTCCCCAGTGAAAAACTGCCATTAATTTGGATTTTATTTTCTTACTATTAGTCTCTCAAAATTGATATCAGATTCAGATTCTTTTATCTACAACATTAATATTAATGACTAAATAAGCAATGATTACATTTTAAATGAACTCTGCCCATTCCAAACCAGTGTATAGTATGAAGCTGGCAGACACCACATGTGCTAAAACCTGGTTTTACTGTGAACCTGGACTCTGTGTTGAATACCTCATCAGTCCGGCATGTAGATTATAATCTCAGCATCCCAGAAAAAGATATACAATCTTCTGATTTAAAGGACAGGTTCATGCTATATCAAGTCTATCTTAACACAGTACTCTCATGCCTGTATGTTTGTTTTAAAGAGGTACTGGTCACTGTAATCAAATGTACTGTCTACAAGTGTATTGTGCTGTGTCTCAGCAACAACCTACATTACATGTGATTGCCAGGACGTTCGGTATCTCTGCACCAAGATTGGATTAAGATTTTTGTATAATTACTCAGTGTGTAATAGATTAACTGTTAAATTGAAATGTGCATTATCTGCAAGATGCAGGGAAGCCACTGTTGTTGGTCCAGACAGACAAATCAAGTGATACAACACTGCCATCTGGTGGAAAGTTTCCTGCTCATGAAAGCTTCCTCCTTTTCACCACCACGGACCTTACAATAAACTTACATTTAGAAACACTGTGTTAAAAATGGGTTGAATGAAGAGCTTTTGGTCCTTTGTTTGTAGCTGTGCATCCACACAGTCAAGAAAAACATCGTGTCATCGACATTCATTTTGTGTCATCTGCTGCTTGATCCCTGAGAAGAAGTCAAAGCATCTGCACACTTATCTCCACTGGAAACACCCAGTTTGGTGTCTGCATCACACAGATCTGCATCAGAGCAGGGGACATCCCAAACTGACAAATATTCCCTCACAAAGTGAGGAGGGCTCAACAATTCACATTCTGAGAAACACATTGATGAACACCACAGAGCATTACATCAAAATAAGCTCATTTTCAAATGTTTCTTTTCACCTTTGTTGCAGTTTTACAGGTGACCTAACCATTCAAACACATGACTTTACTCAGAGATACAGGATATAGGAGTGTAAACTTTAACATGATGACCAACGACATTCACAAATACAAACTTGACAAGAAACAATGAAAACATGAGACAGAATGACATGGAAGTAGAATGGCTTGTCAAACCATCATCACACACTGGACCTTGAGTAAAGGGTGGTGGGCGGTGGGTTGGGCCTGAGGAACAGATATGGGCAGGCAAAGAGAGGAGACGAGCAAGTCAGCCTTTTTTCTGATACCAGTTGTTGTCCTGGTTTCACTCTACTGCCAGACCATGGTGATATTATACGGAACAATTTCAAATCAAATCTTTTTCTCTTTATTTGGCCTATTATCTACACTTACCCAGCTTTTACACGGCCCTGAATGGACGATTTCTAAACACTATCCAGAGTGGGGAAAATTGCCAGTGCTGGTGTAGTGTTGTTTTCCTGTGTGGACGAGGAAAGACAGCTTTAATTATTGAACACTTTAGCCTGGTGGCAACATTATGAAGCTAACAGTGTGTTGTCTCGCTGTTACTGTTACATGTGTACATCATCATAGACCACTTCACAATACAGGTGTTATCACAGGACAGTCAGGTGGTAACATTAGGAGGAAGGATTTCCATCAGGAAATCAGCTATTTTGAACTGATTGTGAAATTTTAGTCTCTTTTTTTGGTATTAACAGGGGTCATACTTTAATGAAATCCTCCTCAGTGGTTAATCCAGTCCACTGCAAACTTGGTCAGTGCATATCAAAGATCTTAATGATTAACAGCTGTGAAGAAAGGAGTTGAATTTACGTGTTTTGCCACGAAATAGGAAGTGGTTTATAACTCTACTGCATGTGGTCAAGTCTGTCCCAAGATTCCCAACCTTAAGACATCTACATACCAATATTACATATCATCGGGCGTCAGAGGAGCCTTGATGATGCTTCAGTACTAAGATTGCGTTTTCACAGTCATTGCGCACCCTACTGGCAACAGAAAGTAAGCCTTGTATGACAATCATCATTTGAATTACGTGAAATTTTCCCAGTGTGGTCCACACTTCATACACTGGAACATAAGGTATAATTAGCAGTTGTTATGTAGGAGTGGACACGGGAAGTGTCACTGAACTCTTTTGCGCAGTGTCTGAAACATGAAAATGAGGCCAAAATGAGAACACAAGGCCACAGCTGCCGCACAGCCCACCGTGCACGAAGGTGCGAGGGCCTCTTGAATGCTGCTTGAAATCAAAGTCAGAATTTTTAAAAAATCTCAGTAGTCAGATTGTACAGTTATACTACACTCTTGTATCTTCTATGATCATCCTAGCTGATCATTTCTGTTTGTTGCTGTTGTGTTCAGTCTTTCTTGCATCCGCTGCAGACTGCTGCGGCTCGGTCGACTGGGATGAGGATTCATAGAGCAGCCGTTATCAACATTTCCTCCATCCTCACCTCCATCACATGCAACTGGGATGAAGGTACCACTATAATAACTGCGCTTCCCAGACGCCCAATGTCAGAAGATAGATTTTTGGTACACAAAATAATGACAGAATAAATTCAAGTTGTCCAGTGAGTCCAGTGCCATTTGTTTGTTTATTCACTCCATTCTTTTAAATCAGATGAGAGCATATTAAGATGATAATACAGCGTTGATTTCTCAACAGACATCCCTGTTACCCACATCCACCTACAGTACAGTCAGTAGACACAAACTGACCTTTGGCAGACATATACTATTATTTACACAGGAGCAGAAAGATCTGAAATTTGTATTGGGGGACAATCAAATCTCCGTCACAAAGAGTTACAGAATCAGATCTTTGGTACCAGGACAAATTCAGAGTCAGAGTGTGAATGGAGCTACATCAAGGTGACATTTAGGGCAGTGGACAGCAGAAACAGACATGGGTAGAGAGAGTTGAACTGCAGACAGGCAGAAACATTAGGGATTGGCCAGTTCATCTGAGGTCACAGAGGAAGGCAGGCTGTCCAAGGCTCCCATCTCTGCAACCACACACACAAACATGGTTTTCATAGTGCAGAGACAACAATACTCAGACAAGAGTCGTCAGGTTCAACCAGTGTCAAAATCCTCATAGCTGTTACTGTATATACATTGTTCAAGTAAGTTAAAACAAAAGCAATAAGCATACCTTTAAGTTTGAGGTATGACAGGAAGTCAATGACAGTGTGGATGATGTCTCCATCTGCTATCCTCAGGGAACCTGTGGAGGCACAGGAACAAAGCGCAGCCTGTTATCATGTCATCCAAAGTTGGTAGCACAGTTTAACAGGATGTCTGGTTACAACATACAGGGAAATGAAAATCTCAGATACCAAAATATCTTGATACAAGGAGGAATCCATTTAATATCCTTCAAAATAACAGATGTGAATTATGGGGAAACTGATCCAAGCAATGCATGATACAAAGTAAATCAGCTCCATGGGAAAGTCCAGTGACTAACTTTAAGAAGAATGAAATTTGAAGGCAGCACGTTAGCAGACTTCAGTATGTGTCCGTGTAGCTAAACAGCTTTTGAATGTGATATCTTTATTGAACATGTCATCTCAAGTTCAGCTGGTTTGACATTTTCAGCAACTTACAAGCACTTTGAATTTTGTTCAGCTGAACTTCAGTCACGTTTTTAAGGCAGCAGGAGAACTGACATTTTGAACTTGTGTTCAGCAGATAAAGGAAGATTGTCCCGTTTCTGTGTTTGAGAGACGGACAGACAGACCTGTTCTGAAGTCCTCCTCCTGGCCCATGTCCCTCTTTCCAGCCAGCCCCGGCTTGTCTCCTAGTGTCCTGTGTCCATCTATTCCATCTGGACAATGAGGAGTGATCACAGTCGACAGGCGTACAAACAGCAGAAGGGTGAAAAGAACATTTGATTCCAGTGGTTAAAGGCCTAAGCTCAGATCACTTGAAATGAATGATTTTTTTATATATATATTTATATATATAATCGCTTGAATAGACAATATCTCTTGACAAAAGAAAGTTATTTGAATTAACCAATCTTGAACTGTTGTGTGCTAAATTTACACCAATTACAACCAAAAACACACACATTTGCTAAATATCCCACTGTTTCAGAAGCAGCATACATTAGACACACACACATACACAGTGCACACCTCTACCTAATTCTCGTAAGAAGAGCTAAAGGACATTGTTGTACACGTGGTTATTTCAGCATGGTATTTGGTTTGTAACTGTTGGGTTCAATTTTCAAACTTTTACGGACCACCTGCAGGGCTTGGCTCATGGAATTGCAGTAAAACAGATTCGAACAACCGAATAAATTAAAAAAGCTCACATTTAAAATAGGATGGGCTGCAGTTTAACACAAGGAGATGCATTGGAATAATAATGATGAGAGAAATGAAAATAAAAGAATGGATAAGCAAAGTCATTTGCTTAGCCATGGTGCTGGGTGCATCAGTAGTAGTAATAGTAGGAGAGGTAGAAACTATGGCTCACACAATTTTTTCAGTTATGTACATTTGCTAATGATTAAATTAATGAACTAAACTACAGAAAATATCTACTTTATCACACCGTTTTCTTTGATTTTGAGTCTTTTCCAGCTATGTGTCTGTGTCATGATGTGTGACCATAGAGGAGGGACAATAAGTGGCTGGAATTGTTTGACTCATCTTAGGTGCATTCTCATTACCTGAAGTAGTGTTTGACCTGATGCCCTCTGCACACTGTGTGTGTGTGTGTGTGTGTGTGTGTGTGTGTGTGTGTGTGTGTGTGTGTGTGTGTGTGTGTGTGTGTGTGTGTGTGTGTGTGTGTGTGTGTGTGTTGAACTGTAAGCTTAAAAGTCCAATTAAAATATATGACGCAGGAGCAGAAAAATAATGTATTTAATGGTTTTATATATAAAAACTGCTCCTTTACTCTCTATGGACCCTCAGTGTTTTGGTCTTTACATTTAATATTATATAGTCTGCAAGGTCCAAATTATTACACAGTATGTCTTATAGTGCTTTAAAAATGTAGATAATTATATGCTTTATCATGTATTTTCCAGAAAAGTAAAACTTACAGTTTCAATTATGATGAATTTCATGGATTCAACATCAAAACGGCCCAGTTGAAAAGCATTCAGCGTTAGAGCAATGTTAATGAGCAAATTACTGTAAAAACTCAAAATAAAAAAATTTGACTGAAAAATGCTTTGTTTGTTAATTTCCAACAGGTGCAAAACCTCCATTTTAGCTACAGACGTACCAACAACCGGTGTCATCATACAATCAGTTCAGTTCATAAATGTTTGTACATTTCTGGTAACTTACCACTAGTACTTATTAAGGCTATTTAATATGCTGTACCAGCTCGCAGTGAAGGTGACCATGTTAGAAAAATGTGTGAATGCTGAAATGATAGAGCGGCAGGACGTTTTCTGTTCCTCCCGTCCTGTCAGCATTTCATAATCCCTCTGTGCAACACCTTTCCTAACCCAACAGACACTCAGAGAAGGTCAACATGAATTCCTTTGCTTTAAGCACAGAGAGAAATGCAATGTTTGGATGCATAAGCGCAGACAGCAGTAGGATGACAGACGTCCTCCCCTGATGAGTGACAGAAGCAGCGAAGAGGCGGGATGTTTGGACAGAGCAATTCCTGGCCTGACACCAAGGCCCTGCAGCGGCCGTATGTTTCTATCTTACATTGAGTGACCAGCTCGTCTCTGCCTCTGGCACTGGGAGAATCCTTTATCTGAATTAGGTGATCAATACGACCTGAAACACAGGATGAGGCAGGAGCAACCTTTACCTGGGCTTCACACACACACACACACACATACACACACATAAACACACACACAAAGGGACAACATTTCCAGGGTTCCGGTTCTTGACTGATTCGGATCCCACACAATGGTAAGACCATACACACACACACATGCACACAAACACACACACACACGTGCATCTGGATAACCAGTGTTCACTTAATGTGTCCTCTAAAGGTAATGAGGCAGCCTTTAAATTGCACTGCATTAGCTGACACAATGGAGACAGTGGACAGGGATAAGAGGACAGAACAGCACTGATTCACAGAACATGAGCTCGACAGTCTCTTTTGTAAGCCACGTTACATAGGCAACATTTTCAAGCAACACGGGTGAGCGCCGGGCTCCTTAAAAACACCCAGCAGGCATTTCAAACGGACTAGTCACAGCTCTTCTTCTTCAATCTTTCTCTGTGTTAGATTATTTAAAAAATGATGTCGTAGGTGCATGTAAGGTCTTTATTTGACACTAAATCATTGATGTCTACTGGAGTAAAGCCCTGTCCATCCCTGACCTGTGGTTAAAGGTGCACAAATAAATATTTATTGATGAAGCTAGAGTTTGGGGAAATGAGCTTATTGGCTGTGAGAATCACCATGACAGCCATAATGTGACATGGAACCTTTCATCAGCAGATTTAGTGCCAGTCTCGTAAAAATTGAAAATGTGACTGTACGTTTAAAAAATTTGGGAGATGTAGTTCAGATTGTTAACAGATGTTTTAGAGCAGGAGAAGCACAGGTGGAAATAATGACAATAACAATGGCTGAAATCTGTTAAGTGTCACAGTCAGCCATGTCAGTGAGTGAGCGTGCACAACACCAGAGCCTCGAAACTGGCTCATCCAAAAAGAACTCAGCCAATATTAATGATTAATGATTGATAATTTCCTGCTTGGACAAGTCAAATATCTTGCTGTGAAAATGCTCTGTTGTCTAAATGTGTGCTGGCTTCATGTTCTTCCTGTGATATCTGCTGCGTCTCTGCTGAGGGGCTGAAATTCCTCAAAATGTTGCCTATGTATCATCACTTTTCATCATCACAATTTCTGTGTTTTTCCTCCTGAAAAACCTGACTTATAGCCTTCCAAGCACCATTTATTTTATTCTTTTTCTGTGTTTTACAGAGAGCACCTCACTCCTGGCTCAGCCTTTGGTAAAAGAAGTCTGAATGTTTAGGTGTTACATGGATTTATCTGCTGACATTGATCATGGCCTGGATTTAAGTCATCGGATGCCTTCGCGTTTTAAAAACTCAAAGAACTCAACAAGACAAACCAGATGCTGTCTGAGCTCACAGAGGCAGAATGATGCAAAGAGATAGAAAGATTACATTCTGCTAGAAAAAAGTTTATCAGCAGAAACCAGAAAATCTACAGCTGCAACGGTAATATGAAGAGCAACGTACTGATGTTGTTAGGTCCAGGTTATTGCCTCCCATACCAGGAACATTAACCAGAATAATTCAACAATTAGTTAAGAATTTAACAAAGATGATGTGTTAGGAATTCAATTAATTCTGATCAAATGTGTTGCACATTTTCATAGGATATAATAGAGGAATGAAACAGGTGATACATTTTAAGACGCATCATCCAAAGCTACATTTCCAGCAGTGTTGAATTGAGGTTTTGATGCGGTGTAACAGTAGGGTGTGTGCGCACACAGGTAGTACTTACGGGGACCTAGCAGATAGCCAGCGCTGTTCAGAGTCCAGCCACGTTTCTCCTTCGCCTGCAGAATCCACAGACACACAACAATCAGACCACGGAATAAGACATATGTTCACTGTTCAGTGTTGCCTGAGACAGTGTTTCTTTTCCTTCATCGAGTGCGTCTTAAGTCTCTTACAGCCTAAAATATGCTGATAACGGCTGGATGTTTGAAGGCTAAATAAATGAATTAGTCAGATCAATGAATGAACTCTTCTCCTTCTGCCTCTTTTCCATTTTTATGTACTCATTTACATAGTCCACCCACCATCATTCAGTAACAATTCTGTTGACCTCTCTCCATCTCGCTTGTTGCCTCTCCAGGAAGCCCCTTTCATACCCAATCATGATACTATCAGGTCTGTTTCTAATGAACCTGTTTACCTGTTGAATGTTCCAAACAGGTGTTTTTGGAGCATTCCACATCTTTCTCAGTCTTTAGCTGCTCCTGAACCAACTTGTTTGAAACATGTTGCTGCATCAGATTCAGAATGAGCAGACATTCACAAAAATCAATGAAGTTGATGAGATAAAACATTACATATATTGTCTTAGTCCTGTTTTCAATTGAGTAGATGTCAAAAAGGATTAGCAAATGATCACATTCTGTTATATTACTGTTTTAGACAGCGTCCCAACCTTTTTTAATCAAGGTTGGATAAACCCTTTAGTCTATCCATGAACATGCACAGGTGCACAAACCCAAAAGACAACTTTACCCCAGAGTGTCATACCAACTCCCATATTAACAACTATATTTACGTTTAAGTTTTATTGTCTTAGGTTTTGGTGTATTCTTTTGTCTATTTCTGATGTATTTGTACAAGTAAACCTCAATAAAATAAATACTCAAAACGTAATATATCATGCATATATTTGACTTTTGTGGACAACACTGCCACATCTATTCCTATCGCTGTACTGCACATTTTACAGTGTAACCATTACAGCATATGGACATCTTTCCCTTTAGATGCAGTCATTGTTTTTTCAAAATTTGTTGTTATAAATTGTGAATTTCATACATTTATATTATTGTATATTGTTATTTCATATTCAATATTTTGGTATTTTTACATTGTTATTTTCGTCTTTTTGGTATTTTATTAATGTAATACTGTATCTCTGAATGATTTGACACCTCTTTGGATTTCGTTGACACAGCTGAGCTGTGGTGAATCTTGCAGTTGGGCATCTTACCGCAATGACCAAGCCGACGGTCTCAGAGAGAGTTGCGCAAAAGATGAGCGACACGCAAAAAATCCCAAAGCACCTCTGCATCTGAGAGAGAGAGGAGAAAAGAAACCCGTCAACAGAGAATCATTAGGAAACATTTTGACTGACCGTGAATCCTATCAGGATCAACTTTTCCCACATAAGCAAACTTTTCCCGCAGGATAACAGAAGAAGCGTCCCTGAAAGCCTCCAAAGCATCACATTTACCTTCGATGTGACTTTCCGCTGTGTGTTCCACTCTGAAGCCGGCAGCAGAAGTTGCTCGGTGTGTGTAAGCCACAGTGCTTTGGATGAAACGAGGACTCCATCCACCTTTTATGTCACTCCAGCCGGAGCCTGCTGCTGTCAGCCCGCGTCAGCAGCCCCCTCCTACAGACAGGATGGGCAGGTCACGAACACAGCGCATAATGGAATTCAATAACAGCATATAATGCCATCATCAGATTTTTCTTTGTCGCCGTCAGAGACACGGGATTGAATTTAAAAAGGGGAAAAATACGTCTGTCCTAATCTGATATCTGACTTTAACAAGCTTATTGCAGGAGCTTCATGCGTCTCTGAAGGAGCAGATGGTCACTGAAACATTGGCTGCTCCTGCCCATCATCATCCCACAGGTTATGGATGATGGATGATGTTTTATGATTGCTTTAATTTCTCGCTTTTCTATTTATTCCGTTTTATATTAATCTGACGACAATTTAGAAATAAAAATGATCAGAATCCACCCTGTTCAAACTAGTGAGGTCTGATCCGACAGTCCTGGAATAAATCCTCCTCTCATGAAGGTCCTCATGTTCAGTTTTTGCTCAACCAAAACCTGTTTAAGAGAGGTGTTGATTCAGCTGTGAATCATTTCAGTGAATGTAGTTTGCGGTGCTGTTGAACTGTATTGCGTTATAGTGACAGCTGGGGTTGTCCTCCATGGTACAGGCTGATGGTCATCAACCCCTGAGCCCTCCACCACCATTAAGTCATGATCTTTAAATATGGCAGTTTTTAAATTGTGGCTTTTTTTTTTTATGATAAACATTATTAACTCATGAAAAGCTGGAATTGTTGGAAATCAATACTGCACTGCAAGTGGATACGTGTACAAACCAGGTACTGAACATCACAAAGAGGACCAAACCACTCACTGCTAATCATGCTGAAAATGATCTTGATCAGTTCCAAAATTCCTGTCTGATCCCATTTTTACGAGCCTTTTTACTCTGGACAGAATCATGTTTCTGGTAAAAAATCTGCAGTCTTTAGTGGACACACACAATACGCTGCTTATGTTAACAAATCAAGAGATTTTTCTCAGAGATTCTAAATCTTATGGAGAACATCCACTATTCAGAGGGCACGGGCCTTGTTTCCTAGTTGTTATTCTCAATCTAAACTTACTTGAAATATAAACTTAAAAACGTTATATTCTACCTAACAGCTCACTCAATGCCTTTTGCCTGCATTTTTACCTGTTTACATGTTGGAATGTGGGAATATTGAATTTGAAGTTTTCAGACTCCAATACACCGTAAAATCTCATAATCAGTTCCATTAAATTAACTCATAATTCACTCCTCTAACTTCAAATGATACAAATGTCCAACTCATCATTCAATAATCTAGAGACTTTGTTATCTTACACTTCACAGCATGCACTGTATTTGGATTAAATTTGTCCACAGAGCATTTCTTTCTCATTTGAAGAGTTATACGTCTTATTTTGTGTGATTAACACAGAAGTCCTAAGTGAGTTTAAGGTGCATAAATGCAAAGGTAAAACTAGATTAGAATAATAATTTGAAATGAACTTACTTTTTAATTGGAGATTGCTCAGATTTTTCATTTTTACAGTCAATTTGAAAATCTCCTCCAGATTATTCTTCCTTTATTCCCCTGTATTCTATTTTTAAATGCAGCCCTTTACTTGAAATGAGAAAAGAACATTTATTCAGACTCCTTGTTTTTAATCCCTCTATCTGAAAGTGAAAACTGGTGAAATATTACTGATTGTAATGGCTTTATTTGATGTGAGAGTCAGTTTTTGACTACATACAGACGCACATGCAACTACTACAGTAGGCTACTGCGATACACATGGCACTGAATCACAACGTTAGACATTATGATGATGATGGTGATTTTTTTTGCTTGAGCATGATTTATCTAACTGGACCTCTTTGAATTCTAATTGAATACACCGGTTGTAAACTTCCTAAAGCTTAAATTCATGCTATTTTTAATGGGGTTTTCTTCAGCACTGCAGCACTATGTAACGTTACATAGATGAACCTCCCATACAAGCGTATCAAGTTCTCCTGTTATTCTGTGTGGAAGGATGCATAGAGATGAAGATGATTTTGTTTTTAATGTTGTATTTATGGGGATTTATAGGTCACATGACTAATTCATAGACTACATATAAAGAAGCCGGAAACACACTCACACACCGCCCTGATGAAGGCAAGAAAGACATCAGTGTTTGGTGAATGAAGCATGGTGTGATGGAGAGGAACCATCAGGTCAGCTCTCAGGCCGCCTCCTCCATTCTTCAGCCCCAGGCGGTTCACCTGAAGTTCTCTGCTTAGTCCATACCCAGTCACCAGGCTTTCTTTCTTCCTGTGTTTTCTGCCCTTGATCTGCTTCACCTCTGTCCCTGTATGTAACATGTTTCCTGTCAGTTTATAAGTGTATTTCCTAGATTGTTGTTCTGCCGGACCCTGCTTTTGTTTTTGGATATTTGGACTCTGTTCCCATTCCCAAAATGTTGAGAGTCATCAGATATGAGCCTGTGATGTTTTAGAAGACCTCAGTGAGCTTCTATGTTCGGGAAAAACTGTTTCAAAGTTGCCCATCAAGAGTAACTGTGTTATTTCAACATTCAAACACATGTACATGGGTTCACAGTCCCTGTTACTGCCATTTGATTAGATTGTCTTCAAAATACCAGCGAGAAGATTTCTATTGGGATTTTAATGTGGTAAGATTTAATTCACACTTAAATTTTTTTTTAATATTTACTTTCTCTTCCTTTAATTGGATTGAAAAACATCATCAAAATAAACATGATTACATTTTGGCACATGTTAGAAACTTGAACTGTGAAATTAAACAATGTTTCACCCTCGTCAGGACCCAGTGCAATACTGAAGCCTTAAGATTCTTTGGACACCACCTCCACAGCTAATTTGGCCTTGATACTAAAAATCACTTCCAATAACACTCAGTTATTATGGTCTTCAGGCCCATCTCTGCAAAGCAAACAAATGGTTGAATTCACACACAATTACCAAGCAGTTAAAATGAGGCGCATCACGGTGCTCTTACTGCATCCGAGCAGAGAGCACAATCGACTGTTTACTGGAGGACGTATTGCTACAGCTGAAAATTGTTTGGGTGATGGTGAGTGCTTTTTGTTCCTGAATGTATTACATAGTTGACAGAGGACATGTGAGATGAAAGGTGACATGTGAAACATATCGTTGATGGTTCCCTGGTGTAATACCGTCTGTGCAGATCGTTTTAGTCTGGGTTTTATTTGGTGAGTGTTTGATATCTCTGCTGCTTGTGGCACAGAAAAACAAAATGCATCTAATAACCTTAGCATCAGTCAAACCATTTCATGGTTGTACTTGGATTGTTACTGTATCAGTGGAAACTGCTCACAGTGAGGTCTGTGGGTTGTTGTTTTCTGGAAAGAAATGTTGCATTTGTTCAGTTTTTCGAAGCAGAGGAGCAGAAAAAAAAAATCGCTGGAGAGACGTGGGGAAAATGTTTTTTTTAAATTCTGTCACAGTCTGTCAGCTCCTTACCTGCTGCCATTCTCTCCCTCATCTACACACCTGCTCAGCACCCTTCACCTCTCAGCCATGCCCACCCGCCTCACCTAAGCACACACCTGAGACTCCTCTCCAAGTGTAGTACTTCAGCAGCTCTCCCGCTCTCACCCGTTGCCAGATCAGTTCTTCGCCCTCATACACGACTCTCCAGTAATCATCTTCGGACTGCCTTCTCAGTATCGGCCCTACCTGCCTACCTGTCTGCTCTTCTGCCTCCTGGTAATTACCTCAGCCTTCTGTACCTGACTATGTTTATTGCCTTGCCCTTCCTGGATCTGCTACTGAGGGGGACGGCCAATTGTTTGTCTTGCCAAACAATTCCTGAAACTGTCACTCACTCCGGGCGGAGCATCAAGCCTCAGTTAAGACTCTAAAAGACTCCATATTCATGCTTGTACTGCTATTGGGTCATAACCTTACCTGATACAGTTTCTTCAGGTAAAAATATGAAAATGATTTTTCAGTTTGGATTAATCATTGCAAATGTACATTGCACATCAGGCACGCTAAATGAGTATAACAATAAGTATGGTGGATTATAAGCACTGCACAAATGTACATTATTTATTTTACATTGTTTATTCGAGCGAGACCGACAGTTTGGTGGAGTTGGGCACTGCCAAGATTGTGTTAACTGGAGGCACTGTGACTGAGCTTCACATTAACTCTTCAGGTGACATGACGCAGACTACGTCCATGTTTTGTACAGTCTATGATAAAGAGGAGAGGTAAAAATGACTGATTTCTGAAAGCAAAAACACAAAACTTCCACCACAGCTTCAGTGTAGATTTACTGCAGTTTATCAGTGCACTGAATGACACCCCTCTGTGTCTATCCAGGCTTGTCATACAGAGGGATTTCATGTAGGGATGATGGCTTAAAGCCTCTGAGAGCAGATAACAACCTTCAGTAACAGTAATATTGATTTGTTTTATTATTATCTTAGTTATATTTGTAGATAATTAGAACCCATTCACAAGCCCAGAGCAAAAAAAAAAAAAAACACACTAATGAAATTCACCCAATTTTGTTAATCGCAGAAAACATACAAAATATATTGGATATTTTTTACAACTTTCCTGTGGTGGTTAAAAGAAACACTTGGTGACCGTGTAAGAGTCAGGTGACGCATACAGCAGAGAAGGAGGAAGACATTTTGTGTCTCTCTCTTCAACTTTCCTGTGGACGGGTCTTCTTGGCAACGAGCCGGGCAGCACCCCCTGAAGATTTACTGTTACTGACTGTAATGATGCCCACTGGTAGCAGAGATGATGGTGATTACCACAGAGTCAGGGCACCTGATGATGATGACGATGATGATGTTGATGGAGCAGAGACACAGCGAGACAGTGATACCAGGACAAATAGAAGAAAATGTCACATGTCAATAAGATGGGAAGGAACACAAAAAGAGGGGGATGAAATGAGAATGAGGAGAGTGGAGAAGGTGAACAAAAGGAAGAGTATGAGAGGAAAGATTAGAAGGAGTGAACTTCATGCAAGCCACTATAAGAAAGGAAGTACAGTTGTGTGTCGTGTGTGTCCTTTAAAGAGCTGCAAAGTACGGCTGTTGAAGTTGAAAAGGTGGATGGATGTGTAGTGGATCTGACATTCATGCAAGAGCCCGGACTGAGAGTCTAAATACAGGCCAGGAGTCAATTTTTGCCTTTTTATTAACATGAGCCGTATCATCCCTGGAAACCAGGCTGATGAGAGTGAACCAAAACAGTAAAGCTTCAGGCTGTAAAATCAAAACAACAAGCTAAAAGACACAAAAAAGTGTCAGCATAATTAAACAAGCTGATTATTATATATTCTGTATCTATAAATGATCATGAACATGCTTTACTTCCATTGTGGAGGGAACAAAAAGAAGGCTTTATGCTCCTGTGCGTTCCATCTCATCAAGCTACATACAGTGTATTGCACTGAAATGGATGAAATGGATTTTGTAATAATCACATGCATTTCCTTCTGCTCTGGAAATCCACAGAAGAAGCTACAGTGCCAGAAAGAAATCCATAGAAAGGTGGTCTGCCATGGTCTGGCAGAAAAGTACCACTACTGTTTTTTTGCAAAGTTAACAGACCCTGGAACAGAAAATTCTGTAGATTGACAGTATATTCAGTGTACCAGTCACAGACATTTCCATTCATCCTGAAAAGGATAATTCCATACATTCACAGTATGTTCTCTGTTCCACTCACGGACACTTTTGGTAACCCTAAAATGGATAATTCAGTAGATTTGCAGTCACAATACTGGAAATCCGAACAAATTTCAGGATTTTCAAATGCGTGGCTAAAATAGACCAAAAAAAAAAAAAACCCTGAAATGTTTCAGTGTTGGTGTCATTTTTCTTTAACAGAACATTAAATATTCTTGTTACATCAAATGGACTCATGCCAAGCGAGAGGCTGTGTGTAGTAGAGTAACATTGCGGGGACTCACCTTTCTTACGTGGATAAAATGCAAGCCCCCATAGCATAAATCATTCAATTTTAGGCTGAAGGCTTGGGTTTAGGTTTAGGTTAGAGTGAGGGCTAGGGTTAGGCGAGCTGTCATTATAGTTCTGGTTAGGGTTAGTTTCCAGGAATGAATGTAAGTCAATACAATGGCCTCAAAAGTGATAAGCCACGATTGTATGTGTGTGTACGTGTGTGTCCGCTCTTGCCACCTCTCCCCATATGCCAGTGTGAACAAGCTACTGAATACAACCTATGTTTTCCTTTTGTTATGACATTAGATCTAATGATATGCTCATCAGTGAAATCACCATCTTTAACAAGAAGAGGGTTATAACTCTGCTAAGCTTCACTTCCCCCTTGTAGCACTGCTCTGATGCTTTCCAGTACTGAAATGTAATTACAGCGCCTCTTCTGCCGTCTATTGTTTAGACTTTAGACTGTTTCTTTAGTGATCCCAATTTGGTAAATTATTTTGTTGCAGTAGCAATTAAACATACAGACAAACACAAAATGTAAAAAGAATTGTTTAAAAAGTTACAAAAAAAAGTAGGAAAAAATATAGACAGGAATAACAGCAGTGAATTTAACTCAACAAGATATATAGTTATGTAATGTGTATCATAAAGTATGATACACATGAGATTATATTATAATAATATAATAAAAATACAATATAACAAAGAATATAAACAGATATTTACATCAAAAAATTTGTGCAGTTTCAGATGATAAATGTAAACAATAAGAAGTATGTGCAATATTGCAGTAGTGCAGATAATAAGTAAAATATTGGGGTTTGTGAGGTTGGTGGATTAATTGTTTATGTTGCTGCTGTAAAGTGTGATGGCTCGTGGCAGGAATGATTTGAGCTGGAGCAGTCTATTGGAGATGGAGCTCTGCTGTCTGTCCATGAGGTGGTGAAAAGGATGTTCAGGGTTATCTATGATGTTGTACCCGAGTGTGATTTCAACAGGCTGAACATACTTCTAATGCATCTTGTAAAATCGCAGCCTTCAATGATATGTAGTTACATGACCATTTGAACGTAAGGCCTTGTGCACAGGGCTCTGCTTATATGCACTCTTCCAGAGACATTTTAATGTCTCTGTTCGAACACCATACTTTTGAAGTTCTCAAGGTATCACATCTCTAAATAATTTGTCTGCAAAGTAAAACAGATCTCTGTGTAGGCATCCTGCCCTTTATCACCCTCACAATCCTAACTTTGGTCTGTATCAATCACATCAATTCCTTTCAGTACATTGTCTGCAACGCGTGCTCCCTCACCTGGAAAAGACTGTTTTGCAATTCCACATAGATGAACAGGTGCTATCTGGGTGACATTCCACCCCATCTGGAAATACAAGATGAAAAGGATGTCTTTATGCTAAAGTCTTAAAACATCCATCAGAGGAACAGTCAGACCCTCTTGTGTGTGGCAACTCAACTGAGATACAAGCCCTTTAATACTGTACACACACTCCATTTCAAAGTTTCTCCTGCCCTTGCGTCTGGCAAAGCAGGTGAATGAGGAACACCTTCTTCTACAGTCATTACGCCACATAAAAGAACACATTGTTCACATGTTTGTGTGATCTGCAGTGCTTCAGATAGTCAGTGAATAATATTATATTCAGCATTCCAAGCCAACTTAATGGTTAGACTGACTTATCTGTTTTTGCAGCAGGCAAGTTCAAATTGTTCAAAGAAAAAGAAGGTTTACTGTTCGACTTGGCTAATGAAGAGGCTAACAGGGTGACGTGTCAATCGGGGCTTCAGCTGACTCAGATGCTTCTGGACAAAGATCAGGTTGTGAGGGGACCCAGAGGAAGGAGGAACCACACTGCAAAGAGGACAAATGACACGCCTTCTCAGACGCTCATATGCAAATGAGATTTAGCAGTCAACCACAGCCTCACCTGATCAGCTGTTTCAGGTTAATATCATGCCTTTCAATGTGCTGTAATATGCATGCAATAATCAGTGTGCTGGTTCCAAAATTTCTTTTCCAAACAAGCAAGATAGCGGGTAAGTCAACATTACTTGAACAGTTTACTTAACATTCAGTGTCACTGCAGTCAGTCGGAAAAATATTCCTGGCTTTGGTAACGTTAGACACAAGGAAACAAAAGCTACACAACTCTTTCCAACTAACACTATACTCAGCCAGCATCAGTCATAAACATAAATCATTTAAGTTGAAAAAATGTAAAGTTAATTCTTAATTTTTACCACAGAAGTGTGAGAAAGGTTCCTCCAAGTCCAAAATCTGAATGAAACTTAGCAGAGCTTAATGACCAGTGTGTGTGATGGCCCCTGCATCTGGCATCTTTCGAGCTTAGGGGAGGCTCTAGCTCCTACAATGCAATACACAATTCAAAATACAGCTAAGACACCTGTGAAAAATCAATCAAAATTCCTTTGTATTAACACGGTACATTGGTACATTAGAGTGTAGTACAAGGTAAATCACCCCTTCAGAGCAGCCCGACACCTGAAAGCACTCTTGTTTGGTTGAGACTACTGGGACTGTGCAGGTCATGGGAGTAAACTGCATTATCCATCATGTTCTTGGAACCATTCTGAGACAGTGAGTGCTCCGTGGCATTACACATCCATGCGGGTAGAGTGTGGATAGAGGGATGCACCTGTTCAGAAACAACACCAAAGTACACTGTGGCCATTTGACTGATGCTCCGTTGAAGTGGTTGAGTGTGTGCCATGAAACTACTTTCCTCACCATTACAGTCTGCAGCCTGCAGCTCTGACACTCGAATCAATCCCTGCGTTCAGACTGTGTACATCAGATTCTGACTCCATTATCAACTTGTCACAAATCAGGATATGTCAAACTAGTAACTATATTTCATTGAATTTTCCCATTTACGGCTACAATATGCAATATGGATGTTATAGGGTAAGTATGGGGCAATGCATGGGGGAGGGGGAGGAGATATCATTTATCACACATTAGTCCAAATTATTGAAACAAGGTGTTCTTATATGGCTTAAAACATGTCTGGATGGGGGCTTGATGGGAAAATGAAAAACACATACATTCAATAGTTTGGTAAGGCAAGGCAAGGCAAGGCAAATTTATTTGTATAGCACAATTCATACACTAGGCAATTCAAAGTGCTTTACAGAAGCATAAAAATCAAATCATTTTGATTTGGTAGTCTAAAAATAAATTGTTTTTCTATTTCAATAAAATGAATAATTTGTGTTTGCTCTACCTATAAAAAGCAAATCATGACAAGAGGAGTTTTAGTGTCATGCTGAACACAATAAAATTTTGTGTTACATTATGCACAAGTGCATGTATGCCATATACAGGGTCAGCCATAACATTATACAGGTTGTCAACTGGCTTGCTTGTGGGCCCGTTCTGCCATAGCTAGCCCCTGGAGTTGGACCAACTTATAAGGGCTAGTTCTGGCACTTTTTGTTGGGGTGATAGTGTCAGTTAGGTTTTGGCACGCAGACTCGGATCACTAAAAGCGAGTTCTTCTATTTCTTTTGGAGTGATTGTGCCCTTCTATCAGCAATGTCGGTTCAGTTTCAGCAGCACGGACCCCAACCAGTGTACCAATTCTGTGGTGTCTCTCAAACTCAACATTCTGAGAGTGTACAGTGTGTACACTGTGTACAGAAGTCACAGGAGCGATTGTGATCACCATGTCATGGCATCGCATCAAACTTAACATCACTCACACGAAGTGTCATTCTAATGTATAGTTAAACACTAAGTGAACCTCTTGACTCTGCATGATTTATAATGCTGAGCCTGTAGACACATGATTCACAGTTTGGAGGAGTTGCCTGTTCAGTGACGACTGAGTGTACATCGTAAGTGCATCAGGAAATGTCAGAAGTCTTGCTTGTACATTAACCTTTGGTTTATATTTGAATTACTGATCGGAACTTTATTTTCTTAATCAGCTGTACCAAGAACTTAGAATACTGTATACCGCCTTGTTTTGATGCTGACATGATGTTGTTTGATTAGACAGAGTCAAAGAGGAGATTGTATATCCTGGATGATTCCTCATTGTGGAGCTCGATGGATTAAGTTACAATCGGCATAGCATACACACTCTGAACCTGATCTTCCTGCTCTGGTTTGCCTCAATCTTGTCTTACTGCTGTCAGTACAGACCACTGTGTAAGTCTGAATTTGGTTAGAGTGACAGTTATGAATCGATCTTGTACACTGCGAACTATCGACCTGTTTGGATCTATGTCGTTAAAATAAGGTTTGGTATTACTTAGTGTGTGAGAAATTAATCTTCCACAGGACATCCAGCTCCAGGTAACATCAATGGAGGTCTGTTAAAACTTTCTGACAACCAGCGGCCAGAGGGCCTGCAGACGCTCATTAACTACTCGCTGTGTTAACACTCCAAATAGGGCTGCACCATTTAGGTGTGATATGTGTTTGTAACCAACAGAGGTAGAGTACATTTTATACCCTGAAGACACACTACAGCAATATGGAGATCAACAGGTTTGAAGAGGCATGTTAAAATAAATAACAAGATATAAACAGTAACTAATATCCTGCTGTGGCAACTAATGGACACCTGAGTGTAAACGCCAAAGCAGTATACTGTATACTAAAACAGTATACTGAAGGATTTTCTGAAGCTTCCATAACTTTCAGGTGGTAATACATACTAATACTAACCTAAGGATAAGAGAAATTTCAATTGTACATTTTTCTATAATGTTTCTCTTTTATTCCAGTTTTGTACTGTTAAAAGACTTCCCTCTGTGGGACAAATCCCTCCAGGCTGATCATGCTCATTCTGGGCCCCTTACAAAAGCTCATTTAGGCCTCTGAAACAGCAAATCCACTGAAAAATAGCTTTTTTCTTTCAATGGTTTTTCTATATTTTTAATAATCCAAACACAATTCAGAATGACTTATTCAACCAAGCAGGTTTACATGGGTTCAACTCAGGTTTAGATTAATAATTTAGAAGAATACAAGCCATGTTAGGAAAAAAGCCCTTTTTTCCCTCTGAATTCCCAATTACCAGGTGCTGAGAGTTTGGAGACGGGGCCATCAGGGCCAGTTTCATTTGATCTCATATCTGTCTCTGCTGTCCTCAGCATCAAAGGAGATCCAGCAGTGGGCAGAACAGACCTCTGTTCTTTGAGAAGGAACAGAGGTCTTGCTGAGAGGAAAGAGGGAAGGATGTGACTAGTGAGCTATTTCAACATCACGGATGAGTCCTGGAAAGGTAGATGGAGAGATGGCCTTAACAGGACAGCCAAGGATCGTACATCGCATGTCAGTCTTGATTACAACTTGGGTTTTATTTCCAGGATGAGAATTAACGTTATTGGCCAAGTACAAGTATGTTCACACATACAGTACCAAGATTTCCAGCCATAAATTTACAGGCATACAGGGAAACAAGATAGGCTGAACAAATGTAAGCAAACTTAGACATGCAATTAATGTATAATGGAAAGAGCTGGACAGAAACCATATCGAAATACAGGTCACATTGGCAGTGTAGGCCTAAATACATGGTTTTGGTACAATAGCACCATAGTAGTCGCCGTGGAATGCTGGAATGAATATGCAAAGAAAGCTAGTATAAATATTGCATGAATAGTAAGTTACTGTATATGATGATGATGATGTATATGATCTGTGGATAGTGTTGGGAACTGGGAAGGGTTTTTAACAGAGATTGAGGATAGCTACTGACAATATATATGTATATATTATCAATAAAATTATTAATAATAATGGGGCACCACCGTAAGATCAGGGACCAATAAACAAACAGTGGATACAGTTTCACAGGCTGTTTACTGAAAAGGCCAATGTTTAAAATGCCACTTTATATTTATCAGGTGAACAGTGAAGTGTTGAATCCGAGCACTGACCCTCACCACCAGCTGTTATCGCAACACATGTACACAAATAATCACAGACAACTGCTCTTTAAATATATAATAGTGTTCATCTAACTTCAGCCATACTGACCAACAATCAATAATCCTTCGATGAATAAATAATAAATAAAACATCTCTTGTCCAACTATAACAGTAACACAAGCAACTATAGCACAAGTGACTGCACTCGCAAATGTAAAGACAGTAGGCAAGCAACATGTGAACGTGTGTGTGTTTGTGTGAGTGTGGTGGACGTCAGTGGCTACGTCACAAGGTTCAAGACTACAAGGCTTCAAAAAGAGATACGAGAAGCACAATGGAGAACATGCTTATACGTCTCAAACAACAAGATGGTAGGAAGCAAAGCTGAGTTGTACTACCACGCTATCCATGCACTCAAGGTGTGTGAATGTGGGTAAAGGCGTGTGGCTGTGTGTGTGTGGGTTTGTAAATGAGAGAGATAGGTAAAAGGCACGCAGGGGAAGGAAAATGAGATCTTAACCGCTACAGAAAAACACAGGAACTGTCTCTTTTGTCACCCAGAAACCCAGCATGTGAACTGGGGATCATCAGCGATGGCACTGGTCCTTTAACCGATGAAATGCCGCTAACTGGCTTTACACGGTAGCAGAAAACTAACAGGAAGCAGCACAGGACACACAATCAATGAAATGCATTAGGCATACAGAAACATGCAGACAACACAAATGTTTTCAGTGAACACAGTCAGTTGCTCATCCAATGAGTTTAAGGATTGTTGCCTACAATACATTAAGTACAACGTTTGATTAGGAGTGATACACCTCCTGTAGCAACTTGACATCATAACGGAAAGGCAAGGTACAGCGGATGCGCTGATTCTTGTATACTTCATGACATCATGTCCATGTCACAGTGGGTCTCATCCAATGAAAAACCAGGATTTGTATTCAAACCACTTTAGTTTATGAAAAAATAATGCAAAACTAACGACATTCCTAACGGGATCGGTTGCACCTTGTCTTTATTGCTAATTAGCAAGTGTTACCATGCTAGCGAACTAATCGAAGACAGTGAAAATGGCAAACGTGCTCAAGAGCTCATTTCACCAATGGTGAGGTCAACAGGTCAAGAAACACAAGCAGTCAGATGATCCGGTTGCAAACAAATGAAGAGTTTATACGGTATCACAACCACTTTATTTGGATGTCAAACTTAAAGTTGTGTTAAACCAGAATGAGCTTTTCCTATCTTCAAGCTGAGGGTGTCTATAAAATGAATCTCGTGTCACAAAGATGACACATAAGGCATACAGGTCTCCTGAGGTAACACAGCTCCTAAAGCTGAAGCTGAAATTTAAACTCTTGCTGGGTCATTGTGATTGAGGAAACCTCAGTCGCTATAGGTCGATTCTATTCCTTGTGCTTCCCTGCTGGTCTAAAGCAAGGCTTTCTGGATACTCTATCATTCATCAGTGCACTTCATTAGCATTTAGAGAGGCTGGGATCATCCTGGGATCCACACCAACACACACACTTGAAATCCATCAGAGATCTTATGACTCACAGTCACACACAAAAGCAGAAAAAGGACAAACAACGGCAAATTTGGATTAAAATTCTATTTATGTTGGATGGCAAGCATCTGTCACCGAGAACTTCATCCTCAGTGTGACAGGAGGAGGCCAGATAAGGACTGGTTATTGTATAAGTTCTTCAGTCGTTCATCTCCTCTTCTTTTGTGTGCTCTAAACTAACCTCTCCTCTTTCTTCCATCTCCTTAATATGGAAATGCAGAGCTGAAAAAAAAGCAGGAAAAAAAAAAGTTCTGCGTATATTGTAAGGTATCTTGTTACAATAACAAGTCCTAAAGAGATATTTTGTCCCCACAAAAAAAAAAAAAAAAAAAAAAAGGAGAGAGAGATTTCTCATAAGGATCACTCCTAAACGCGTAAAGACGCTTTGGGTCAATATGTGAAGAATGGAACAGGTGCAGATCTAAACCTATTATGTGGCTGGTCCGTGTATGGTCAATGTGGTATATCATGGCCAGACTGCAACACAGCTAGTCAGTTGTAGCATCACAATGTGAATTCCTGGATATTACATTTTCTCTTATATTATCTAATATCTTATCTAATATTTTCTTAAAGTGCACTGAAGTAGCATATCACGTGATGTGCAGCTCTTTTAGGAAAAGGGCAGTATGTAGTGTGTTTATGTGGTGAGTGAGTGGTCAAATGAGAGAGAAAGTTATGGTGAATGTGAGCAGAGCAGAGAAGAAAGTTTCCCAAGCTTCTTAAGACCAAAATGAAACTCCCATTTCTTCTTTCCCAACTGCTTGAGAGGTGATGGGATTGGAATCAACTTTGGCTTCCAGACTGTAGACGGGAAGCTGAGCAGGAAAAGGCTAACCCTGGCAACCACAAAGGGATGCTCTCTTCAACAAAACAGCAGTGGGAGGCATAAAAATGTTGAAATTAAACTGGGACAATTAGCCAGGAGTTCAGAAAATCAAGCTTGCCCCGCGGCTGAGCACATTTTTGGAACAGTCGCTAACTGCTCCAACACATTTATGATGCTGACTGCACTAAATTAAAGTCAGGTGGGAATAAAACAAACAGTGAAAAAAAAAAGAGAAATATGAACATTTTGACCCTTTTCTGTGTAACAAAAAGCAAGGGGTCGTTTAAACAGCTGTTATACTTCTAGGCCTAATGCCTCAATATTAGGTTAGTAAACTGTCAGTTGTGTAATTCAAAGCGTATCAAAAATTGGCTCAAAGATGCTGACAATAAAGTTTATTCTTTTGCCACTTCTTTCAAAGTGCTGCTTATCGCAGACAGAACAATTTGCGGCTCTCTTGACTCTGTTGCAATGTCGTCAGCTGCACTGATAATGTCTCTCTGTGACTCCATCAAGGCATCCGTAAGGACGCGCACACGGCCCACCTGCAGGGGGAGACAATGGCACAGAGTGCACACCGGCAATGGAAGCAGCCTCTCAATGCATTCTCGCTCGTGTCCCTGCAGATGTTCTGTCGTCGTCACCTGAATCCGTGGAACATTTTATATAATAAACTGCTGAATTTACAGTAACCTGATTAATAAAGCGGCAAACATACCACATTCATCTGTGTCTCTCTCTTGATCATCAACAGTTCCACGCTGAGCTGTGTAGCTCTACTCTTTCAACGGTTGTAGATAAAGCAGGGGTTGCCAGCCCTCCTCCTGTTGCCCTCATGCTTTCTTTGTGCGCACCAAAAGTTATTCACCTCTGGTTTGTAGTTTCATCATTTCTTTTTGAGAGCCACCATGGTCCTTTGCTCTCAACCTACAGGGTTGATCGGCTGTTACTTTTTCAATGTAGTCATTTTTGTTCTGCTTGTGATTCCCAAACTGAGACCGCCAAACCACCAACCACAATAATTTGTGCATGTGCTCATTTTCAGTCATGAGTCTACATAGAGTTTTATGCACCTGGCCCCAGGTGCTCATGTGGAGACTGGTAGCTTGTGTATTTATTTCTGTCAGCATTCCTAAGTGCACACCAGGCAGATTCATGGGGGAAAAGAGAGACAAGGGCCCAGCAGTGCTGCCACACCATGATGACGAGGGCCCGCTGTGGCGCTCCATAGGCTCTATGGACAAGCAGACTGCAAGCACCAAAGCAGAGGCATGGAGCCTTGGACTTAAAAGCCTCTGCCTGCTCGCCAGACTTTTCATAAATTGTTACTTGTGCTTTCAGTAATTTAATTTCTTGTTTTTAATTATTTTATCGTTGTTAGGGTGTTACTTTTATCTGTTTATCTGCATTTTGGGGGTTTTATTTAACTTGATTTAACTTGATTAAAACTAGTTTTCACGGTGGCACGGTGGCATGGTGGCAACTGTCACCTCACAGATAGAAGGTCCTGGGTTCGATTCCCGCCGTGGGTGCCAGGGGCGTGTCCTCCACCATGCCTTCGCTGCCTGCTGCTTGAGGAAAGGGGCCTTTCTGTGTGGAGTTTCCGTCTGGGTTTTCCTCCTTAAAAAAAAAAAAAAAAACACTAAAAACATGCAAGAAGATCCACCACCTGACCAATGGTGACAAAAGAAACTCTGTCCCTGGGCACCGGTTGGCTGGCAGCCCACCACTCCTGGTCTGTCGTGGAGGAAGGACAGACCAAGGATGGGTCAAATGCGGAGAAGAATTTCACAAGAAGCATGGCGTGTGCAGTTTCCCTCCCTAACTCTGCATGTTGTGTGTGTGTGTGAGACTAATAAAGGATGTCTTCTTCTTCTTCTTCTTCAACCTTATGAAACATCTGGCATCCTCTCTGCTCTACTAAAAAACATAAAAACTCATGTGAAATGCAAAAGTCCTGGTTATTCCAGACTCCTACTAATTAATCTAGGTGGTGTAATTATCTTTCTAAATGAAATATAGTTCAATGTAAAGCTATGTTCTGACTTAGAGATGGTGACACATGAAAATAAAACCAATAGCCCTTAATTTGGTGTTTTGATGATGGAGAGTGCTGTTTAACATGTCACTTCAGCTGGTGACAGTGAGGGCCACAGCATATGATTCACATCAAACCATTCAGGGATCTCTGTGTGCCCTCTGTGTTTCTGCTCTCATTCATTCAGCATTTTCCTCAATTTGCAACCCATCTGTTGTTTTTGTTTTTTGTCATTTCTGTTTTATTTTGATAGTGACAGCTGGAGACATACAGGAAAGGCAGAAAAGAGAGGGGGGGGGGGGTGACATGCAGCCAAATTGCAGTATGGACTCAGCGTTATTCGATTCTCATTGAAAACCAAGACCCAGTTTGACATAATGCACACAGGGAAATTAAAGTATTTTGGTTGGTGGATCATAATGTGATTTCACAGTGCTTCTGCTTTGACTGTAACTTAGCTGCAGTTGTTCTGAAACTGACATGCTGGAGCTTTCCATACATGTTGAACCCCTGAAGGTACTGGTTTAACTTAAAAATGTAGCAGCAAATCAAATACAAGGTGCATTTAGAGGCCTGTTTGTCTCTTTCATGTATTAGCTGAGCAAAAAAATCACACAAATAGATTGTACGTTTGTATGTAATAAACTGGTAAATCGTGGTAGTTTTGAATGATTCATGCAGCGCACTGAGCCAGAGGTGAAGTAAGTGTTCATGCTGAAATAGTTTCCCAAATAACTCCCAAAAAAAAACAAAACATTTGTGTTTGTCTCACAGTTACAACATGCAATATTTCATGGCACAGTGTGTAGTGGGTTGAGAGAGGCTTGAGTTACTCTCCCTCTGGGCTCAGAGAAACAATCTCACGGAAGCCCCTTGAGCTGTCAGCGTACTTTAATGTCACTAAAGACGGGTGTTCTCCTGAGGGGGGCCTGAGGGTGATATCAGGTCAACGAGGCTTTGAAGATGAAGTCTCAGGGGCAGAAGTAACAGGTTGCCAAAAACATTAAATGAACAAATTAAGTAACCTAACTGTTAGATATTTTACTCTCATTCTGAATGGCTCTGTAATTAGTAATTAAGTGTTCAGTGGTGCTTTTAGTGTTGCTTCACTCCCCTCCATTTTTGAAACACGCTTTAAAGTATCAAGTTTTATGACATCGCCCCGACTGCAGGGCACCTTGACTTGCATTGTGCACATTAATTGTTAAAGAAAATCTCGGAATCACCGTATATAACACAATGGAATATCACATTATCAAGTCAAGATTTTAGAAAGGAGAAAACACGCCAGAGTTTGATCATTGAGCTCTCTTTCAGCTAATTGGTCATCGCAATCAAACTAAACTAAACATCAGGTAATTTTACTTGGTTTGATCACAGTAGTATCGACTGTGCTCTGCATGAAACCCAGCAGATGACTAGCGCCACTCTGTCACCTCCCACTATTAATAATATGTGCAAATTACACTTAATCACTCGTCATTTAGGTCATCTTCAAATGGAGCCGTACGCCGGCCATCTAAACACATTATATTGTGCTTCGGCAATTATGTGTTATTTGGAAAGAGAAGGTATAATGGCTGTCTTTCTTTGTGGGAACATCTCTCTCTGCTTCTTATGATCTTTACTGTCTAATACATGTCTGTGTCCCTGCTTTAAACTGAAATGGACAACTGATTTCCAAGACTTTTGCTTGGGAGACAAGTTCAAACTTACATGATGTCTACTTTTGCAGCCATTAGCAGAATGCAATTTTGAAATAGTAGTCAGGGAAATTTGAGAGAAAAGAAAGAGCTTTTGGTAGTCAGGGAAAAGCAAACAGCTTTTCCATTGGTCCGCGTGATGTCTGTCAATGTCTGAGTGGTTCCAGAAGGAATTCTTTAATGGTATTCTCCTATCAACCTCCGCTCTTTTTCCCCGTCTTTGTTCAGTTTTTGTCCTGGACTGATCAGCATGAGTCACGACCAGTAATTTAGCCCTGTATAACAACCAACAACATCATTAGGTGACTCATATGTGCGCACACACACTCTCTATCTCTCTCTCACACACTCACACTCAAGTATGGGGCCTTACTACATGGTCAATCTTCAGGGGACCTGTTGGCTTATTCAAGGTGCCCTTCATTCATCATGACTTATGATTACCTTCAGAACACATATATTGTCCCATTGTTTGTCTTATCTTACCTTAATCCCTTTTAAGTCGCTTGTGCAGTTCAAAACATTCCGGTTCAAAATGGACTAATTGCTCGGCCTCCAGTATCGCTGCTCGCAGCTTTCTCAATATCATCGACCCGCAGAGCCGGAGAGCCCCTTCAACTCAAAATGTGGCATAATAAGGCAAGAATGCACAGATTTCATATATTCTTTTTTTTTTTAACTTAACACTACACACACACACACGCACACACACACACACACACACACACACACACACACACACACACACACACACACACACAAACAGCCTTTACATATGTTATTGTGTGACGCACAACAAATGTTTGTATTAGTACCATAAAGTATATATAAGTACCATATAGTATATATATGATTGATAGATATTATACACACACATGTATGCACAAACACATCCATACAAATTATACATATGCATACCTACGTAGAAATATATTTTCTATCTCTTTTCTTGCTCTATATATGCTGTATATAGTATATATATTTTCATCCCTCGCTGTGATAAGGCTGAGGGTTTCATCAGTTCCTGTAAGACATGAATATGAGTAAATGAGTGAGTGAAAATGATCTCAGTTGTAGCCGACAGCCCCAGTCGCTGTCGTCACAGAACTATACATGGAATGACATTTTCCCATTACATAATGGGCAATTGATCACTAGATCCATCCATCCATTATCTATACCGCCTATCCCTTTCGGGGTTGCGGGGGGCTGGAGCCTATCCCAGCTACAATGGGCGAGAGGCGGGGTACACCCTGAACCGGTCGCCAGCCGATTGCAGGGCCACATGAAAGGACAAACAAACATTCACACTCACACTCACACCTACGGACAATTTAGAGTCATCAATTAACCTAATGAGCATGTTTTTGGTCTGTGGGAGGAAGCCGGAGTGCCCGGAGAGAACCCACGCATGCACGGGAAGAACATGCAAACTTCACACAGAAAGGCCCCGCCTGACCCGGGGATCGAACCGGCAACCTTCTTGCTGTGAGGCACGCGCACTACCTGCTGCGCCACCGTGCAGCCCATTGATCACTAGATGACAATCTAAAATATAGCAAATCAGTGCTGAATGAACTTGAATTTGACGTTAGCAGCTGCATTTGTCAACATCATGTCATGATTAAAGCAGTTGGCGAGGATGTACCCCACGTTCAGTGATAAAAAAAAAAAAAGTAATATCAGGGTGAATGTCATTAAGGAAGCACTTGGGGACCAAGAGAAAGGAAGTTTCATATGATGGGAAGGGAGATGTGGGATGATTTTAAGATATTTTATTTAATGGAATTGCGTGTGCCCCTGATGTGTGGATGAGGTTGAAGCTACCTACAGTAAGATTAGCAAGGCCTGGTTTTAATCCTTGTTAAGTTAAATAATGATCTGAGCTGGTGATTCAATCAAAGTGTTTGTTGTTTGTTATATTCAATTATTTCATTTCCAGTGGGATCATTTCTCCAGAAAAGAAAGGTAAAGATAAGGGACTGACGATAACTCATTTGTCAATATACCTTTTTCTTCTATGGTAGACAAACAATAATCCTTTGACACTAGCGACAGCCCGATTGTAGTGGGTGTGATTTTGATGTGTTTGACACACAGAATATGACATTTTGCACAACAACAATGTTTGACTCTGGATGATCAGGGGGCAACATGATGATTGAGGGTCAAAAATTGTCCTTGTAACTCATAGATTGTAGCTTGCAACTTCATTGTTGCACACAGGTGCACAATTTGTGAGTCTGTCTCGGGAAACCTCATTGTTGAAAACATTCCTGCAAAAATATTAATTCCACATCCACAAAATATTTTTACATCTGTGCAAATTATATCTCACAAAACACAAAACATTTCACACATGCACAAATCATTTCTACAGCTGCAAAATCACATTCAAAACTTTCATTTGGAAGATTTTTTTTTTTTTCACAAATTCACACATTCAGATACACGCATGCAGTTTTTTCACATGCACAGGAAAGGTAACATTAAACTGGAGACTGAAATTGTTTGTGAATATAATTTCACAAGCTTAAAATATTAATGACCCCATTTGCTTCCATAGAAACAGGGACAGTTTTTATTGATGAGGTGCAGAAAAGGTTGGGGACAGCAGGGCTTGTTAGAGAAGACCAAAAATGCTTAAGTAATTTTCTTAAGCAAAGAATCTATACATTCTCTTGTATAAGATCATTTCCATGTCTTAACATTAAAGTGAGTTGAATATTTGATTTATTTATCATTAGTTAGACAAAAAAAGACATTTGATGACATCACCTTCGGCTATAGGACATTGTCGTGGTCATTTTTAACTGTATTCTAGATTAAATTTTAATTTATTTGTCCTTCTGCAAGGAAATTTGTTTCCACCTTCTGTACAACCCCATAGGACACAAATACATAAGACCAGGTAGAATACATCAAATTTGACAGATACATACATGACTCCCACACCGTACACCGACTACCACTGCAGACTTTACTTACACAAAAACACACAAACTCAGGCACAGTTGTATTACAGTCTGGATGTTCTGTTCAGTTCTTTTATGGCAAAAGGGACAAAACTCCTGCTGAGCTTCACTTTCTTTCATGCCAGCTACCTGTAACGGCGACCAGATGGGAGGAGCACAAAGTGAGGGTTGAGAGGGTGACTGGAGTCAAGTGCTGTGGTGTGAGCTCGTCGTGCAATGGCTGGGCTGTTGAGGTCTTGGAGGTTGGGGGTTGGGAGGCCAATGATCTTGGCGGCCTTGTGTGTAATTTGTGTAAGTCTGTTTGTGGAGGGTGTTGAAACCATATTAAAGAAATGGGAGGAGTAGAGGAGGATGGGCCTTTGTGAAGTAGCAGCAGAAGGTGGGGGAAACGAAAAAGTGCTCCAAGTTTGTGGATGGTGGAAAGTCTTTGTCGGCAGCATTTATGGATGTCAATGATGTGTCTTTCAAAGTTGTTTATTTTCTAGGGTGATGCTGAGATACTTGTGGCTTTCCACCGTTTCAGCAACTTCACCATTGATGCTGATGGGGGTGTACGTGGGGTTGGAGGAGTCCAAGACCAGTTCCTTTGTTTTAGAGACATTTAAGTGCAAGTGATCGTCTGTGCACTACTGTGTGAGATGGGAGATAGCTTGCAAAAGAGTTGTTATTGTTGACTGGTCCAAGTATCGCAGTATTGAACGAGCATTTGAGGTATGTGATGATGGGTGAGGGACTGACACAGTCATTGGTACAGGGTAAAGAGGAAGGGGCTGAGGACACAACCTTGTGGGGCTCCAGTGTTGGTGATGGAGGATGAAGATGTTGTGCTGCCTACTCTAAAGCATTGTGGTCTGTCACTGAGGAAGCTGTGTACCCACTGGATGAGAAGTGGTGGAACATTCAGGTGATGGAGTTTCTTCATCATCTGGTGGCTTTGGAAGGTGGTGAATGCTGAGTTGAAGTCAATGAGGGGGAGTATGGTGAAGCTACCAGGTGATTCAAGGTGATGTTGGAGGGGGTGGAGGAGACATGCTACTGCATCCTCAGTCCTCATTTGGCCTTGCGGGCAAACTGGTTTGGGTCCAAGTGTGGTTTGATGGCTGGAAGGGTGATGTTGAGAACCAGCTTCTCCAGGCATTTCATGATTACTGAGTGCAACTGCAACTGAGTGCTTTCTTGGGTAATGGTATGATAGTGGATGTTTTCCACAGGATGGGCACTCCCAGAAGACGCCCAGAAGAGAGAGTGCATGATGGGAGAGAGCACAGTCCTTCAGCACCGTGCCTGGACACCATCAAACCCTGGAGCCTTTCCCAGTTTGCAGCGGCTCAGCTGCCGGCACACATCCTCCACAGTGAAGGGAGCAGGGTGTGCTATGTTATAGGTCAAATAACTACTAGAGTAAACAATCATGGAATTAATAGTTAATTGCAGCCCTAGTAACAACCTGCGTGTGAGACAACATCCATTTAAGCAGTTATGTCTGTTATGAGTCTGCCTGCGTTTCCAGATGCTCCACCAAGACCTCAGGCTCAGAGCTCATTTAACCAAACAGCGTCCTCTGCTGGTCAAAACACATTTCTGAACTCTGGACCAAATGAGTGTGGAACTGAGGTGAGACATCCACAGGTAGTTGGCCCTTTAATGCATAAGATTAGGCTGATTCTAATCTTTACTTTGCTCTCTCAGTCTAGACTCCATGACTACTTTCAACACTTCGTACTATGTTTAAAAAGCTGCTTTGTCCCATGACTCAGGAGTAATGATGAAATAATACACAAGACAAACAACTTCTTTTAGATGCTCCACGTCAGCCACTATCTTCTGACATTGTGCTTTTGTGCTCTTTTGTGAGTCATGAATGACGAACTTTGCTAAGATTGCTGAAAGAGTGATATCATTTAAAAGGTTGTGTGTTGTTGCTGTGTGAACAGGTACATCTGGAGGAGGAGACTATCTGACTGGCTATGATCTATTATTTAAAAAATCACAAATTTATTGCCCTTAATTATGTGCTTTGTATGCTATGTAGATCCCCTGAGACAGTTATGTAATTTTATACTGGCCTTTGGTGATTTTTTTTACCTATATACTGTATATAATTTTGGTGCTTTTATCACAGTCATATTATTCAAATTGTTATTTTGGAAACATGTACTGTACTGGTATAACAACATGACAAGAACTCAGTTGTTTCTAACTTATCTTTTAATTTTAATGACTACATTTCATAAAGGTGACTTTAAGGCCAACTAAACCTTATATTTAATTGTATTTATTCATTAAAAACATAACTTGTTCAACACATTTAAGACTTACATAAAACATTGTACATAAAAAATTGGTTTGTGAGCAACATAAATACTTCAAACCAACTTTTAAAGTAAATGATGAATTGTATGATATATGAAGTTTTCCTGGACAAATATACATTTCTCGTTGGGAGTTTTAACGACTATCAGATTATTACCTAATACTACAGTGCCTTTAGCACAAAGCATACACCTTGATGCACTATTTTTTTAAATGAATGTTCCCTATCTATAAATGGGGTCTCTTTATCTGATAGAAAGTGGACTAACACAAGAAACCATCGTGAGCATATTACTACTTCCATATGTAAATACAGATGGTTATATTTAAATAGAAAATAATGAAACACTAATTTTCTGTTATCTCAGTATATTATTCTAAATAGAATAAAGGAACTATCTATTCAAAATTGAGCAAAGGTACTAATAATGTCATTTCTTCCCAACTGTGTACAACAGATGCACTTTTTGTAACTATTCAACATGTGTTTTAGGTTTCATTTACAAAGATTTTTTTCTAATTTTAATAAAAAAGATATCATACTAGCATTTTTGATTGTCTATATTAATCATTTTTAGCAATCGCAATTTCTCATCAGATGAAATGGACATTATTAACTTGATCAATATCTCAGAAAAATGGTATATCCATAAAATTATATGGCTTAAAAGATAATAATCCTTTTACATTTTAAAGATTTTAGATGTTTTTGACTGCTATAGTAGTCTACTACTACTGACTACTACTATAGTAGTCAAATACATAAAAAGAAAATGATTACAATAAATTGTACATGGGCAAAACTAAACTAACTAATATATCATTTAGACATTTTAAATGTACCCCAGTCATTTTTGTTATTTTTCTTTCTCTTCCCTACATTCTGTTATTTGTTGAACAGTTGGATTTCTTTTTGTACTGTGAAATATATGCACTGCCCGGTTTATATTGAAAAACATGTAGACTTTATGTAGAAATCAATTAACTAAATTTCCTCAATAAAGTTATTGATTTAAAAATAAATAAATAAATAAAATTAAAAAAAATATATATATATGGCGGGCCGCGTTGACGCGTCGCTCCAATAATCAGCAGCGGGCAGTGTGGTATCAATGACAAATACCTTCAATCACACTCCAAACATGTAGGTGGCGGTAATGAGTCTTCACGTTTCCTCGACGTCGCCATTAAAGAAGAAAAGATGAACGCGTTAGGCGTGCAGTTTGAACCTTCAGACTCGCCGTCGTCGTGCTGAAGTCACATTGTTTTCCTATCTGTAGAGACGCTAATTCACAATAGAAGCGTGTTTTTTTGCATTTCGCACAGTGAATTGATTTGTTTCTGTTACATAATTGATAAGCCAACGTTTTACCTTCTTTTTGTTAGAATGGAGGCATTCATATTATGTTAGGGTTACGTTTGTAACGTTGTGAAAGCAGTAACTAAGCTAACATAGCAGGAAACATACTGGCGCCTTGGAACAGTTAGCCCCTTTTCATTTAGCTGTGCTCCACTGTTAGTTTAAGGCTTTTCCTCCAAAATGATGAACTATTCTGACTACGACTCTGATGGATATTCGTCAAATGAAGACGCCGACTACGTCCCGTCAGGTGAGACGTGTAAACACCTTGCGTTGTGTTAATTCGGCGGTGAAGTAGCTGGGAAACATCGTATGGAAGGTTCCAGTGCATTGAAGTTCTTCATTAGCCAAGTGTTGTATTGTTGTGCTGAAGCTGTCACGTAAGTTGAGAAACATTTGCTTACTACAAATGCTTACGTTACCCATTAGACATGGGAAAGTAGCTATTGTTATAGTATAACATATCCATAATTTATGGTAACCACTTAACGTGACGTCCCCACGTATTTTTCTTACGTCCGTTTAGAAACTGATCATTTGTTGGTGATCTGCTTCTCAACAAACGTGCACATTTCAATGATCATGAATAAAGACTCGTTATAAAACAGTCTATTCACATTCTGTTCCTCTCACTCATTTCACTGCTGCCTGTTCTCTTTCTCCTCAGATGATAACCTCAGCGAGGATGACATCAATGAGTGTGAAAAGGAGGACCCTCTGCACAGGGATGATGATGTGCCACAGCCTGGCTATGTCAGCAAGAAAAAGAGGAAGAAAATGGACATCAGTGTGAGGTGAGAGGGAATTGTGCTTTGACGGTCCACAGTGAGCACAGTTTCTCCAGGACAGACAAAATTAAACAAAATCTGGATTTCCAGTGTTCTCTTAGGCTGGGTTTTATGAGTTTTATCATTTCTAATTCGTGTAAACACCACAATGTCCTTTTTTAATCTGTTTTTTTTTGTTGTTGTTTGTTTGTTTTTGGCACAGTCGAAAATCATCTTTTTTCTCGACCTTGGATTTGGGACATCACGTAGAATTGCAGATGATTTCTAAGATTTCTAACATGTCGATATCTTTTGATATCAAATAATCTCAAATGCATTCTGGGGACATGACGGGGGCAGGAAAATGTTGTGAAATCCTGATGTAGAACCATGAATTACAGTCATGATATCGCATTAGAATGACATCGGTTAAAGGACATAAAGTGCTCTGTGGCTTTTCATAAATCCCAGCCCAGAAACGCTCACCTTTTTTTCTATTTAACAACAGTTGCTACATTTGCATTGAGCACACTGTGTTATTTTTATCCTGAAAAAATCTACAGAAAGAAGAAGAGAGGCGTTCTGAAACTAGACCAGGAAGAAGGAGGTGATGTGGAAGAGGCACAGCCATCACAGGAAGAGGTGGAAAAACCATCTGAGGTAGCAGATGATGACGATGATGCAAGACAGAAGAAAAAATCAGATGACCTCTGGGCGAGTTTCCTGTCCGACGTTGGATCCAGACCCAAAGAGTGCACACCTGCCTCACGGTCAGGGGCCACACAGAAGGTAAATGTGTTCTAAAGGCAGACATTTTACAAAGATGGTGGAACATTTTAAAACACTCAAACCCACAGCTTTTCCTGCACGTGTCTGTCATTTTTGTCTCTCCCTTAGACTCTTATGTTTTTTTTCCTCAGGGGGATTCCTCCGCATTGAAGGTCGCTCATTCGAATACAGGAACAAAAGCACCAGAACCCACTAAAGTCACCATCACTAAAGTTTTTGACTTCGCTGGAGAAGAAGTTCGGTATGCCTCTGAATCACCCTCACATTAAAAAAAGAAAAAAAAAGAATACCTTTAAATTTTCACAAGCTAAAAGATGCTGATGTCGATCAGCTCGGATTCGTTGTCGAAACATTTTCACATTGACCAGTAGATGGTGCCACACACACTCAAATGCAGCCTGGATGAGTGAACACCATGGAGCACAGTGTGGTGACAGTGCTCTGTTGCCAGGCTTTTGTCAGATATGAGTTTGGTTTTCTGTGTCTCTGTTAGAGCACAGTCTCATCTACAGATCCTCAAGGCGGGTTTGTACATTCTCTTAAGCACTCAATATGTTCAGCTGATCAGAGTTGATGGATATGGATCTGTCCCAGAATGATCAGGTGGATATCGTAATCGTCACAGACTGAACGTGATCATTCAGAGAACTGTGCATATATGTCTTACTATGATCATGTCTGTGTTGCATCATTGTCATGCAACGTGGAGAAAGCTGCTCATCCAGCTCCCTGCATACATGGTTCTACATTGAGTGTGGACTTGTCTCGTAGTGGCTCATGTTTCCAGGGTTTCTGTGTCTTCCAGCCGATTGGGTGGGTGAGTGATGAATACTGTAATCATTGGAAGCTGTCTCTGGAGCGTTGGTGTAGACTTTGCAGCACATGTAGATCTGTGTGACTTTAACTTGTCAGTCGCTCTTTCACTTCTGCAGTGACTGACTTACCTCCACAGCAGAGAACGAGCCCGGGTTTAAAGCTCCTGGCCTGTGGTGCCACCATCAGGGCAAAATGTGTCCAAATCAGCTAATTCAAGCTCTTTAATGACCCACGATTTGTCTGGCACTAATCTCAAACGTCTAAGCTCTAAGAACAGCAAAATCATCAGTATGTTGTTCATTCATTCTAAGACTTCATCGGGGCGCCATGAACATTTGTCAGATTTACATTGCTGAAGACTGGAAAGCAGATTTAAAATGAGCCTCAGCAGCATGTTTGAACCTGTAGGCCTGACCTGTACAATTAATCCTACAGTGTAGGCAGTAATCCCATGCCTTGATTATGTATAGCTGTCAATGTGAGCAGTTTAATAAGACCCTGGACCAGACTCCATTTGCAGTTACGTCTTGAATAATTATATAATTATCACTGCTCATGACATTTCTTCAGTAGGAGTCTCACAAACAGCTGAGTGTTTCCCATGAAAACGGTCTTAATTATTGCTCTGTAAGATGAACATACTGTATATCACACAGACAGCCACACCCCAGCAGCCAGAAGGATGCTAGTTATGTGGAGCGAGAAATGTCCCATGCTAAATGTTTACATCTGAGCGGGCTGCATTTAGAAACCAAATATGATCCCGGGTATAATTGATCTGATTGATTATGCATGACGCTGTGTGCTCTGTAATTACAGAAGCATAAGATTAGCACATGGATGATGGTTGCAACCTACCGTATCCCCAGAGCCGCAGTAAATGCTGCTGGCTCTAATGTGTGAACATTAGACAGTCTTTGTCTGAACATTTATCATCTAATATCTCAGATGGTATCCAGGCGTCCATCACCCTCGCCTGCTGTTGCCTTCCTGGCTATTCAGTTTATTCTCCTTGGAACGGAGCTATCTTCCTCTTGCCTGAGATGAGACTCGCCCTTTCAAAATGCTCTTCCTCATCATCTACCGAGCTGTGCGCTCTGTGTAATTATGGCTGCATATAATTAGCATACATAACAGGGAAAGCCTTTCCATGCTGCCATGATGGATGCAAGTGGTTGTGGAGTCTGTGCAGTGATGATGTTCCCAGAGGACGCAGCGGTTGTTCCTCATATAGCTTCTCTATCTAACCCCACAGTGAGACACAGACAGATGTGTCTCGTGTGTGTGTGTGTGTGTGGAAAGGCTAGTAACATCACCATATACTATCTGTTTCAAACTGCTGCACAGACAAACTGTATTCTGTCCATCTGCTGTTATTTTTCCACACAGAGTTTAACACACCGTGCATGTGTCTGTATCTCAGGGTCAATAAAGAGGTATCAGCAGACTCCAGAGAGGCGAAGAATTACTTGAAGAGCCAGAACACAGAGGAGAAGAAGAATGAAGGCAAAGAGGAGAGCTCATCACCCAACCAGCCACCTCTTCCTGGCCCCAGGTACACACACAAACACACACACACATCTTTACACATATCATTCACCCTCCACTACATGTGCACATTAGGATCAGAGTGAGATATTGGCTCACTAATATAGGGCAGTGCATGTTGTCTGTGGGGATTAAAGTTATTCATGACTGATTTCTGTCAGTTGGAATCCAGAGAGGCCGTGCATGCAATCAGTGCAATGACTGACCAAGTGCTGTGTTGCTGACTGGCCCAGGCGGTGAGCTGCCGGCCCGATGTTTGTCAGCCTCTCTCTCCCAGCCCCGCCCCTTTCCCATCTCCGGTAGCTGGATAAATAAAAAAAATGGGTTATGGGACTTAAGAATCGCACTACCAGCTGATAGGTGGCTGATTAGGATAAGCACACTGACTATGTTTACATGCAGTCAATATTCGGGTTATGGTCAATATTCCAGTTTCTGAAACATTCGGAATAACCTGTTTACATGCGTGAGCAAACAGGGGTAATCAATTGGGATATCCCGATCAAAACAGCGAGGCACGGACAACGTGTCGACGCACGGAGAACATCATGACGCAGTGCGCGTCATTTCAGCTTCTTCTTCCTGTATCCAAAAACAACAACAACTGCGGTAGCAGTCGCCTTCGTTTGCGCTTTGGTGCTGGTGCTGACCACCACCAGTACTTAACACTATTCTGTCTCACTTTCTTCATTAATGGAAGGCGAGAACGTGTAGAAATAAGAAATGGAGCCGGAGCTGTGCCATCCATATCCACGCTACCTGCACTCAGAAGACCAAGATTCCTTGAGAATAGAACATGCGCAGAACACAAATTGATGTTCCGTTCAATGGGGATATTCTGACAGGCTTATACATGACCAAATATTCGTGTTAGAAAAGGAGTAACCAAGCGGTCATGTTTGGGTTTTTCAAAAGGGTTATTGGTGTTGACATGGCCGTGTGCAACAGGGTTTATTGCTGATGTTCCGGTTATGAAAGGGTTACTTGACTGCATATAAACATAGTCACAGTCTACTTGAATGTAGGCCCCCATGCGATCTTCAAATAGCTCTTCATTATTGGTGATCTTTAACCACGCGGCTACAGATGTATCGCCTTTTTCAGCCACCTGTATGTTGAAAGCAGCTGCAAGTGAAGTAGTCTCTGTCACCCCTGGACTAGAGCCAACCTATTTATCAATCATATCAATTTTAAGTAGGAAATTTACATACACCTTAGCCAAATACTTTTAAACTCGTTTTTTCACAATTCCTGATGTTTAATCCTCGTAAACATTCGCTGTCTACGGTCAGTCAGCGTCACTTCTTTGTTTTGAGAATGTGAACTGTCAGGGCTTTGTGATGGCCACGACATTTCTTTAACTGTGCTGTCCTTGAGCTCCATGACTGTGGAAGTATGCTTGGGGCCGTTGTCCATTTGGAGGACCCATTTGTGAGCAAGCTTTCACTTCCTGGCTGATGCCTTGAGATATTGCTTCAGTATATCCACATAATTTTCCTTCCTCCTTCCTTAAGCTGACATCTGTTTTGTAGCTGGTTATTTGTAGGAGTAAAGACAAGAGTCAAACTTAGCAAAAAACAAGAAGAATTAGTTTTATTTTCACAGTTGAAAGCAGCATTGATATTATGTAAATTTCAAACTGGCAATGAAAAAGCTGGTCAGAAGCATTTTCCCTTAAAACGTTATTGGTCTGAAGTATTTGAGTAAAGTGTAGAGTGACAGGGCAGCAGAGGTGGTCTCTGTGTGGGGGGGTCAAATTTTGTATCACCATTCAGGGTGCAATGGAATTTCCCTTAATATGTATTGTGTGTGTAGATGCGGGTGTGGGGGTACGCGCATGCGTGTGTGCGCGTGTGTTGTTTTTCCCTACTTCTTTTAATACCTTTTGTTGCCATGGTAATAAATGATTTGGGGCTGGGCACATCTTCCCTCCAAAACCCCAGACAGGAAACAGGAAATCATCTTCCAACAGACAGGAAGTACAGTGTGTCCACAAGCTATTTCCTATTTATCTCAGTCCTCTGTGTGTGTGTGTGTGTGTGTGTGTGTGTGTGTGTGTGTGTGTGTGTGTGTGTGTGTGTGTGTGTGTGTGTGTGTGTGTGTGTGTGTGTGTGTGTGAGAGAGAGAGAGAGTGTGTTTGTGGTGCGCATGCATGTTTGAGAAGAAGGGACGCCATCAGCACAGCTATTAAGAGCCATCAGCACCACTCCCTCATTTATTAACCTAACCACACACACTCACACACACACGCACACACACACACACACACACACACACACACACACACACACACACACACACACACACACACATAGAGACCACAGACACTCTGAAACCATGATTTTTAGGTTAGATTCCCTTTTTTATGATCAAATTCCACAATTCCATTTGTGTTTTCGGTGTCACGGACATCAGAGGGTCCTACTTGTAAGTGCGTGTGTTTGTTGCAGATTGAGATAACGCTGTTATGTAATGTCAAAATAGCCGTGGTGTGTTTACTACAGTAAATGGGTCTGTGGTTGACAGAGGGAGGGGTCGAGCGGCAGGCTTTCTTCAGAGGCGTATTGTGGAACGGTCCTGCCTCCAGCCTTTCAGCATGTGTTTCTTAAATTGAATTATTGCGTTAAGCTTCTTTTAATGTTGTGATGTAAAACTGTAAAATGATTGTTGGCCTCTCATTCATGGAGAACGATCCTTGAGAATGACTCAGTATCACACAGTGGGAGATGTTCAGATGGTTGTCAGTCACATGTTCGTGTGTTAAGTACGGAGCCGGATGAGGATGTTAGCCTAGCTTAGCATAAAACCGGAAAGCAGGGGGAGCTAACCTGGAGCTGTACGAATTTCAAAAATGGCAAACAGCTGAGTGCAGTGACTGTGCAGCTTTTTGAAGTCGTGTCACTGTTAAACCTCCAGGCGTGTTTAGATTTACTCGTAGCATCATCTGCTGTTGATGCTCGTGCTGTTTGTTTCTGAAGCATGATATATTAGAAATAAGCGTATTTGTTTGCTAGGTACAGTTTGTATTTGCAAATCAGACTGTGATTGTTGACTTGTGTTTGTTTGTTTGTTAAGTTTTGGCCTGAGATTAGCTCCATAAACAGCGGCTGACCTTGCTGTGTGTGTTGAAGGACTCAGGATAGATAGTGTACAGAACAGCAGCTCGAGATGTTAATGATGGATAGAGCTTTGACTGGGTACTCTGAATCCAACACAGTCATAGGTAATCATTATAATATAGGTAATAATAATAGGTATGAAAAGGCTCAGTTGTTCACAAGCGAGGATGGAGCGAGGTTCGCCACTTTGTGAACACATGATTGTTTAAAGGATATTACTGTGTGGGCTCAGCAACACTTTGTAATACTTTGTTGGTAAACGCAGCTCGTTTGCAAACAATTTCCCTCTGTTTTTATTTACCTTTTACACAGCGTCCCAGCTTTTTTGGAATCAGGGTTGTAATTGTGGAATACCAAAATGACTAGTGTTTGAATTCTTCACAGTAATTAACACCGTCTGTATCCAGGCATGCAACAGGAAATGGAGGAGTTCGGACCGCTGTGGTCTCCAGTGGAACATCATCATGCTTTCAGCTTTTTCTTTAAAGGAAACACTTCATGCGGTATAAATTACTTCACTTAAGAACTTGCTATATACTTATATACTATACTGTACTCATGTATATCATAGGCTTTCTATCATAATAACCGTGGTGATGTGAGAGACCAGCAGTGAATGAAAGTGTAATGATTGGCGCGCTGAAAAACAAACAATAAAAAGCATCAAAAATATTTTGTCATGATGCCAAACTCTAAATTCGGTTGTGTATTTTCTAGTTTTACGTAAAGGCTTGGGGTCAGGCATTTAGTTGTAATGCATTATGTCAGCAAGGGCCCTCATAAGTATAGACAGAAAAATGTGTTTGAGCGTGCGTGCGTGTAAAAGGGACATTACATTAGCAGCTTGTCATACCAGCCTCTTTATAGAGTGGAGCACCATAAAAACAGAATCATTAATCACACGCCTCAGTAGATGGATGGATGCTGAGCCAGGTTGTTTTCTACCTCTGCTTGTCTTTAATGTTTTCTATACAGCTACAGAGTTATTGGCTGCGTGCTTGTCTTTGAGGATTGGACAAGTGTACGTCTAACGTGACTTTTAACCAGCATGATTTCTGAGCTACATTCAAAAATGCCTCATTGTGGTTTAAACACAGTAATCACATACACAGCAGTGCTGTATGTTCACAAATGGCAGTGTCAGGGTTTGTGGAGGTTGGAATTTGTAGAAAGTTTTTTTGGTGACTTTCGTTCACAGAGATGCTCTGCGCCAGATTTGGGGAATATTGGGTTAGCAGTAGAGAAGGAAATTATGGAGATAGAAAATGCTGGCATTGCAGATTCTGTAGCTTTAAAGAGCTGAAGTTGTGCATCTGAAATACATCTCTGTCACACACAAAGTGTAACTCCATGTTTTTCATACCTTCATCACTATGGTCAATCCTTTAGTCACAGCTGGCATTAGGTTTTTGTTATTGATTTACATATTGATTAAGACAGCAAGACAAAACAGCACAAGGAAGACAAGAATAGTAAATACAGGCCTTCTCATAACCTTTGCTGCTTCCAATGCTGCTATTACCACCACCACCACCACCAATAACAATAATAATAATAATGATGATAATAGGATTAACATAGGTTAGTGTTTCTTTGGGTCAACCCAAGACCCTTAAAGGTGGAGGCTGGCCCATTGAGGGGTTGATCCCTTATGAAACCTTTTATGGAGTGACTGTCATCAGTGATGTGCTGCTGTTGGTACCGCGTGCTTTGGAATAATTCCTGTTTTCTTCATGTGATAAAAATGTTAATTTTGACCAATAAAACCGTGATTGAGCAGCTCAGACTTTAGAAACATTAGCAATGTCCTTCATCATAACGTTTCTGCCACATGTAGCAGACACGTGCTTCTATTGTTGGGTGTCACCTGAAGTTCGAGTCTTCAGTGCGTCACCTAAGCTTCCCCCTCTCGTGTGTCTTGCAGTGTGAAGCGCCCTGCAGGCATGACGGGCATCCTGGGTCGCATCGGGGGAAAGAAACAGAAGATCAGCACGCTGGAAAAGTCTAAGATGGACTGGGATGCTTTTAAATCGGAGGAGGGCATCTCAGAGGAGCTGGCCATCCACAACAGAGGCAGAGAGGGGTAAGAGACTGTCTTTGACTGTTGCATCAGTTACACTCACGTTTTGGCTGTATGCCACTATCGGTGTGTGACATCGCCTCCATGAAGCAGAGGAAGACAACCAGGGACTGAGATATTAGCCTAAATGTGAAAATGTATTACCTGCATTGTCCTACAGTCAGCATCCAAGCAATTCAAGGGTTATACTCAAATGAGTAACATTTCAATTAGCCAACATTTCTTGTTTTTTCAGTGCACTTTTAATACCGTGCTTTGGAGCAAACTGGCTCTGCACTGAAAAACACAGAGGTGCTCTGCTGGTGAGGATCTGACGTGTAGCTTTAGCCTCAGTGTTTAGTGATGTATGATGACAGCAAGTACATGTTTAAGACCCTTTTACATAGTTCTCATTATAAAATTTTCATTTGAATAAGTTAAATCATAATCACCGAATGAGGTTGCACAATGAAAGTATTTAATCATTTATATACTTTCAGTATTATGAGCAGAGAACATTTCTGACTGCTGCAGCTTCACATTAAAAGCATTAAACTGAAACCCGCTTTCATTATGAAGTGGTGACAGGAAATGCAACGTGTTTGAGATTTGCACGTACAGCTGTCGTTCATCAAACATGCACCTACGGAAAAAGGCAACTGTCATTTTCAGCATTTTCTGACAGCGGATCAGGTTGAAATATTGCAGCAGGTAATGGAACATGAAGGAGCAGCTGTAGTGAGTTGTTAGATGAAGAGCTGCAGGCGAAAGGCTGCAAAGCAACTTCAACCACTCAGCACGAACTCCTTTCAGTTCCACTGTGCCCGGCTGTCTGCAGACTTGTGCCGTGTGCAGCATGAAATCAGATCACGGTTGCTCACTGAATGACGGAAAAAAGGCCAATTATTGACTGATTACTCCAAAATTTGATGGTAAATCAGCCAGTGTTAGCATGTAAACTCCATATGTGCAGTGGAGAATGGAAAGTGGATAGGCATAGTGTGAAGATTCTGTATAATCTGAGATTTAATAATTGTACTCTCTGATCTGTAATATTTAATAACAATAATAAACCCTAATATAGTGTGTGTCTTGCATGGCAAAATGAATGAGTGCGTCCAGTGACTACTGACAGGGCTAGATGCTGGGTACTGCAGTTGATGGGCTAACAGCAAGCATGCTAGCTAGCCATGAACGTGCCTGCTATAAAATATTAAACTCTGAAGAAGTTGCACATTATCTGTGTTAAACAAAAAGCGCACCAGATTTCCAACATTTTATACAGTGAATCCTTGAATTACATATATTTACTATTACATGTTTTTTTCATATGGTCAGTTAATTTACCCTGCAAGTTAGTGGCAGCTCCATCCTACATTAGAGCTTTTTGTGAAGTCAGTAATCACAAAACGCTGATACGGCTCAACCACAGCGAGCAGGCCCGATTGGAAAACACAGAGTTTTTAATTATGAAGTAGCAGCTGGAAAGTAGGGAGTGTAAATGGAGGGAAACATTGTTCCATATGAGCCAGAATCCTACTTTAGTCAGGATGGATGGAGGGAGGGAGCCAATGGAAGACTGGTTACCCCAGGGAAATAACACGACTCTGTGCTGCATGCACTCTGCTAGCTCCTTCATTGTCATTCTGTGCCACACACGCACGCACGCACACGCGAGCTCTGACACCATACTTAACATGTACTAACCTCCAACCAAGCAGAAGGATGGGGGCTAATTTAAAAACTCTCACACAACAGGGACTCTCAAATCGTACACACGGCAGGAGAATTTGTGTTACTGTTCCCTATGCTCTGTGTGTGTGTGTGTGTGTGTGTGTGTGTGTGTGTGTGTGTGTGTGTGTGTGTGTGTGTGTGTGTGTGTGTGTGTGTGTGTGTGTGTGTGTGTGTGATGAGCGCATGCTTCTATACTATTCTATTTTATTATCTATATTATTATCTATTTTTATTTTATTCTTGATTGTGTGTGTTTGTATTTATTATGATAAAAGTAGATCTCATGTCTCTAATCTCTTTCTGTGTGTGTGTGTGTGTGTGTGTGTGTGTGTGTGTGTGTGTGTGTGTGTGTGTGTGTGTGTGTGTGTGTGTGTGTGTGTGTGTGTGTGTGTATTTAGGTATGTGGAGCGGAAGAACTTCTTGGAGCGGGTCGACCACCGCCAGTTTGAGTTAGAAAAAGCAGTGCGACTGAACAACATGAAACAATGACACAGACTGACGGCACGCACACACAAACACATGCACATACACATGCGCACGCACACACACACAGAGGACAGATCTAATGACAGGGTTGCTATTCCCCCAGTAAAGTGAGCTCAAACTGGCGCTGTGGCTGGAGTCTATTTCAGGATGGGGATATTAATAGGCTGCGTTTGTGGAATGGTCGGGTGTTGAGTGTTCTCATCCTTGTGAGAACCAGTTAATTTCAAAGCTTCACACACAGGACATTTTTGGGAAGTGAAGTCATTATTGCTTGTGCTACTCCCTCAATGGGCTGATTTGGGCAGGGGCTTAGTTTTAGGGTTGATGGATCAGTATGAAAACAGATCTCATTCTCACACCTGGAGGAAAGGATGTAAGGGCCACGCTCCTCAGCACAGACACACAGGACTCCAAGATAACTGAACCATGATGCTGGGAGATGTTAAAGCTGCTGCTTATAAATAATTGAAGTTTTTACTTTGAGAAATCATGTCTTCTCTCTCAGTTTGGTATGCGGACTAAACACTGTAATATTCATTAGCTTCAGCAACTTTCGCCATGAAGAACACTCTTCAAGCATGTTCTAAACGTTTTGTTGCTGCAAACGAGAACAAAGCACCACAGCCACTGGGTTTATCCAAGGCTGATTCAAAAATCTGAAAGTGAATTGACTTTACTCGCTGAATTTATCCATTGAGTTCTACAAAGCTTCACCCCACCGTGAGCTCCGTGGCAGCAGAATTCCTGGCTCTCTGGTTTGATATTTCTTTCCTCATTGCTCCCTCGTACTCATATTTAGCGTTGTACCTTTTTCACTGAAAGAAAACTGTTTCAGCAGTCATATTATTGTTTTGGGAAACACCCTGCGCCCCACACAACATTACACAGTGCTAACGGTTAAAGCCCAATGTGTATTTGGGCAATGAGGAAGATGGAGAGAAGAGGATGAGAGGGAGACTCGATGTTCTGTTTGTTTTTCTGTGGAGTCATGATCCGGTTCTCTGTTTATTCATGTAAATATTAAATATCCAATAAACACAAACTGATCATTTTAAGAATAGTAGTTCTTTTATTTTTGTTGCCTCCACATCGATCATTATATTTTTATGCACAGGCAGGGCTAGCTTGTGAGCTTATTACTTGGCAGCAAAGTGAAGAGTCTGCGTTAGCATTTTTAGCTAGCAGTCATTTTGCTCAGCACAGAGTTGTGTCTGTATGAGGATAAGCTAGAAACATGCACATCCAATGTAGCATTACTGGTAGTAATGTTACAGAGATGAGGGATTTGAATGTGGCTATCTGACTCTGCAGGTGAGTAAAAAAGACAAAAAAAAAAAAAAAGGCAGTGGTTTTATTCTCCAAACATTTCAATGAAACGAGACAAGTGCTGGGAAAATGAGCAAGGACCAAATAAGCTTTAACAAAGAAATACTGCAGCATGCTGCTACCAACAACAACTTTCTCACAGTCTCACCTCCTGGCCCCACCCTGACTGGACGAAACATGGGGTAAACCAGTGAGGGAACTCCCCACTGAAACCTGATCTTAACTGGAACAAAACAATGGCATTTAAATGCCATCCGTATCTCAAGGACAAAGACAAAGGAACTGGTCATTGACTGCGGGAAGTCCAGACCCAGATCACGTCCAGTTCTGATAGAGGGAGTTGAGGTGGAGGCTGTGGTCTCCTACAAGTACCTCGGGCTGTGGCTGGACAGCAAACTGGACTGGACCTCATACACCAACCACCTGTATGGGAAAGGACAGAGCAGGCTGTACTTCCTGAGGAGGCTGCGGTCATTTAACATCTGCAACAAACTCCTGTGGATGTTCTACCAGTCTGTGGTCGCCAGTGTCCTCTTATACACGGTAGTGTGCTGGGGGGACAGCACTTCCAAGAAGGACACATCCAGGCTGTACAAACTGATCAGACGGGCCGGCTCGGTGGTCGGCACAAGGCTGGATTCTCTGGTGACAGTGGCAGGGAAGAGGATGCTGCAAAAACTGCTGGACATTATGGATGATGCCAGCCATCCTCTGCACACCGTCATCAGTAACCAGAGGAGCCTGTTCGGTGGAAGATGACTCCTTCCTAAGTGCAGGACGAACAGACTGAAACATGTCCCTCATGCCATCAGACTGTATAATTCCTCACTCGGGGTGAGGAGGTAACATGGGACAGAGGGTGGGAAGAATATGGTATATATTGTATAGCACATATTTTTCTCTATTTCTATTGTTTTTTATTACCCTTTATCTGTATCACTTTGAGCTGGTTGAACTCCAATTTCCCTGAGGGGTCCTCCCAAAGGGATCAATAAAGTCTAATCTAGTCTAATCTAAGGTGAGCAACTATTAATAAACTTCCCCCTGAGATGCTCTCCCTCTCTTAAGTAGCCAGGTCACACCGAAAGTAAGAGACTGCGAGCCCTCCCTTTTCTCTTCAACCCAGATTGCCAATGGCATCAGTAGAAAAAGGCAAAATTATCATTACAAAAAATAATAGAAAAGATTAGCAATCTTAACACACAATGCACAGACAAGCATAGAAACCTGTATCAGGAAAACCTGTTTCATGTAGTCTCTTTCCAATTGAATTAGAAATAAACCAAGTCACTGATGCTCCATCCTGTGCCTAAGTGGGCACAGGTGGCCTGACTGAGCCTGATGGCACTGATTGCTGTGGGGAATTCTGGGAATCTGGGCAAGTGAAAAGATATAGAGAGTGAAGCTTTTCACATCCCAGTGCCCAATAGGATGGATGCTTCATCAAAGAAATATCTAGCAGAGCCGAAACACATAAATCCACACACCAAGTAGCTCCCATTAGAAGGATATTAATGCTATGCGACGTTTCGAGCACAAGGCTCTACCTCAGACTTCTGATGAATTATAGACTGCATAAGAAATAGAGGACAGAGCCACCGTCTCTGCTTTGTGAACGACAGTTTTGACTTTGGCATTATGGCCGTCACCATCTTGGCTTATGGAGCCAGTTTCCTTGCAAACTAACAAACATGTTAAATGCGTTTTCCTCCTCAGTTTTTTGCTTCATATACACAAGCTGTGAATTGTGTGGATTACTGTCAAACTGCCCGTGTGCTCATGCATCCCTGTGTGCATCCTCATAAACAAGATCCGAACAAACGTGGACCTGCACATCAAAACATTGCTCCATAGTGCTGCTTCTGGTCAAAACCTTCATGTGGTACCTTTAAGTTTACGTTTATCTGACAACTGAAAAAAGCTATTTTAGAAAATGTGATTATTTTTCACAGTTTTCCTCTATATATTTCTTTTTTTTTTTCAAGGACAAAACTGATCATATACACCCAATCTCACCCTTGGCTATTTGGCACAACATAATCCCCCACAGTGTCGTATATTCTGCTTCCAGGAAGCTGTGCGTATCTTGAATAAAGCAGCTCCATTATAGTTTAAAGGCAGAACTGCTCTCGACAGTTGCCTAAAAACAGCTTGTGATTATACCAAATCCTTCCGTCCACACACACACACGCAGACAGATAGTGGGATTTTTATGGCGTAGGGCTGACAGGGATTATCCTCACACATGTTCACATACAGCTAATCATGATTGAAGGTGCCTGTAGGAGTGTGTTGCCATAATTTTATTCTCGCCAGGATGGAGGAGTCTGAAACAGCATTTACATCATCATGGGATGATAAAACTCCACTCCAATCAAAATGTCTCAGCGGAGGCAATTCGCTCTAATGCCTTCCCACAGACAGCCAGTGGAGTTTGAGGTAATCTCTCATGATGATGGAATCAATCAATCAATACAATATGCAATGCAATATATATTAGAGGTGGACGACTGACTGAACCTGACTGGAGATTAGAATTTACCACAAGGCTATCAGCAAAGTGCATCAATATACTGATGTTTGCGACCTCAGTCTCTGCTTTCATGCTTTGTTTTATTTACATGATAGCCAGAGGGCCGATCATTTGAACATGAAGCTGGTACTGTAATTATTTATGTGATATCTCAACCATCACTGCATCGCTCATACGGGCACCCTGGAGCAGTGCAGCGAGTCTCATTTAGACCTTGAGTCATGAAGGATTGATTTTAGTCTGTACGCATTTGAGAATTTTATGCGTTGATAATGGAAAAGACATGCATGAAATGACAAAATGTATCTCATTATCTATGACATCACACACACTGCAGCCGGGATTTAGGCACCACTATCTATATCTGTTGCTGGAGCCAAAAATGTGAAGCCTGAACAGAGTGCAATCATCTGCAAATAAACTGTGTCTACCGGCCAAAATTCCGACTTCCCCCATTTATGAGTTACGATGTCATCAGGTGATGTACTTCCTACAGCAGCTGAAGAAATTCAGTCTGCCAAAGACAATGATGGTGCACTTCTACACAGCCATCATTGAGTCCATCCTCAGCTCCTCCATCACCATCTGGTACGCCGCTGCCACCGCCAAGGACAAGGGCAGACTGCAGCGTGTCATTCGGTCTGCAGAGAAGGTGATCGGCAGCAATCTCCCACCTCTTCAGGACCTGTACACCTCCAGGACCCTGAGGCGTGCAGGTAGGATTGTGGCTGATCCCTCCCACCCCAGACACAAACTCTTTGAGACACTCCCCTCTGGCAGGAGGCTGCGGTCCATCAGGACCAAAACCTCACGCCACAGTTTTTTCCCGTCTGCTGTCAGGCTTATTAACAAGGCCCGGAAACCCCCCGACACTCTTCACACTTCACCTCTGCCTCATCTGTCACAGTGACAGTGCCATAACTCGATGCGTTACATTAAAGCTCAGCTTGGACTTTCTGAAAAAACATACTGTGTTTCCAAAAAAAAAAAGACTTGTGTATATATATTTATATTGCTATATTTTTTACTACTTCTTTAACAGCTTATTTTTTACTAGATGTGTCATGCACCAGCTTCACCAAAGCAAATTCCTCGTATGTGTAAAACCATACTTGGCAATAAAGGCTTTTCTGATTCTGATTCTGATGTCTGTGGTATATATGCCAACCATTTTTATTTTTCAGACAATTAATACAAAACCAAGATGTACCCAAACTGCAGCAGATGCATTTTTTCCCAGTGACAATCTTCATCTTTCTCACCTACGCTAAGAGGAAGCAAACACACATTTCAGTTGGAGCTCGAGTGTACAATACTGTGCAACTGATGGAGGTGCATGCATGAGTGACACAGAAGTGTATGAGGCTTGTGGGCTGAAATAGCTGCTGTTATTTCAACCACAGCAGCAGGCCTAAATGTATTTCTGCAGAAACACACACTTGCGCAGTCAAAGAAGAGTCAAAAAGACAAAGCTCAGCAGGACATCATCCTCACAATCCATCTATGCCACTCACCATAATGACTTACTGAGCTTAACCAACTTACTGTCATCAGACCTGTGTTCACAAATATCAAAACTTTGATTGTTGTCAGTGTCACTGCGTTAAAATGGTCAAATTTGGGCCAATGAGCAGCCGAACACCTTCTGATTGTGACAGCAGGAACAGCTGCAGGTCAGAGGAGGGATGCTGAGCAAACAGAGGTCGGCCAGCGTGTTTGCAGCAGTCACTGTCGACACTGCTCCACAATTAATAATCTAACTGTCATTAAAATGAACGCAGACTTCATATTCACAGTGATGGAAAAAAACTTCAAGTCTCCAGAGTTTGCTAATAGATTTTCACATTGTAAGGAAAAAAGGCTGCTCTACTTTTGTTGCACTTTGAAATCTCATCTCTTTATTAGTCTATATGTGTGTATTTTATGGTAAACTGTATCATCTTTAGGGTAGTATTGCAGTTGCATAGTATACAGTAGCTTGTAAAGTGCATGGTGTATTCATTTGTAAACGATGCAAATCTATTAAATACAGCAGCATGATTTGCCAATCTGTTGTCAGTGGGACAGTTAAGAAGGCCTGCAAATGATTTGTAGTAAATGAGGTAAATCATGCAAAACCGCTGGATGATCCTTTAAAGGCTCGTTCCAACGGCTGCCCCAGGGGGTACCACGCTGTGGATTTTCTGTAAATTGTAGAAATTACAAGCGTTTGTAGTGAGACGGTCTCTTTAAGGCTGGACTGGTTCATGCCTGTGGAGGGACGGCAGCGGGCGGCAGGCAGCGGCAGAGGCGGCGCTCCCATCCGCGTCACTCACGGCAACGTTACAGACCTGTCAACACACGCTGGAAGTGGCCTGACCTCCCCAATCATCTGCGCCTCGTTTATTAGCTTTTATCGAAGAATTTCTGAACGAGTCCGCGAAGAAATCCGCGAGAGAAGAGGCGGGAGGCGGAAGACGGAGGACAGACAGCCGGGTCTGCTGGACGCTCGGGCGGTCGCACTGCCGCTGCCGCAAAAAGCTGCTTCTGCTGCAGACGCATTCGCACTGAAACACTCCAAACTCAACCACTTCCTCCAGCTGGATGTTTGCCTTCCCTGCACACTTCACCATGGAGTGGACCAAGGAGGACTGACACTGGGGGAGGCGTGAAGAAAACCTCGTTCTTTTGGAAAAGTAGCGTGTGGGGGGAAAGAGAGAGACCACCGTGCGTTTTAAAAGCCAGGAGCAGAGGAGAGTGACAGCATCAAGCAAACATGTCTGTCCCTGTAAGTATGAGAGCCATGAGGCACAGGAAACACTTTTCTGGCCTACAGTGTTTCAGAGAAGCCGTATAGATGTACAGCTCCGCTTCAGTCCAGCACACACCCAGCGACACGCCAAACTGCGTTCAGTAAAATGTCAACTTTTACAGCTGCTGCCAGCCTGTTTGTCATGAGAATGGACACGCACTGCAATGAGTGGTGTGAACCGATTCTACAAATGTGTAGTATATTAGAATAAAGTGCGACTGTAGCTCTGCCATAACTAAGTCGACTGATGTAAAATCAGCTAGCTGCTGCACAGCTGTGCTCTGTAGTAAAGGAGCGTTAATTCGCCAGTTTTGTGAGCGCTCTTTGGTTTAAGGCCACACACTGGCTCCACAGTGACATCGCTTTTCTTGGCCGGCCTGGCCGGTCCACACATTAGACATGCAATGTTACTGCCTGAGTGTGTTCTAGGGAGGAATTTATATCTATGTAGCTTTTAGACACAGTCACAGATGGTTTAGTGCAGCCTGCTGATGCTGGAAACGGTCTTGATGGAGCTTGTTGTGTTGTTCTTTATCACATTCCTGAGGATCTGTTTCACAATCTCTGCCTGGAGGGTCCAATGGAGAGCTGTGCGTGCGTGCGCGCGTGCATGTGTCCTGCCAGTCTGTACCCAGCTACACATGAAATGGAAAAGACCTCGCGTTTATTGTGTCGTTTCCGTTATTAGTAATGCACAAAAGTGATATTATCATGGTCTGGTAACTGATGATTCCCACTGTCCTTTTGGGTGATGTAATATTAGAATGTAATTAATGTAATTGACAGGGCACCACATGTCTATCTTCTGTCATGCTGTATGCACAAGCAGATGTGCACTCTAAAACAATGCTTTATTATGTCTTGATTTATTGCTAATGCTTCAGTTTTTTTCCATTGGGATTTTCACAACTCACCAGTGTCTGCACATGTTTGCTCTCGCATCTTTTGTGCCGCAGGCGTTTACAGCTTTCTTGGAATATGCTGTCAATATTCGGATGGTGAAGCTGAATGGTAGAAGCTGTGATGGCGACAGTGATGCGCTCAAAGTGCATTGCATGCATCGAGTGTGTGTGTGTGTGTGGATGATTCCTCTTAAGCCAGCTTGTGAAGTCAGCTCCCATCCTCTCTGACAGCAGAGTGAGACAGACAGGCAGAGGGTCGTACCATCTCCTCAGCAGGGAGGACACAAGTAGGTCGGCATCCTCCGAAGTTGTCAGCTCGCAGCAGTGTGAAAGTACACATGGGACTGAATGTTCCATGTAGTTTCTGAGAAATGGCTGCAAACTTTCACCCCATTGCCATAATCTAAAACTGATGCAAAAATCCCAAAGTGAAGTGAGGCTGCTCAATTTATCCACTGAGGTCTGTGAAGCTCGACTCCACCATTAGTTGTATGGCAACAGATGTGATTCATGGTCCCCAGAAGATGAATCCTACAGACTTTGGTGATCCTCTGACCTTTAATATTTCAACAACTTTTGGATGGGTTGCCATAAAATGTTGCTACACAACTTCATGATCTCACCAGGATGAATTGTAATAACTTTTGTTGTCCCTTATTATTTCATATAGCTCCATCTTTCAGGTGTGTCCAGTACTGTATGTTGGTTTATGACCAAATACCTGCGAAACTAATGACATTCCCATCAGCTTTACTTTGTGTTGCTAACACACTCAGCAAACCTGGTGAACATGGTAAACATTACACTGGTTTACTATCTGCATGTTAGCATGCAGATGTTAGCATTTAGCTCCAAGCACCTCTGTGCCTAAGTCCAGCCTCGCAGAGCCACCATCATGACTGTGGACTCTGGTTTTGACAAAGACCCCCAGTCATGTCATTTGCGTTTCAGTTTTTCTCTGATGAAGATGAACTTAATGGGTTTAATGCATCAGTACGTGATACAGGATGTTTCCTTTTCTGTGCCGGCTTTGTGTTTGCTTTGCAGTCTGACCAGTCCAAGAAGCTGCACCTGGATTGGACTGTCAGCTGATTGGTTCTGCCCTTGCTATTTTTATTTTATTTTATGGGGTTCGGATGATTTATTTGTTGAAAGTAGTGATTGTGTGGCTACATTTTTGCTGTGAAAGGCTCACAGTGCAGGTTCAGCAGCAGGTTACCATGTTGTGGAGATATGATACAACATTTACCTTCAGTGATAGCTTAGAGCGGGTGTGTGTGCACGTGTACACCGTGTATTGGCTCACTGGAGAAAGGCAGTGTGAGATGTGTGTCTGCTCAGTTGTTCTGTCAACTCATTCTGCCGCCGTCAGTGACATCATTAGTGACATCACCACACCCTCAGTATCAGCCAGTGACCTCCTCGTTTCCACGGCAACCGTTGCCATGATCCCTCTCACCTGGTCAATGTCACATTTATCTGTGCCGTCTCTCCCCTCTCTCTCTCTCTCTCTCTCTCTATCTCACACACACACACACACACACACACACACACACACACACACACACACACACACGCCCTCACTCTCTCTCCCTCTGCCATGCTTTCCATGACGTACGTCAGCATGGCAGGTTTGTTCCTACAAGCAGAGCGTGTGTCTGTGTGTTTGAGTGACTGAAGCATGTTAAGCTGAGCATGGCTTGATATGCTGATCACGCTGAAAAATAAAAAACAGGAAGTGTTTGAATTTGCGACAGTTTTTTCTTAATCAAGGTTTTATAATTCAACTGAAAAGCAAGTAAAAAAAACTAACTGGAACATGTACAGCGGCATCCCAGGCTTCACTGTGTGCTGTTATTACAACCGAATTTGACCACCTCATTCAGTATTGAACGTGCTTAGCAACCAGCAGCACACTGTCATCTCTGGCCACCTTCTGCATGCACACACGCACACACGCACACACAAGCACACAAGCACACACTGTCTCTCTCTTCCAAGTTATTTGTACGATGATTTGGGCCTGCCATAGTGTGGCATGATCGTCCTTGTTCTGCTTGCTCTCCCAACATAACTTCACTGTGTATGAGTGTGCGTATGTGTGCGCTCACTGTGCACGCCTGTCTTCTTCCCGTCAAACAGCTTAATTGGTTTTACCTTTCTTGTTGACCAAAGGCTCTGTTTCTGTCGTCTTGGCTCGAGCTGAACTAACATGCCACAGCATGGCTGAGAGTGAGTTTGGGCTTTAGGGAGGGGGGAAGTGAAAGAGGTGTGTTGTGTTAATAAGACAAGACAAAACAAGAGCATCACTGTGAAACAGAATGCGGCACAATAATCATTTTATCTTGAAACAGCTTAACCAATACGTGTATTATTCTGGATATTCCAGTTCTGGTCCATCAGTGGAAGTGAATGGTGAGCTGCTGGTTAGGTGTCTGGTCATCACAGATATGTCTGTCCACAATAAATGTTGTGAATATAATCAAAAATACATGAATAAAATCACTTCTACAGTGTTCATTTGCTGCGTTAAAAAGAATTTGCATTGCACTGATGCTGTTTCAGCTGAGCTAACACACAGAATGGTGTGCTGATTATGGCGAGCAACGCATCCACTGTAGAGTGTGTTGGATGACAGAGAGGAGAGGAGGCTGTAGTTAAGTGTTTGTCATGCTGAGCGTGTTTTCTCCTATTTGCCTCCTGTGTGTGTGTGTGTGTGTGTGTGTGTGTGTGTGTGTGTGTGTGTGTGTGTGTGTGATCTCTACATGAACACATAAATTCAGCTTTTAATCTGAGTGAAGGCAAAAGTGTTTATACATTCATGAATGCATGCATGATACAGGTGTGTGTGTGTGTGTGTGTGTGTGTGTGTGTGTGTGTGTGTGTGTGTGTGTGTGTGTGTGTGTGTGTGTGTGTGTGTGTGTGTGTGTGTGTGTGTGTGTGTGTGTACGCGCGTGCCTGTGGCTGGGCACAGTCATTCATGCATCTTTAAATGCATTCAGGACACGTATATCTAAAAATATATGTATGTATGTATATGTGTGTATATATATTTATATAGTGTGTGTGTGTGTGTGTGTGTGTGTGTGTGTGTGTGTGTGTGTGTGTGTGTGTGTGTGTGTGTGTGTGGAGTAGGATTGGTGGGGTTTCCTCAGGCTATGCACAGGGATTGCTGGGCCTGTGCAGTAATGCCATAATTGTGTGTATGTGCGTCCGTGATAGTAAAGCTTTCCATTTTCACATTAATCATAGCTACTTAGAGAAAGAAGACCCTCCTCCCATCTCAAGACACGCGCACACACGCAAACTCAAACGCATACACACACACACACCTCGAATCTCGATTTCCCCCAGCTCTCCATGTTCTCGGCAGGGAGTTGCTAGGGGCAACAAGAGGGTGTGCTCAGTGTGTCAGTCACATATAGTGAGCGTGTGTTTTTTGCGTGTGTGTGTTGTGATATAAGGTCAGGTAGACATGAGTCACTAAAATGATTAAGCTAGCATGAGAGCTAGTGGAGGCTGCAGTGGCATGCTGTCATTAAGATTCCATCATCCCGCAAGCTTTCACTGCACATGCAAATACACCGAGGTCAGAGCGGCTCCGCTCGTCGTTATATGTTTCCTCTGTCCAGGCTATTGGCTCGTATCCAGCCTATCATGGCTCAGGGGAAACAGCAGAGAAAACAGTAGAAAAATAAACAGTTTGAGTTCCTTTTCACATCACGCTTATTACTGTGAGGATCATTCAGATATCATTTTCAGAGGTTTTCTCATCACCCCTATCAGGAATAATAGAAAACCTCTAATTAACAGGGGTGTCACAATTTCAATTCTAAACCGAAAACCAATCAAAATGTTAATCATTTAAGTTTGACCACATGGCCTCAGTGTGGTGCATAAAAAAAGGTGGCTATGTCACACTTGATAGTATGTAGCTTGTTTTTTAAATAAGAATTCAGTGATATGTTGATCGTTATGGATCGGGATTCATGGTCTAACAATGACAAAGTTGTCAGTGCTAAGAGAAATGTTCTCAACTAATCAAATCATGACCTCATCATTGAAAATCAAAAGGATTCTTGGATTGGGAGAATTGTGACACTCGTACCAGTTTTGAACAGCCATCGCACTTCCTGATTAATCTTTGACACACTGTAATGACTGTAGGTGTGCTCTCACAGTCTTCCTCTTCAATAAGGTTTTGGGATTATTAGTGACATTTCAACTGTGTTTAATTTCATTTTAACCTCCAAATAAAGTGGTTTAGCTCATCTGGATTAACTGTTGTCTTGTTTACAACCCGTGTGATGTTTCAGTGCTCCAGCAGTGTTATTATAACAGATAGAAATGATGGCCAAAACTAAGAAAAGTTGTCATAAAGCAGTCTGTCTGAGGCTACAGCAGCCCATTTTAGCGACTCCAGAACTTGCTGAGTTTGTATGATCGTCACAAAACCCATTGTGACTGCTTCTTCAGCAGCATATTGTCCTCACGTTGCTTTTGCTCGGTTGTGTTTGATGTAGATCTAGACAGAGAAAGCTCTGCTCGCAGTGAGGAAACAGCAAATGTGAAGCACAAAATGGAGCCAGTTATTCAACGAAATTCATAATGGGATGAAGGTGGACATGTCAGAGCTGTGGATCGCTGACTCTCTGGAGACGAACTTCAGCTCATGCCTTTTGATAAAAAAGGATGTGTGTTGTTGTTGCCAGAGCGTGACAGCATCCACACACAGGACATATTTATAGCATTGTGTTCAAGCTCTCAGCTCTCCTTTTCAACATGATCCCTGAGTGAAGCACTGATTTCATGGCAAAGACAGCGATGGCTGTCAGCAGCATGTCATTGGTTGACATTATGAAAGCCTTTTTTTTTATGACAATCAATTTTAGTGACTGAAATGACAGCTGTCACCTGCACATTTCATTAGCTGGAGCTAATTAGCATAAATTCAGAGTACAAAATGTAATCCTTTTGTCTGTACTGGTGTCTGTGTGTGTCTGCGTGTTACATTTACACTCAGAGAAAGACTCTATTATTGAAAATAATTTTATTTCTATCTCAAATAATTTGGATTTGTCATTGTTTGTTCTTTTAAGTCCTCTTGAATGTGACCTGCCTCCAAAGAACACCGCTTAATTGTGAGCACCGGTCTGGAAATGTGTGGCACTTTTATGTTTTATGAATAAAACATAAAACTCAAATTCAGACTAATCATAAAAAAACAAAGGGATGGGAGCAGAATTAACCAACAAAGTGGTTGCTCTGTTAAAAGACGCTGTGGAATAAATGCAGAGCAACAGGAGACATTCACACATTGTTGCGTATGTGTCGGTTGTTGCAGTGTGTGACTCTGGACAACAGTCATGGAAACATGCCCGTGGTAGCTCCTGTAGGTTGCTCCTGGAGGCAGCCACCGCTTCTGCAGCTAGTCCAGAATGCTGCTGTTCTGGTGTCAAAGGGAACTCGTGTCCCTGTAATCAGCCACCGTGTCCATTAAGTCACATTATGAGTTCATGAAAAGACAGTGGCCGTTTCTCAATATGCGTTCTTCTCTGTACTTGTGTTCTTGTGTACTTGAGAAACGTCGTCACTCTGACTCCAAGTACTGCTCCAATTCAAAAGTCCGCTCTCGACAAGTACAGTCAAATACCCGGATGTGTTCTTGCCCCTGCCATTTTATCGAGGATGCATCGGATGCTGACTTGTGCAGACTTGGGGCGACCACGTATCCCAGAATGCATTTCGTAGCAACGATGGCGGAGGAGAGGACTCACAACTATAAGTTACAAGTTTCGAAATACTACTGTTTTAGTAGTACAGAATGTGGTTTTAAGATTATTTTATGTGAGAAAGTGGATGTTAAAACTTAAAATCTGTGGTCGATTCATCACGATGGTGCGTAGTTTAAATTACCTCCAAAGTTTTCTGAGATGTGTCATCCTGCTAACGTCATCAAGTATGCTGCCGTCCCAATTGCAGAATGACGGTCCTGCGTCCTCCCGTCCTGGAGAGACTGTACTCCCAAGTCGAACTTGCTAAGTCTGAACTGCCAAGTTCGTAAGTCCGAACTTGGCGTGCTTGGTATTGAGAAACGGCTACTAAGTCATTATGCTGAATTACCATGGCCGCATATTCAGTATCAGCACATTCAAGATATATCAACGACAGTGCAGCTGATACAAGCGTACCCAACATTAGAAACCCACTTTAGCTTATCACAGGTGTACTGTATCATACTGATGCTGATAAGTAACAAGAAATGTCAGCACTGAAGTGTCAGTGATGAGTTTGAAGTCATTTAGAAACAGTGTCTCTGTGATGTTTTGTTCACCAAACATTACTGACAAGGTTATTTTTGCGCTAAAAAAATCCCGCTCTGAACACATCTTCACGCACCTCACCGTTCTTTAAAGATGAATGTCATCTGCGAATGTAAAAAAAAGAACAAGTGATGTTTTTTTTCTTAATCTCAAATATCAGTATCAGCATTAGCCTTAAAAATTATTATTTTATTTTTTTTATTTTAAAATTATTTTATATTTTTCTGATTTAGCTTTAATCATATTTTAGACATCTAAATTGTTTTAGTTTCAGTCCAGCTTTAATATTATAAGATTTTAGTTGACTAAACTTACAGTAGATTTAGTTGAGTACCATCTGGGTGTAGTTAAAGTGTAATGCCACAACTTGTTATGATGAATGGTATTCAGCTTTAAACGTGCAATACAGACGCATGTTTAACCGTTAAGATGCAAAACGTGTTTATGTATCGTAAAATCAGTTTTCCAGTCATTTGCTTTGGACTCACTTCCTGCTGGGATCCATTAACTTTATTTGTACTCTGAAATGTATCATTAGTTTTCATCAGAGTTCTTGTCGTTATAAATTAGTTTTTATGTAGTTATCGTCCCGTTTTCTGCAGTGAAAAATGTCACTGACAAAAACCATGATGAAAATTATTTTAACGAAATTAGCGATGCCCCAAACCCACAGTAGAAACCTTGTTTGTGAACGCGAGGGCCGCTGTGATGTTGTGTCCTTATCCTCGCCTCCATCAGCCATAAATGGTTTAGTATTGATTAGCCAGCATGCTGGTACAGAGCTTTATTGATTGATAGACATGTAGGCTATATATACAGATCGGGAATCGGATGCACTGAACCAAACAGCAGGCTGTATTCTCTGACGTCTCCAGGAGACACTGTCCTCTGTCAGTCTCTTTCACTGCATCCTGCGTGCATGTGTGCATGTGCAACATTATCCACAATATGGATCATTTTACCCTGTAGTTGTACAGCTATCCATCTAAATATCCTTCTCATTGCTACCCAGTGGTACCATTGCAGTTTGTCATATAAAGGATCTGTCTAAGTGTTGTCGTCAGTCATGTGACGCTGCTGATATGGAGCTGGTTTTTGCTAAAGGAGTAGTCCAACACAGCGTGTTGTGGTCAGATGAGACGACTGATATCAGCCTCGTCTCTGTGTGTTCACCACTGCGATGCCTTCAGCCAAGCTTCGTGCAGAGATTGGACGCCGGGGGGAAACTGCTCGCCTGGCTCAGTCATAGTGAACTGGCATTGATCAACAACACTTGCAAAACCCTGTTGGCAAATAACAGTCGTTTTGTGCAATGAGGCAGTTTATAATATTGAGTGTTCCATTAAATGCAGCTTTTAGTGTGTGTGTGCGTGCGTGAACGCGTGTGCATGTTTGTGAGTGCGCTCACGGCCTTGCTGACATTCATTTCAAGGCTTTTCTCGTGGATTAACATTTTTGTTAGCATCTCTGATTGTTTAAGGGAATCTGTAATGTTTTTATGTAAATTGAAAAGCTTATTGAATCGTGTTTTTTTTACAGCTTAATTCTTTCTGAAGGCGCATTTGCATTCTTCAACATTCTTCTTCATAATGCTCAGTGTGATTAATAGAAGATTGGGAATTCATCTTTTTTGAAATAAGACAAATTAAACAAATAGAATATTTGGTACTCTCTTGTATTCTATTCCTGTATTTTCTGTATCACCTGCTCAGATATATACAGTATATAAGGGCCAACATGGTGATCTCTGTTCATGTCTCTGTTCTTCCCTCTAATTGACCTTCTGTCTTCCCTTCACCTCTTAGTCACCCTTCTCTTACATTCTGTCTTTCAGTCTGATTGTCCATCAGCAGTACATCCCTTTTTCTCTGGCTCCACTTAATTAGACTTTGGAATGATGTTACCCTCCTTTATCTTCGCCCGCCATCTTTCCTGACTCCTCCTCTTCAGTTTTCACATGTACACAGAAATGTGAATGGCTTGTGGAAAGGAAGGTTTTTGTATTTTGACTCAAAAATCAGCTAATGGCGTATCAGCTGATATGCTAATTTTTACATTTTAACAATCTTCATAATCTCTTATTTTGTTTTGTTTTTTTAATTTGTGACGCAACCCACTACTTAGGTACAGGTAGAGACAGAGAAGTATGCATGTGTCAGCTGTCATAAATGGACTTTTTATCCTTTAAGCTTTAAGCCACATTTTTATGATACACCTTTTTGATCTTAATTGTTTTTAACTGCATCTTTTAACTGGATGACGGGTTTTAGTCATCTGATGTCTGGAGTTTTGCGGAGATGTGAGCTGAGTAAATGTTTGCGGCAGCTCGGCTGGCAGCCCTTCCCCAACCAGTGTTATGAAACACTGACTTTTTAATGAGGAACTCTTTTATTCAGTTTACCAGTTTGAATGACTGGATTGGTTCATCTTTGAGCGAACGAAACTTCCCCGGCTCTCAATATAAACCTCCTGAAGGGTGAACATTGAATGAATCCTGATTCTGACTGGAAGAAGCTGACTGGAGAGCACACAGAATGAAACCATTTATCTGTGCCTTCTCAATAGCTGTATCATCGCTGCCTGGCCTGTATGGGCCCGTTACCGCCTCCGGATCATCCCACCAGGCTGATTGTCTGTGATATACTACAGTATACATCATTTCCCTGCTGTCCTTGACTGCAAGTCTGTGAGCTAAATCGACAACAAATCGTTACTACAGCCCTGATTCCAAAAAAGTTGGAAGTTGTTAATCCTTTTTGACATATACTCAATTGAAAACAATACAAAGACAATACATTTAATGTTTTACCTCATCAACTCTATTGATTTTTGTAAATAAATACTTATTCTGAATTTGGTGCAGCAACACATTTAAAGTTTGAACAGGAGCAACTAAAGACTTGGAAAGTTGTGGAACGCTCTAAAAACACCTGTTTGGATCATTCCTCAGGTAAGCAGGTTGATTGGTAACAGGTGATAGTATCATGATTGGGTATAAAAGGGGCATCCTGGAAAGGCTCTGTTGTCCACAAACAAGGATGGAACGAGGTTCACCACTTTGTGAACGCGATTGTTTAAAGGATATTACTTTGTTACATCATTGTCAGCAAAGACAGTTTGTTTGCTGATGACTTAATTCTGTTTTATTTATGTTTTACACAGTGTCCCAAACTGTAACTGGGGTTGTAAAAGGATAAAAACAACCCGTGGGGCCCATAGCTTAGAGGGATGTGCCTATACTCATAGAATCTATGGTTATGGTACATAACCAACATTCTCTTTCTCATAGACTTCACCTTCAAAGGCGATTGTGAGTGGGATAAGGATGATATCATCCATGCCCCAATGAGTCAGTTCAGTACCCACAAGCACCAACACACACCCGCTTCATAGCACGGTGGCACAAGTGGTAAAACTGTCGCCTCACAGCTAGAAGGTCCCCGGTTCGAATCCCACTGTGGGCGCTGGTGGCGTGTCCTCCACCATGTCTTCAGTGCCAAAAAGGGAGCCTTTCTGTGTGGTGTGTGGAGTTTGCATGTTCTCCCCGTGTTCACCTGGAGTTTCCTCCTTAAATAACCCCCACTAAAAACATGCAAGAAGATCACCGCCTGACCAACGGTGACGAAAGAAGGATGGGTCCCCGGGCGGGGGGCAGCCCACCGCTCCTGGTCTGCCGCGGAGGAACGACGGACCGAGGAAAAAATAATTTCACAAAAAACATGGCGTGTGTACAGTCTCCTCCTCCCTGTAGCATGTGTGTGCTGTGATTAATAAAGTACAAATCTTAATCTTAATCTTAATCTTCATGAGAAACAAGTCCATGCTTTTTCCAATGTGTCACAGCACACTGGTTCATCAAGTGCACTCTGATATCTGGCATTCACCATGATGGGATGGCACTGGAACAAAGCTGAAAACCTACTGTTGTGAGAAGCAGAGACAGTGGTTTCGTACTGTAACAGTCAGCAGAGTAGAATAAAAAATCTGCTCTCCGTGGGCCGAGAGGCCTGAGGAAGAGCTCATATTTAAAGCTCCCCAAAATTGACAGTTACTTTGATAAAATATTCAAAACCAAGAAGACCTTGGAAGACCAAGAAGCCGCAAATGTCTTCCAGTGTCACTGCTTTGTGCAAAGCTGGAGAGGGTGAGATTCCTCTGGTGGAATGTGCTTGGATGCTCTCCAGGGGATCCATCCTAGAGATAGGCTTAGAAACAGACTCATATAGCCAGTGTGACAGGTGCTGTGCAGACAAGGGAAGCCCCTATTTTTAATTTTGCTCTGTATTGCAGACATAGGTGCTGGTCTGCTTTGTGTGCTACATGGCAAGACAGTGCGTGCACCAGGCAGAGGAAATGAGGAGGAAGGGGAAAAAAACACCTTGTGAATGATACCTAAAAGAGCTGGTGAGGCTCTGAGGTATAACAGAGATATAGTCTCCTTGAAGAAGCGAAAACATGTGGAAGCTTCTGATTGTGTGTAAGCGTGAACTTGCTGCTTTGGTGCAGTGAGTCCGTACTGCCTGATAACTGAAAGGTTACGTACCAGTGGGGCAGTATTGCTGGCTGCCACTGAAACCTGGAAGGCATTTTCCTGCTCGCAGATTGGCCCTGTCTCTTCCATGTGTCACTCCACCCTCATGAGAGGAGTAAAGGTAGAAACAGATGCCTCCAGTTTCCCAGGCCTTGCCACAATCCCAGACTCATAGGTCATGATGGCTGGTACGCGAGGCCACACAGGACCTCAGGAGTTGCTGGGGATAAAGAATAACTCCGGCACGTTATCTCGGGGTGTGGCCATCTTCGCTGGTTTCATGCAAGTTTTTGCAGTCAGCGAGTTATCTCGATGATCTCTGGGAGCTCATGGACAGCAGCACCCACCACCGGCAGCGGTGCTGTGAAGAGGAGGGGAGCCCCAAGTTCCCTAAGCACACACCCAGCGGGTTACTATCAAGCTCCTGCAATGGATAGAAGGGTTCAGTTCCTGCCCCACAGCAGAAGAAGCAGGGAGCCAAGTGTCCTGAGGCTCACCCACTGACTTAGAGTCCTGCACTGGTACATCCTCCACTGCAGCAGCAAAAGCGCCCACTGTCCGCTGCTTCTTCTGAGGAGCGTAAGCACAAGAGGCTTGAGGAGTGAGGGCCAAGCCGTTGTGCTGCGGTCCAAGGCATGACTAACAATTGACATGCAGATCATAATGCATGATATAAACCAGACACGCGTGGATACCACTGATGGAGGACATCTGTCAAACAGTTCCTGCAAAGTTGAAGCGAGCTGCAGAATAATGGGCGCCGATCATTCGGCCTCACCTCAGTTGACACACAGACTGAGACCGAGATGGTGCCCAAGTAGTCCTGGAAGTATTCAGTGCTGCTCGAGCAGAAGCAGGGATGAACCCACTGGCGATAATATGAGAGTGTAAAGTCTGCAGAATAAGACCGCTGTCTTCCCTCACCTTTTTCAAAGTGTTTTTATTCAGGGATATGAAACCCAGTGCAGTCAAAGGCCAGGAAACTTCATGTGCTGAATTACTACACATATTTTGTCAAACATGTCAACACTCTGGTTCCACCTTTTCAACTGTGATGATTTTCAGCTCCATATTTTTGTAATCTGGATTTCGGACAGTGATCAGTGTGGGTTCAGAGAACTGCTGATGTCTATTTTGGATTATTTTCTGACATTTTGATAGACTGAGCAGTTATTAACGTAAACAGAAAAGTAATCAACAGACTAAATCAATAATTGTTATTTTCATTCATCTCACCTTGAAACTGCAGACCCTGCCTCTAAGCCCTGCCTCATTTTCTCCTTGAATCACCAAATACCTCCATTTATCCAACCATTTTCGCTCCATCCATCCTCCCAGTAGGACAGGCCTCATGCCAGTTTGTCTGTGCTTGACCTCTGGTCTCCGTCATGATGGGATCTACATCAAGCCTGATTGGATGATTTGTACACTGTGGAGAGGCAGTAGAGGAAGAAGGAGAGAGGGGAGGGGCAGGCGAAATAAATGGAAGGAGGGAATGAGAGGGGGATAATGAAATGGTAAATGGATGGAGGAGAAAGGGAAAGACGGAGAGAGATTAATGATGTGAAGAGATAGATATCACTCAGCCCAGACTGAGAGATGGAGGCCTTGATGTAATTTCCCCTGCAGATACTTTTTCAGTCACCTCACCTCACTCCCTCGTTATGCATTCCAATCTTTCTTTTCAACCATCTCTCACTTTATGTCCTCACTCTTCCTCCTTCCTTATATCTCACATACAGCAACCGCCATCACGTTTCAAATGATTTTGGAAGTCCTGGCGAGCTCTGCCAGATGTCGGATTTTTCTGTGGTTTGTGAAAGTGGTAGAACTCCATTGTTGTCCACCTTTGTCTTCCTCAGTATGACATGGAGAAAACACAAACCCATCCACCATCTTTGAATGTTTAGATCATCCAAATTAAAAAAAAAAAAAAAAAGTATTTTCTCTCTTACCTGTAGCTGTAGCTGTCCATGTAGTTTTGTTTCTAGGAATATGGTTAGGGGTTAAAGGCTGGATGATCCCACAGCCCTCTTTCAAAGGTTCAAAAAGCTCTGTTATGCACATTGATACTGTTTCAGGGGAGTGAGGAAATAATTGACCAACCAGAGCTTTGTTGGCATAATTAAGAATGGAGACTTCATTTTCCTTCACACTGTAGTTGTGGGGTGGGGTGGTAGCACGGTGGCACAGGTGGTAACACTGTCGCCTCACAGCTAGAAGGTCCCGGTTCAAATCCCACTGTGGCCGCTGGTGGCGTGTCCTCCACCATGCCTTCAGTGCCTGCTGCTCGGGGAAAGGGGCCTTTCTGTGTGGAGTTTGCATGTTCTCCCCGTGCTCACCTGGGGTATCCTCTGTAAAATGTACCCCCACTAAAAAAAAAACATGCAAGAAGATCACCACCTGACCAATGGTGACAACAGGAACTGGTCCCCGGCGCCAGTCGGCTGGCAGCCAACCGCTCCTGGTCCGCCGCAGAGGAAGGATGGTTCAAGGATGGGTTAAAGGCGGAGAATAAATTTCACATATGCATGACGTGTGCAGTTTCCCCTCCTAACTTCGCATGTTGTGTGTAAAAAATGTGACTAATAAAGGGATTTCTTTCTTTCTTTCTTTCTTCGGCTATCAAGCTACACCCAAAAATAACTCCTGAATTAAAATAATTCTTTCATCAACATATAAAAAATGTTGTGGTATGAAAATGTCGCTCAGAGTGCGTGTTGTAGTTCGGCGAGTGCATCTTATTGGAGGTGCTGACATGCAGAATTAAGCCTTATCATCAAAGTCATTAGTATTTAAGTAGTGCAGCGCCTGTTGAAAACATGCCTGCTTGCAGTGGGCAGATTGCCTCGCCTTTCTCAGTATCATGGACCTGCAGAGCTGGAGAGCCCCAGCAGATCTAGACTCAGCAGTTCCAGGTCCACTGTGTTAGAGATGAGCATGCACCACCAGTTTCTTTCCTTTTTAAACTTTACTAACAGCAACTGTTGGGCTGGGCTAAATGGTCTCATGGATGATGGACATTCCCCACCCCTGCTTTAGATAATTGAGGTTGTTCTACGGGGGAATCCATGCTTTGAGCGTGCACAGTCAACTGTTTTCACCTTGAGATACTTCTTATTCCCATCTTGTAGAGAACCTTTCGACAGCTGCCACGGGCAGAGGTTTCCTTGCTGAGTGAAGACTGACTGACTGAACAAAAGTGCAAAATAAGCACACATCAACTAAAGTCAGTTAAAGGGCACAAGGCGAGGCGTGTGCACTTTTGTGAAATTTTGTGAAGTTGCTTGTCAAAGGAGTAACTTCATCCCTCCACTTGACAATTTAGGAGTAGTTTTATGATTGCACTTGTAAGTACATGAGCACAGTATTGGACCAATACCCGATACTGGTATCGGCGCATCGCTAAGCAGTAGGTCCCATAGAGAGTGTTTATTCCTTTGGTGGCTACAACAGCTATGCAGACTTTGAGTCACATTTAATTCCTGTCTAATCCGAAGTTTTCTCAGCACTGAGTAATATCTATACTGCACTAAGCCTCAAAGGAAAACAGCTCCTGTATCTCACTGCTGAAAGCCCCAGTCTGCTCTGTGCTACAGTCAGAGAGGCAGCTGGCAAACAGAAGCTGCTCCTATGGGACAAACGGCTGTGACCTGTGCTCCACAGCTCTGAGCTCCCAGATATCTGGGAGTGTGTTAGAGAGGCAGTTGACTCCTGAGCGCTGCAGTCTGGACTGCACAGACACTGGAACAGATCACTGAGGATGTCTTGGAGTTTTACTGCACGCACGCTGGCAAGCAGCCATCTAGCCTAGTACTGTCTGTCTGTCTGTCTGTCTGTCTGTCTGTCTGTCTGTCATATCAGCACATTGCCACGTCATAGAGGAGGACTTGCAGGAATTAGTAATGATTAGGAGGGACTGTATTTGCTTGTGTTTTCTATATTTGCAGCAGTTTTTCTAAAGGTCTGCTGTTGTAGTTTATCAGTGTGGAACCAATTTCAGATACTTTGTGTATTGTATGGTAGATTTGCATCATATCATATAAGCATATCATATGTTTTTTGTTTTTTTTTTCCATAAAAGTAACTAGTATCTGTCAAATAAGCAGTGAAGCAGAAAGTACAGTGTTTCCCTCTGCAATGTGGTAGAAGAATAAAGCAGCACAAAATGGAAATATTCATATAGAGTGCAAGTATGTCAAAATTGTACTTTGTAAATGTACTGATGGGTTACAGACAGCCATGTATCTGTCCTGACCGTATAAATGTCATTTGGTATTATTGTATGTGACATTAGATTCTGAAAGCACATACTCATTTAATGACAGGTTCATGGTCAAAAATGGATTGTCACAGTTTTTAAGCATTGTGCGTGTCCTTTTAACATGGAGTGTAGAGCATGTAATAACAGGAGGTAGAACCAATGATGATCTCTTCATGTCATCACAGGGAGTCAGTCACAGAGCGTATTTATCTAACGGTCAGAGGGAAGTGTAACATCAGACATCAGAGCTAAACGCCTCCATCCCCTCCACCTTTATCGCTCTGTCAAAAACAATCTATCCATCTCTCTTCACCTCCCTGTAAACAGTGTCTTCACTTCCTTCTTCTCATTTCCCCTCCCTCAATTCCCAACATCCCCCTCTCATTTGGTCTTATCCCTCCAGTCCAGTCTCCCTCTGTGTCCCCATCATCAATCCAGTCCTCCACAGCTTTCCACTACAGCACTCTTTATCCCACACGTATTCTGTCTATGCCTCCCCTCCTACCTGGTCTCCTTGCCATCATACTTAAACACACACACACACACACACGCACGCACGCACGCACACACGGCTCAGTGGTGTGGAATGGCATTTGTGAGGAGTAAATTGCTTGGCCTCTTGGTTCACAACCAATTCACAGGATGGCAGCTGGGCAGATTAAACCCACAGCTCTGTGTGTGTGTGTGTGTGTGTGTGTGTGTGTGTGTGTGTGTGTGTGTGTGTGTGTGTGTGTGTGTGTGTGTGTGCGTGCGTGCGTGCGTGCGTGCGTGCGTGCGTGCGTGCGTGCGTGCGTGTGCGCGCGCGCGCACACAGCTGACCACCCAAGCTGCATTCACCTTAATGTCTGTGCCTGTCTGTCTGCGTATGCACAGTTGTTTCAGCTCAGAATACGCTTCCTTTGATAAATAGTGAGTAAAAAAACACTGTAATTTGTGAGCAATGCCTGCACTGCATAAACTGTCAGTGTTGCATTATTCCGTACAATTTTCACTTCATCTTAAATGATAATTCTGGTTGACTTCAAAAAGGCTTTTATTTTTGTAGTTTTGTCCTTCATTTCTGTCATTACTCATACTCACGTAAAGCTGGTGTTAGTCTATATTTTTCTTCTCGTCAACAAATCCCATATTCAGTGTCAGACCGGGGCCCTGTTGTTGTCCAAAAACTGTAAATAACCCATCAATGAGTCACACTGTTGCACTGGGTGTCATGCTCCTTCATTACCTTGAACACACAGTCTAGTTATTTTGACTCAGTCCCACATACACCGTCCTGCTGCCCAAAGACTAAGGAGAACACCAAATGTGGATAAATTCGCTCCTGAAAAATATTTCCTCCTGTTTGAGTAACATTTGATATAAAAATATAGTAGCCAGCTGTTTTAAGAAATTACTGAGCCTTTTTCTTTTACAAGTGAAACAATCTATTTGTTATGTGTTTTCAAAGCTTTACGTCTTCGTCTTACACCTTTAGAATATCTGACATTATGGTGTGAGATAGGAATAGACGTACTGTGAAATGATCCTTTTATGTCTTTATATGTTTGGTCATTGTGCTCAGTGTTAAAATCAATGACGAGGACTGTTTTATGATGTATTTAATTGCTGGATTAGCCAAATGCGACATTCATATTTGGTTATTTTATCAGTAAACAATTGATTTTTAAATAAAATGGTCTCCATCGTGATTTAGATCCATGTCGTAAGATAAAATTAACATAATCTGATGATTTTGTGTCTGTGTAAACTCTGGTTAGAGGACACCTGCGTGGCCACAGCTTCTCTTTGAGCCTCTGTGGTTTAAAGAGCAGGAGAGACGTGGAGACAACATCAGTCGTTTGTGCTGAGTGAAGCTTTTAACAGGTTTTCTGCTGACTGCTCCAGTAATAGCACTGCACATCAGCTCTAGATGTTACATTCACTAGGATGTGTGTGTGTGTGTGTGTGTGTGTGTGTGTGTGTGTGTGTGTGTGTGTGTGTGTGTGTGTGTGTGTGTGTGTGTGTGTGTGTGTGTGTGTGTGTGGACAATGGACAGTGAGAGAGAGGACGCCATGAAAAAGACATAAAAACAGGGCGTGTCTGTACTGATAGAATGATGACTTAGAGAAAATACACTGTGTCAGCATGCTGGCAAACATTTTTTCAATATTCACACACACACAGAGTCAGAATCAAGTTCAGTCAGTGTTTATATTTTTCATGTCTTGTGTAATTATATGACGCTTTAAGCAGTGTTTTTAGACAAAATAAATCATGTGTGTTATGGGTCTACATACTGTTATATACAGCAGGACTGAACTAGACTGTTAAGGGGACTTTATCCTGTGCTTCAGTTGGTACTGATAATACATTAGTATTTTGCCACTCATGTTTTCGAGCATTTTAGGCTAAATTTTACAAGCTGATGTTGTTTAAAAAAAAAAAAGAAAAGAAAAAGGCCTCGACAAAATTAGGCCTCAACATTGTTGTCATGGAAGTACCTGCCTCGTGTTGTCCTTTCATTGGACGCTGGCAGTGAGTGTGTTTAAAGCCCACTTCATACTTTCTTTGTTCATAACCTGCTTTTTTTGTGAGAGTCAGTGTGGAGCCTAGAATTTACGTCTGCAAAGACTGTACGTCTGTGTGTACACACACCCAATATAATATAAATAGAACCATGTGCACCCATTTTTGTCTCATATCCAGACCTTTACCTCATGCCTGCAGAGTACAAGCCAATGTCACATTCACTCTCATGTTGGGAATCAACTCCATGCAGACTGCAGAATTCAGTTTATTCCTCCTTCTGGCAGTTATCCAGACATACAGTACATACATTTTAGGAATATTTGAAGATGGAGTGGTCAAACTTAAAGATGGTGTTAAGTCGCTCCTTAAGCTCCAACTCCTCTCAAAAGTCTGTTTGCCTGTTTGTTCCTTCAGTTGAGTGTTTGAGCCTCACTGCGCAGAATGATCCGTGTGCAGAGTTTGACAGTAGAGGCCTGTTTTCACATTCATCTCCAGACACTGGAAAGCTTCTCTGCACTAATTGAAAATCCAATTTTAATGGATGGGTCTACGAGCATGATTAGTGACATCGTAAATAGTTTGGAAGCCAATCCCGGTCCAGTATTCAACTTACACAAAAGTGATGTGGAAACTTGATGCCTGCAGTGCACTCACGCTGAGAATAGACTCTACAGTGAAGCAGGAGACATGTTGTGTCCAACAGTTAAGAGTCTGTAGTGTATATTTACATATTCATCAATTCTGGGTTATTTAATGAGGGAGAAGGAGTACTGTGTTTTTACATACATCTTAAAACATGTCTGCAGGGGAAGCTCCTGGCTTACTAATCGCACCGCCCTGTCTTGATTTTCAGTAGCCTGCACAGACAGAAGTGCTTTACCAGTCAGCTTCTTCTGTCTTAGCCAGCATTGCTAAAGTGCACCACTTCTTGGCTATCGTTTGCAGTGTATTTCTGCTTTCATTCATCGACCGTACTTGCTACTCGCTAATAAAATCTGACCCCTTGCTATTTTTGCAGAGATAAAACAACTGCTCTATTTTTAACTAACGCGGCTCCCATGAGACATATTTTAGCTGCTGGAGATGTGAACGAGCCTTTGACTGGTGCTGGAATAAAAATCTATCTAACTGCAAGGAAATAAAGGTCTGATTGGCTTCCTCACATGAGTCAATCTCTCAACATGAGCCAGCCTCAGATACCTCCCAAATGCACTTCAGCTGGCTTCACATCAGATGACAGAGCAAATTATTTTGAGGTAGGTCTCATGGGTGTGGATGTGTACGATTTTTACTGCTTCACTCACACCCTGCATTCATAGAGCTCTGGTGACACCAAGGCTCTCATTTATCGGAGTTCTGGGAAAAGTAGCCTTCACCTGAAAATGTCAAGAGTGAAGCAGGCTTCTGTGCAAATAACTTAAAATTGGATTGTAGATTTGAATAGGAAACAGTGTGTTGGCTTCAGTAGCTGTTGTATCTACTCCCAGAGAAGGCTGTTTCCTTATCAAGCTGCTGGGATCTGTTAGGAGGCCCACTGGGAAGCAGTCAGTGTGCACTGATCCCAACACACAGGAAACAGGCCATTCCTTTGGCCAGACAGAGGGAGAAGTGGGACGTAAGCCAGACTGCATGGTGTGTGTGTGTGTGTGTGTGTGTGCAGAGAGAGAGAGAGAGAGAGAGCGAGAATGAAGACAACGAGCAAGACAGCCCAGTGTGTTTGGTTCTGTGTGTTTGTACATGTCTCACACACATTTGTGACCTCACTGGAGGAGTGCAGCAGTGAAATTAGGTCAGGATTATTCCAGCTCACATTACAGTAGTCTCCCACCAGGCCTTATGTAAGAAGAAGCCGACTTCCTCAAATTGTTGTAACTTCAAAATAGGTCCTTTGCCCCCGTTTGTACAGTAGTTTCAGCGTAGGCTTACTGTACTGTATGTCCTCGCTGCCTTGCTCCGCAGACAGCGGTCGAGGGCTGAAACAGGAAGCGTGAAGATGGGGGTTAAAGTCCTGGCATCGCTGATGTGGTGACCAGTCTGTATCTCATCAACTACTGGCCAGATGTCATGACATTTAGTCAGGATATTCATGTTCCCCAGAGGATGAATCCTAATGATTTTCACGACTCTGACCTTTCATCTGGCCCCACTCAGGTCAAAATGTCAACTTTGCACACTGGCTGGGTTGCAGCGGATGTTCGTGGTCCCCAGAGAACGAGGGCTATTGATTTTGATGATCATGCAGCCTTGGATGCAAAATATTTTTAATCAGTCAGACAGTTTGGCATGATTCTGCTTATCTCATTCATGGCCACAGTTGGAATGGCTGCAGTAAAGCTCCATTAACTGAGTTTTTGGGGGGGGCAATGGAAAACCTGGAAACACAACACTGCCATGTCATGTTACAGAGATGTTGTAGTGAACATGTTGTGGCCTAGTAACACAGACTCATGCTTGTGTCCTTCTGATGTCTTTTAGCTCTGGCTCTTTAGCCGCTAAATGCTAGTTCAGTTCACTTCTGGTTTACTGAACTGACACGAGAGGCCAGAAACCTGCCAAAGCCTCCTTGTGTCATAGATAAAAAAAAACATGACAGTGCTTCATTCACTCGTCTCTGCCGCTGGTCCATCTATTAGAAGAATGTAGGTCAGTCATGCTACTGTGCACCTCATCCAAACTGACGTGTAGTTTACTCCTCCCTCGGCCCTTTGATTCACTTCTAAATTTTTGTTACTTATTTCAGACAATCAGTGTGATGTTCAGAAATGTTTTTAACAATATAAAGTGCTTCCTGGACTGCAAACGGTGGTTTTGTCATGTAGGATCCTCTTAAAATGTTCATGAAAGATGCGTTAATCAAATCTTGCTAATGCCACTGGCAGTTCAGACACAGCTATGAATATTTGAAGGAGCTTTATGAACAAACCAGAACAGATTCCAGCTGAAGAAATCTCACAGTTTCATGCTAATTATGCCCGCAGGATCAAATTTAGAACGACACATTAAGTTTAAGCATCTGACCAGTCTTGGGTAATATCTGTGAGTGAGAGATGAAAACAAGAAATCATTAAAGGACAGACCACAAGTCAACAGCAAAGTTCCTCCACCCGTTTGTGTCCTAACAACAAGTAGACAGACTTGTACTCGACAGCATTGTAGGAGACCTGCAGCCTTTGGGGTTCATTAAAAAACAAACAAATGTAAGAAATGAACAAGAACTAGTTCATTTTGGGGATTGCAGACATACTTCAAAATTCAAAATTCTGAACTAATGTGGACTAGTTCATTTTAATCTGTGTGAACTGAACTTTGAGCTAGCTGAAGTGCGAACTTGAACGCTGGTTGTAGCATGTAACAGCTTCAACACCTCAAGCAGATTGTATAGAAGCCCTGATGGTGAAAATCCATCTGTAATCCATGTAAATCTCTTCTAATATACGTATTATGTGGATTAAAGAGCAGGCGGTAGGAGCTGCTGATCAGGCTCCTGTGGGGGCAGAAGGTCACTGATGCAGCTTGTTGCTTTAAAACTCCTCGGTCAAAGCTTGATATCAGCTCTAAAGTGAACAGGAAGCCACTCTGAAGACCCTGGATTGAGGCTGAGATGCTCTTTGTTGTTGTGTTGTCTGCTTTGTTGTCTGGAAGATTTATCGTATTTCAGCAGCATGCGGCAGACAGTGCAGACCAAGGCTGGCTGTTCGGCTGCTCTATATTAAGGCTGAATGCTAATTAGCCTACTCTACTTCTGATGGCCTATAAAAAGACAGCACAGCCTCTGGAGAACTTAAAGGAACTCTGTCCTTCTGCTTTTCCTCTCTCTCTCAATCTCATGATGTAAATGGATCTGTGTATTTACTAGATTTTGACTTCCAGTACAGCATATAGGCCTGATGTTAGCATTATATTACAGAAAATGGGATGAGCTGCCAGTCTGTCTCTGATGTATGAGCAAGTTAGAGATGGAAAGATCCCAAAATATAATTAGTTGATGCATAGGTGAACGAAAAAAAAAAAACAGCAGAATTTTGAACATAAGAGTTCTTTTAAATTACATATATTATGTATGTACATAGGCATTGAATATCTACATGATTTTGGCTGTCACTGCAAAACTGTCATCATGGGCCTCTCAGAATCTACATGCATGTAATGCTCTCTGGCCCTAACTGACTCTGACAGTAGCCATTAGCTACTGCTGGCAATAATAGGCTTCCTGCATATCTGTTGGAACTATGCCTGAGTCACTTAGTGATTAATAAAATGATGTGAAAGTCTTCACCCCCCCACTCGTGATCCCGAGAGTCTGCACTAGTCATTCGAGCCCAGGAGGATATCAAAGTGACGTAATGACCAACATACTTTTGCTATTCTTAGAGCCTCACAAGCAATGGGACTACATGTGTCCCATGGCGCTACAGATCAAATCCATTAGTGGTTTTCCCTGGAAAATATAAAACGGAAACAGAAAAAAACTGCGTAGCAAATTTTATGGGAGTGTGCAATATTGCTTGGAATTTTTCGCCTGGCAGTGGTGACAGAAGAAAGGTCAGGGCTCAGTGCAGTCGGTGCTGTTAGCTGCTTGGGAACAGAAATATCCACAACAAATTCCACAGCAGTCTGACTGTGGAATGAAATGAGTCCAGCTCTGCCATGGTGAGGAGGGACGGGGGCTCCTTTTTTGCACGCCAGCTACCAAATATTGCCTGAGCAGCAGCTCTTTTTGTAACGGTCCCGTCATGTTTGCATAAAGCCATGACAAAACATTGACGCAACAGAGACTTATCACTGAATGGTCGACTCACAGTATTCATTTCTCCCGAGGCTGCGCTCGTGTCAGGATCGAGTGTTGCTGAAAGTATTTATTGCTGCTATAAAACCTTATTATGCAGTCTTGTGTTAAATCTAATTAATGCTAATATGGGTCACGGTCGAGCTGCAGACAGCCAGTGTGTTGTTAATAAATGCAGTGAATATGCTATAATAAATCTGTTACCAAAGTGCGTCTTCCCCGTCACATCAGATGAGCAAATTTCAGCTGAAGCAGCGTTTTAAGTATGTTCTAAATGTGGTGTGTGTGTGTGTGTGTGTGTGTGTGTGTGTGTGTGTGTGTGTGTGTGTGTGTGTGTGTGTGTGTGTGTGCGTGCGCTGGGTCAGTTCCTCGCTACGTACACTGCACTGTACCATCTGTGTGTGTTTGGGTCCTGTATATGTGTTATCAGCAAATCTAGATCAGTCCAGACTGATTCACTGGCCCTTCAGGCTCTGTTGCCATGGCAACCTCCCTTCGTGTGCATGTGTGTTGGGAAGGCAGGGCCAGATTTCAAATGATATATGATCTGACGGTAAGACTCACTTAACCGCGTCTGCCAAACGCTGTCCCGGTCAAACGCACCTCTGTCTGACGGACAGTCACCGTGAAAGAGCAGCTTTCAGATCTTAATAAGCATTCATCTTTTCAGAAGACGCTCTTTGCCACACACACTTTTGCTTGGATGTTTTCAATGCTCACGGTTGTGCTGTGTATTCTGTTGTCTCCTCCCTCCTGTCCTCCAGGTGTTGTGTAGAATGTTTGACTGCCTGCAGGGGGCGCCACAGGTAGAGGTAGGTCTTTCAGCATGGAGTGGCTCAAACCTCTGCTCTAATCAGTCGTTTGACGTGAGGTGAGGAAGGGAAGTCTGACAGAGAGGAGTGAGGTGTAGTGCATCTGAATCCAGTGTAACTTAATATTCATTAGAATATCTCTAGAGATTTTACCTTAAGAAATAACGTCTATATTCATATCACAAGGAGGTTAAAACTGGAGCAGCTGCTTCGTCACCACTATTTCACACAGCTTTGAACTCCTTTCAAGCCTTGATTGTTATCAGCATCACGTGCTCTTGATCTGCTGTATGACACTAAACTTTCTGTTGTTTTAGTCACGAGATGACATTAAAGGACCCATGCAGCATTTTCAAAAGTGCGCCTGTTACTATTTTAACCAGAGCCAGATGATGGAGGTCCGTTTCCTCTGTCTCTGTCCTGCATGTGTGAAGCTGCATGAAGTGTAACTTTTCTGTCGTGTTATTTTGAATGTTGATGCTCATTCATCTGCTAGATTTGTTATGATTTTACTTTTCTTTTGTCCTACAAAACAAAGAACAACCTGCTCATCAAAAAATCATAAACTATAAATCATGTCCTATCTGCATAGCAAGCAGTAGACTTTCAAACATTCATTATAATTAAGCAATCCAACCCAACTGGTGATCAGATTTGTTTGTACTAATCAGTGTGATGTTGGAGACTGCTGTGGATTGTTGGTGCATGCATCTGTTAAAATCTATATCTATGTGAACTCACATGCAAGTAATATTACTTTATTGAGCCGGAGATCTAGAAATCTAGATGTAGCTGTAGTTTTACTAAGTGTAGTAGAAGTAGAAGTGGGGGAAACATTATTAGGGTTCATTTCCTGAATGTTGCTTCTGGTGATCCAAATGCAATAAATGGTAAATTTGTGAAAGTTCCCGTGCCAGCATAGTCAGCCAAAGTTGATTTTTGCTGAGTGGAATGTTCATTTTCACTAGCCATGTAAGCAGCTTAGTCGAAATATTGTCTTTTCTGGAATAAGGGCAAAAACTGGACTATTTTGTATATCTTGATATAGTCTATGAATTTAGAAAGGCATTTAAAAAAAAGTCCATTTACTACAGGTTTAACACTGACAGTGGCAGTAAGTAGAAACTGCACTCATTACGCTCAAACACAGCACACCTGTGTGAGCCACAGTCTGAAAGTTGGAGTTGTGTCTAAACAAAACTCTTACTCAAGCCGGGGATGGAGCTCGAGCTCTTCTTGCACCCTAAAATGGAGCCTCAATGGCAGATGTGCTACTCACTGAGCTGTAGACACAAACCACTAACCAGCTCCTTTTTAGCTGTGATTTTGGTATTTTGACTCAGTCCCTGAACATGAGAATATGCAGCATATTTCACTCCAAACATGAGGGAAGATACTGCAAATGCAAGAATGTGGGAAGCTGTGGAGAAAGTCAGTCTGTTTCTATTACAGCGAATGAGAGCTTGACTGTGTGTTACCTATGAATAAAGGTTTAAATCACAAATATGAAACTCAGTTGAATTAGATGTTGTCATTGTAAGAGAGAAAAGGCTTGTGGTGACATTTTTATGAATATTATGTGCTTATGGAGATGAATCTGCACGACTGAAACTAGTATAGGCATTTTTTTCTGGTCTCCAAAATCACTGCACCACACGGATGAAATCTCTAAAAAAGATCAACGTCTTCACGTTGAGTACTTCACAGCTTGTCAGCAAGCACATATGTCACATCAGAAAGCTTTCAAAGTTGAGTGGGTTTGAAGAAAGTTGAGTCTGTACTCCCATAGGATCCCATCAATTTTGAAATAAAGAAAAATACATTAATAAAACCAACCATCACGTATACCAGAGCAAAAAGTTAGAGCACACATCTCCTCAACATGCTTAACATTTTAGCTTTGGAACCATGTTTCTAGCTGCAAGCATGTAGGTCGAGTAGCAAAATGCATGCAAGAAAATGAAATAAAAACTAGAAAATGCATTTCCTGCAGAAAATGTAGCGTGAATGCTGACAGCTGAAATAAGTTTCAAAGCACTGAACTGGCTGAAAACTCTTGCACTGCACTGCCGAGAAACCCGTAAGCTGGACGGCATCGATTAAAGAAGCTAAGAGTTGAAGTGCGTTGCTGGAGAAGCTGGCAGTTAAACTTAAACACTGTCAAAGCTGGAAGAGGAAATGAACAGCCTTAAAAAGAACAAAACAGAAGAACAAAAGAAGAAAGCACTTTGGAACAGAGGAGGCGTCGGCCTGAGGAGCTGAGAGTTGCGAAGAAATGTGAGAGAAATGAAATGCCAAAATTGGAAGCTAGACTGCATTATCTGCAGAAGCTGTGAGCTTGAATGCGCGGCTGAAAAGCTGGAAGCTAAAGTGTAATATTGTTCGTTTTTACATGTTTTAATTAACTGTTGAAATAGCTCAATATTTTAAACAGCGAGTAATCTCCTATTAACACGCCTGCAAAGACACAAATAAAGGAGGAGGATATCATAACCGAGGGTCACAGAGGCTTCCAGATGTTGACAGTGTGTGGCTCTGCATTTCAAACAAGCTGATTGGTTGATCCAGAACACTGGACACAGATAAGTTACACCCTCAATCAGTATAAAAAAGAACATATACAAGGAAGTCACCAAGCCCATACAGCCAGTTGTAGAAGTAAGTTAAGTGGGACAGAAGACATATTTGTGGTACTTTAATGTGTCCCCTGCTGATTCAGATGCACCGGCTGCAGGGAGACTTGCATAGAGAATAATGGAGATGGTGTGTGACGCGGGAAGGTGAATCGGTCCATCCTTGACACACGCCGTAGGCTGTGTGTGTGGTGTTCCCTACAGTGGCTGTCATTTTCCTTGACCGTCAAAGAGCTCATTGTCTGACACAGTGGAGCAAAGTGTTGCCTCTGGCGTGAGTGTGTCAGTCAGGGAGAATGTGGAATATGTTTCTGAAGCTTTGAGACGGAGGTCAGGACAGTCGCTGCTACAGATTTGAATTATAACTTGAATACTTGACGGTGTTTGATCCAGAAACTAAGCTGTAATCACTGTAGTCAGTTACATGTCTGTATTACAGGCACTGCTGGATGAGAGCTGGACCAATAGCTGCCTCAAACATCATTGTAAAGACAGTGTGTCCCTCTACAATAGGTGTCCAGTATGTTTTGTCTTCTTAATGTTGCGCTGACAGGGCGCCATTCATGTCGCAGTTTTATGATAATGGATCAGACAGCTCTGAACGGCTGTTACTGTGCAGTGAATGGGACGCATTCACGCTGTGCAGTCCCATATTGAAAGAGATTAGAGGCGATAAAAAGACTGTTGACCTCCAGGATGAAGCCATGAGAGACACACGACTGCAGAAGCCCATTGCACAGAAAGCTTTTATGATTTCACTGGCGTGCTCCGTTCTGAATTAAGCTTTCATTGTGTTTCTGCGTTCGGATCGCTTCTTATTGTCATGTTTAACTTCTGCGTGTGTGTCAGAGAGAGAGAGAGAGAGAGACAGACAGACGTAGACAAAGACAGAGAGTTGTGTGTGACTGTTTGGTCCGTGGGGTCATTTAATCAACCAGCCACATAATTTTTGTGCCTGACCTCTGACCTCAGCCAAGATCTGACATCACACTCACAGAGGGGCTGTTTGTGCAAACCCCGTTCGCTCTCTCTCTCTCTCTCTCTCTCTATCTCACTCTGACTCTGTCTCTCTCTCCCTCTGTACATGCATCTGTGTGTGTGTGTGTGTGTGTGTGTGTGTGTGTGTGTGTGTGTGTGTGTGTGTGTGTGTGTGTGTGTGGCTGAAGCCTCACTCCGGACCTCTCCAGTTCCCCACTTTCAGCAGGAGGTCTGTCTCATCTTTACTAAAAGCCTCTAATCCCAAAAAAACTCTTCTTTAGCAGTTCGAGCTGGTGAATTATGAAGTCTCAGTGGTGGTTTTAAAGTGAAGTAAAGCCAGCAGCAGCCGCCGGTACACTTTTTAGTGAAGTCAGCGTTGCTGAAAGCAGGGTGAAATTAGAGGGTCGTCGTACAGTAAGTCGGTGTAAGACACCGCTTGTCTTACACTGGCCATGCAGTGACAGTCCTTTAGCAGTGCTGACACTGGACCTGCTCAGCCTCAGTGAAGCTGTGGACTATGAGCAGAGCTCACAGCCGATGGACTTGTAGGCCTAGGCGGAAAGAACATAGTGCAGAAAGGGTGAGGATCTTTGGGAACCTCGTTATCCAATTTGATTCTGATCCTTAGTGTCACAATTTGATTAAGAAAAAATCTATTCTCGATTCAATAATTAGAAAACCAATTTTCAGATGGTCACAGATAATGACTGGCCTTGATGAAGGTCACTGTCTGACACACACTCACACTCTCACACACACACACACACACACACACACACACACACACACACACACACACACACACACACACACACACACACACTTATGTCTAGAAAGAGCAGGTGTGTTGAAAGTGGTTTCCATTTGCAGTCTACAGTCATTCGGAGGTCTTGCTCCAGCATTGCTCAGGAAATGCATCTGGTTTTTAGACAGTGAGGAGAGAAATGGAGAGAAAATTCAAATACCAGCGGCTGCCTTTTCCAAGCGTTTAGTACACACTGCTCAGACACACACACGCTCTGTGTCTGTCCGGTCTCTATGGTTCATTCGCTGGATCCCAAAACGGGACCCACCAACAGAATTCCAGTATTAAACATTTCTGACTCAACACACACACATTCACAGGAAATTAATTTCATACTGGGACATTCTTTTGTGTGTGTGTGCGTGAGTGTGTGTTATGCTATTTCGTATCAATACAGTGGTCCTTTAGTCTTATCACTGCTGCTTGTGGTGAATTGAAAATAGCTGCCTCGATGTTTGGCCTAAGGTATTAGCACCAAATGTCAGAGTCATTAGAATTCTGTGAAACCAGCTCTGCCTGCATGTGGCGAATGAGAAGCACTTCGCAGCTATGAGGCGAGAACCTTGTATCTCCAAAATGTCGGCTTTACAAGAAGAACGGCCTGGTTTCCTTTCCATGTTTGGAAATGGATTTTAGGTCTGAGTCGGGATGTTATGAGTCTAGGTGGATTGAAAGTGTCTTCAATGAATCAATAGTTTTTATCTGAGAGAATGAACGTCACAAAAATCTGACATACAAGGTTTTCAACTGACGGCAGCCATTTGTATTTTGTGTTCAGGGCGGCGAGAGACACACTCACTGTTATAATAAGCAGCCTAACTGATGAACACACAGTCCCAAGCGCACACACACACTCTTTCTCTCTCTCTCTCTCCAAGCTCATCAATTAGTGTGTGTCAGCCGCTGGACCAGAGCAGAGAGCTGACAGGGGTTAATGAAGTTATTAACCATGTGAATAGAGAAAGAATAGAAGAAGAGTGAAGTGACTGAAGATGTGAGAGGAGGGAGCAGAGGAGAGGAGATGCTCATCCACACACCCAGTCATTCATCTGATGCTGCTTTTATTCCAGACCGGCTTCTGATCGACACTGGAATGAAAGGCCGGGAAGCAGAGAAAAGGAGGAATTAATTTATTTTAGCGTGGCGAGCGGCTCGCAGCCGCTGTGCGTAGGATGTGACAGTCTCCAACTTTAGGGCTTCAAAGTGATGGACAAGAAAGACACAGTGGACAGACAGCTCCTGTGAGCAGCCCGCAGACTGCAAATCTGATTAGAAGACTAATTTCTGGAATAGCTTGGCCACAGTGGACGTGTGTTTCAACCAGGAAAATAGATAAATAAATAGCTGAGTAGAATGAATAAAAACAAAATTAAGACTTTGATACAGTGTTGTGCAACTGTGTAAGCCATTATTGACATATGGCATCATTTGATGCAGCAAGTTCTAACTATGTAGTTGCTAAAACTTACCAGTGAAACATTATAATATGCATTACTGTGTACTATAATAACAATGAAATACATAAACTGTTGTTGTGAAATATAAAGCATATTTCTTGAATCTTGAATCATTCTTATTCATTTCTTTATTTTTGCCGATCTTCCATAGACAGATTAATTCTATGTGGGACAGATTTAATGTTTGACACTGTTTGACAATTTAGCAGAAACTATAGATGGACATGATGACGTACAGCAGATTTTCCCATAAACATCCTATGTTAGATTCTTAGACTTTCTACCTTTCCAGCAGAAGCTGACCAGTAAAACCACAGTGTTTTGTGAGTGTGGTGAGATGATGAAAACATGAACCATGAAGTTATTGGACACTGAAAGCGAGTTGCTAATCTAATACTATAAAAACGTGACCACAGTGTCTCAGTGATCACCAGGTAAAAGATTACCTAGTTAATGTCATATAGGAATGTGTGTTTGGATGCGTTTGTTTGGCTGCCTCAGGGCTTTGTTGTTCACTAACCTCACAGCGTGTCGCAGCAGGACTTGAGTCAGGTCTAACTCTTTTATCAGATGACTGTCTTTTGTCAGCTAGAGAGTTCTGTGTCGGCACTGACACTGCGTTGTGCAGTGGTCTCATGAAAATGAATGAGGGAGCTGCATTTTTAATGTCCTTCTGCTCTTGGTCTCAACCTCAGTCAGCTGCATTTTGTCTTTGGGAGCAGACTGGCCATCAGAAAGTTGAGGAATTCAATGTCTTGTGAGGGCTGGTCTTTTTTCCCCCCAATGCCGGCGTTATAAAGCCTATATGAACATATTTAATAGGTCATCCTTGCTGCAGCCATTCAGCTGATGCAGTCCATAATAGCAGTTAGCAGCTGCCATCACAGCCCGAAAGGCTATGCTGGCTGACACCACAAAGCGTGCTAAGATAAGGGATTTGTTTAAGCACTCTGCAGGTGATGATCAGGACAGTGACGAAGAAGCAGACACATGAAAGATGAGTGAGCAGGGAGCAGCTGCTATGTCCTGCTTTACGTGCTATGTGCTGTGAACTCGCATCATAAAAAAAAGAAATGCTTTTGTTAAACTTTGGGGGTTTCAGCACGAGAGGCGTGCTGCAGGATTGACGATTCAGACTCAAACATTTAGAGCTTACTCATCAATTCTTGTCACGTTATAGCCTATAAGGCTTGTGCTATTTAGTAGCCAGACCAGTGAGAAAAATGTTTAATACTTACTCTACGGGTGGACACGGCTCTGAACAATGAAGGGAAAGAATGGAAGAGGGAGCAGGAACCAGCTCAGATCCAATTAGAGGTGCACTGTCAGATGTTATTGTGTGACTGTGAAGTAAATTGGAGCACAGTACATCATTCATGTGATCAGAATGGACTATTACATTCAAGTTATTGTTGTATTACAAGAATAAATAGCAAAAGTGTGGTGTAATACGCCACATATGTACCAAATGTCAAGGTCGGACTGATGTGTCAGTTCAGATTCAGTGCATCACATTGAGGCCGTTTGACAGTAAATGCCCAGCCTGGTTTTTGTCTGCCTCGGTTTGGGTGTCTTTCCGGCAGTCAAGGACCTTCCACTTCCAGACCTCTGAACCACCACTAAATCCTAAGACAAAGCAGCAGAAAGAAAAGCAAGACAACAACACAAGGAAAATCTACCACTGTACACACACATCATTCAGCACTTTGATATGTACACAAGAAACCACTCAGAGAAATCAGATTACACGCGTGATCTGACTTCACGTTTGCATGCTCACATGTTAAAAGCAGATCACAGACCTGGTCACGCATATACATGAGCAAGAAATTAGCTTTCTCCAGGGGAATAAACCAGAAGCTGGGTTTTTCATTTACGTGATGGTTAACTTACACACGGCATCGGGAGCAATTTGGAGTTCAGTATCTTGCCCAAAGATACTTCGACATGTAGACTGCCGAGGCCAGGGATCGAACCACCGACCGCTCTTCTTCCTGAGCCACAGCAGCCCTGTAGAAAAGCAAAGTTAAAGCACCTGCAAACACTCAGCGTAACTGTGTTTATCTATGGTAAGGCCATCTCATCTCACCTTTACATTTAAACTTTTGCATTGATGATGACATTGGAGTTACGGGAGTAATCCATAATCCTCAGACTCTTCTATTCGGCCTTACAAAGTTCTGTCAGGCAGATTTGAATGTATTTCACAAGTTGCTTCAGTGCTTGACCCAAACAAAGATGGCAGCCAGAAGCCAGACACCAGGGAGAATCCAAGAGTTTTCAATGATCATGGGCTTCCTTGATGGTATCTTTAAAAACACAGGAAGTACATGGAATAACGGGCAGTGTTGAGCCAGAGCTCCAGTATGGACGTCCTAAAGCTGAACTGAGTGAAGACACAGACACATTCATGAAGCACTTCCCCAGCAGAGACCATTACCATATTCAGATTCACATTGCCCTACATAACTTAATCCTCAATGACTGCGTTCTTTTCTTGTGTGTGTGTATGTGGCACGCACTTAACAGTTGTAGGTCAGTGTGACAGAGGCTGTTGTTGTCGAGTGTGGTGGTCAGAGAAGGCAGCGCCCAGGTCGTGGAGGGTGAAGTGTGTGTGTAGGTGTGTGGAATGTTCTGCTGGGTCGCTGACATCAGTGCCGGTCAGCTTCAGACACAATCTAACTACTGTTCTTCACATTGAGAGGAGCGGCAGGGAGAATCAGAGCCTCACAGATTTCCCTTCTTCTTCTTTGGTGCCACTGAGTGTGTGTCGCACTGCTCTCCATCCTCACTAAAGCAGAGACACACATCACCTTTGTTGACGATTCTGGTGCCACAACTGATCTGACTAAGTTGGCTCGATTCAGTTCTAGTCTGAGCGAGTCACTGAAAAACTCAAGTAATCCAGCCTCGTGTAAATCTGTGGAAACTGATGAGGAATTCTCCAGCATTGAGCATTAAAGCTGGAGTTGATAACATTGGAGAAACCACAAAGAGTAAGCTTGATTTTCCTAGTATCCCACTGAAAAATCCCCTCCTCTCCCTTCAGGCCTCAGGCTCACTGACTGAATGCTGCTGGAGGATGGCTCGTGATGAGAAGGCAGATCTTTTAATGAATGCTTACATAAACAACTCTGTTAAATCCCACAATCATGTAAACACAAGCAAAATAGCCGTCACCAACAATAACCTTCGGTCTCCCCAGCCTGTCGGTTACTGCTCCGCGCTGTGGGCGTGTGCTTTGTCCTGCTGGGTTTGCTGCTATTGTTGGTATTCAAGCTAACATGTTAGCGTGTTAGCATTGGGAAACTGGGGCTACACTTTTCCGCCATTCTTGTGTGACTAACTCGCCAAAGCTTTAGCAGTATGTCTGCCTAGCCTTCTGGAAGACTCGAGCAGAGTGTACACAGATAGGCGGGTAGACAGGTTGACAGGCAGATAGGCCATCCAATCACTTCACTCATGGCAATGGAAATGATTGGATGGACTTATTACAGGCCAGCAGCAGTCACAGATACTGGATTTTTTTCAGTATTTTGCTGTCAGGTTCTAAAGAGGAGTTCAACAAATATGATAAGAAAAGCTTCTAAAATATATTATCTGCTGCGAGCTTTAAGGAAAGCTAATGAAGAAGGTGTGGGGCTGCCGTATCATGAGGCAGGACTTCATGACTTTATGACACCCAGACAAGAGACACTAAGCAAACAACATGTGTCAATAGCATCACAACCCTCTCTCTCTCTCTCTCTCTCTCTCTCACACACACACACACGCAGAAGGTCATGACCCTCCTTTGTGATGGCTCGTCCCCAGGACAGTGAAGAGTTTTGCGACAGGAGGCAGAGGTCTGCTCCTGTGGCTATCACCGTGTTTTCATTTTAAAATGTAGAATTTTTGCCATGTTTACACTCAGCATACTCATACTCAGCAGCATACTCAGCATTTCAGAACCCCCTCACTCAGAGACACTTTCAGAGTCTTATCGGTCACAATTTACCCTTCCCCGATTCATCAGGCCCGTATCACATGACCTTATTCTGGAAGAAATGAAATGCTGTCAGTTTGTTTAAATCTGTGAGCCTTGACTACCTGCAGCTAATTCTAAAACAGTGTTTTAAAATGAAATTTCTGCATTGAAACATCCGATTGAATATTTTATTTACTTATTGCCAAACATATTTGCTGACAGCTAAAACTATGATAATGTATATAATTTCTGTAATGTTCAGCAGGTTGACATATTGGTCAGGGTCTTTTCTGAAAGCAGCCAATTCAAAATGATTTCCTAGTAGGTTTTGTGGCCATACCCTGTGTAATTTTTCATTTTTAAGAAAAAAAAAAAAAGAAGTGTTATGAGAGTTATCTCAGTTCATTTAGTTGTATTTATTTTCTAAGCAGCCGCAAGAATTTCTTCGAAATAACATTTGAACTCAAGGTAACATTTCTTCATCATTCATTGATTTGAGATTTGAGAATTTAATAATGACTGAATCTTTATTCTTCATAAATGTTTAATTTCAATTTCATTCCCATAGTCATGCTCTGCTGACCTGCTGTGAACTGAACAAGTAAGACTTTAAGTTGCAGTAGCCATTAATAAGACTTAAGTGTACCAATTAAGCATTAGACTCATTTTACTTTCCTATGAAATTTACAATTAAGCACTAATATCTTTGTAGGAAATTACTAGAAACCATGGGACCTGTGAAACAGCCTGTGACTGGACTTTTCTGACATGGCCTTAAATGTGTTTTTATCTGACAGGACGCAGTGATTGTCTGCTGTATGGACTTCTGTTGAAGTAGCTTCAGGTTGGTTAGCAGCTCTTTAAGCCACCAATCAGGTTAAACACATTTGGATGAGGTCATGTTGCCTTATGCTTCTGTGCAGTATGCAGTACGAGTGAGTCTCAGCATCACTCCAAAGCACTGGCAGTGTCTTACAGCCAGGGGGAGAGAGAGAGAGGGGGGAGTAGGGACAGTGGGAGGGCAAAGCTCATTTGCATGAGAAGAGCTCCTCAGGCCAATGGCCAGAATGGATAGAGGGAATATCAGGATCCAACAGGAAGTGACGTGTCGGGTTACACTCTCCTCCCTCTTTTCCTCAGGCAAGAGAGAGAGAGAGAGAGAGAGAGATCAAGGGAGAAGGAAGGAGAGAGCGGGGTAGAAGTAAATGGGCCAAGCAGCAGTCTCATTCTTGCTGTGTGAGATCACGGAGCGTCAGAATGTGTCGGGATCCGCTCGACTACTGAAAACAAGACTGAACAAGACAGAGGGAGAGACACCGAGAAGAAAAGGGAGGGAGGACAGAAGGACATAGGAGGGAGGGAAGGAAGGAGGGTGGAGGAGGAGGTCTGGAGGAGTTTTGGGATCTTTTGGGATCTACTCTCCGCAAAGGATCTAGTTGGCAAAGTGTGTCACAGGGGCTGAGCTACAGCGGACTCACCACAGCCCCCTCACTGCAGCAGGGACAAAATGAACTATCTGGTGAGTGTGTGTGCATGCGTGAGGGAGAGATTTCAGTGTGTGCATGTAAAATCACTGCTTTTCAGTGTCTGTCTACTCCTTCATTCCCCGTGGTTTTAGTGTATGTGTGTGTTTTAGCAGGACCTGCTATACCCCAGCTGTGCATGGACTGTGGTGTGGAGGAAGGGAGGGGGGAGTTGAGTATGAAGAAAAGGAAAACGTGAAGGGGGAGGAGAGGGAAACTGGAGTTAACATTTTCTCTGCAGATGCCTACCTTTTGTTGGCTCTCAGCAGGGAGTGTGTGTATGCTTGTGCGTGTCTGTGTGTGTGGCGAAGGGTTTTAAGTCGTACACAGGTCGAGGAGACTTCAGCGTCCTGTGGAGGAATGTGGAGGGACAAAGTTGCTAAAAATTCCTCCTGTTTTTCTGAAGTACACTAGCTTTCTTGGTGTGTCTCGAAAGACTTTTAAAGCTAAATGCACCAGAAGACTCGTTGTCAGGCAATTGAGTATGACAAAAATAGAAACTATATGCTGCAAGACATGAGTAAAACATCAAAAATAAGCTGTGAAAAGAGGAAACGCGGCAGAAATGTGACATTTCTAGGTTGCATATCCGAGTACTTTCATAAGAACTTCTTTAAAGTTTGTCACTTGATGCCTATAATCCTCTTGAGAGCTTTCCTCACTGAACCCTAAAGATACACTGCGCATGTTTTCTTTTAAACTTTCTTCCCTGAATGCATCACTGCACAGAATCAGACCGCATAGCAGAGGTCCATAGTCCAGTTTATGGAAAGAAGTAAGGAAGAAAGAAAGACAGTGAGAGAGAGAGAAAGAAAGAGAGCGAGGGAGAGAGGGGAAGAGCCGTGGTCTGTCTTTCTGCTGACTCAGAGGAAAGTGGAGAAAAATGAAGATTTTATGGCCGGAGGACGGAGGGAGGCGATCAGTCGGCTGAAAGAGAAAAACGCTTCAGTAAAACAAGAGCAGAGAGAGAAGGGAAGCAGAGAGAGAGACTGGGACAAGATGATATGTGCAAGTATTGAATATGACATTGATCTAGTAAAGCGGAGAGAGACAGAAGGGAGTGGTGGACTGGGGGAGAGAATAATGGTTTGGAGAGGAGGGAGAGAAGAGTAGTCAGAAGGAAGGAAGGAATGGAAGGAGGAGAGGAGAGAAATAAAAAGAAAGTGGCAGCAACAGTCCTTCCCTGCCATTGTTTAAAAGCTTCTGCGTCAGTGTTGGCTGCCTGCTCATGTCATACCAGTGTGTGTGTGTGTGTGTGTGTGTGTGTGTGTGTGTGTGTGTGTGTGTGTGTGTGTGTGTGTGTGTGTGTGTGTGTGTGTGTGTGTGTGTGTGTGTGTGTGTGTGTGTGTGCGGGGGGGGGTAACTACACAGTCAGGAATGTGGCAGACAGTGAGATACTGTGGAGCAGATTGCCGTGTGTGTAACTAGTAATTACACGCCAGTAATTAGTGTGTAATTAATATAAAATAACATTCCGCTGTTGTGGAACTCGGCAGCCATGTCAAAGCTTTCCCATTGACTGCACAACACTACCATGTTGTGTCTGTGTGCGTTCAGATGTAATGTGGATTTATCAGTTTCAGTGCAAAGTAAACTGCTGAAATGTGGAAAGATAAAGCTCGTCCTGTCTGTCGTTATATTCGTAAAAGAAATGAAAGAAAAGCAGACAAACGGAGAAGACATGAAGATCAGTGATTTATTTTTTTATCCTTGAATTTTTTTGGGATGTTTTTCTGAACAAACGCTGTCACAACAGCAGCCATTGCTTTATAAGAAAGCAAATTATGTATTTTAAAATATTTATTAGTAGAGATCTCTCCCCAGGTAAAGATAAATCAGGCGTCAAAAGAATTGCTGAACCAAGCCGTCAGACCTGGACTTCATAGACCTGAATCCAGAGGTTCTGACTGGATTCTATGGCTTTTTAATACACTGTGATCACTCTGTGTGTGTCCTTGTCAGGTTAGCCTTGGGCCCAAAATCTCTTTCCTTCTTTATTTATGTGCCAAGTGCTGAAATAATTGTCCCCCCTCCTCATGAAAGCGCCCATGGTGCATGCATAAGCACATATGCTGCCTGAAGTTAGCTTTGTTTTTCACATCTCCAGTTCCCTCTGTAGCCTTTGCACTCCTACGCGCCTCTCCATCTAGGATCTCACCCAGATTGGCTGTTTCAGCATAAATGTCGCATATAACCAGCGCAAGCTGCTGGTTGGCGTCTGTTTTGGTGCAAGAAGACGCCACAGCTGCTGTTCTCACGGGATTTGCTGGGTTCCTGGTCGCTGGTTCAGTGTGTTGTCTGATGTATTTACTCCGACCATGCCAGTGGGTGGACACAGCCTTCATGTGTGGTTTGCCAGGTCTTTGTAGGTTTCAGCTGGTCTCCAGGTTCTTCCCAAGCTGAAGGAGACAAGCGGTGACACATAATCGGTCTCAGAAGTGAGGAGGAGTGAACAGGGCCGGGAAACAGTGCTGGTTTTAAATAGATGAAGAGGATTCCCCACATACCACGGAGGAGTGTGTGGGTATGTGTGCTAGAGGGAGATCGGGTTCACTCATTCATCCAGAGAAACAAGTTTCCCTGACTCTAACTTGATCCTGGCTAATTAAAACACATTGCTAATCTTGACTATTGACCTGTCAGATGGTTTAAATGTTATGAAAGGAGCTATCAGGTGGGCGTTGACAGCAGGAATACACTGATACACACTGTGTGTTCCCATTACGCTAACTGTGTTTGAGATGCAGCAGATAAGTATGCTCGGAAACACCAGCGTGCTAACAAAAATCGCTCGATTTATGAGTGCGATGTTGACGGACATGGTTGTCCCGCAACAAAACGCTCATTAGAAACCAGCTTGGAACTGCAAAGGTGATGCTGCAGTAGTGTATGATGAGCCCCAAGCCAAATATGTAATGAATATATTCTTGAAAAGGCTCAGTCATTTCCTAAAAGAGCTGCTTTCTGTAGTTTTTAGCAAATGTTACTCAAACAGGAGGGAATTGTGTATTTGTTGGGGGCTAATTTCAGTGGCAGATTGATCTACACTTGGTGCTCCAGTGAGTATTTGGGGCAGTGTATGTGGGATTGAGTCAAAATGCACTACAATATGTGTGTTCATGGTCATGAAGAAACGTGTCACCCAGTGCGACCATGAGGCTCATCAATGTGTTTGTCGTAGTTTTTGAAGAGCAAAACAAGCTCCTTGGATCGCTCTCGTTGCCCTTTGTTTTTGTATTATATGCATACACATCCTTGCCGTGCATGGCAATATAAATCTAAAGATATGAAGGATGGGGTTGGTGGTGGAGTCAGGTTTGTTGGTGGCCCTCATTGTGTCAGTGCACATTTCTTTGCCGATGTATTTCTCCTGACTCACCGGCTGAGTCATGGAGGCCTGGCTTACAGCAGGAAATCCCCTCTGTCTCCTGCATGACAAACACACACACATGCTCAACATCTCCAGCTCCCCCCCCAGGGTGTTCTGGCTATGGTGATTAGCCCTCCACCTCCATCTACCAAACCACACACATACAGATCCACCGAAAACAGTCGTTTTCACCCAGATCCCGACTGTACCTGACTGTTCATCCCACTACAGGAGCAGAAGTAGTCCAGAGGCGGACAGTCAGTCCTCAGTTCAGCCTCAGTGATCACACCGAACAGCTTCACAACGTCTGTGCCCGATGGTCTTCTCATACATCTGTATGGTAGATATTATCAAGCCTCTCCCTCTGGAGCTAACAGTGCCGCCGGACTCGCAATTCCCAGAATTCACCATGCTTCATGTCGTAATTCACTGCAGTAATGTACAAAGAAAGCAATGTGACAGAAAGCTGGCTTTATTACTGTTATTGTTATGCCTTGTGGCTGTGTCTTATCTTAAGAGCCTCGTTAAAGGCCGACAGAAGATGCTGCTTTTTTCCTGTCCAGTATGCTAGTTTTGAAAAGGTCTTTTCTCATGTGTGGAAATGGTGGAGAACAATCAGCATTTTCATCTCATCAGTGTGGTCACGGCCCAAACAGGAAAAGCACTTATTTAAATTGATTGATTAATTGATTGGTTTTAAGTGTCCTGCCGCCACATGGTGCTCAGCCCGTCTTGGCTTACAAGACAATGAGCAACAACAGCTGAGATGGTCACGAAACAGTCCAGAGTCTGTACTCGCTCAAAATTTCTTATGTAATTCAAAGTATTTGAGCCATTTTTTTTACTTTATTAGATAGCACAGAGCAGACAAAGGTGATAGGAAATCAGATGAAAGAGACAGACTTGAATATGAATCAAAGGTTTCAACCAGACGTGAATCAGAGACATTGCAATAAATACAGCATTCTTATTTTTCTGCTCCAAAAAGTTCCCAATAACCAGCAACGTGTGAAAAACTAGAACTGTTTCATCACATCAAGCCTCTTGAGTCTGTGAACTGTGAGCCACATAAGCGACCACAGTCGCTTTGACACATAAATGCTGCAGCGTCTATGAGACACGTTGAGATTTGGACCAGTGCTGAAAGACAAGGCCTTGTCCTGTTCTGGACTGACTCACAGCACACTGGTCATGGACTGCCCATTAGCGAGAACGTTGCCATGCAATTCAGCATTCTTAGCAGTCAGCCATCCTTTCCCAGAACGTGAAGAGTGAACCAGATGACATTTCTCCACTCATTAACAGCTCCGGTTGTTTTCCCAGCATGCTCGATTGTGCTGTTTTTTGCAGTGAATACTGCCAGTGCACATTTTTCAGCTGCTGATTTGTCCAGAGATGCACTGAAGGCGGCGCAGTGGCTCAGTAGTTAACGCTGTCAGGTCACAGCAAGAGAGCATCCTGGCCTGAATGCCTCATGTGGGTGTCTTTTTACAGTCACGATTAACTCTTACCTAAAAATGGAAGCAGTTTTCTGATGTGTTAACACAAGAATCTACGCTCAAATATCCTTTCAGCTGCTTCTCGTGACATGATGAGATACCGCTGAAAACTGGACCTTTTAGCTTTGATTATTTTACACATTCTGAGGTCAAGAATTAAACTCCGTGCTTAACTACAGTGTTTGGCTGGTTAAATATTGGCCAGATTTGCCAGAAAATCCTCCAGCTTGGGCACGAAATATCAGGTTTCAGTGTCTGATTTGCATTTTTTTTTTTTTTTTTTTCTTACAAATGAGCAAAGCAGAAACACAAGTGGTAGATCCAGCAGCGTAGTTTTCCTGCTGCGTGGGACAGTTTTGGATCTGGAGAGATATGCAGGCACTAGGTGACACTCATCCTTTACAGATACCATGAAACTACTTTCATCTCAAAATCTCTGCAGGCACAAATGAATAGAAATTCATTGCCATTTTGTGGCTCAACTGTCTTAATTTTTCAAGCTTTGGGGAGAGGCTGCATACTTCAAATGAAGTGATTTGACCTGCAAAGCATTAATATAAAGTCAGATTGAGGAAAACATGCAGCATCTCTTCAGCCTAGTGAGAATCAAACTCAGCTGTTGTGCCTCTTAAATTGACTGATGTCATGCACGTTTCACTTGAATCCTAACATGAAGCCTTCAGGGACATTTAAAGTATTTGATTAAAGGCACGTCTTCAGTAGTGATGGTAAAAAGTACAAACTTACGGTATTAATGTGCGTTGGATGCTCAGGCTAAAGCTTTCCAGCTGACGATTCAGAACTAGAGTGTGTGATGTCTAACTTTATCTTATGCTCCTGCCTCCACTATACGGCCTTATTTTTTGGCCTTGGTTTCACAGTACAGTAGAGTACGGTTAGCAGACAAACAGCATGCTATGAATCACTGGATGTTTTTCCCCACTGCTCAGTGCTGAATCATAGAGTCAACACTGCAGTCTCAGCTGCAGCTTTCTCAACAGATTTATGTGAGTGATCAAAGTGTCACAGTTCACCAGTGTGGAGATTTATGCCCCTGTGGTTGTGAAACCATTTTAAACCAGACACCTTTGGTTTGCTGTTTTCCCCCGTCTTTCTGCAGAGATGTAGACTTGCAAAATATTAATGCTTTCCCTGCAGCTTCATGCCACGGTGGTTTGGAGCTTGTGTGTTTTGAACATTGTTTTCCCGTGTGGAGATGAAGGCTCCAGCTCTTCATCATAAGCGTGTTTTGATCAGAGGAATAAGGACTGCAGTCTGTCAGTCACACACACACACACACACACACACACACACACACACACAGTGATCAGAGGGTGTGTCACAGGTTGTAGCTCACGTCTCTGCTACGTGTGTAAGTGCAGGTTAGTGAAGCCCTTAAACACAGGTGTGGGCAGCTCTGTGGGCATGCATGCAGATCTCCTGTTGTGGATTGCACATACTAATTTCAGAAGGTGCTGGGTCACGCCTTCACCTTGTGAATGGAACCTGGCTAGCCAAGCAGCTAACGGCTAAGAAAACAACAACCCCACCTGCTTTTTTGCAGCTGATCGAATAGATAATGAGCTAAAATCCCGCTGGTGGATTTTGATAACGTGCTTGTTAACGCGGGTTCCAGACCTCGAATCACTGCACACAGACAGACGTAGCGTTATTACACTGTTGTTATAAGTCGACTACTAACAACTGTTAAACGAACACATTTATTTGATCAATGTGGAAAACGTTAAATGGCCCCCCCACACAGCTTCTGAGTCGACAGAAAATGACATCAGCAGGTTGGATGGGCTACATCAGTCACTATTGATTGGTTAGAGCGAAGTAACATACCGCCTCCCCTGTTCCCTGATAGAAATTGGCTAACATGGTCATGATGTCAGGCTAAATGAATGAAGTGAAACACAATGACAACTCAGTAATTAATAATAAATAACAATAAAAACCATAAATATCGGTGGTTGGTGGGACTGTGTGCTTTCTTTCACTGGGACAAAATAACTTAAGTTAGTTTTTAAGTCGCAAATTTACAAAGAAAGAAAGTCAAATCTCATCAATATGAGAAGCAGTTCTACTCGTGTTCAGATATTCTGAATCTCCACCCTCATTTTCTCGCGGTTGTTTGTAAGGAGGAGCTGCTTTGAATGAGCCAACTATCTGTGTGCATCTGTGTGTGTGTGTACTGTATGTGTGTGTCTGGCAGCTATTCATAAGTTCCTATCAGGGTTGTCTGTCAACAGGTTAAGCAACACTGAGGTCACGCCTCTGTGAGTCTACGCTGTGCTTCAGGCTATACAATCCCCGCTGTTGTTTCTGCTGTTAGTCACAGCCTGAAGGCAGAATTCTTCAGCGTGGATCATCACTCGTCAAAGCTGCTGCCTTAACCAGCACCGAGCGGAGCACGTAGAGCTATTTGGAAAATCCAGAGTTTGTTGTATTTTCAGCCAAAAAATACAAGAAATTGTGCTAAAAAATGTAAAAATTCACAGCACCCAGAGTGAAACAAAATAAGGCCGACGGCTTCACACATTATTGCGTCCAGAGAGCAGTAAGTACTTTTAGCTCAGAAGTGATGGGTGGCTAATACAGAGCTCTCTGCATGTACGCTACACGTCAGTGTCCTGCAGCTCCACCTCAGTGCTTCACTGGGTGGAGGATTCTTTCTGCTGTTGTACAGATCAGCCATGCACTCACAACTATTTCTCAAGAACGGTCTGACATGCCAAGACAGGAAAAAGGGGGGGCAGGGGGGGTCTGAAGGAGAAAGAGGTGGCTTGGCGAGAGAGAGAAAGAGGAGGGTGGAGGGAAAAAGAGAGAGACACAAAGAAAGGAAGGAAAAAGAGAATCGCTATGCTTTTATTTGTCGGTTTCTCATTTATGATGAAAAGTAAGAATCTGTATTTTGTGTCTGTTTGTGTGTGTGTGTGTGTGTGTGTGTGTGTGTGTGTGTGTGTGTGTGTGTGTGTCTGTGCGTGTGTGTGTGTGTGCGCCTTTGTGTGTATGTGTTGTGACACCTCTGGAATGTGAAGTAATAGGAGAGTTGTGTGTTTGCATGTGAAGGCTGTGGAATGCTGTAGTAGGAGTGTGTGTGTGTGTGTGTGTGTGTGTGTGTGTGTGTGTGTGTGTGTGTATGTGTGTGCGCGCGCAGTAGAGAGAGAAAGATTGGCCCAGGCTCACCTCAGCAATAGCAGGGACACAGAAACACACGCCCACACCTCAGCAGTAGTATCTGTAGCGTCTGGATTACTGAAAAACTCTGGAAAATCAGTTACAACCAAAGAGAAAATGTTTTCGCAGAGGATCCATATCTGCATATTTCAAGTCCACCCAACCAAATCCAAACAGAGCAGAGTCAGCACAGGACTGCACACAGGGGGACTCCATGACCCTCACTCTTTGTTTGGCGTCTTTCCATAATGTTTTCCATAATCAGACAGCGGTCACTAATCACATTCAGCGTCACTTGTGGACTGTTTTTGTTCTTTGGTTGGATTTCAAAAGTCAAAATTCAGAGAAAGATCTCAGATTTCTTAGAAATGAGGAGTCCAATTAAAGTTCAGTCAAGCAACAGAAAATCAACCAAAAACAGTCATTAAGAAGCCACACTGTGCATCTGAACATTGTTCATTTATTGACAATGTTACCCAGTGTGTCTGAATTTGGGTTTGAGGAGATTTGGTTTAAATAAGACGGAGCAGCCGTGAAGACGTGGAATATTTCACTCAGTGGAAACATCGCATCGCTTTAAATGAAGAGCTGCGACCGAGCCGAAGCACAGCATGTGTGATATGTCGCTGTCAGACTGTGAGACAGCGGAAAAGATCAGTGAAACAACCTTAAGCTACCTTAATGGGAGGACAGGGGAAAACTGTAATGTTTTAATATGCCACAGTTTTGATATTCAGATAATAGTTTCAGTCCAGTGTGTGCAGTGTGAGCTTTATTCACTGGTTTCCTCTGTTTCATGTCTTTGTAAACTGAGTATTTGCAGTGTTACAGTGTGTGAGACAAACAGTCAACCGGGCAGAATTCGATTGAGAAGAAACGAAAGCAAAACACAGCACAGTTCACACACATGCAATCCCCCTCTGCTGCTCCTGTGTCATGTGGAGTCTTGTCCATCTTGTCATGTTTAACACCATCTTTACACACACACACACACACATTTGGCCACATGGGCTGTTGTCCCTGCAGAGGGATCTCCTGCACACTGCTTGTTTGTTAATGACTGTTTTCTGTCTTGTGTGTGGGGAGACAGAGAGTCTTGTGTGTTTTTACTTTGTCCTTATACCTCATTGCTTGTCAGCGCGAGCGCAAATAGTGTGCTACATTTTTTATTTAACGATAAACAAACCGAATAAACTCACAAAACGTCAAGAAAGGATGTTTTTCTATCTGGGGTGAGCTGTTTTATTCAGTTGCCTGTTGGTGGTTTAACGTCTCAGTGGCAAGCAGTTACGCAGTGTGCTGTATGTGTGTGGGGCTTTTATTGTGAAAGGTAGAAAAACAGAAGAGTGGATCTTTAACGGGCTTGGCAATGCTGGAAGGTGTTAAGAGTCATGTCTTTGTCATCTGAATTCAAGTCTCTGCCTTTTGTTGAACTCAGTCGAGCTTAAGAAGCTTAAGAAACAAAATAAAACTCACCAAAACTGTCTTGGTTTGTTTTTCCACTGTGTCATCACCAGCTCTCGTTGTAGTAAGTAAATCCTTAATTCACAGAGTCAGATGTGAAAATGTTCAGGCTCTCGACCGTTTGTCCCCGCTGTCTCCTCACTTTCAGACAGACAGACCTTCAAAGGGCCGTTTGAGGGATAAGACTTGGTGTCAAAGATCAGATTAGACTTAGTTCAGGTTATGGTGAGGGCATGAGTTAGACACACCGGCGTGATGGTTAAGGTTCGGTTGGGAAGGCATTATGTCTGTGAGTGTCCCCAGAGGGTATAAGTACAAATGTGAGAGGATTTCCCTGATCTTTCACATTAATCATTTGAGGCAGAGTGATGCCTCTGACCAGATCAGTGCTAATCTGGTTTTAGCTGTACTTTGACTCTTTTTTTTTCTGGCTGCGGTTGTGCCCAGCTTATAGCAGAGACTGGTGATGTTGATGCTGGTCGGCCATTCTGTCCAGTGCCACCCTCAAGATAAAATCCTAGCATTTCAGACAAGATATGTTTGATGTTCATTGCTGGAGACTTTCATGCTCTCAAGGGATGAACCCTTTAGATTTTATGACCTCATGATCGTTCTTCTAGAGCCACCATCAGCATGAATTTTTACAGCTTTAGCCCCACTGGTAAGTCTCTCAGCACAGCAGAATGATCAGTGCAGTCGTTACGTCCATCCCTTTGCAGCCAGATTGCCTCACAGACTCACAGAGAGTATGAATGAATAAGAAACGGTTTATTGGCTGGTTTCAGGGGATGAAGGTGGATGAGGGGAAAATCCGGCAGGCGAAGGCAGAGGAGAAGAGGGAGGCTGGTGGCTGAGCGGAGGTGAAGGCTGGATGTGACGTGGCTGAGCGAGGAAAGAGCAGACAGGCAGGCAGTGATCCTGTGGCACTGACAAACAGTTAAAAGCGAACTAACGCACCAGAGATAAGTTGAATGCACAATTTAAAGAGATGTAAGATGTAATCTGACACTTCGGCTACAACGAAGATTTAACCTTGAGTGGCAGGAGAACAGGGGTTGATGAGTGGAGGAGCGCCACACCCACAGCACAGACAGACAGACAGACAGACAGACAGACAGACAGACAGAGAAGGACAGGAGATCGAAGGACAGCAGCTTGCACAAGAGACACAAGCAATAACTTGACACATGAAAATGCAGTTTATTTTTTCGGGGTTTTTTTCCAGTATTTGCTTTTTTCTTTTAAAATCATTGAAATTAAATGAACTCAAAGGGGATTATCGCTCTTTGGTTGACCTGCTCACAGCTCCAAACAGAGGCTACGTGATGAGGAGTCGTGAGGAGACGCTGTTTGGATTTAAAGAGCTACAAACCAAAAAGGCTTGGAACCAGTGATCTAGGCACATCTGGCTTAACGGGGGCCGGTATCTTCATCAGAAGTGCTGAGCAGGTGGTCAGAAACGTTTCCTCTGTCTGTCTGTCTGATGTCTGATCGGGGGAGGCTGTGTCCGACCGTTTCTGAAACTTCCAAACATGAAAATGCAACATTCACACCCACCTCACGCTGTGATCGGTCGGCTCTTTGGATGTGAGAGTAAGCTGGTGCGGACATCTTTCACACCTCTCTTTTTCATTTGTTACACAACACATTAAGATGGTATCGTTTTCTCTCCATTTCAGACTAAAATGTTGTTTTTCTCCTCCCAAAATCGAGCTTTCTACTTGGTATGAATCTCAAGATGCCAGCTTGGTGTTTCAATGTACAACACTGAAACACCAAGCTGTACAGCGACAACCTGTAGTCGCCTCTAGCTTCCTCTGTGATCAGTCATTTTAAATGGCAATATAGCCAAATACAGTATATCGCCGTTAACCTGTATTTATGTTGCGGTTATGGCGTAACTATTTTATCAGCACGGTGCAGCAGCTTGGAGATGACTGCTGGTTAACATGTAGTGTTTATGTGCTGCAAGTGAGAGCTGTTTGACCTCAGGAGAGCTGGAAGATGGACAGAGCAGGCGACCAATGAGAGAGGAGAAAGAGTGTCCGCATGGACTGAATAGATGGAGACACATGGGGGGAGTGCCATGAAGTGCCTTTTTTCTGTTTTGCTTTCTGCAGTGTGGTGAATAGGGTCATACACACACACACACACACACACACACACACACACACACACACACACACACACACACACACACACACACACACACACACACACAGAGCCTCTTTGTGGCAGGCTAGTATTTGTCCCCAGGGGTCAAATAGGAGGCAAGAGACAAAGGACATTAAGCTGTGCACACACACACACACACACACACACACACACACACACACACACACACACACACACACACTCACTCACACAGATGAGTGACCTGTCTATACTGGGCTCAGTCAACCAGCTGTTCACATTACCTCCTCTTCAGTGAACATCTCTCCCCTTCTCTCTCCTTGATAGCCTTTGGAGTCACTTCACTGACAGGTTTTATTACGGTTTGCACAAACACACCAGACCAGTGTTTTCGCATGTTTTTACCCATTCTCTTACATATCATATCGCATAAATATCTGCCAACTAAAGCATTTTCCAAAGCATTTCCCGAATGCTGATTTATCACATTCATGAGTGAATTGTTCCATCAGTAACACATCAGAAAATACTGATCACAGTTTCAGAGCTCAAGGTCATCTGCAAAAGTCTCTGTCTGACCAACAGTCCAAAACCCAAAGATATCCACTTTGCAATGATATGAAACAGAAAAGCAGCCAAATGGTCAGGATTTTCCATGATACACTGAATAACTGTTTCAGCATCACACACGGTTGTGTTGTAGCTTACCTTTTGAGGTAGCCACACAGTGAACACCATGCTGATGTTAGTTATGCTGAATGGCTGGTCCCAAAAGAAATCAGCTGAAAAGGCTGTTTTAAAGGGTCATTATGACCTGAGCTAACAATAACCCCTTAATTTGTTCTAATAGCAGAAAATTTGTGTGTGTGTTGCTAATCAGGCATTTTCATACGAATTTGAGCAAAACTCCCAGCTGGAGACATATCATACATGCCAGACAGACATGCTTCCTACTTCCGGCCTGTAAAACTGGTGCATTAAGGTGTCAGATTTGATGTAAAATCAAATTAAGTCTCTATAAATGATTCGAATATATACTGCTTGTACTGCTTTGGGGGGTATTTCTAAGTGTTCAATCAGCAATCAGATGTTCAATCAGGAGCTTCGGTCCCAGTGCTTCGTTTAACTCTCAGCCCTTTAAACTTCCTCTTTTGTCAGTCTGCTCTCTTTCATCGCCCTGACGAGACGACACTATTGAAGCTTTGGCGTCGCTCAGCAGCAGCTGGTTGTCCCGGCAATGGTTGTCGTGGTCACATGGCATTTTTGGGGCCTGTTGCTGCTGGGATTCATCCTGCGGGGTCTGAGTAATGTGATTAGCCACCACTGTGTTCTCATTTCTCCACACTCCTAGGCTGCTTCTGCAGAGTGGATGTACAAGTGTCTACTTGATGGCTTTCTCACGCTGATTAACAGACAAGGATGGTTGAGGGCTTCCAGCCATGGTTTCCATTATCCGCCAAGTATTGTAGTTTTTACCGGCAAAATCTGTGGAAGTCCGACATATTTAAATGTCTCTGATCATAATGTCCAGTGAAAATAGTTCCCTCTGAGCACAATTTGAATGGGTTAAAACTGAAAATGAATCTTTTTCATGACTGCGTTGGCTATAGGCTAACCTGCTATAAATGAAACAACCATTACATTTGTCTCATCGCTGCTTCACTTTGATTAAAGGTGTTCTCTGAACCAGCAGCAGAGACTTGAAACTGTGGATTTAGCACACAAAGTGCTTAATTCATGTTTGCTGCCATGATATAGTACCTTTAAAATTTACAGAATGTCAGGTAGTACCCTTAAGAAACCATTTACTTCACCTTTTTTACTGTCTTACTGTGCATTGGTCTGTTGGTCAGTCCAACACTTTAGTAGCTGGATCAATATTAAATTCCGATGATGCTCAGTCTCCCAAAAGGATCAATCCTGGTGTTTTTGGCAACCCGGACTTACAGTACACACACTGTGACCTGAGTGACCCTCAGTGAAAGACATTTGAGACTACACATTGCTGACCACAAGTCAAAGCATCCACTGTGTCTGGCTTGTGTGCAGCGTTGCCTTGTGTTGTTGCCTGCAGGTGGAAAATTAAACTGTGTCCTTGAAGTCTTCACGGATATGAAAATTTGGACCTGATCCAAAATGGAGCCACTGAAAACCTTCCATTAAAAAAACAAAACAGTCCTTTGGGACAGTTCAAACAAATCACAGCTCAATTGTGAAACAAAAGTCAGTGAGTTAGTCACAGTAAAGCATTCTTAAAAAATAAAATGACCATGATATTGGTATTTAGGCCACCACAGTACACGAACATTAGAAGAAAAAGAAAGAAAGATAAAGAAAACAATCATCCTTGGATCATTTATTCACCGTTTCTGCTGGTTTGAGTCGACCAAATTAGAAGCCTCTACTCACAAAGGCACATCCTGGATCCAATAACATGTCACCATGACATGACCTGACGCCAGCCATACTGATGTTTGATCTGTTGATCTGCAGGTTTCAGGCAACAGTCAGGAGTGAGAGGATGTTTAGAAGACTTCTGAGAGAAAGTGCATCAGCTGGAGCCTTGTATTCAGGCAGAAAACCAATAAATGAGTCAAACCTGGGTTCCACATGATGCTGTTCAGTCATTCAGGTGTAGAATTTAATCCGCAACCACAGAAATATTTAGCAAGAGCAGGCATGTGCTTTACAGAGAGGTGCAGAAGCTGAGCACAAAGAAAGGAAACAAATGGAAATGTGACTGTGTGTTCTCTAGCCTCTTTCTCCCTCTGTGTTTTATACAAGTCTGCTATCTTTCCTGCAGTCACCTCTGTGTGTTGCCACAACATATTCACATCCAATGTGCTGTGGGTTTGATGTTGACACACGTCCACACTGCTGGAGAGAAACTGGGAGAAGAATCTTAGTCAGTTGAAATGTTTGAGTAAAGAATAAATTATTCGTATTACAAATCTGATCAGATATTCAACTAACCCATTTGTTGACGGTTTTACTGGGTGCTGCAGACACATTATGCTTCCAAAAAAAAAAAAAACAAGCCAAAAATCCAAATCACAGTTTGAAAGAAAGTTATTTTAAAAATGGCAAAGGTTGTGATTTCAATCATATTATTAACTAACAGCCTGTAAATAAGTTGGTGTAGGTGAAGTCGGCAACCATCAATTTCTCCTGTGAAGAAAACTGTTCTGTCAGCCACAAATTAGCCAGTAGATCACTTTGCAGTAGCTAGGTGTTCATTGAATGACTGGCAGCTAGTAGTCCACTTTCATCACTGAAGGAAGTTGAAAATTTCCAGCTAATTGGTTTAAGATCCTGTACCTGAACTACAAGCAGCCATCATCAACTAAATAATTTTACATGCCTCGTTTCTTTCATATGGAAACAAGTTTATTATGTGTACAAATTTTCCATCTTTTAATAAGTATAGATTACAATTTGACAGATATTAATGCAATTTAAATTAAGGCCACAATGTTTGCCAGAAAAATGACAATTTTGTTTTAGGACTGAAGAAGAAATTGCTCGTGTGTGCTATGAGACATAATTTAAACTAACTGGAATGTACTGTAATCACCATGATTCAGTCTCATTATTAAACTGAGCAACTAATGTGTCTCTGAAACGACTGATTGGACAAAGCTGAGCAGGATTCACAAAGAGACAGAAATAGAGAGCATGAGAACCTCATCGGGGTGATTCGAAGACCTCAGGGTCAAGTCACTGACTCATCGTCCGAGCAGGGGGGTGTGTGAATCATCCCCACTGCACTTCCTGTTTCTCTCAAAACTGGAATGGACTACAGAGGGGGATTTCTGTGTTCTGTGTGTGAGAGAGTGTGAGTGTGTGTGGGCATGGATGTGAGAGAGAGTGACCTCAGTCTGGCCTCAGTAGCTGTGTTCATTTCTCTGTCAGGACTTGTGAGAGAAAGAGCAGAGAGCAGACAGAGAGGTACATTCATCATCCACTCAGCAGCGGCTCTGGAGTGTGTGCACATACAGTACACTCTGAATGATGCTGGAGAAATCCAGAGAGACAATAACACACAGAAGGAGATAAGGCACATACAGTGTATCTGAATGTGTATCACTGACTCCATGTCAGAGTAACCCAGCTGTTTGATAAAGGAAACAAATGGTGACGCTAACAGTAAAGTCCTCGCTGAGGCTCTTGACAGATACAAACAACTGACAAATCTGGCTTGTAAGTGTGAATCAGGACAAATGTAGAATGGTAAGAAGAAGACATGAGGAGGTATTGCAGCATTATGGAGGGAGCTGCTTGGAGCTTTGATGTCTGCGTCACTCTGACTGAAAAATGGTCTGTCAGAGAGCAAAAGAGACCAGGTTGTCACTTGACGCCAGCATGGGGTCTAAATGCTTCAAAGGTGAGAGCTGGCGCTGAAAAGCAAACAGCAGGAAGTTCAGTTTTCAAGAGGAATGTTTGTTGAAATATATTGAAACTTTGGAATACTTTTAATGTCAAATTTATCAGAAGACAGGTGCAATTAAGAATAGGTTTTATTCAGTGTTTGAAGCGGTATCAAAGGTTTGGTCTCAGCAGGGAAAAAATAAACAACACTTTTTTGAAGGGAGTTTTGTGACTCTCTCCCTGAACAATAATAGAGCATACCATAGTTAGTGTTGAGCAGCGTTAGTAATGTTTTGGATTGAAAATAAGCTGACAGTCCTACCTGTTTGTTATTTTTTGGAAATCTGGTCAACATAACATTTTAAACCAGTTAAAAATAAATGTAAATAAACACCAGGCTGAAGGTCACCAGTGTTTTACTGACTTCTGTTGGGTATGGTATCAAGGGTGCTCTGTTGCACCTGTAAGCACACCTGACAGTGATGTCACAGTGTCCTGAGTCACCCCAGAGCACACTTTGATATCACCGCTGCAAGGTGAGAAGTTAAGCCACTGCTGGTCAGCAGAAACAAGATGCTGCTGTTAACTCCTCTATAAACGTCAGTAAAATGCAACCTGGGTGCATTCACTGACCTGTGACACAGCTAATGTCTTATTCTGTCCAGAGTATCTGTTCATCTTGATTCATAGTATTCAGCACTCACTCTGGACTGTTGCAGTGATGAAGCCATTCAGATGTATCATACCATTAGACAGTTTGTTGTGCCGCCATTTCATATTGATCAAAAATCAAACTGCTGCATTCAAAATGTCTCCTGCCTCACTGAAAAGTCCATTCTCACTCTATGTTTTCTATTTCCACATCACACTTTAAGTCACATACTGGCCCACAATTGGTTCCCAACGAGCTGTGATGTCACAAAGCTCCACTGGTATGTTAAACTGAGATTAAAGGTGAGCACAGAGGAACTTTCCCCCTTCAGCTGATGAAAGTGAAAACAGCCTTCTCGTGTCAAATCCTGCACATCCATCATTCTGCACAGCGAAGCTGAAGCGTGGAAGTGATGGCATGAGAGGCGAAGCACTTTGACTGGAGGGACTTTAACTGCAGTATAAGATGACAAGTCAGACTGAGGAGAAGCGGGTACCTTGAAACGCAGTCTGACTTTTGATCACAGTAACTGAATATCACATAATTGTGGAGGAGTGTGTTAACCCAGCCAGTGAAGTTGATGAAGTGAGTATCGTATGGTCGAGTGTCTTTCTCTGAAGCCATGCACAGGCCTTCAGTGCAGCCAAGAAAAGTTCAACAATAAATCTAGAAGCCAATTACATGGCCTCATTTAAATGGGCAGCGCTTTGTGCTTAGGTTGGTATGCATGTGCGTGTGTGTGTGTGTATGTGCAGAGCTGGCCTGGGCCCAGTACGGGCTGTACCAGCCTGTGATAGTCAGGGTGGAACTCAGACACACAGAGAGGGAGGAGAGCAGGCCGAGTTCAGACGTGGATGACAAATATTGGTTTAGTTTCAAAGAGTTCCAGAGGGACTGAGGGGAGGTGTTTCTGTTTGCACACTGGGTTTCCACACAGATGGCCGAGTGTGTGCGCATGTGTGTTGGTATGATTCAACCAAAATGGAGTCGTAACAGAATTCTGCCAAATAACTATAACTTTCTGTTTCCCTTACTAAACATTACCTTTCCCATTGTGTAGAATCTGAAACTGACCCGAGCGTGATTGTGCTGCTGATGTGTGTGGATTTGCTGTTGCTGTGGGGACAGTGAACGGTTTATTATGTATGAAAACTTAAACAGTCTCTATTCTGTCTGCTGAATGTAGAAAAATGACAGATCCGATCAGATATGAAACACACTCATTTATAGAGCTGTGGCTGTAGTTATGGTTTTATGCTGGGTTTTCTCAGATTCGACCCCGCACTTTATCTGTGATCAAACAGTGAGAGCGGCTCAGTGTCCTTGTACTTTGCCCTCTCTTTGGCGGCATGGTAACGCATGTAACAGCATGTCATTTATGAAAATGAATGATAATAGGGCTAAGTGCTCAGGCTGCTGTCCTGATTATGGGCACAGCTGTTGCTAGGATTTTTCAGTTTTTCCTCACATGTAAATGTTTATCAAAGCTGCTGTGTTCCAGATCCACACTATATACACGTTCTGCGCACATTTGGAGTGTGCTGTGTGTTCACTCGTACTGTTCTTAAAAAAGGGGGTGTGCATCAGAAATTTGACCTTTAATGTGCCACACAAAGGAAGTAGAGGAACTACTCACAGCGGCAATAAATTAAGACATACTGTATCGTTGGTGGTGGTAAGGCAGGAAGGAAGATCTTGGAAAATAAGTATAAAATCCTGCTCCTCTAACCATAAGCAGAGTTAAACATAATGGTTGTAGATCAGAAAACGTGTGAAAATCGTGGACCACAGGTTTCTCCAGAGACATTAAGGCTTTGGTGAGACAACACTCACCACCACCACCTTTTTAAGTAATAGGAGAAAGAAAATCCTAATACGGTTTGGAGGAAGCCTTGGTGGAGAAATCATCTGTCCACTGCACTTTGCAGAGATGATTTTAATTTGACTGAATTTGACAAAATGTAGTTTTTCAGGATTTTCAAAACTTAAGGCTGCAGCAAATACAGTTTGATGAATCAAAGCAACTTTCCCACACTGCAAGTTGGACAACCATCATATTTATGGCTCATTCCTAAATCAGTCATCAAGGCTGTAATTTGTTATGACTGTCAGTCATGTGATGTACCTGTGCAGAGACCAAAAAATGCTAAACATAAGTGATGAGGAAACTTTGAATAGACAGCTCTAAACCACATAACAAGCTGTTTCTCTTAACTGTGTTTCTCTGCATGTCCTCTTGTTCTACACAGTAACAACCCACAGAGTGACAAACATCTTACAAACCAGCCTTGGGGACAACAAGGTTCACTGCTGCCTTGTTTTATGTAACAGTTGATGAGAACGTGAACCGATACGAGTATGGTCAGTGTGTTTTTCCAGTTTTTCTTACGTGTTTCTGTCTTCCTTCTACAGAACGTGTTGGCCAAGGCGTTGTATGACAACGTGGCAGAGTCCCCAGATGAGCTGTCTTTCCGCAAGGGTGACATCATGACGGTGTTGGAGCGTGACACACAGGGATTGGACGGCTGGTGGCTCTGCTCCCTCCACGGTCGCCAGGGCATTGTCCCCGGCAACCGTCTCAAGATCCTGGTGGGCATGTACGACAGTAAGCAGCAGCAACAGGCCACGCCTTCCACGCCAGATCTAGCCGCTTCCTGTCCTGTGTCCCTGGTCCAGCGGCCCCTCCCCCCGCTGAGTGCTTATGCCCAACCAACACCTGCTGCATCATCTGCTGCCATCGCGACTTCTTCTTCTGGGTTTGCCAACAAACCCCTCCCCTCAACCCAGTACACATCTATGCACCCAGCCTATTCCACCCCCTGCCCCGCACAGCCCAACCCTGACTCTGTCTACATGATGCCCCCCTCTCACGGCCCTAAACCAAGCCCCCAAAGTCTGTACCAGGTCCCCTCTGGCCCAGTTGGACCCCCTCCACAGGCCCAGCCAGGACCCCCCAGCAAAGCCCCAGCTCTAGCCCAGAGACAGTACCAGCTGCCTGGGCAAGACATCTACCAAGTGCCCCCTTCTGTAGGCCCAGGGCCAGGGCAGGGAGCAGCCCCACCCGGGGGGACAGGAGCTGGGCAGGATGTGTACCAGGTGCCCCCCTCCCTAGATAAGAGGAACTGGGAGGGCAGCAATAAGCCACTGGGCAAGGTAAGGAAGGAAGGAAGGATTTGATTTTTTTAAAGGTACATTACTGGATGGATATACTCTTAGTTTACGGAAACTGAAAGGAAAGGAGGCGAGGACGAAAGCAAGGCACCAAGAAAGAGAGCTTTAACTGGGCGAGCAACATAAAGGAAAGAAGAATGACGTATAGAGACAGTATATATTGCTGATGTCAGTTCAAGATGAAAATCTTGAAGCGACACATGACAGTACAACATTTAGTTTCATTGCCTTTGTATCACACACACACACACACACACACACACACACACACACACGCACACACACTTCCGGCTATTGTCACTGTTTGTGTTTGCTGGTGTGTCTATTTTTTGTCAAACCAAAATCTCAAGGTTGTTCTTTGTGGTGTGAGATGAGGTTTGCAGATATTTGGCTGTTATGTGGATATCAGTTTCATCATTGGGTGTCATCCATTCAGTATCATCTGCAATCATGTATTACAGAGTTTTCGTGAAGGTGCGGTCATTTGCCTTGAGAGTACAGCTAACGCTAAATGGACTTTTTTTATTCTTGGTCTCAGTGGAGAGTTTGGCTGATCAGGGACATTCAGAGTATTCGGTACAGGTAATGAGACCTGAAAGCTTTGCATTGCACACTGGTGATGTAGAAAGGTGGTTTACCTGCTGACCACAACTATAGTATAGCCCTTATCAGACATGGAGTACCGAACATTTGTAATGTGGAGATCAAGAATCTTTTATTTTAGGGTGCTGATGAACTTCTCTCCAGCCTGGTCCTTCACAGGACCCCCCTTTGGGTCATACAGCAAGCTCTGTAAAGACCCCTTGAGGACATTAAAGAAGAGTTAGTGACAGATGGAGAGGATGGGAACTCTTGTCCCTTCTGTTGGTCACCTGAATGTCAAATTACCTTGCATACACTTGAAAAGCTCTCTATGAATCACCCACATTTCAATTTCTCATTCCTAGTTTACACAGATTCCAGTGAAGTAGGCCGCTGTGCCATACTGGTTCAAAGGAGTACCTGGGAATAGAGAAATCATGGCTCATGACAGTCATAGTCTCTACCTTGCATGTCAGAAAGGGGCCTATTTGTGAGCTGTCCTGTTATAAACTTTTAAAAGACACCTGCCAGCCAGTCAGAAATTAGTATTTGGGGAGAAGGATAAAGAAAATTGCAGTTATATAACTGATAAAAAAAAAAAACATGGAAAAGCTTCAAAATTATTGTCCTTGTGATAGAATCCCATAGTGGCTTTTTACCTTAATGAATCTAAGTCTTCACGCTCCGCATCACAGTGCCCCGCCGGACTGAAACAACCTGCTGAACAGTTCCACTTGATGAGAGAGACAAGACAAGAAAAATAATAAGCAGCTGAGAGACAGACAAAGTAGAGAAGGGAGAAGGACAAGACAACACGGACAACAAAAGCAGGAAAAACACTGGCAGAACAAACAGTAGGCTGTGTGTGCTTGCGTGTACGTGTACGTGTGCGTGTGTGTGAGGACCAGTGAAATAATAAGATTGTTAATAATTCAGCGCTGATCTTGTGGTTGGGTGAGTAAGCACTTTACTGTGCCAGCAGGTGACAAGCTGTGTGTGCGTGAGTGCGTGCATGCATGCATGCATTTGTGTGTGCGTTCGAGTGTGTGTGTGTGTGTGTGTGTGTGTGTACTCTGGGGAAGCCCCTCCAGGCTTTCTGTGGTGCAGTGAACCATACGTGTAGGCACCACTGTGAGTTTCACTGTTATGTGGTGTGTGTGTGTGTGTGTGTGTGTGTGTGTGTGTGTGTGTGTGTGTGTGTGTGTGTGTGTATTGTTGATGATGTTGGGCCCAGCTGCTCCCTTGCCCCTTAACATATGAGCTCATCTGTGTTCCTCTGTCTTTCTCTAACTGCTTCATAATGAATTCATTCAGGTTGGAGCGGGCAGTGTCTTTTACATTGTTCAGCTTTCAGCTCTTCTCATTGTGTTAGATTTGCTAGCTTCATTTTGGCGGCCTGACTGTCAGGACATGAAAGCTGGACACTGGAAACTCTCAGCTGGTGCTCCCGATGTCTGTGAGGGGCTGAACAAAAAGGCGACATGGGTTTTCTGTCAGAGCCTCGTTCTGGGCGTTCCTTTGAAACACAGTGGCTCCTGCACTGTTGTAATTTGGTTTTCGTCCTTAAGTCCGCTCCTGATGAACAGTACAGATTCAGGGCTTTAATGAAAACATTCAGGACACATAAGCTGCCATGTTCTGTCAGTCCCAAAGCCTCAATTGTTCTATTTTTCCCATATGAAAAACCTGTGGAGCTTGTAAGAATCATTTTAATGTAAGGTAAGGTGAGTCGTGCCGGGACTTAATAAATGTAACTGATAACTTTCTGATGACAAACAAACTGTGTTAACTGTGAATTGTTCACATCACAGCCGATACCTGATCTACTTAATAAGGTTAGTAGCAGGGCAGATGCTGATCTGGTGTATTGTGCTGCGTCGCTGATCTGTGAACAGCAGGATATGTGGAGCTTTCTCTTGAGTCGCCTCCACAATGTTACATGTGTTGTTTCCTGTCAGACATGGCAGAGTTGAGGGATGAGACCATCAGAGCCTAGCTCAAGTGTACCAAAGCGGGCCCATGGAAAATGGCCAGACGTGAAGGAGGAATGACGAAGGCTGAGTATTGTTTTTTCCAAGAGATCAGTAAACATCCCACAGAAGGCGCAATTTGCAGCTACCGCACAGGTAGCTACATCCAGAGCTGTGTTTAATATCAATGGTGAGAGTTTGAACCAGAAACCTGGAGGTGAGCTATTTCAAAAATCCAATTAACAAAAGATCTTGATCCATACTGATTGTGGTGATGTCTTCCAGCACCAACCTTTCAGCAGCATTTCCATTTGTAGCCCACACAAGATCTTCCGTGATGTAATGCCATGACATCTCTGAGATCAGTAATGCTCCCCGGAGGAAAAAGCCTGAGCCTGGTTATTCAGTGGCATCCTGATAACTAACCCACTTATAGGGGTCTAATAATACAATAATTGTCAGTACAGTATTTGTGTTTCCGAAATGTCCATTTTGTAGGGTATAATGAATATTACAGCCTGTAGCAGCCACTGCTAATGCTGGCCTCCTGGTGTTGTTTGGAGAAGCTGCATAGTGCCCCACGTTAGTATTACTCTAATAGTGTCATCCTAATTAACTCCTGTGACATGTAAGAGTGAAGTCATACGCCGGATCTACATGTAGCCAGGAAATCACCAGGGACAGAGCGATGGAGTGGTGTCCTACACATTAGTGTATGTTTACCAATGTAGTGTTACTACAGTGTTTACAGTGAGATAACAGAGGGAAGTGTTCACCTAAGAAAATATATGCCAGTTTCATAGCTGATCCATCATAAAGTGATAGAGCAGGAGGATACACTCACATGGACACTTTGCCAAGTTCCAACCTCCTCGTGTATTACTCATAGCTGTGTGAGTTTAAAGGATGACAGCAGTGAGGATGAGCCAAGTGGAACTCACACGGGGAAAAAGTATTGATGTCATCACATGTTCCGCTTCTCATGTCATTTCCATGATCAGTGTCCTCGTGGTTTATCCTGTGCTGGCGAGACAGCACGAATACAAGAGCTCCCTGAGGAGGAATGATAGAGATTCTCCAGCAGCAGCACATTTTAGTCACTTCAAGCATGACATCTCATCATTCAGGTTCCAGGGCATTGAAAAGGTGACTTTGCCAGAGAGAGTTGGTAACACTGATTACATCCTTAAGAGAAGTGCAGCATACTGAATATTTACTTTAGAAACTTTATCCCCCAAAGGGCCGAGTGATGAGATTCCATAGCATGTCATGCTCCGAGCAGTTTTGGGATTTTATAGGTCTATTTCTGGTGCACTCAGGATACGAGTGGATATGATTACACAATTTTGAATGATTTATGAAAGCTGCAAGCCTGATGTTTGCATTCATTAGATCTGCCTTTTATGTAACTATCCTTGTAAATGGAATAAATTAGTGTCGCAGTTCCTTCTTTTATATGTGGAGTATAATATGACAGATGTTCATGTGCCACTGCCAATGATTGAGAGGCTTGAGAGACTTTCTACCAGATTTCCATCCTGCTACACCAAATACTCACTAGTACACCAAAGGCAGGTGGATTAATCTGCTTCTGAAAACAGTTCCCAACAAATGCACCATTTCCCCCTGCTTGAGGGACGTTTGTTAGAGACCAGCTGTTTCAGGAAACAATTGAGCCTTTTTTTTTTTCAAAATAAATGTATGTTTGTGAGGTGTTTTATGTCGTCAGTAGGAACCAATGGGCTTGGAGTGTAGAGCCACGGACAGAGTAGGAAAGTCAGAAAGTACTGAAAAATGAATTTCTACTGCACATCGCTCAAATCTAAATTTTGGTACCAGCTTCCAAAGTCCAGTATTGGTGTATGCGTAGATAAATGCCTGCACTGCATCACCATGAAATAAGAATATATGAATAATTTATGAAATTGCCTTTTAAATCTTTCCTTGACTTGATTATGTTTTCCATCAAGGTCAAGGACAAGTAGGTATGAACTGAGAAACGACTGAGCCAACGTTTTAGCCTCAGCTGTATTTAGCACTGCACCAACTATTGTCAGTGCAAGATCAAAATGTGTGCCTGAGTGTGTATATGTGCAGGTCACATGCTTTGTGTGTTTACCTTGCCAATGCCCTTCATTGCAATGAGCGGCTCTTATGCTCACTTAGCTCCCCTCTCCACACAAACACAAAGAAAAAGACACACATGCACTCTTCACCCCTCTTCTTAGTCATTACAAAGTAAGAAATTCCTGCTGAGAGAAGACTCCACACGCACGCTCTCTTTTACCCACTCACCCACACATACACAAACGGATGAGTAGTAATTGAGTGATGAAAACTGCAGTGTTTGCTTCTGCATGGGGAGAGAATGACAGAGAAGTGAGCAGAGAGGCAGAGGGAGCTCCAGCTGCAGAGTCTCAGCTGCTTAGCAAGGCTCCAGCTCGGCTTTACACACCAAATGCCCCATTGTAAGACCATTTAGACAGGCAGCGACACACAGCAATCAGTTCGTCTTCCCAGACTTTCCTGCAAATATCAGACTGTCGACACCCTGCGCTCGCCAACAGAGGCGGTACGACAGCAATGTGAGTGAAACTCCAAACTGAGAGCATGAGAAAAAGAAAGCCATTAAATTTCAATAAAGTACAACAATCAATGAAGATTTCTTTAGTGGTTCAAGAACACACACAGAGCTCGGGGCTGTTTTTTAAGTGGATTTTGGCAATCCACTTATCTCTCCGGAGCCTGGCAGGTGTCAGGAGTAAATTTGTTTTTGATTCGTTCACATGGATCAGCAGTTCGGCAGTGTGTGCATGAATCAACAGAACACACTGTTACACAGTATTATGAAGTTGGCCTTCAAGTAGATTCTTGACCTCGAACGAAATAGTTTGAACTGTGTGTGTGCTTGTTTTTCTACATTTGTGCAGCCCCGACACTGAAAGCCCACTCACGTTGTGGGGTCCAACAACTTTGTGGGGACCAAAATGGTGGGCCCCACAATGTAAATCATTACATTTTAGGGTGAAGACATAGTGTTACGTAAGGTAAGGGTTAGGTAGTGGTTATGGTTAGGGTAAAACTCCAGGAAATGAATGGAAGTCTATGTAATGTCCCCAGAAAGATGGATACACAGCAGTGTGTGTGTACATGCATGCATGCATGTCATGAGGTCAAGCAGTAGGATCAGCGATCACAGCTGTCAACAAAGGCATTGATGTATTAGGAGGGGTGTGTCAGCAGCCACGTGCCACAGCAACACCCAGCTCTCAACACACACACACACACACACACACACACACAGATTGTCTTCTGAGGACCTGCTTAAGGTTAGGGTTCGGTCTGGGTGTCCACAATGAATGGAAGTCAATGCAATGCCCTAACAAGGATAGCTGCTGCACAAACGTGTGTGTATATTGCTGTGTGGGCTCCATCTCGAGCCTTCTCATTATCTGAACACACACACACACACACACACACACACACACACACACACACACACACACACACACACACATACACAGCTGCATTACATACTCCAGTGAGAGCTCTGAACAGGGTTTTGAATATAAAAACATTCCTCTAAACTTTTATTCAAACCTTATTTTTAAACCGTATGTGGTTTTATGCACGTGTTTCCAGAATGCCACGGTTCACCACTTCTGTAAGTATGAAAATCAGTATTGGCAGCTGTCAGCAGCTGTGATCATGTCGAGTTGTCAGGCCTCTAGTTTGAGGTTTGTGGTGCTCTGGCATAGCGGTCATAGTGACGATCCATCGTGGTGTCCTTTGTTACCACCTGTGTCAGACACATCCAAGAGGGGACAGCTGGAGAACAGTCAGGAGACGCTAAGCTGGAAATATGAACTGCAATAAAAGGCAGAAGAATTATCGAACATGTAAATTAAACATGATTCCACATGAGAAGTGCACCGTAGGCAACAACGGAGAGTACTCTGTGATCTCAAGTACTGGCTTCACGTGACAGTTTTGTGACATCAGTTTATGGCAGTGGTATTAGATGGCATTAATGTTACAAGATGCACATTTAATCTCTCCTCTGCATCTTTTACCCTGTGCTGCTACAGCTTTTACGATAAGTAAGTACATACTGAGTAAGGGGACTTACTTACTCTATATATTGCTTTTTCTGCGTGACAGAGCTGGGATTTGACATATTGGCCAAAGACTCTTCAACATGCCGACAGATACAAAAATGTCCCTGCAGTGTAGTGAGAGTGCGGTCATGACGTTTTCTCTCCTTGTTTTCTGCTCCTCTTTTAATTTGCCATACAAAGTCAGCACTTCCTGCATCTTTCCTTGGTCAGTTCAACACAATGTACATTTCCACAGCACACAAGTCCTGTTTCCATTCTCAGTTCATTCCAGTCACCTCTTCTTTGAAGCATTTTTAGCTGAATATGTTCGATGCTGCTGAGCCGCCACTGAAACACCTCCTGCACAGATAGTTCATATTAAAAGTCATCCAGCAGCTCAGAGGGGATAATCCCTGCTTTTCCTCACAGGTTTTTTAGTAAAACATCTGCAGAAAGTAGCAATTGTTACTATTTGAAAGAACTTCAGATTATTTTAAACTCGCCGTCTAAAATGATCAAGTAAATATTGTTAATAATTCGTACCTCTAATACACGAACTGAACCATCCATCCATGTTTGTTGACTGAAGCATCTTAATGTTTCAAAGCTCTTGTATACATCGTGGATGGATCCTCTCCAAGCGTCTGCTACTAATTTCAGAAAAATTACATTTTCAATGCATTATAGATCTTTTTTGCACTGCTTTCTCGAGTAAAAAATATAAACAATTTTATATATAAATAATATGAATATTTCATGCAAAACCATGTGGAATTTGTTACTTTAAACAAGCCACTCGCCAAAAGCGTTGATATGTGTGTCTGTTGCTGTTTTGAGCATGGAAACACTCACTTCTGACAACATCCATTTTCTGTGTGTGTGTGCGTGTGAGAGAGAGAGAATGTGTGTGTGTGTGTGTGCGTGTGTGTGTGTGTCTCTGTGTGCGCTGCCAGTGTGTAAGGCTACATTCTGCACCACATGCTGAGAGATTAACTGCAGACTAATGAAGTCAACACGTCTGTCTGGCACACTCCCACACGTATCTGTGGACATGACCCAGCTCAGACAGGCACACGGCAGTAGGAGGCATTTTGGCCTTCTTTTCTTTGTCCATTGGTTTGTTAGGCTGACAGTCTACCGGTCAACATGATTAAACTTCTGATGTGGAAATCTAAAAAACTCTGTCGTCTACTTCAAAGCCTGTGTTAAACAGTCAAAGGATGTATTTATATTGAATATCTGTAAAACGCTTTGGTCGATCATATACAGCACTGCCTCCTGCCTGTCGGTTAGAGCTGGAGCTCAATAATTTATAGATTTTTTAAAAGATATTCTGTTGAACTTAACTCCATCATGTCTGTTCGAACAGGATTTCCTGATTCTCTTACTTGTTAGTACACAAACAGAAAGAGGCAGAAAAGGTTGTTGAATGTGACATTTCAGCTCCTTCCAACTACTTTTTCATTCTTTTCTAGTTTTCTTCCTGAATCGTGAGCTGATCTGATGTCAGTTTTTGGTTGGTTGTTGAGATCCACACACACAAAGTGCAGCATAATGTCAACTCAGCGATCCTCATCAGGCGCTTTAGTTGTACCACCAACACAATGCAGAATATGATGACATCCTTATGAATAAATGCTTTTTAAATAAGATTTTTTCATCACCACACTCCCTCAGCTCCGAGGTAAATCAGTCCATCTGGATTTTGCCAGAATTGCCAGACAGCCAGTCTGAGCACACACACGGACAGAACACACACACACACACACACACACACACACACACACACACACACACACACACACACACACGCACACACACACCAGTCATGCCATGTGGTGTTGGAATCCAGTTCAGTGGGGGGTAGAGTGTGTTGGTGCTCTTCTGGAGACATGTCTCCCCCTGCACTAATCTGTTAAGACCCCCGCACTGCCTCTCGCTGCCTCGCTGTGTGTGTGTGTGTGTGTGTGTGTGTGTGTGTGTGTGTGTGTGTGTGTGTGTGTGTGTGTGTGTGTGTGTGCCACATGCCCCACATAGTTGGCATGGTATTCACAGGCTGTGGCTCCAACTCTCTCTCATTCATTCTTTCTCCCTTTTGCTGCTCTTAGCTGCTCTTTGTTTCCTGCTTCTTTGTTTTGCTGGTTTGTGCTCGTGACCAGCAGTGTTGCACTTTAACTCCTTATAGGAGTTGTCAAAGTTCTGTTGCTCAAAGCATTAAAGAATCCAGAAGCAGGTCCAGGTTATTCAGAATAATGAGCCGCGCTGATTTCATCTGAACTACTTTCTAACAAACAAACGCTCGTAGTCCCAGTGAAAACTTGACGGCGTGCGGTGTGAATCATCCAGGGTAACAGGATCAGGTGGAGGCAGAAGTCTCAGACAGTTAAGATAAACTGGACTAGATACCACGGTTTTTTCATGATTTCAGAGAGCCAGCTCTTTAAAGTTGAATGTGCTCTCTGCGTCATCTGTGCCAACACTGGTTTGAGGTGAAGCACCGTAACAGTGTCATGGTGTGAGGAGAACAGATTAGAGGTGTCAGACAATCAGCCAGCAGCTCAGAAGGTGAGTTTGGTCTCTCCTCAGAGATAACGACACCATTTGATGGTGTTCAGAGCTGATGTATTGAACTCATTTTGAAGTTACAATTACTAAGCAGAAGGAAAAATGAAAATGCACAATTCAAGATCCAATCCTGGACAATTCAGCAGTCTAACTTAAACAAGTGCTACTGTAGCATGAAACCTGCGCGCATTGGGAAATGAAGCGCTTTGACTGTATCAGTATAGTGTCGTTGTTGAAGCCTCACCCCTTAAACAGACAGGAACAAAGCCGAGAGCAGAGTAAGAGCAGAGATTAGAATCTGAGGCGGCCGTGTCCACCAGTTCAGACGAACCACCCAACCCTCCTACTGTAATTAGGCCTCTCTCTATTTTTACCCCCTTTTCTCCTTGAACTTCACATCTGTGCTGTAAAGATTTATTTTCATCTGCTGCAGCTTCACGTATAGAAAGTCTATTTTTCTCCACAGGCGGTTACAGTGGTCATTTTGAAGCTAAAAGATTGAGTTGCGTATGAGAATGTGCTGCATTGACTACCACACAGGAGGATATTCCGTCCTACTTTTTGTTTCTAGACCAAAGAACACACCCGTGTTCTCGTTATCTGTCCTTTTCTCATAAAGCAGAGAAAAAGAAAGAAAAGGAGAGGAAGACAGGCGTAGGGTGAGGGTGCTTCTGGGAAGGAGGGAGGGACATTGCTCGGACCAAAGGTCATCTGCGGAACAATGACTTATGCTTGACGTAATCATACACACTGAACAAAAGAGCGAACGTCCCAGCTTGAGCCACACATGGCCCTCTGTTATAATGTGTGTGCGTATTTGCATGAAGAGGAATTCTCCTTTAGTGACCCCTCATAAATTAATGTCTGAAGGCATTTTAATGTTGGTCGGTTGGAGTAGCTGCAGCTTTTATGAGGCCACTGATTTATTCTGAGAGCACGACACACAGAGATTTTTCTTTGCTGGATATGTAGGTCAGTAAATCTGAAAGTATACAGCCGTCCTCGGGCCACAGTTCTGTGACGAGACATAAGAAACGAGGCTGCACAGGGACTTGATACAGCTGTTGAGAGATGGGTGAGCTGGTCTGTGTATGGAGCCTGCCAGAACTTAAGAATCAACATCAAGACGTTTGATTCGAGGTATTTTAGAGTCAGTCCAGCATAGCTGTCAGATACTGGTGTTACCCATGCGACAAATGCATGTGGAACTTTGAAAGGATGGCAAGGATCAGCATGGAGTAATGTAATGTAATGCCCGCCCTTAGCGAGGGGAAACTGACCTGCCACATTGTTCAAGGGAGTTTGACCACTTTGTGTTCGACAAAGTCGCGCATCAGGCTGTGAATACTCAAATGATTATCGCAGGAATAGTCTGACAGTTTGGGAAATATGCTGATTTGCTGTGGTCAAGAGACAAATGAGAAGATTGCATCCCACTTTCATGCTTGTAAAGTAAATGTGAAGCTAGTGCCAGGAGTCAGGTAGCTTAGCTTAGCATAAAGACTGGAAACAGGAGCCACAGCTAGCCTCGCTCTGTCCGGAATCGCTCTCTTGCTTAAAGGCTTATTTTGTGTTTCGGTTCTGCACAATCCACTGATTGTTGCTGTCAGATTATTTGAACTATGTGTGTCTCATCTTATTAATGACGGAGACGAGATATTGAGTTTAGCTGTGCAAAAAGTGCTGTTGGCAGTTAAAGCAGAGACACGAGTCACGATGCAAACACACGGTGCAGACATGCGGCACTTAGGCTGCTATGAAACGATGTTATTAGCTGACTGGTGACCATCCCGAGAGCGACACACACATTCACACACATCTATGTTCATGATAAGAGGAGGATGTCTCTGTGTCTGACCATTGACCCATTCCTCTGATGTCCTAAAGGGATTAAAAGGCTCAGCAGGCTATTTCTAATACTACACACACACACACACACACACAAATAGATCACTTTGCATTAGTGTTTAAAGCTGCGTTTCCAGCAAGCAGTCCATTTGAGTTCAGTCCAGTTGAGTTCAGTTCATTAGACATTAGAAGGTTTTCCTTTAAATTATTTAATTTGATCAAATTATTCATTTCTAAGTTGTGGATGGTCCCAATAGACCTGCACCATTCCCTTTCATTTCTATGAAATTCATTTTCTTACCTAGCACGCTGATCTTGGTGCTTAACGGTGGAGCTAGAAACACTGCGGTTCGTTGATTGGTCACAGAGAATTGGGGCAACTTTCCCAACTCTCCTTTTTTTTTTGCAGCAGCAGCAGTCTTTTGTCCTGCTGCCTGCAGCCTTTTCTCAAACAAAGCTCGTATCCTTGTTGTAATCAGCAGGCACATACCGAAAAAGAACAAGAAACATTCAATGTCCTACACTGTGTTCTTGTTTTATGAGAGCAGTGTAGCTCAGTGTGTAATAGGGGTGTGTAGTTGAGCTCGTGAGAGTAAAGTGATGGTGGATGTGAACGGAGCAGAGGGAAAGGTGAGCAGTAAATGTACAGTGCAGGTTACTGCGTGTCAGTTAATACATGCTGCAGCTTCTCAGCACCAAGAAAAGTCTCGTCTTTGTTCCCCAGCTGTTGGAAAGTGAAGAGGTTAGCCCAGATGCCCCAGTTAACAAGCCCACCTACGTTTAAGAGTGCTGTCTGCGGCGGAAACGCAGAACGGATAGAGTTTAGGTACCGGTGCGTACAGTTCTGAGGGAACTGTGGCTCAAGTGTTTGATGGAAACGCAGCTTTAATGTGTGTCTGCTCTCTGGGGTGGACAGACAGGTGATCAATAACATGGCTTATCAATGTGATACAGGGCTGGGGATGCTGTGTGTGTGTGTGTGTGTGTGTGTGTGTGTGTGTGTGTGTGTGTGTGTGTGTGTGCGTGTGTGTGCGTGTGTGTGCGTGTGTGTGTGTGTGTGTGTGTGTGTGTGTGTGTGTGTGTGTGTGTGTCTCTCTCTCTCTCTCTCTCTCTGCAGGACACATCTGGCTCTTAGCCAAGTGTCATCAATACTGTTGAAAGCTTTCTGACAGTGAGGAAAGGGGTGTTTACATGAGTCTATGTTTGACACAGACTGAGAATTAGAAAGACACCAAGACAGAAATAAAGACTGTTTCTCCGCATTTTATGCATTTGTTCTTATTACAACTGGTGGTGAAATAATTCCTGGAGAATAAAAGGTCTTGCTCTAATTCCCCCTCCTGTGGAAAAGAGTAGAGAGACTGTGTTATGAGGCGGGTGAGTCGAAGGCAGAGGGGGAGTGAGGAGACAGAGGCAGATTAATACAGACAGGCTGTCAAATGGATGGTTTTATCATTTGTCTGTGTCTGTCTCACACGCAGCGTACCTCTGACAGCTGGGGAGCTGAACAAATATTATCAGAGAGCTTCCATTAATCAGGGCTGGAGCGGAGTGTGATTAAACAATTATTTGACAAACAGACAGATACAGGATGTGAGGTCTGATACTGATGATGAGTGAACATTTAGATTACAATTATATTATACTATTCTATTTTGTTATATATTTATATATGTGTAGCTCATATGATGAAATTTAATGATTTCTTTGTACCTTGGCCTGAGTTTTGTTCTTTAGCATACTATAAGCTAACTTTTTCTTTTGTTTTGACATGTGTCAATCTCTCTCATCCATAGTCAGATAATAAGATTAATATCAGTTTCATCTCCCTGCACCAGAGTCAGAGATCGATCAGGACGCATAGCCTGCAGTAGTTCACTATAATGAGTAGCATAAGGAGCAGGTGGAAGCTCCCGGCCTAGCTCTGTTTTTATTACAGCAGGTTTTTAATATCTTTTTAAGAAGTAAACTTCATTCTAATATTGAGCACAATTATTTGTCTTTGTCAGCTCATATTGTAACTATAAAATAGATAAAGGAAACAAAGAAAACCGTGTGAATTTCCACCTGACCTTAATAAGAAAGGCCTCAGCAAACAGTGACACAGTGACTCCATGTAGCATCCCAGAGCTGCCGTTTTGGATGGACTGAATTTTATCTGCAGCCGCTCCCTTTGTGCTACAGGTGCACAGTTAACTGTCTGAACTTCGTGCGACAAGAAATTCATTCATTAGTAGTGTCCTCAAGGGAACCCCTGGTTTGATTCCAGCCCACTCCCTTTGCTGCATGTCGTCCCCTGTCTCTCTTACAGTCTACTTGGTGGCACGGTGGCTCAGTGGTAACACTGTCGACTCACAGCTAGAAGGTCCCCGAATCGAATCCCGCTGTGGTCGCTGGGCGTGTCCTCCACCATGCCTTTGGTGCCTGCTGCACCAGGAAAAATAAAGGGCCTTTCTGTGTGGAGTTTGAACATGGAGCATGTTCTCCCCGTGTTCACCCGGGGTTTCCTCCATAAAAATACCCCCACTAAAATCATGCAAGAAGATCACCACCTGACCAATGGTGACGACAATGGAACTGGTCCCTGGGCGCCGGTCGACTGGCAGCCCACTGCTCCTGGTCTGCCGTGGAGGAAGGACTGACCATGGATGGGTCAAAAAGTGGGAAAGAATTTCACATATGCATGGCGTGTGCAGTTTCCCCCTCAACTCTGCATGTTGTGTGTAAATTGTGACGAATAAAGGAATTCTTCTTCTTCTTCTTAAAGCAGAAATGCTGCAAAAATGATCTTCAAATAAAGTAGTGCCTTCAACATTTCCCTCAAAGGAACAAAAATGGTGGTGGTGGCAACAGCATGTACACTCATTTTTGCTAAAAACCCTACACTTGTTAGTAAAAATGCTAAGTGAGCGTCCATGTAGGTGTCCGCTTTCAATTTATTGTTCGCTATAGAGTAAACTACTGAGGGATTATATTGCAGGGAATAATGAATGACTGAGGGATTTTGGACACAACGTTGGTGATTAGCATGCTGCTAACAACATACAATATTGTATTATAATGTCAGAGTGATTGCACAAGCTAATGCTGGTATTACTGATATTTAGTTTAACCAGCGCATGGAAATGAGGAGAGGAGATAAAAGGATACTAAGAGAGCTAGCTCCACTACTTTTGTTTGTGTGTGTGTGTGTGTGTGTGTGTGTGTGTGTGTGTGTGTGTGTGTGTGTGTGTGTGTGTGTGTGTTGTATACCACAGCTGTTGTGTTTTCCCAGGCTGCCTGGTTGACTCTACACTCAAACCATATAATGCAGAGTTTAAACAGGCACACAATAGGGCAGCCTGGTTCCCACGACAACTATGACAGGACCCCTACTCTGTTTTTATTGCCTATGTGTGTCCATGTCGGCAGCTTTTTTTTTTTTTAATGAGACTGAACAACCTTAAGTCTCTGTTCATTCGGTGTGAAGAAGCAATAAACCTTTGTTCAGAGGTGAAGAAGGCTTTTAGTTTTAGGCTGTTGTGACTGACTGGTGCATTGTGACCTTTGCAGGTTGCCATAGTCACATAAACACAGTCTTGATGACTTTTTTTTTTTTTCCAGAGAAAGGGACTTTAAAGAGATTTTGCAGCTATCTTTTTTTCTGTTGACAAAGCTTTTCTCACTCTGTTGATATGATTATTAATATTTCTAGCAGGGTTTATTTCCATCCTCCCACCTTAAAATTGATGTTTACGTTATTCTCGCCTCTCACTGGCCTCTCCGCCCTCTGCGTTTTCGTGTGCAGGTGGTGGTTCCTACTCGGGTTGGACAGGTGTATGTCTACGACACAGTGAAACCAGAGCAGGACGAGTACGACGTCCCTCCCAGACATCAGCCTACGACCCAGCAGGAAATATACGACGTGCCGCCCACCCGCCAGCAGTACAATGCACAGGTCAGACTGCTGTGTGTGAGTGTGTGTCTGTGTCAGTGTGGGTGTGCGTTGCTCATGTTGTGGGGACATAAATCTGTTTACACAGTCACACTGTGGGGACTCACCTTTCAGCGTGTAGTGGTTATGATTATGGTTTGGGTAAGTGTCAAGGAAATGAATGTAAGTCTATGTAATGTCCCCAGTGATGGAAAAGAGAGAGTGTGTGTGTGTGTGTGTGTGTGTGTGTGTGTGTGTGTGTGTGTGTGTGTGTGTGTGTGTGTGTGTGTGAGTGATTCTTCTGGATTGGATGTGTTTAATCAGTGTATCCATCTGACATGCTGGGTATGATTCATTTTGATTAATCACATATCAGTGCCACATAAAGACCTCACCTGATTCGAAAGAGCATAAAAAAATGTTTTTAATTTTGCTTTCACAGTATTTCAGCATATTTAGGAAATTATCTTCATGAGAAGAACCAACATGCCTCAACCAAAATGCTGTACATCCATAAAGACTGCAAAACATTTGATACTCGACGGATATACTCAGATTAACAGCTCAAATCACAGTCGCATGAAATGTTTGGTGCTTGAATAAAAAGACAAACTTATATGCATCGAACTGAATTAAGTGAAGTAGTGAATATCATCATTCTGCACTGGACAAATGTCAGATTTGTTGTGGTGTAATACAACATATTCAGTAAATAAAAGTTTTAAAAGTATAAATTCTACATCAATTAAAGTACATTTCCAAAGATATTACCTTCATATTGTACTCTGTTTTGATAAGTAGGTATGCTTTTGATCCCTTTGTATTCATTTCCAGGGTAACATTTAATTAACAGTTCAGAAGTATGTGTCAAAGGTGTTGTGGAAACTCCAGTGGAATCAGTCATCAATGACTTAAAGGATTATTTTGCTTATTCTCGGTCGTAATGTTCCAGCTCCGGCACTCTCAGTAAGAGTAGCTGCAGGTGTGGATTTAGTGACTGTAAGCTCGTAAAGCTGTAAATATGTGAGAGGATACGCACATTTACAAATGGTGTTGTGTCATCACAGCATTGTACTCTTATCCATCACAGTGTCTTGCACAACGCAGACACACACAGGTATTGTCTGGCACCAAGTAATCGTCCTGTCTGCAGAATATTAATATTTGATGTGGTGTAACATTCAACCTCTCCCTCTCTAAATATTAGATCTATCTTTAGTGATGGTCATTTATAACCAACAGGCGGCCTTGATGTTCCACTGTGTGTGTGTGTGCGTGACTTTGCATTTGACTCCACACACATAGGTCAGTTTATTCCTGCGTAATTCCACATATACTGTTCACAATGTTTTCTGCTTAATAAGCAGGCCCTTTGCGCAGGCACGCGGGCAAAATGGACGTAGAAGAGAATCTTGGTGCTGACGAGCCAAAAGAGAAAGGTCACTCACATACAACCACAGTAAAACGAGAGTCGCAGGAGGAGGAAGAGGAGGGGGAAATGAGCTGTAGGAGGGAAGAAGGGGAGCGGGAGGAGGAGCACAGAGAGGAATCAAGTATGAAGAAAAACATGGTGACAGTGACCGATGAGGAAAATGAAGGATGGGAAGATGAGGAGGAGCAGGAGGAAGATGTGTAGCTGTAATAACAGATGTAGCTGCTGGGCTTTTTTGAAGTCGGCAATCTGAGAGGTGAAAAATGAACGCACCGCAACACAAGGCACTTCATCAAAATGTCTGCTGTGTGGGAGACGGCTCATGGTAGATGGCTCTGACCATAACAAGTAATCACAGACGTGCACACACACACACACACACACACACAGTAACATCATAGTACAGCTATGGGGTACAGGGAGCTGCTTCACATGACAGTTACTGTACGTCCATAGAGGGAATGACCTCAAACATTTTCTAACGTCTGAGCAGAAATATTTACACTGCTGGAACATCAGCCCTGCCTGCACTGATCAGTTCACAGCGATCCTCTTTCCAGCTGCAGCGACCACAGCGGTTGACTCAGTCTGTGTAAAAGACACTGAGCTGATGACGTCAACGTGCACGCTCAGGTCCTCTACCAGAGGATCTCAGCTGTTTCGACATCCAGTCTAGTTTTCCCTTCAGCCCTTGGTGCTTCTCAAGCTTCTCATGCTTTTCTTCCTGACGTAGCTCAGGATCTCTACATCAGTCACTACTGCTGTCTTCTGTTCCTTGTCGACCACCACAATGCCCGTTTGTTAGTCAGTCGGGATCTTCAGCTCTCACAGGGTCTTAGCTCTGCCTTTCTCAGCCACCTTTGGCAGTGTCCCCTATTTGGACTTGGGGACTCTTAGCCACTTGGTTATGTCTTTAAGTGCATGCTTTCCCAGCAAACTAGAGACCTTCACAGGTCCATCCAAACCTCAGGACCCAACACCCGACCTAAGACCCATATGGATTCTGATTCTGATCTTATGCAGTGAGGTCCAGGTCAGGTCCCGTTCTATTAACTCGGCTCCCGAGTCTGTTCATGCGTCAGGGCCAGTCACAGGGGACAAGACTACTATTGTTACTTTAGCTAAGACACAAAGTTTTGTTTTGACAACTTGTAAATTAGCATCAACTTGTTAAAAGCATTCAGCTGTGAAATTGGTGTTAATCAGATCAGTGTCTCCCGGCCGGGTTCCCCTCTAACAGTTTTTGGTTCATCATGGGTCAGGGTCTCAGCTTTCAAATAAGAGACAGTTCTGGTTCAGTTCCAGGTCTGTGCTCTTTTTCAAGTCAGCACTGGTCGCTCACAATTTCACTTTGTCTTTCAAATTGAAATAGTCTTTGCTTTCATGACCACAGTTAACATTTAGTATATGTGACTTTTGTTAGGATGAGATATAATGAACGTGATGGTGCAGAGTCCTACAGAGCGAACAGTTTAATGTGTTCTGGTGGTTTTCCTTTCTCTCTCTGTGGAAATGCCCCATTTGGACGGGCGTGGCATCACAACAGCTGTTTCTGTACGCACACACATGTATCCAGTGTGTGTGTGTGTGTGTGTGTGTGTGTGTGTGTGTGTGTGTGTGTGTGTGTGTGTGTGTGTGTGTGTGTGTGTGTGAGTGTGAGAGGTCAGTTACTGCAAATCATTGCAGTATGTGTGAGAGCCACAGAGAAACGAGTCAAGGGAGGACTTGATTGAAGACCAGTAAGGATTGAGGGAGAGAGTGTTGATAGATGAACATTTCCTCAATAAGATCACTGTCTTACAGAGAGGTGGTCATGTGACCAAAACCACACTGGTTCAAATTCCTGGGATGGCTCTTTGCCCTCTCCACCTCCTTTTTCCTCATCACTTTTCTGCCCTTTCTCCACCTCTTCCTTCTCTTTGTGTCGTCCTCTCCTCTCTGCCTTCTTTTCATACCCTTTCTTATTTATTCTTGCTTTCTCTCCTCTTCCCTTCTCTTCACCGCCCTTCTTATCTTCCCCCTCCTCTTTCCTTTTTCTTCCCCCGCATACTACACTTGACTGGACTTGCAACGGTCATTCCATTAGACTCCTCTTAAGCCATGTTTGTGTACTCGCCATTAGCTTTTTCATCTGTTAAACACACATGAGCCAATACATAACACCCAGATGTGGGTGTGTCCTGTTGAGCCTCCCAGCCAGAATCTGGCGATAAGCACCCTCTCGCCCAAAATCAACAACTGCAGCAAGTACACATTTGTAAGCGTACGAACAACAACTGGAGGAACTAATTGGAGCAGCTTTTGAACTGCGTGCACACAAAACCAGGATTGTGCATTCGTCTGATGTTTCTTTTTCTCATTCAGTAGTGTTGCCGTAAATAAACTTCCAGTCTACATCAAGGTTTTCCTCTTTTTATGTCACCATTCCCACAGACAGTGTAGTGTAGAGAAACCCCAAAAAAGCGGCTGCTTCTAACGTGTTTTAAATTATCACCACAGCTGGTACCAACAACTCTGCTGAGTCACTTAAGTCTCCCATCTTGCCAATTCTGCAGTAGTGTAATGTTGAGCAGTTGCTGCAGGATTAATACAGGGTGTCTGTAAAAATCATGAATTCAGTTCCCTCAAACAAGATTTTGAAAGGTCTTGAATTTGATTTCCTTCTTAAATATTTTCTCTTGAAATCATTTTTGAATTGGTTAGACATCAATCCATTTCACGTCCAGGCCCAGGTTGCATTATTTTAATTAATCATTAGGAATTATTGTTATATACTGATGGCCATTTTGTCCCTGCTGGTTTTCCTGCATGCTTAGATACTTTGGCTGGTATGGACATGAAATGTTTATCAAATGTAATTCTATGTGGTGTTAAGAAAGTCGTAAATATAACTTGCTGAGCGGAGCTGGCTGTTGCCTTCAGACAGATGCGCCTCATAATGACTGAATATGAGTCACATGTGAAGTACAGGTCCGCCCCATGTATGACGTGTTCTCTCTGATATAGCACATCACTGCACTGATAGGCGTGAGTTCATATGTGTGTGTGTGTGAGTGAGTGTGTCCCCAGTGTGATGTGTGAAACAACATGTTATTTATGTTTGTCCCTCTCTGTGTGTTCAGGTGTATGACACCCCTCCCATGGTGGTGAAAGGGCCCTCTAGTGGTCAAGATATATACGACACCCCAGCAAGTACAGACAAAAACACACAGCAGACGGTAAGGCCTTGGATGTGGACTTCCTGTGTTCATATGTGTCACAGATATGTGCTATAACAATTCCTTGATCCTGGCAGTTTAAAGATGTACTGTACATATGTGGGTAATCTTACCCCCTTTAGTTGATTTGGTTTGGTTTATTCTGAACATTTGTCTATAAAATGTACACGTCACTTTCAGGAACAGAACAATATAGCCCTGGATTTATTTCCATTGTAGAAGAATACAAAGAACTGAAATACCCAAAGCTAAATCCCAGACAATGACATCATAAAAGATAATGACTGGATCAAATATGAAAGACAATAACACTAACAGACTAAGTCTGCTCTTATTCAGCCAATACAGAACGGTACACTGCCTTTGTCAGGGTGACTCACAGAGACGACAGAAATAAGACAATAAAATGTTACATAAACAGCAAAACACAGCCCCAAAATATCATCAGTAAAAATGGATAGAGTTTAAGATCTACATGAATATCAGTGAGACCACAGTCAACAGCCATGCTAGCAGCTCCGTCATCAGTTTAGCAGGAGTAATATTTGCCATTGTCGCATCTTCGTTAGCATGCTAACATTTGCTCTTCAGCACTCAACACAAAGTTCACATTTTCTGATGAATTTTGCAAACAAAATGATAGAAAATCAAAAAACACATCGTCAACTAATGAGAGCACAACAACACATTAATCCAATTCTGCCATTTTATAGTAGCCATCTATGAAAATACAGATAACAAACTGAGGTAAATCAATTTTTGCAATTTTCTGGCTTCTGGTGCATTTATTAGATGTATTTATTTTAGATTTATGTTATTTACTTCAAGTTTTTTGTCATGTTGTGTGCTTTATAATGTAATATGAACAGAGACTGTGAAATTGCAGAATTTACCCACTTTAAAAAATAAAGAGTAAAAAGATGTCTATCAATGAGCAGTTACCTGTAATTATTCCAGACATTAGAAGATGTGTGTTGATCTTTCTGGGAAGACCTGAAAACTAAAACTGTTCATGACAAAAGCCCCAGCAAATTACCAATTTATGTCATTTCTCTCGCTCTCTCTCTTCAGGTCTATGACTTCCCTCCGTCTGTCAGTAAAGACGTCCCCGATGCTCAGCCAATCAGAGAGGAGACCTACGACGTACCACCCCACTTTGCCAAACTCAAGCCACAAGTCCCCGTCCCTCCTGGCCAGTACCTGCACAACAACCTCAACGATGACGATGAGCCGCCGATTCCTGAGGACGTGTACGACGTCCCGCCTCCCATCCTGGCTGACAAGCATTATCATGGAGACAGGGGCGGGGTCAGTCAGGCCGCCCAGGAGATCTATGACACCCCGGCCAGCCTGCGGACCGGCGGTCACCCCGCGCAGGATGTCTACGACTTCCCTCGGGAGCGAGAGGAGAAAGGAGGAGAGAGGAGAGACCACTACATCTACGATGTCCCGCCACAGGTAGGAGACGTAAAGTCCCACATCCTGGGAAAGATGTGTGCCTAGTCTCATGTTTCTAAGTATTCTGAGATCACCAGCTCGTTGTGTCCAGTTGGTTACAAGTGATGTTTTTGTTTATCATGAGGTCAGTGGAAAGGCAGCGCTCACCTGCTGTGCTGTATGTGTCTCTCTGTTCTGTGGTGATGTGACACACTCACTCTCTTCAGTAAATCAAGTCATGAGTACAAGCTGGTGTTTAGCTTAAGACAAGAACAAGAAGTTGATGTGATGATGTTACACGTAACATTGGCTTTTTCAAAGGCCTCATAGATGAATTTAAAGATGTTTTTTAAGCTCCCAGTTAGCTGTCATTTGCATGAAAACAGCACTGTAATGCTTATCCGTTCTTCCATCTTTCACCTTTTCATTTAGTTTTTAGTTGTGGACAAATGTTGGACTCATTTTTATTGAGCCTTGTCTTGTTTTTGTCGTGGAAATAAGGTTATCAACAAGTACTTTTCATCAGGGTTTTTTGGGGGGGAAATTAACACTGCTAGTTGAGCACAAAGACAGGAAACAGGGGGAAGCTGCTCAGCTTCTGTGCATCCTGCTTGAATCCAGTCATTTTCAGTGATGATGTGTGTTTTCCAGGTTGTGCGTGATGCCCAGTCCACCAGTGAGGAGCTGACCATGTCCTTCAAGCGGCTGTCTGCCTCAAGCACAGGAAGCACACGGAGCAACCACTCTGCTTCCTCCTTAGACATGGTCCCTGTCCGCGACACCTCCTCTTCCTCCTCAGCTCCTGCTCCTGGCTCCATTCCAGGGAAACCCCTCATCTTGGACCTGGAGCAGGCCATGGAGCGTCTGTCTCGCCTCCAGCAAGCTGTTGAGTCCAGCGTTTCCCTCATGATGTCTTTCATCACAGGTAACTGGAGAGGCCCTGCTCACCTTGAAGGGAACCTCCCGGCCATTCATCAGGCTGCTGACCGGGTGCGTGCCACCGTCCGAGACTTCCTAGAATTTGCCCGGGGTGCTGTGGCGAATGCTGCCCAGGCCACAGACCGCTCTCTGCAGACCAAACTGGGCCGTCAGGTGGGGAAGATGGAGGAGGTCTTCCAGAGTTTGATTCGACACAGTCAGAGCTTAGATGCCATTTCCTGGTCGCACACAGCGCTCACAGCACCGCCACCAGGAGGGGATGACTTAGATCGACTAATCATGACGGCACGAGGCATCCCCGACGACGCCAAGCAGCTCGCCTCATTTCTCCACGGTAATGCCTCGCTGCTCTTCAAACGGACCAACCGGCAGCAGCAGCAGCTGCCACTTCCTCCAATCCCAGGAGACATCAGCGGTCACATGACAGGATCGGGAAGTGGGAGCTATCAGGGAGGAGAGAAGGTGCACATTCAGTCGCGGCCCCTCCCTTCTCCACCAAAGTTTACAGCTGCAGAGGAAGAGGAAGGTGTGGACAGGCCGTATGAGACCACAGAGGAAGGCTGGATGGAGGATTATGACTACGTACATTTACAGGTACGTACACACACACACACATGCCATGTGCCTCTTTATATAGTTGTGAGGACATTCCACTCACAAGTTGAAAAGAAACTCTGCCGCTGTGTTTGCTGTTATGATAGAAGTTCCTTTAGCATGACATGCATGATATTCGAGTAAACATGAACACATAGAGAGGAATCTGCTGAAGCAACACCTAATGCTTATGATGGAGGTGACTGCTGGTACAGAAGTGTTTAGCAGCAGTGATGAAGTGCCAGCCTGATTATAAAGACCACATAGTTGCATGAGATGATTGTGGTCATTGAACAGGACATAGAATATGGACAGTATGAGTGTTCATTTTAACAGCTTATTTTGATTTTGTGTTAATCTTTGGATGAAAATTAATATTTGCTGTGTTCTTCTAAGTATTTCAATGCTACAGTCACATGCATGCAGGTCATGAAATGAGACTTTGCGAGAAGAGAGTACTTAATTCATTTGTCCATTTGTCTTTCCTTCACATATTTTTGACTCATAAATAATGTGATAACGCTGCGTGAACTACAGCGACGCTCCATACTTTTATACTATATTTTATACTATATCCGTTTATTTCCTGATATTGATAGTGCACATGAAAGTAATAATATGTTATTTTCACTGTTGAACAGTGACAAGCTATGTCACAGTCTTGTCAGGGCTGTTGGTATTCCTGTATATGAATGCCAGAGCAAATGAAGTCTCACAGCAGCTTTCTGACATTTAGTTCAGAGCACAGTATTCAGAAAAGTAGCATCATTGTTTACACCCCTGTCACTACCCATTCTGAGCAGCACATGTGCGTAGGTCAAGTTTTAACACCTGACCAACGGGTGATCCTAACTCCATCCACTTGCACATGTGCCTCCCAGACCAGCAGTGATCATCTCATCCAGGTTATTACAGTTACTGTATGTCACCACTAGAGGGAGACATAGGTTGCACATTACTTGTCATCTTCCTACTGATCCACAAAGAGATGTGTTTTAGATGAATCTTGTGAGTGAGTACAGGTGGTATAACAACTGTGTGGCTGTGTGTTGATCTGTCAGGGCAAGGAAGAGTTTGAGAAGAACCAAAGACAGCTGCTGGAGAAAGGCAACATCATCCGACACAAGACACAACTGGAACAGCAACAGGTACCTGCGTCTGTGCGCTTGGTAAACAACTTAAAAAAAATTAATTGATCAAAGTTGTTTAGATAATAACTGTCTCCATCCTCCTCCTCTCCTTCCAGATTAAACAGTTTGAGCGGCTAGAGCAGGAAGTCAGCCGACCAATCAACAATGACATGACGGGCTGGGTCCCGTCTCCACACCACCCAATGGCCAACCAGCTGGCCCAAAACGGCTCTGGAGGCCCCTCCTCCAAACTGTGCCATGGCGACCGGCAGCTCCTCCTCTTCTACCAGGAGCAATGCGAGCAGAATGTCACCACGGTGACCAATGCCATCGATGCCTTCTTCACCTCCGTCAACTCCAACCAGCCACCTAAGATATTCGTGGCACACAGCAAGTTCGTCATCCTTAGCGCACACAAGCTGGTGTTCATTGGCGACACGCTGTCGCGCCAGGCCAAGTCTCCTGAGGTGAGGGCCCGAGTGGCCCAGAGCAGCAACACCCTCTGCGAAAAACTCAAGGACATCGTGATCAGTACGAAGACGGCGGCGCTTCAGTATCCTTCCCCTGGAGCGGCCAGAGAGATGACTGAGAGGGTGAGGGAGCTGGCAGGGTGCACGCAGCAGTTCAGGATGGTGCTGGGACAGCTGCTGGTGATGTAGGGGCTGTGAGGGGGGAGGAGGAACATGAACCAAACAGTGACACAAACTGAGATGTCCCAGGAACATGGGGCAGTCAACACGGGGTGGACGACCCTGTACGCCCCTGCAGCATGGGGTAGGAGGACCTGGAGCCCCGTGGAGCACAGAGTGCTGCAGGAAACCCTGTACACCCTTCCGCTGTGAGGTTGGAGACCCTGCGTGCCTCGACAGGGTGAGGCTTTCAAACCCTTACGCTCCTGACACGTAGCATGGGAAACCCTATACGACCCTGGATCCTGGGGGTCTGGGACCCTGTCTGGGAACGGCGACACCGACCTCACATCCATCCTCTGCTCCCTCTCCACCTTGCCTTTCACTGGGACCATTCCTCCATTCCTCTGCAGGCTTTTTATTCTACACAAGCTAAAAGGAACATTTATCTTCAGTGGGCTGGGCCAATGGTTGTAAAATAATCATTGTAAATATTTAAGTTACCTATTTAGTCAGAAAACAGAAAGAAAAGAGACTTAAGAACTTCCAGTATATAAATATAAATATATGGTTCTTTTTTTTTTTGGAAGAAAAGATGAAAACATAAGTGTAGTTTTTAGACAATATCAATAATTGTTATTATTATTGCTATACCGTACAATTATGGCTCTAATTCTTGATCCTTGTATCATTATTGTTATGGATGTGTAAATTCCAGATGATATGTATGAATGTATGTTGTAGTACGTCTATGCTCTTCTCCATCCCTGACAAAGGCACACTTTCCGAAAAAACACTGGAGCACACACTCTCATCTTTAAACTTCACCAGACGACAAACTGTCTCTTCCGCACGTTGCCATGTTGCCTCTGTGCTGGAGCAGCAGGTTGTTGTCCACATTGATCTCAGTCCACCAGTGCAGGCAACACTGCTGCCAAAAGATGTCCACAGAGCTGCACCGTTGCAGTCCAGCAGTATTTAAAGATGATCTCAGTGCCATCTCAGTTGCTTTTTTTGGAAAACTATACGTAGGTTGTTTTGTAAGAGGCATGTATTAGAGAAAAGGAGTGTAAAAAGGTAAAATCCACAAATGAAATTAAACCTGTTTTTCCTCTTTTCTCTGACACTGTTATGTGTTGTGTTTTTGTAATGTTCACGAATGATTTGGAATGTCATTGAATCATATCAGGATCTCCTGAAGACAATGTGTAGGGCATTAGCACAGGTATCTGTGTTTCACTCTAATTTCCAGCAGAGGTGTTCCACTCCTCTCCCTCATTCCACCCGGACTGAAGAGGCTGAAGGAAAACCTGCTGCTGCTGCTGCTACACAGCTGTGAATGACACCTTGTCTGAGCAGCCGCTTCCTCTCTTTAGAAAGTGACAGTCTGGAGCAGCCACTCAACTCTATCCTTGGAGCTACACGGTCCCGTCCCAGTATCAGTCGTTAAAGCTTGTCGCTTTTGGTAACTGAGTTCCTGCTTCTGCACACGAATGAACCTCGCTTCCTCACCTCATGCCTCCTTGCTCAGTCCTCTTCCACATCTGCCTTCTCACTCAGTTGTGCTTGGATTGTTAAATGTTAGACCACTGACAAATAAACCATTTTTCTATGTTTTCACTTGTCAAAATACTTACATTTCCTCATGTTTATTGAGATTTAAGTCCAGACGACTCACTCAATGAAACAAGTCCTCCTGGTTTTAAGTATTTTCACAAGTCCAGGAGCTGGACTGGCTGTGATTCACAGTGATGTATTTGAAGTGATCCCCATATTCTCTCAGAAACCTTTCCTCATCTGAATCACTGGAGTTTATGGTAAATGACAAGACCTCTTTATTTTGTGCTTTAACCTAAAAGTCTCTCTTTTTTTTTAAGGAATTTCGGATCTTTCAGCAGATCTCTTATGCCTGCTTTGACAGTCTTGATTTTTGGTGATTTTAAGATATATGTATGCTGCCCCTCTGATTCCTCTTTTATAGACTATTTTATAGACTTTGTGAAATCTTTTAATTCAGTCAGTTGAGGGTCAATTTCGCTTAAAGGGACACACACTGGACATTTTCCTCTCCTCTGGTTTTATTCTCAAAAGTGTTGATCTTTGTGAGGCCAGATTTGTGTTTCTGACCACACAGCCGGATCCTCTTATTTTACCAACGTCATTGCAACAAACCATCATAACCCCAGAGTTGTTTTCATAATCATCTTATCCATCATGAACCCTCCTCCATCAACTGTGAGCAATTTTTGCCGTTCTTTACAAAGTGAATACATCTCATTGCAGTAAAAATGAAAGCTGTTCTTGAACCATTTATGTATGGTTGTGGGCTTCTTTGAAAGGTGACACAGAATCTTAAGCTGCAGCAGAATCACTGCAAGTGCTACTGGCATTAAGTAATAAAAGTTTGAACACACTGAAAAAGGGGAGTTATTTTTGCAAATAGATGCCTGCGGACCAGGTCTTATTAGCTGGAAGACACAATGGGACCACAGCATGAAGCCTTACCCTGTTCCAAGTTCAATTAAAACTGAATATTTTTAGAATTATTATATTTATCTACATAAATAGCTATTTATATTCATGGAATATAAACTTTGGCCATGTATATTCATATTTAAGGTATCTTTACCTAATTTTTTTGCAATATACCTTTATATTGAGGCCATTTACAATATATATCACTTCAAACTGTGTGCAGTATCCCTCTTAGTGCTGAATCCCTTGGTTTGATGTGATTGGAGCTGTTAATAACCATATCAGCGTGTTCAGAATTTCATTGGCTGTTCAAAGCATCAGGCATCTGGTTTGGATTGGCTTGATCTTCACACAGAAGAAGAGAAGGCCGCCCTTCTGCTCAGCTCAGACTGCTATTGGTCACTCTGGTTATTAGGCTTCACATGACAGATCATGATTGGTCGATGTACCATTTGAAACCTGAGCCTCCATGTGATTAACAGGAAACAAGATGGCACCCATCTGTATATGCTTCTGGAAATTGTAATGGGGAAAGCACATCACCTGCTAATTCTAAACATTTTTCTGTGGATTATTATCATGTTTTGGACTAAATATATTTACTGCAGTAGATCGCCTGGATCTTTGCTGATGTTACCACGCTGTGCTTTTTGGAGTGTTTTTGATCTGTGGATCACTGAGAGACATAATTGGTGAGTGGCTTCCATGTTGCCTTACTTTTAAAAACAGTTGTTTGTCTGCTGTTGGTGTTAATTGTGCCTCCTGTTGCGAAATGGTTTGCATCAGTTCATTCACGAGACTCTTCGGGGGTTTGATATGAGCAGAAATGTGAACTTAGGGTTTGAGTCAATATACGGGAAGTATAATAAGCAGCATTAACTTCTCCTACAGCCCCCGGGTGGACCATTGGAATGTAAGAGATATCAAAATCCAGATTGGTCGTGTCACTGCCTTCTCCACACTGTGACCCCTTTTCCTTGCTTTGCTATTTCCAAGACTTTTCAGTGTGCACTTGAAAGGACACAATTGCCAAATTAAAGCCTTCATCTAGTCCTGTAGATGTGATGCCTGCCAGAATAGCTCTCCATCCACTGTCTGTGTTCCCTCCTCAGCCCCAGCCACAGACTCTGGATTTTAAAACTTTCAACTCATTTCTTTAAATTACCATTTTTAGCAAAAGACTCTAAAGAAAGTTGTTTAGTCTGAGTTGATTTCTTTTTTGAATAATTACAACATTGTTGGTTTCCATGCACATCATACCACCAAAACCATCCTCAGCTAAGTTACAGTCTTTTGTTCACAGCTGATTTTGTTATTGTTGGATCTTAGTCTCATTATTTTATTCTATTGGAACGCTTTAAAAAGTGGGTTTGCATCAGTGATACTGCCCTCGACAGGTTCAGATCTTATTTATCAAGCAGAACTTTTTCTGTTGTGGTCAGTGATGCCTGTGGAGCACCACGGATCAGAAGGGCCACAGAGGACGCTCCATCTTAGGCCCTCAGTTATTCTCTGTATGTAAGCTGCCACTGGGACATATCATGCATAAATCCAAAATTCAATATCATTGTTATGGGAATATCACGTAAATGTATGCTCCATTTAACCAGTGAAGAAGACAGTTTTCATCAGTTATGAGATATCCCATAATTGAAACTGATATCATTTCTGGTCCTCCAAAGTTTACAAAACCATCTTGGCTTCCTGTCTGCAAATGTCAAACCTGCATCCAGAAACCTGAGTGGAGGACTTAACAGTGGCCTTTCATTTGAAAGACAAGCTACTGAAGTTGTTCAGTTATGTTTTTATCAACTGTGAAGCATCCCCCCCCCCCCCCCCCCCAATCTTGAGAACATCATACATGCTTTATATTGATCTCCATTAGATTATTGTTATCCATCATATTCAGGCCAAAAATGATTTCACACCTTCAGTTGGTACAAAATGCAGCTGCTTGACTTTTAACAAATACAAGACCAGTAAGTTTTCGAATTTATTTCACAATTTTACAGATTGACTTTAAAACACTTTATTCTCTCAACTATATTGCTGAAGTTCAGCTCCCCTATAAGCCAGAGCACAGCCTGGGGTCCTCAGGCAAACATTTTACAACTGTTAAATATAGTATGATTGTGAAGCTTACTGATCAGTGTAAGATTGTGTAATTTCCATTAGTGTCCTATAGTGGGCAGTATTAACCAAAGAAGCAAAAGTCTGAAATTTCAAATGAAGAACAGAATATGCTGTTTTCACCACAGGAAATTCCAAAGTTGATTGAGTTTCATCTCAGCGCTCACCAGATTTTCCTGGCATGAGTGCTTGCTGGGGGACCCCTCTCTGGAATGGAGCATGACTCAAATCTGTCATTTTCAGTATGTCTGGACTGCTGTCTATGCACGCTGCCAAAAACCACAATTCAATCCATTTCACTTTATTTGAGACTTTACCCGTACATGTAAAAGAAAGACAGAAGTGATCAAAGAAAGCAAAGTGTGTGTTCTGTTGTAAACATGCTTTTACCTCACTTTACTGTCTAAAACACAACACCCAGATTGTCAGATAGGCAGATGTCCAGACACTGAAGCAAGGAATTTCATCAATTCAAAACACCAACAACACTGACTGCATATATGTTGGTATCCAGCTCCTTATAAACACGATACTACTATTATCCACGCTGATTGATTGTAGATAGAACTTGACTCGTCAGCATCTCAGCCATTCATTTCTGTGCTCACTGAGTTTTCCTCAACAGGAGGACACACCTAAAAAAATAAAATACACCTAATTTGAAGTTGTTAATGCACCTTCAAACATGACAGAGAATGATCAGAGACCTGGATCAGGTGTTTACATGCCACAGTATCTTGGTTTCTATCAGGAGCACACTCATTGTTAGCTATATCTAATTCATAAGATGATCTTTTAAGCTTTTACGTTACCTGAAGGCCACCGTAGATTCTCCTGCACACTTTGAAAGGTAGGGGTGAGGGGACGGGTATTCAGCTGATTTATGGTGGCTTTTCTAGCCAAAAATAATGTCAATGTATTATTTCAATGTCAATGTATTGTTGATAGTTTTGTTTTATTGGAACGAAGCAAAAAGGTCATTGGGGAAATATCAGAAATGCTCTTTTTCATTTCTGCCAGCTGATGGGGCCATTTGTGTTCGTGTTTGATTGACAGCAAAAGTGTTGTTAGTGGTATTGAAGAATAAGGACTATACCAGTCCCAAGTGACATTTTCAGAAATGCTCACATGGTATTTAATAAGTCACAGCAGTTTGGACATCAAGCCAGCAAAGTGACGTTAGCAGTGCACTTTTCCCCTGTGAATGTTTGTTTAGTGGCTTGTTCAACAAGTAACAGTGCATAAACTAATGTGGGTTGTTCAGAGACTGTGGCTCTTGTGTAGCACTAAATTTCTACTATTTATGCAAGATTTGATTGGCTGTATTGAAATAAAGTCTCCATTTGCATAGACAGAGAACTAATGGTATTCCGTAGCATCAATGCAAAACTCGGGGGCATCATGAAGCCAAAAAATATGAAATATAAATTTCTCCATTACTCCTACTGTGAAGTGACAACTTCATAATGTGACCAGACCGTAAGAGATGAAGGACAAAATGTGCAAAATTGCAGTCTGAAGTAGTGCTGAAGCTAATATGAGGCTTCAGCAGTCTGAGTTGGAGTCTAAGTTCAAGTGGGTGTCTTACTCTTGGCAGATGTGTATATTGTTACTGCTAGTGTTGTGACCAGACAGTAAACATATGTGCAGCTACCAAGACGTATCCCTCTGCTCCAGTTCAGTAAGGATATTTTCTGATGAAACACAGAGAGTCAGTCTACGTAGGACTTGCCTCATGGCCAGTATGGACCAGAGGTATGATGACAGCTAAACTGTCAGCGCAATAGTATCTATATATATGGCCGTGTGAGTATTGTATTGAGATGGAACATAAAAAACCTGAACACACCCAGACAGAAGGTCCACAGCTGTGCACAACTCAATGCCCATTAATTTCAAAATGTGATCTAAGATGTTGCATGATGTATTTTTCAAGTGTTCAGAGACAACATTGATTTGCTGAGAAGATTTTTATTGGAATCCCAGATGTCAGAGGTTACTGAAGCAACATCACCCTGGTATACTATCTTCGTAAATGTATGCAGAAATGGTTGGTTTGGTAGTCCTTGTGTGGTCGTTCTGATGACTACTACCAGGGGATTCTCTTGCCCTCCCAGTCCAGAAGCAGCCCACTGTCTTTGTTGCTGAGTGATGACATCACTTTCATCATGCCATCTACACTCTCCAGGGTGGACAACTTGCCCTAGAGACAAACACAAGAAAGAGGAAAGTCACTACAAATACAAATCCAGAGCAATGAATACAGGCGCATCACAGTGGGGAGAAGAATGGTAGTCTAATATATGGAAGGCCAAGAAGCTCAAAAGGAAAAGTTAAAACATTTGAAACATGTTAAAACATTGATCATCATAGATTTTTAGTTTATCAGTGCACAGGATAGGAACAAAAACTGATTTGTCTCTGAATATGGTCATTATTCTGATGCTGTTGTTGTATGTTGTGTAAACATTTCTGATCATCCTAATAACCACTACACATGCATGTTTAGTTGTTCAGCCACTTGTGCATATGCAAATTCTGTTGATGTATTAATAAAGGAATAAGGCCCACTGTGCAGGAGTACACCCCTCCCCAAATATATCAGTTGTTCATTCATTTCTAGTTGTTGTATAGCATTAAGTGAACTACAGTAGAGGTTTCCTGTGACCCGCCGGTGTTGACTAAGCTGTATAACCCACAGAAAATGGTTGCTATGGTAGTGACAGAGTCAAGGTGAATCATCACAGCAAGTAGTGGGGTTTGTCAACCTCTGCCGCTCTCTTACTTCCTTTTTAGGTTGGCTAGTTACTTAGAAAACAGCTTGTATGACTGATTGTTTAAAGGGCTGACAGGAGACAGCAGGAGGACATTGAGTAAGTTCAGTATTTCTGTCTGAAATGTTGTGACATAGAAAGTGCCATCGAATAGAAGTACTCAAGTAAAAGTCAAGTACCTCAAACTTGTACTTCAGGACAGTACTGAAGTAAATGCACTCAAACAGCAAATGAGCGTTTTTGCTCATACAATGCTGCTGAAATTCCAAGTGTGACCTTTACCATTTAAAAGACCAACAGCAATTTTCTCTGAACTCACCCGTTCTCCTCCCATGTCAGTGCGGACCCAGCCGGGGTGGAGCGCTGTCACCAGTATGTTGTCTTTCTTGAAGTCCAGAGCTTGACATTGAGTCAGCATGTTCAAAGCTGCCTGGTGAGCCGCAGAAAGGACAAATGAGTTAAACAGCATCAGATTTTCTATTAAATAGGAGAACTGAACTTGCATTAAATTCACCTCCCTTTGAAAAGAGAAAGTTGAAGGCTAAGGACACCCTTTTATGACCTGACAGAGCGACTAACGGACGTGTCCTTACCCAGCACAAGTTTAGTACATTGCCATACTGTCAAACAAAAACCAGGATACAGCCATTAGGACTTAGAGATTTTTAAAATGTGATGACACTCGTTGGCAGCAACACCTCCCTGATGGGCAGAATTGTAAAGTCTGCCAAGATCAGACTGTTTGAGCAGTCAGTATTGTCATCTGATCCAATGAGTGAATCAACGAACACTCTTGGACACTCCAAACTGTATTACATTGAATTAGTTTTTATTCTAATAGTATTCAGTGTTTCTCCAAAATCCCGACAGCAAAATCCATGATGCGTGTTCCTTATGTCCCTAGTTTTAATAGCCTGAGGAGTTTATAAATGCAGACATTAAAGGACCCAGAATTGGGCTGCAGTCTTCCACAGAAAAACAAACCAAAAAATTGACAGTGCATATGTAGGTTTGACACCCAGTTGTCATCTGTAAAGGTCCTCTCCCACCAGTCTCGGTAACTCATGTGGACACTTCCTTCATTCTGGCCAGAGGTTAATTTTTTGCATGCAGCTAGCATAGAATCATGCTTTCTCATTATTACATAACAACGAGTGAGTGATTTTAGGAAAGACCTGCCAAACACAGGTGTACTTCATAATATGACAAATGGCTGCTTTCCATTTAGGTGTGTCCGTTTCAGGGCCCAGGCACTTACATGTGTGCATAATGTACTCAGACCAGTGGAATAAAGCCAACATTCATGTAATTCGTTCCACCTGTGTTTGTCCTGCTGTGTGCTACAAGTTAATAGCAGAAAAATACTCTAACTAGCTTAGTACCATCAGCATATTAATCAGTGCTGTGAGTGTGGATAAAATGCTACAAATAGAGTTTGCAGATGGACAGCAGTAAGGGACAGAGTAATTTATTTATTTATTTATTTATTTTTTACATTGTAATTATGTCAGTGAGCTAAAAAAAAACTCAACATGGCACACCTAAATCCTGTCATCACCTTCTATGTGAGATGCATCTTCCTATACTTGCAATTGATTGGTTTGTAGACGGGCATGTATCTGACGTTAGTGTGTTGTCAGTTCAGTTCCTCTCAGGTGTCAAATCCTCTTGGAAAATAATTGAAAAGTGTCCAATCTTTGTGAGTTTTTTCCAGCTGGCCCTTTATACGAGTCAATTGTATATATTTTGATACTTGTGCAGGCAGGGAAATGAGTAAGGTGAGGAATTGGTCCCAAAAGGAGACACCAGAGGCAGTTTCACAAAGGCCAACATAACGCTGTAAAAGGCCTACCTCCTCCTGTAATTGTAAAATGGTAACAGGACTGGTGAGGTAGGCCAGGGTTCAAAACCAGATAAGGCAAGCCAAACATTTACAGGCAAGAATCAAAGTCTGAAAAAGCACCAAAGCAAAATCCAAAATCACAGGTAGAATAAACACTGGAGAAATCAGAAAGACCAAACAGACTTAGATACACAAGGAACTAAGACCAACGGGCAAAGGGAGGGAAAAACACACTTTAACAGACAAGAGAGGGAAGGCAAGTTAGGGCCATGTGAAACTAATCCTAAGCAGGGCATAAAACAAAACATGACACATGAATGAACTTTCAAAATAAAACAGGAAGAAGACTCCAAGCAAACCCCAGGACCCCCCACATGTTCGACCACTGCTCTTTTTTTTCATTGCATTTTGCCTGCACGCCCTTCCTGTTCTTTTTACACTAGAAATGAACACAACCATGGTTCAACCTTAGTTTGGACTGAGGCCACCTCCTTTTGTTTGACCAAGGTTTGGCCGGTTAGGATCAAACTGAAAAGCACAAAAGTCTCGACCAAATGAGGGGTGTGAAAGGGCCTGACAGACAGTTACAATTTTAAGGCTCTAAACATTCACACCAGTGCTTTCACTTCTTCCTCCTCATTAAACCTCTGCTCAGGTAATGTAAGGTTCCCACACTCGGCGTACTAAGAAGAATTATGTGTTGTTGAAAGTTGTACTGCCCTTCAGGTGAAACAGAACCAGCAGGAGAGTCAGGGAGATTTCAGTGAAGCACAGTGTGTATCGACACGCACGACTGAGAAGAGAGCACACCTGTGTGGGTGGACCATGACTGTGACTGTGACATATTGTCCTCCACACCCAGAGATCTGCGACATCTTTGGCCTGACAACATTCTTAGCATTACTGTTTTTGTCCATGTGATGGCACGATTAAAAACTGGATGTTGTAAAAAGGAACAATCATCAAAACATTCAGTTCATGGCAGAAGACAACACACAAGTGTGAACTGTGATCCAGAAATATTTCACCATCCACAAACCATATTAATTCATATCCATTTTCACATGAAAATGATAAAGGTTTTACAGGTATATGCATTTGTGGACCAGTTTCACATCTGAAATGGCCTTTGCATATTTGGGAATCACTTCCTGTCTGTTTGTGGGCCATTTGATATTTGTAACTTCCCTCCTATATGTTTGCAGAATTGTATCCAGTTAATACAGCAGCAGATCTGTAGAGTAAAACATTTACAAATATGAGGTGGAGTTAGCAGCTACACAAACAGGTGGAGACACTCCTTCAGATGAACTGATGGAAATACAATCTGTAGTGGAGGAAGGCTAAAACAAGAGTTCACCTATCTGCCAGGAGACAACAAGGAGAAGGACGGCAGTCTGTCTCCAACCAGGAGGTGAAAGACAAAGTTGAGCATCTTTATTTAAGTTGTGATTCAGGATGGGGCATAGTTATCTCCAGGTGAATGTCCTGTGCTTTGCTTGTTCACTTACTGGCTTATATGGCCCACTGCTTTGTGATGAAATTATTTACATTTGTATAACCTTGAAGCTAAGAGCCACAGACAGAACAGGGAAGTCAGAAGATATTGAGAAACAACATTCAACACATTCTGGTCTTTTTGTGGGATTTGTTGACAAAAAGAAAAGATAATGCCAGCCTAATCTTTCAAAATAATAAGGGCACACTAAGTAAAAAGGTTAGAGAGTGTGGGAAATGGGGTCTAATGTTGGGTTAATTTGACCATAGCTGTGATCCTGAACTCCTACTTTTTGGGGCCTCTGTATTTATGACCTGACCTGATAAAGCCAAATTAGACATCTTAGTCTTCCCGAGATAATTCTTGCAGATTAGAAAAAGAACAGTGCTGTTATTTAAAATTCTCCATAAATTATGTACTTAGCCTGAGAAATGCAGATTTTGTGTAAGTTGACAGTACCTTGCTGGTCCTATAGGGGTACACCGGTGCCATCCAGAAGGTGTCTGAACATTTCTCGATGGATGAGATGATGCTGGACATGTTGATGATGGCTGACCTCCGGCAGGACATTTGATCACCTGAGACAGAGAGACAGTGAAAGACAAATGAAATAGGAATATTAATACTTAATAGTGATAACTTGTGCTCATATTGTACAAGCCTGTGTATTTTCACTGTTTTCACAGCTGTTTGAAGTACTTTCAGTGAAAGGGAAACCACAATGAAGAGTGGATAGGGGCAGTTCTGCATGATGTTGGCTGAAGCCAGCTATTTATGAATAGTTGTGATTTTTGGGTTGAAGAAAAAAAAAAGGTGCCGACTTGAGCTGACGTAGCTCAGGTGTGTACAAGGGAGCAGAATGGGCAAATGAGGCAACCCATGTTTTCAGAGGGGCAAGAGGATCAAGTACAGAGGATAAGCTGTTGTACTGTAGGAGTCCATTCGACCCAAGCTTGAAGGAGTGCGAGCAGGAACAGGGTTCAAGGTAATTAAACTGACCTTGATTTACTGTGCAGTATGTTGTTGTTGTTGTTGTTGTTGAAAAACAGAGCTTTTTGATTTGAGATGGCTAGTTCACCATGTATTGTTTTATTGCTATATGGTGTGATGTCAGGACAACAAACTAAGTCAAGGATATGGCCCGTAGTGTGGATTGTAAAGTTGACATATTGTTAACCCACATTCAGCAGCATTCAGATCCTCAGCAAAGTAATGCATTGCCCTGGAAGGAGGAATCCCAGTTCCTGCAACAATCTAGCCTAGCTTTTCATATTCTGTTGGCTGTTTTGCCGCTCTGCTGCAGCTGTACTCTGCTGTGCTGTTAGCTGAACTTGTCAAGGCTGCCCCTTCATCCGTAGTTAATGAAAAATCCATGTATAATTGTGCAGCATGAGGCAAGACACCAAAAGTGTCGATTGATTCTTCACTATTTTCAGTTCCTAACAATGCCTATATCTGAGATACAAATTCCAGCATCACATGAGAGAAAACATATTTACCTTTGTCCTTCTCTGCTGCTCTTTGGAGGAGTGGAAGAAACATCTGAAGGTAGAAAGGTGATAGTTTACATTTCATATTTGGGGTAAATTCTTTCATTCCTTTTCAAAAGTACATGGTATAACCAGTTGCATGTGCTTAGCTGACCACCGTCTGTTTCTGCTGCTGTCTTTTTGTTTTGTTTTGTTTTGTTTTGTTTTGTTTTGTTTTGTTTTGTTTTGTTTTGTTTTGTTTTATGGAATAGTGTTGTATTATGTTTTCCTGTTTGATCGGTAACACCTCAGCATTGACACAGATCCATGATGACTGCCAACACCAGATGTGCCTGTAGGTGTCGTCCTTGTTTAACAGTCAAGCAATCAACAGACAATTTCATAAGATGCTGCAAAGAATGCAGCGGTTTCCACTTTTCATCATCACAGCATCTGTTTCCATCTGTGTACCTGCAACTGTGTGTATGCACACTATGAGTGTAGAGAAGAGTGAGACAAACCAACCTTCCCAAGGAGAAATGGTCCGACCACATTGGTTTCGTATACCTCCATCATTTCCTTTTTCCCAGTGACAGATAACGTTGCTGGTGAGGGCGGTTTGTTGACACCAGCATTGTTTATGAGGAGGTTCAGAACACCAGCCCCAATTTGCTTGCTCACAGCTTGTACAGCAGCCGAGATACTGTCCTCATTTGAGACGTCTGCAGACAGACACGCACACAGCCACGTGCATATCTATATATTAATGTTACCAAAAACAAGGATTGTGTTCACGTAAAAGAACACCTTGCACACCTATGACTGGTATCAATGAATGAATGCAGTGTCATTCAGAAACAACTAGCTAGTTTGACTAGCAAGCACTAGCTAGTCAAACTAGCCTCCTTCGTTCTCTGAGGCTGTGTTCATTTGCTGCTAGGCCCAGTTCTGCTGCCTGCAGTGTAAAAACCAACAGCCGGTGCTCTGAGCTCTCAGTTAATAAGGCCACTAGCTGCATGTCAAACAGTCTGGGGAGAGGAGGAGGTCATTGGTGACTTTGAGGAGGGCCATTTCTGTATGGAAACTGCATTGAAATGGTCCAAACAGGTCATCAGAGATGCAGATGGTGTTGAGTTTTGCTTGTGACAACACATACAAGTATTTATGAAAGAAAATGGAGATTGGACATGGGCCAGAAATTACTCCAAAAATGAGATAATGATTAACAAATTCTGGTGGTTTTCAGGCTATGTTGGAGGGAGGGTGGACGTTTTACTGGCAAGGGAGGCTGAGAGAGCTGAGGGGGAGACACTATGAGATAGAGAGGAAATTATGGTTACTATCACTAAATTCATTAAGAATTAGACCTTTATTATTGATGTAATTCATATTGCATTCATAGGTGGGCATGGGTGAGGGTGGTGAGGAGTTGCACCGCCTTGTCTGGAATCTACGTGTGAGGCTTTTTTCCTCTGTGTCATCTCTGTGATGAGACAAGTCTCTAATTTGTCCTGCAACCACAAAAGCATAGTTTACAGAGGGTGGTTGTGCTAACTGCTTTAATTCAACTGTATTTGGGTGCACAGTCTAACTACATTGGTAAGTACAGTATATTATATATACTGTGAGGGTGGTGAGGAGCTGCACCAGCCTCGTCTGGAATCTACATTTGAGGCTTTCCCTGTAAAACTGTGGTGAGACAAGTGTTGCCAGAGTCGGGGCAATTGAGCCTAAATGAGGCTACATGTAACTGCACACCAACCGCTGATCTTATCCACTGGAAGGTAAAATAACCTAACGTTAGGGAGATAAATGCAGCAACAACACATTTGTAGTTGCTGGCAACAGCTGGCATAGTTGGAGGGAAATTATATAGACAATACAGGAGGCCAAAGTTAAACCAGGAAGTAGTTCCACAAAGTCAAATATGCTATAAATGTTTATAAGGGGCAGTCTGAGTTATAAGTTAATTATTAGCTTTTTTTTTCTTTTCTTTTTTTTTCTTAAAAAGTAAATATTAGATTACCCAAGTGTCCTGAAAAAGTTATTTTGTGGTTAATATCAAATGTTATTGATTTTAATAGTCAGGCCAAACAGCCTTCATGAGGGGTGGGGAAAGTGGCTGAGGGAACAAGGTAGAGTAGATGCTGCTGCATGTGAACCGTGAAAACGTGCATGTTTGTGGAGAATGTTTGTACTTGCAATGCAGTATTGTGTGCCCATCTTGAGGGGGTGTAATTCCTGTGCAGTGTGGTCTATTCTGGCACATGTCCACACACCTCTTTTTGGCCTTTCAATGTTTTGACATGCAACAGGAAATTGTTGTAACTTGAGTGAACCAAACTCCAAACTTGACATGTTTAACAAAAGTCCTGGCCTTAAGACATCTACATGCCAATAATCTATTATATTGTCTTCACCTACTGGCAACAGGATGTAAGGCTTGTGTGACAATCATCATTTGATCGACCTAGTTTTTTTTTTATTGTTAACTCCTTCACGTTTGTTCTGGACTTGATGAAAACCCATTTGGTGTGGATTAAGAAAATAAAAACATTTACTACACATGGCTCCAATTTGACTATCCCTAACATGATTGTTTCTTTTACTCATATCTAAGCAAGTCATGCTAACCTCTTGGACAGACTATTCATAGAGTGGATATCACTGTACAGTCACTTTGTTTCCAGCTGGTGAGACAGGTTATGCAGGGTGTTTGCCTTTAAGTTCTGAACTGATTACATAAATGAGTTCATAGTCATTTCATGTGTTTGTGGTGCAACTTGACATTTGAACAATGGACTTGAATTAATATCTGTACTTTTGGTGAACTTCCTGGTACATCTAAGCTCTAATCACCTCTGGTGTCCCAGCCATTCAAGACCTCTCAATGACGTATCGTGTGAGGCAGAAAGTACTAATTCAAGAACATGATACTATAACATAAGGTAATATTTCACTTCAAGTTAATATTTAAGTTAATTCATCTACACATATGTAAATGGCAGTGTGTTGTGTTTACCTAGCTTGATTAAAGTGATTTTTCCAGAATGTTGGGTGGCGAGGTTTCTCAGGGCCTAAAGGAAACAGAGTGGTATGGAAAGTGAAAGAAAGATAAGATCATAGGTGAAGGACGGACGGACAGAGACAGACAGAGAGAGAGAATTCAGAAATATGTTAATCATTCACTCATTTCATGGTCATTTGTGTCTGTCATATATTCACAGTATTCTAATGATCAACAGTTGGTGTGGCTTACACTGTAAGAAACAATGACATACATCAACAAAAGACAGGATAGAAAAAACTGCTAGTTGTACAAAGTTTACATTGGTGAGAAAATTGAATGTGGAAAGAATTTGTGTTTACACAAAAAAAAAGAAAAGAAAAGAAAACAACCCTGCAGGGCACCTTGAATTTTTGACAGATCAACACGAGCAGTTTCCCCCTGCGTTCAGTCAAATAGACTAAACATGTTCTGGACTTGTCTCTGTACTGGATACATCAATGAACCTGCTGTCTGCCACTGACTCAGATAAGATGTTGGACTGTTTAAAAGCTACAGTTGTTTGTTGAGTTATTTGTGGTTTGTATGTACACGAGAGTCATGGTAACTTGTTGACTTATGCCTAGTCCACATCTACATGGGTCTTTTTCAAAACATAGTTTTTTCTGTGTGCATCAGCCTTTCATCCACATACAAACACAGTTTTAGGTCACTGAAAACGGACCCTTTTGGAAAACTTCCAGGGTGAAGACATTTTCTGCCTTCAAATGGGCTCGTGTTTACTGTGTTCATAAGAAGAATCTGTGTGACTGTCCCACCTCTTGTGGTGTTCATGACCTCATGAATTTTCTGGAAGCTCTGATTTCACTGATGTGTGTTTGCTGACATTTTCAGAAATGCCAAAGGCCATGGAACTTTTTGTTCATTATGACTTTGCATTACATTACCTGCGAGCTATCTTGCTAAATTGTTGACCTCTATGCAGACTACAGGGCTTGTGACTACAGGGTATGGACATCTCCTTTGTCTGATATGTGAGTGTGTGCTGTTATTTCCATTGTTTGACAGCTGTGTGCACACCTTTATCTTCTTTGTCTGACGTCAAAGTGGGTGTATCCTTTGTTGAATTAAGGCGATTTCATGTAATGGTGGACATGGCCAAAATAGTGCTGATGCTAACCTTAGCTAACAGGACTTTTTACATGTTCATGCATAAATGTACAGTTACCCTTCTGTATATTGAGGAACAGTCTTCAGGATGCCCCATGTAGGTCACTGCTACACAATCAGACATTCCCGTAACACAAACCCAAACAATGAGACCAGGTCTGACCTCCAGTTTCAGGTAGCCGACCAGCTATAGCTTTTTATTCAGGCTTCTGATTGCCCAGTGTGGCTTTAAATGAAGGTTGTACGCCACTTGTTGGTTTGGCAAGCTCTCAATAGCACTTAAATCGTGTTTTTGCATTTTCATATGGATGGTCATTTTTTTAAACAGTGCTTGTGTAGATGGGATTTTTTATTTGGAACAAAGAAGCAAAACCCTCATTTTAAGAAATACCCATGTACATGTGGGCTAGGCATTACATTTCCTGGAAGAAACACCCAGTCGCTGAGGGACCTCTCCAGTTGTTACTCCTGTTACACTCTCAATCATACTGTCCAGGGTTACACCCACAGATTTTATCTTTTTAATTTTGTCGACAGGGACCAAGGGTTTTTATGTGAAAGTTAATATTTGTTACTAATTCAACACTTCTCAAACCCAATTCCAAAAAATGGAATGCTGTGTAAAAAACTGGGAAATGCTCCAAAAACACCTGTTTAGAACATTCCACAGGTAAACAGGTTCACTGGTAACAGGTGATAGTGTCATGATTGGGTATGAAAGACCTGGAAAGACAACAAGCAAGGATGGAGAGAGGTTCACCACTTTGTGAACACATGATTGCATAAAGGATATTAATACATGGACTCAGGAACACTTTGGTAAATCATAGTCGGTAAACACAGTTCATTTGCAGATGATTGCATTCTGTTTTTATTTAACACTGACACAGCATCTCAGCTTCTGGGGATTTTTTGGGAATTGGGGTTCTCGTTTGTCACTATGTGTTGTTGAATTTCCATTGTGCTTACAAACTTCAGCTCATCTGGGAGCAACCCAGTCTCCCAAAACTTCTGTTTATGTACAGCTAATATGCAATAGCAAATTCATTTTCAAACAAATGTTAAAATAAAGTGGAAAGCCACAAAATGTCCATACTGGATGTAACAACAAAATGTTGACTGACCTTTTATTTTTCATTTAATGCTTCTCTCCTGGTGATTCCTACTTCCAGACTTAAAAACAAAGATGAGTGTTTGCCGTCACGGCACGCCAGAGGAGTTTAGGATGGCTATGTCTATTACTTCATTTAAGTCCCTTTTTAAATCACACTTTTCTTGTCTAGTCTTCCTGTGATCTTGTTTTTATTGTTTTGTGATTGTGATCTTCCTTATTGTATTCATTATTAGCAATTTCCTGATTACTGTTTGATGTTTTTATCCCATAAAGCACTTTTTAGATAGGTGCTATATATTAATAAAGTTTATTACTATATTATAATTCATATTAGAGTGACTGTCTTTAAGTGCCCTGAAACAATGTTTGTGTAAACCTTGACAAAGCACTTATTTTTTAACCCAAAAATCTCAATTTTAGCAAAGCCTTGTTGTAGCCTCACCACCTCCCTCAACTTCTGTGCAGTTGAACAGTGCAGTACTTTGTGGACAAAACATTGCCACTGCTCATAACCCATGCAGCAATAATGCTACCTTTTGGGGAAATATATATACGCACAGCAAAGTGCAACCATACAACTCATTATTTTAGTATGTCACTCAGAATAAGCATCATATAGCCTTTGGAACAAAGACTAATAAAATAAATTTAGAACTGAACTAAATGTGTTCAGTACACTGTTTATGGGTTCCAGCGATTAAATTCAAAAATCACTCAGTGTTTGAACAAATAATTTTGGATTCACACTTATTAATCAACAATTCCTTCAGCCCCTCAGAGATAGATTATGGTCATTAAATGCTGCCTCACGTGAGTCCAGAGAGATATGGACCCTGGGTAGGTGTGTGTTAGCAATAGATTTGACAACTATGACAAGTATTCATGTTTGACTATCTTACCTCAGCCCCGCTTCCCTCTGGCTCTCTGCAGCAGGCATAGATGTGAGCCCCAGCTCCTGTCTTCTCTGCCAGCTGTTTGACCAGTTCGAAACCAATGCCTCTGTTGCTTCCAGTCACTAAAATGTTGCCTCCCAGTTTCTCTGACATGTTGGCTGTCAAAGCTCAGCGGCTGTCTGACGACTCTTGTGACTGTGAGTGATCTTATGTGAAAGCACAGTGTTGCTGTAATGCTTGTCCTGAGTGCATCGTGCACTTGATATAGGTGTGTACTGTACAAGAAGGCGGGAACAAGCTTCTCACCTCTGTGTGTATAAACATTTCACCTACTGTATTGCTGTGTATTTGGACAACTTTTACCTTAGTCCTCTTTGTGCATCCTCCTTGTTGCAATTTTTTATTTTATTTTTTTATTGAGGGACATTGGTCTGTCAATAAAGATTTATTCAGATCAAAATTTGCCAATCTTCTCCCACCTCATACTGATCCTTTGTTCAAGAGCTAATTTCTCTTGACAGTGCTTGCTTGGCTGACACTTACATGCTTACTATGGCAAGATTTCAACAATGTGGTAACTCAGTGTGCATCTGTGCTCTAACAGTGGAATCTGATGTTGTCCCACACAGAATGAGTAAATCTGTGACGATGTCAAGACTCAGAATATGTGGAAAGTGTGTAGTTAACCGCAGCTGCAGACATATGAAGTTACCACATTGCCAGAAACTAAAGAATTCTTCCTCTTCTTGTCTTCAGGGCCACTGTTTTAAGGACAGCCAAACAGTATGCACTGAAACGTTTCACAACTGGCCAGATAAGGAAAGAGCTGTCATGTTTTCAATTCAGATGCTTGGTTGATGTCATTTACTGTGGAACTAGATCAACACAGGTCTCGCACATAAATAGATGAAAATAACATATAATTACATTTATGTGGAGCTGCACTGATCAATATTTTCATAGTAACAATAGTTTAAATGACCATGTCTATTGTTTAAAGAACTTCTCATAGAGATGAACCAATAGATCTCCTCAGTTCTATTGAGCCATTTAGCATCTATTAAGTTCTGGTTTTACAGGGCTAGATGGTCGTGAGCCAGAATGAACTAGAAACATGAAACTCAGCCAAATAACTGGACGTGATGTGCATGTACTGTTCAAGAAAAATGAGTCCAACTGGCCGGGTGTGGCGCTGTAATTAATTTTGACTTGAAAATTGAAAAACTTTGAAAAATGAAATTTGAAAATGAATAGAACTTTTTGAATTCTGACTGCGCCAACACCCAAATGGGTATACAGCATCACAGGTCTGACATACAAATTATTGATAGAAATGAACAAGATTAGTTGAAAAATATGGCCGAAAAAGTTTGCCAGGGGCGGAGCTTAGCAGCAAAATGGCCGTAACCTCTTAATGATCTGTCCAACTGTCATAAATCTTGGTACATTTCTTCAGGTGATGATTGGAAAAGCCTACAGAAGCAGTTTCAGCTCAACCCATAGGGGGGCCCACAAATACCAAAAACATGTACGTGTAAAAGTTTGGGGGGCAAGTGTTAACCAAAATCTGTAGCACTATATTGATTGCAAATGCAAGTGGGTGTTGCCTATCACATATTTGCTCATTACCCGTCATATAACTTCGAGCAATCCTGATTAAACTTAGAGGAGACAGTGAGCCACAGTTCACCTGAACTTTTCCCTTTTGCAGGTAATCCATGGTGTTCTGCTATTTGTACGAATTGTTTTGAGAAATGCACTTACTGTTTTGCAAATGTCGAGGATGATTCGAGAAATGTACCAAAGCGACTGAGGAAAAACTGTTATAAAGACAAAGAAACAAGGCAAACATGATTTTCCTGATAAAACATCATTATAACCTCTCAGCATAACACACATGATTACTGACGAAGAGGAAATAAATGCTAACATTAACACAAAATGAGTAAAGATTACACAATTCTTTTATCAGTACTAACAAAATACCACTGAATGAACATTAAGCATACCCTGGTAGTGTGGATGAGCCATTAATGATCATATGGGGCGGCTGTGGTTCAGGAGGTAGAGCAGTCGTCCACCGATCAGGAGGTTGGTGGTTCAATCCCTGGTCTCACCAGTCCACATGCTGAAGCATCCTTGGGAATTCATACGTACATCGCTTTGGATAAAAGTGTCTACCAAATGACTGATTGTAATATGAACCATAATATTAACTCATTAACTCTCCATAGAAGGAGGAAAAGGTTTCCACCCTGAACCAACCAGGGGGATAGAGTGCAGAATGACAAGTTTAAGTAAAAGTCACCTGGTCAGAAAAACTACTAAAGTAAGAGTTAAAGAGTAATCAGTAAAAAATGCTAAAAAAAAAAAAAAAAAAAAGTACTACTTTGAGTCGTGAGTACTAGTTACATTTGGGGTGTTTTTTCATGTCATGTGATAAAGAATAGAACTGTGATCCTAAAAAGAATCACAGGATTTTGTTTGGTGTGCAGATAAGTTGGTTCATAATATTCTTTGGTTGTCACATTTCACACGTACATTGTGTGACTTTCAAGTCAAAACCGTAAATAATTAATGAGGTCAGGGCAGATAAGAGAAACATTAACTGATTTGACTTTGAAGTGACATTAACTTTAACCCAGATGTCACCCATGGATGCTGTTTGGAAAAGGGCAAGCACTTTCAAAAAAAAAATACTTAGCAGACAATTGGATGTCTATCACGGTCTAACTTCAACCAAGCAGACCAACAAATCACAGGGTTGGAGAGCAAAAATCTTGCAGAAGCCAATCGGGAGAAGAGCGAAAACATGTTTCTGTCTGAGAGAAGTCCTCAGCGCTGTTACATTTCTTTCAATGGAGAAATATCCTCCAGTTAGAAACAGTAAACAGGAACAAACAACACGATTTATCCTTGCTCTGATTTTATGGTGCCGTGGAAATGCATGTCTTGTCTAAAGAAAATAAAAAGGAACAATTCAAACTTTGCTTGATTGTGATGGATAAAATGCATCCATATAATTTTTTTTTTTTTCATATCATAGTCCCCGCCACAATCGTCTCCTGTTTGACTATTGTTTGCATTTGTGATGACAATGTTTGAGCCTCGTACTGTCAGAAATATCATGTCTCTGTATCGTTCTGTCTGCCTGCACAGAATGTGTAGTAACTCCAACCTTTGATGAAGAGGGTCAAGGAGATTACGAACCGGGACCAGATGGCCTGACGTCTTTATCAAGAATCCCGCCGACAAAAGGAATTAACAGCAGTGTGAAGAGTTTAAATCAGAATATATTTTAACAGGTCCATTTAGGTAGATTTCTTGATTTATGAGAAGGTTAGAGGAGTGTTGGGGAAATCAGTTATTCCAAGGTGCATCACTGTTTACAGCGAATCCTGAGGAGCCACATGAGAGCAAACATGTAGGAGACTGAGGTTTTAAATATGACCTTGCTACATCTGGAAGAGATTACCTGTGAAGGACAGCACATCTCCTGCAGGTAGACACACACACACACACACACACACACACACCCACACCCACACACACACACACACACACACACGCTGTAACATACACAGTATCAGTAACATATATCAGTCACGGTGGCTCACCGTGCCTAAATTTTCAGCCACACAGTAATACCTTGTTCCTATTGTTATCGTTATTTGTCAGCAGTAATTCTGTCACTCAAATGGCATTGTCAGAGCACCATTGGACAATATTTGAAGTATGTGCCTACAACAGCTGTAGGCCTTTACTGTGAAAGTGGGATTGTTCAAAATGCCAGTGGGAGGTCCCTGATGTCACCAAAACCTATATTGATACCACATTTTTCTAAAGATTTTAAGACATTTATGTGCACTTTATTTCACCCTTAATAAATATGATAAAAGAAAGTTGACTGAGATGAGTGACTCTCCTTTTTACCTCAGTTATGGACACACTCATAGCAGTCTGCTGATGTAGCACTGGAGCCTGTGGGAGGCTACCCAACAGCATGAGGTCAGTGCAGTGGAAGGTGAGACATACAACACGCCTCTCATGTGTTTCCTGTGATGCTGACCGGCAGTACAGTGATGGTCCAAGGCCAAACTGAGTGTTACAACAAGGGTGATGCACTAAATGCATTCATTTCTCATCTTTGGACTGAGTACAGAGTTTACATGTGATTGTTAGTACATTCTATGGAAATGGGACAAGTTCCACAGGGACTATCAGACAAATACACAGCAGATGTACTCAGAGGAAGCTTTGGGTTTGTCTGTGGGTAAACGCAGAGCTTGTTTTGTCTGCTGCATCAAACCACTGACTGCAGCTTCAGCAAGAGGCAGCAAATAGTTGTCGAATCATAATGCTTTGCTTCTATGTGCTAACATTGTCTCTTTTTCTGTCCCGTGTCAGAGATGGTGCTGGTTGATCATGAAACTCAGTTTGGAAACGTTTGTTGTTAAGAACGGCTCTTAATTGTTAGTTCACCACAAGGTGGCCGTGATGTCATTGTTGTGGTGAGAGCACCATCTTTGGGCCAAATTCACAAATTCAACATTTCTGCTGACTATGTGCTATGTACCACTATCACTACTTTATTACCTTGGTCACCAAGGCTTTTATTGTAATTGTAGAGAAAATCAGACAAGTCAGCAGAGTATTGTCTCTCTCTGTTCTGTGGTAACATGAGAGCTCCATAAAGCTTACTGTGGAATTACAGTATGCAGCGCAAGACACGACTGATACATGATGACTCAGTTAATTGAGCTGATACTTAGCGTTCATCTGCCAGTAGTAGACAGCCAGTAACAGTTTTGTTATAGCTTGATGTGTGATGGCTTTAAACACATTGTTGGGTATCGTTAGCCACTGGATCTCTTCACACCACAACTCACTTTCTGTCATTATTTTGTTGTATTTTCTTCTCTTGGTCTGTTGGACACCTAGAGGCTCATGACTTTAGCTTTATGCTTTGTCATATGCATATTAATATGCAACCTCTTCACTGTCAGAACTAGTATTGAGATCCATTCCTTTCTTACTGTTAAACCTGAACGCTCTCTCTTATCAGTTTGCCCTTCAGACTTTTGCGATTACTTTGTGAGCGCAGAAAAAGCCTACAGGCGCAGCAGCACAGAAGCTTGTGTCGTCCATATCCATAAAACTCACCAACACTCCCTTCTGAAGTCATGTTTCTTTGTTATTGTTAGCTGTAATCTCTTATAAAAGCTTTAACTGTGTTCACTCCTCTCCATCCTGCTGTTCTCACACACCTGTCTGAGCCAGCTGCGACCCCTGACTCACTCATGGACCTGCCTCTTCTGTTGAACTGTGGTGACATTTAGAGCACAAAGGTCTCAGACTTGTGGGAAATTTCTTAAAAACCGACATGTTGAATAAACAATCTAAGAACTTTTTTCAACTTCTGTCTTTATCTTGGGATCTTGAAGGAGGTTTTCTTTTCTGCACCTGTAAGATGAGGGTTGCTGGTTATATGTAGTGGACATAATGCAGGCCCAGAAATGACAAACATCACCAACCAGCTAAGAGTCTTGTCAGTTTTCCTTTAATTCATCTTTATGCTCTGTCCTAAGACAAAAAAATAGCACCAACGTAGGGCTTAACCTGATACAAGCTTATGTTTGAAGGGCAAAACCATAAAAAATCAAAACATAAAAATAGTTAAACAATACCACTGTGTAGGTACAACAACTTAGCGATGGCTCCTCTGTTGGAGACCATTGCCTGATCATGTTATTTTCTGTGTGGAGCAGCTGAATCCAGAGAAGCACTCTTTGACAACGTTTCCTCTTTTTTTCAGAGTAACCTTTAGCTGTAAAGTTCCCGTACAAGTCAAGTGATAAGAAATAATAAATATCAGAAGCAAAGTAAAGGAGTACACTTGATATCTTACTTTACAAAGTTAGTACTGCTTCATCGCTTTTTTCCTGGAGGACAGAAAGACTTGCTGTGTGTGTGTGTTTGGGAAAAACAGGTTTTTAGCTATTTTTGTCCTGTATGATTCAAAACAGATTATTATTATAACATTATTATCAAGCTACAGAAGCTTCTAATGACATTACTCCTCGGTGGACTGACGTGAGATGTCGACTTTTGCTTGAGGTGGAGATCTTTGATCATAGAGGTTTCCATAGCCGTCAGCCATGTAATGTTTCGGACGCTGTGCTTTTTTGTTTCTATTGCACACAGAAAAGGTGATGTGTTGCCATGAGCCAAATGAAATTCATGTCCAAGATCCTTGCTCTTGATCAGACAGAGCTGCAGCGGGATGCCTGTTACCTCAAGCGACAATCCAAAATGGAGAATGATGTTTGGGAGCTTCTGCTTCCCTCTAGTGGTATAAACTGTGAACTACATCACATCACACAAACAGTTCCAGTTCGACAGTTTATAACACCTTTCACTTTGTGATTAGACCTGGTGACAGCTGCCAGATGTTAAGGTATATTTTATTAGTCAAATACCTCACAAATATATGCGCTTTAATGAGTCCCAATTCAGAAAGCTCACCCTCACAAAGACTTACAAATGACGGTACGTGGACGCCATTGTTTTTTTTTTTTTTGCCAGATATGTCTTGAAGCAAAACACAGGTCACACTGTAAACTATATCAAGGAAACTTTCCCCGCTGGCCTTTATCATTTTACTGTCAGTTAGACACCTGTCTGGTAATAAACCATATTTATCAAACAGCTGACAGGGAAAGATTAAGGTAGACATCTTTCACTTTTACTCCTAAACATCTGAATACAAGCTATTTTTCATATTTTCACTCAAAAATGCTCTTAAATTTAAGAAAGGTCTCTTAGGAGTATTGAGGTCTTTGATGGCTGCAGTGCAGACATAGAGACGCAGACACACACACATGCACACACACACACCCCTTCTAAGACATGTTTTAAAATGTAAAAAGCAGTATAGGTAATATGTATAATACATAATATGAAGCAACACTTGTAATTCAGAATAGGCTAGTGTTAAGCAACTTCGCTTTCCCGTAAACTTGCATCCAAACGCACATTTGATAGGATGATGCATCGCTTTATGTTTCCAGTTGATCACTGTAAAAAGTGAGCTTCACGGTCACTTGATAAATCTGCCTTATTGCTCCCTTTTAGCAAAGACAATTTTTCACTCATTGGAGCATTCTTAGTGTTCTTCTTAAATGTTTGATAATTATGCCCAGCAACGTCTCAACACACCAATCAATTTCTGGCTCTCAGGGTAGACAGTTTCAATTTGGGAGGAGGTGTAGGTTCAGAGAGGACTACTAGGCCTTGAAACACCGTAGCAGGTGCATCCAGCTGTTACCCACAGGTAACAGGCTGCCCTTAACACACATTACTCTTTCAGACTTTCCTTCAGTGTTAGAGGAATCCCAGTCTTAAGCTTGTCGATGTCCCGGACGTCACGGTGTCCTGTCAGCATCTCCCTCTGGTACCTGCCACAGTTCAAACTGGACTTTATATTGACAGTTCTGATACACTGTTGAGTCCAGTCTCTTGCGAGTGCTCCAAAACACAAGCACTACATCATGTAAAACAAAGCCATGTGTGTTTTTGTATTTGTGGGTATCAAAAATGGCCGTCCACTTTATCAGTTCAACCTGCTTCTCTTTTCTCATCCAGCAGCATGATTTGCAGCACTCAATCAGATGTTTACGTCCCGGACATCTGTGGGTGTAGTCGAGAGGTCCTGCCCCTCGCTGATGCTCTTCGTTTCCATGGTAACCGAGTGCTGCTGCTGTTGTGCCTGTCTGAGACTGGTTTCCAGCAGCGACTCGATCTGTTCCTGGCACGCCCTGAGACAGTCCTGAAGAGTGAGAGTGAGAGTTAGTTTGAACATCAGAGCTCATCTTCGTTCTGTGAGTGTGGCTGTAATGTGTGCTGATCATGTCGTGGGCAGATGTACCCACCGGGTCGCTCCTGATGGTCTGTGCCAGCTGCTCTGTCAGTTTCTGAGACATCGTGGCACTGCCCACCATTCTCATCTGTAGGCCCTCCATTGCTGCCACCGTGCTGCCTGCTGCGATCATGGACGGAGGGCTCGCGATGAATTTAACATCTGGGGAGCATCAGAATGAAGCTTTATGTTAATATGACCCCTTCTTTAAGAGCTGATGACAATTATAAGAACCAAGAAAAACATTCAGAATTCACTCTTTAAAGTCACTCTCAGACAGGATTTTACAACTCTGGAAAGTTATCAAGGTGGCAACGATTTCATTTTTTGTTGAAACAAACATGAGATAAACAGTAGAAGTACAGCATTCATGTTAAAAGGTAATCTATAGCCTCTGAAACGCTCCAGGTGGGGTGCGCAGCCACGTGGAGGGTGTAACAAGAGTGCGTTGCAGACATAATGCCGCTGAGATGTTGTAGGTACAATGTGAAAATGGTAAATTAAAGCTGCAGTAGGCAACAATTAAAGACACACAAAGCAAAGCCCTCCACTTCTCTCTCTGCTGCCTTGCATCGGTTTGGCTGTTTGTGCTTCCAGGCCAGTAAGCAAGAGATCAAAGTCTACATTTGTTAAGATGTTTTTTTCCTCGTGTCAGTACTGTCGTCCTCCAAATTTCATATATGAAAATTAGCTTCATTATGGAAGGAAGTATGAATTATTCAATTAGTCCACATTTCCTCAGATTGATGTGTTAATTAAAGCTGCTGCAGGATCAATCTGACGTAACGGAATTGTTGGTTTCTTTGTAGATAAAAGAGCTTGGTCTGTACTAGCTCTATATGGAAAGTGTCCTGAGACAACTTCTGTTGTGATTTGGCGCTATACAAATAAATAAATTGAATTGAATTGAATTGTAGCGGGCTGCACAGTGACGCAGCAGGTAGTGCGCGTGCCTCACAGCACGAAGGTTGCCGGTTCGATCCCCGGGTCAGGCGGGGCCTTTTCTTCCCGTGCATGCGTGGGTTCTCTCCGGGTACTCCGGCTTCCTCCCACAGACCAAAAACATGCTCATTAGGTTAATTGATGACTCTAAATTGTCCGTAGGTGTGAGAGTGAGTGTGAATGTTTGTTTGTCCTTGCATGTGGCCCTGCAATCGGCTGGCGACCGGCTCAGGACCGCCTCTCGCCCATTGTAGCTGGGATAGGCTCCAGCCCCCCGCAACCCCGAAAGGGATAGGCGGTATAGATAATGGATGGATGAATTGTAACTGTCAGAAGGAATACTGCACAACTAAGGATGACCTTAACAAGTGGCTCAGTGGAATTGGTGCCGTCTTAGTAAACAGATCTAAATGGTAAACCGCCCGAGACAAATGTCCCCCTTATATAAACACAGTCATGTATGTAATAAAGACCAATGCATACCTGTAGCACACAGCGCCACAAAGGTCTGAGCGTGCTTCCTGAGGATGGGCCTGTTCTCTCTCCTGACATGCAGCTGAGACAGGAAGTGGTCAATGAAGTCAAGGGGGGTTACTGAGGCCAGGTCCCACTTCAGCTTGTTCAAAACCAGCAGCTCCATTTGCTGTGAGCAGATGTGGACAGAGAGAGGGACAGAAGGACAGGTTCAAGTGTGATCCAAACAGACAGATGCAGGGATTAACAAAGATGGTGATGGACATTTTTGTGTCTGCTTGGTGGGATTTTGGGCTTTAAGGTGGCAATGGAGGAAAGGTCCAGGGGTCATCCTGGACCTTTGACTGTCTATAATGTGACTGTCCATGACTGTCTATAATGAACTTTCAGTTCATTCTGTTCAGTCATGGTCAAACGTGCTGGTCAAGAGGAAATTTTAACCTTGTGGTGGTGCTGCATGATTAGATCAGGAGATTACCAAAACTATTAAGAATCCTCAAGGGACCATAAAATCCATAAGAATATGGCCACTACCTGCTGAGATATCTTGATCTGAACAGAAGAGTTCAGACATGCAGGAGGCCACAATGTTTTATACATATGACCATAAATTATGGTGTCCACACTTAGACAGAGAGCTGTAATGTGCTGGTCACTACTGAATGACTTACCAGCAGCTGGGTAATTGTGATAGAGTTGTCTGTGTAGATGCAGAGTTTCTCAGCAGTGAGTGGGATGGTCTCCTTCAGTTTGGAAGCCAGGAACATACAGGCAGCCCCCAGCAGCTGCAGATGGTTCTTCTTGGTGGGCTCCACTGACAGGAAACGGTCCATGTAATTCATAGCCAGAGGGAAAACCTCCTCCTCACACTTCTGCTCCTCACATACCTGCAAAGACAAACCGGGCGACAACACTGCCATTAAATACGGCTTCTTCATCAATGATGTTTGAAAATTCACCGGTGCAACTATCAGTTGTATGAGTTTAAGTCACAGAGAGCTGCTCACTCAGCTTTTTAGGGCCACAGCAATCCCTGACTTCATGTTACTTTACCCCACGAAAGAAAAGGTTGTCTCTGTACATTTCTTTCACCTACGTGCTTCATTGAGTATATTATTCATTTTTACTGCACATACTGCAAACAAAAGAGGTCACAAGCTAGTGTGATGCCAGTGTAAGCTTTAGGGACTCCTATTTCCAGGACTCCGTTCCATGGAGTCAGCAGTACATGCAGTGATGTTTACTGGGAACAAAATGGCAGATTTTGGCGAGCATGTCAGACTATGTCATGACAGTAAGAGAATTAAGAAACTAACATAGAAACCCGAACAGTTACAGTGAAAAAAAAAAAAAGACTAGTCGCAAGACCATTTTAATTAATTAAACCACTTCACAAGTAAAAGCGAACATTACTGGTTGCAACTTTGTTAACATGAGAATTTGTTGCTTTTCTTTGAAATCATTAACTGGAAAAAAAAAAAAAAGTGCTCTATGCAGAAAAATCCCCCCATGACTGTTATATATTATATCATAACATAATTACTACTCATGCATTAATGCAAAGCAGGGTTTACTGTTGTATTTGTTTGAGGTGGAGTTCATTTTAACTATTCTGTATAGGACTGTACCTATGACTTTTTTCATTATGGATTCATCTGCTGATTGCTTTCTCCATTAACTTTGGAAAAATTCAGAAAATAGTAAGCAGGAATGTCAAATTATTATCGCAATAATTGCTGGATAATTTTTAGCTGTACTTGTATGAACTGTTGGATAAATTCTTTCACAACAAAAAAATATTTCAGACACTTTTAATGTGTTTTGTATGTAAAAATCTTAATATGTAAAGTCAGGAGTAGCTAAAGCTTTCAGATAAATGTAGTGATGTAAAGTACAGCATTTCCCTCTGTTGCCCTCATGGATTAGTGGCAGACTTCTGTCACTGCATGAGGAAAATCAAGACTGAACAGCATCGTGCAAAAAGACGACAAGCACCAGACTGCAGTAAAAACAAACAAACAAACAAACAAACAAACAAACAAACAGTCATGCTCGTGTAGAGTGGCTGTCCCGGTAGCTGTGTGACAGGCCTGGAAAGCTGCAGAAATGTGAAATCCAGGTCTAAAGGAAGGACGTGGAGCGTCACTAGTGGCGAAGCTTGAGAAGTTCCTCACGAGCCCCCAACACAAAGGCAGCGCGTGGTCTGATAGACTGGCAGCTAGCAACATTTTTCAACAATATTTTAAAAATATTTCTGGGTTATTTAACGATATCTCACGATTTGTCTTCTCTGGGGAGTTGAATTTTCTCTCTACACTCTCAAGTTAAACGCGCATGGAAATAGTTTATTGTAAGTAAAGCCGGCGTCTCGTTTGTTTAAGTCCTGACTACTTTTCAACTCCATAAACTGCCGCAAAAAAATAAATACCATTTTACACTCGGTAGACTCAATTTCACCTCATCAACACGCTACATGTAGTTACAAAATATACTTTGTGGACCAGTATTGTGCCAATGGTCAACTAATGATATGTACTTGATAGCAACTCCAGCACGTTACTCCATTGACAAAAAACCGAAAATCCAAAGTCGCTGCTTGTTTATCGACAAAACTGCATTACATGTGACTTATCCAGGCACTACCGAGCCTTATGGACTAGGACTTCAATTCGGCATCCATTTCGTCCACCTTTGGAAAAATAAATACAGACACCTTTTATTCCTCTGTCCCCTTCCATAACCTCAGCAGTGGTGCTAGTGAGCAGCCTGGATATATTCATTTCACTGTGAGATATCATTTACGTTACATATTCTGTTGCATGTACGCCGAATTCACCGACGGCTCTTACTATACTCGCAAAGAGACGACACATTATTGTACCAAGAAAATTACTGAGCAGATAACCAAAGCAGATTTAAAACACCAATTTTGTGAACGCGATCCTGGTCGTACAACACATGTGTACTGGCTTTAACTCACCTCCAAAATCCAGGTAGCCACTATCCTCCTCATGTACGGAACTACTTCTCTCTGGACGCATTTGAAGTAGTTTGGAGCGGGCAGATACTTGTCCTCAGCACGCAGCAGAGTCTGCAACACCCGGTCAGTCAACAGGTTGGAGTCCCGGTAGGCCCTCCGGATGGCAGGCCTGTCTCCCTCACAGCACAACAACTGAGTTTCCATTTACCTTCCTCTGCCCCTAACCTAACACGCTGTGTCTGTTTCAACTCTTTCCTTCGGCCACTGTGCTATCAGACCTGAAAACAAGCTTTGACTTGGCTCTCAGTAACGAATTGTTAGCCGCTCCACATTTTAGAGACAAAAGGGTCTTCCAACTTTCTTTTTACTTGTGGCAGAATATTACCACCTTTAATTGCCGGTTTGAGTAGTGATGAAAAATGCAGGCTTGGTGAATGAAACGATTCCTTGTTTGTCCTCGTTGTGTCTGTGGCTTAGTTTATTCCTTTTCCGCCTGGTTATGAGTTACTTTCTTTTGTTGCACGCGACAGAATTACAGGACAAACCGGAGTAGCAGCAGTCCCTCCAGCGACAGACTGGAGCAAGTATACAATCAACCCCCTGCTGCTGCGCTGTTTTGTCACTGGACCGCGTCAAGTCAGCTAGCATATGACAACGTCCTACCAAGAATTTCAAAATAAAATAGCACGACGTTTCCTCTTTTCTTCTTTTTTTTTTTTCTACCGCTGAAGATCACATCAAGAAACTATATTTAAATGATCGGTTCAGCTGAATTAGACTACAAAAATATATACTTTTAGTGATCTATAAATGTTGAGTTGTTGTTTTGTGCTGAGATTTTGAAATATCCACTGTTAAGACTTCTGACAGCATCACACGCACTGCAGTGCAAAAAGGTTGTACTTAAAATGTTATTTACTTCCGAATTATTGAGAAAATATATTGAAAATCCAAGTGTGGGTTTTTCACCAGATTAATCCTGGTGGTTTTAATTAATTAGTTATATCTTATTTATAGTCGCCTTTGTATGGTTAAGTAGTATCACACCACTGAATATATTCAATATTAATATTATTAAATTCATAACCATAACCATTGAATATGATGTGAAGTAGTCAAGAATTCACCTGTATGACAAAACGTGCTTCTTATTGTACTTATTGTAAGTAATCTTTCTGCTCTTATTTTAAAGTCGAGAGAGATTTACTTCTGGTATCACAGCTAGGCTCGGTTAACTTGATTCTGAACATGAGCGCGCGCGCACTTTCAGAGACAGAGTCTTTAATTAGTCTTTAATTCCTTTAAAAGGCTTTATGACTCACTCGTTACACAGCTTAGAAGCGGAAAGCAGCTTTCCTATTGTTGAAATTTTTTGAGGAATAATCTTAATGTTCTGGCTGGAACGTAAAATTAGGAATTTTTAAGAAAATCTTTGACTGATAATTGAGGATTTGTAAAAAGACCAGAGATAGCATTAAAATGACACCAAAATTGACAGCAGTTCACACAGAAAGTTTTTAAAGATGCTATAGTTGCTTTAAATTTTTCTTAGCAAGGACTTTAATCTGTTAGTCCAGACAGCAAATTGCTGAGTGCAATTTCTCTCTTCTAAAATATGATCATACAAAGACAATAACTGTTTTCTCTTCATTTAGTTGTTAAGAAAACTTGAATCATCTAAATGTTGAGGTTAATGAGACTGGTGGCAAGGGTTCGGGTCATGTGGCAAAATGGAAAAGCACAGTTGTTGATCATCTGCATAATACTGTGTTGCTAATGTTGGCGAGCGAGCTTGTAGAAAGAAGAAATAATAAAAAAGCCTTCTTGAAAAACTCCACGTTCTGTGATACATAATCACGCTTTCCAAACAAGTATAAAGTCAGAGAGAGAAAGAAATGATATTGGTGTCTAGCAATAGTTTGAACAGAATAAGGAGTGTACTCATATAAGTTACGTCTGAAAATTTTCATGAAGGACACACACACACACACACACACACACACACACACACACACACACACACACACACACACACACACACACACACACACACACAATGCCCTGATAACAACACAACACAACATATACATATATGTATTACAGTATAAAATACATCTAAAAATTAAAAGACATATAAAACAATAGCCTTTTGTACCACAAAGGACGCAGAACATTATTCCGCGGCTGTAGCTCAGTAGGTAGAGCAGTCGCTCACCGATCAGGAGGTTGGTGGTTTGATCCCTGGCCTCAGCAGTGCACATGCCAAAGTATCCTTGGGCAAGATGCCGAACCCCAAAACTGCCCCTGATGCTGTGCCATTGGTGTGCGAATTCATATGTACAGCGCTTTGGATAAAAGCGTCTGCCAAATGACTAATTTTGATTGTAACATTAACTTTTATCTACATCTAGTACAGCACGCATGTATTATGCACTGTCCAAACAGTAAATTACATTAAATTAACTTCACAACAAACAGACAAGGACAGCATCAGTTTAAATGAAATACCTAAACAGCAGTCCGTGTCTTTCAAAAGAGATCTAAACTGATTAAAATGGATCAGCTTGCAGTTGGAAGAGTTTCTGCAGGTTGTTCCAATTGTGTGGTGCGTAGTACTTAGTGCCAGTTTCCACATCTCAGTATTGATATGGTGACCCTTGAGGACCAAATAGTCTTTGGATTAGTGCAGTGAAAACTTGATTTACAGTTAGAAGACATGAGAAATACTCAGGTAGTTTGTAGAAGAAAAGAGTGCAGTGCTCTTGTCTTCTGACTGCTAATGACTACCACCCAACTTTCTCATATAGAAAACATTGACATGTTCTGAAACTGTCAGTCAGTTAGGAAACTAAGGGTAGAATGATAGACTGCACATAAAGCCCATAAAAGTGCTAAAAGCTTAACAGCCTCAATAAAAAGGGATTGGCTAGCCTAGCCAAGGTAGCAATAGTCCAGTAAGCTGTAAGTTTAGTGTGAAATTGTATCTTAAAAACTGGATGAAAAGGGGAGTTTATGACAGAGCTTCTGGCAGACAAAGTGCTGATGCACATTCCCCTAGGTGATGTAAGGTGTTACAACCCAAACTAACACCTGGAGGTTAGCTCCTTCTGTGTGGAGCTTGTATGCTCTCCTTGGCGCTGTGTTTCTGGGTGCTCTTGTTTCCTTCCACAGTCCAAAGAATGGAGTGCCCAAACAAATGCACTATTTCCTCCTACTTGAGTAATCTTTGCTAAAAACTACAGTGTTTGAGGAAATTACTGAGCCTTCTTTAAAAAACACATGACACATTTTTGAGCCAATTTATGTGTTCACTATAGTTGCAAACTGTGTTACAAGTAAAGGTGTACAAGTAGAAGTCCTGCATTTACAGTTCTAGTTGAGTAGAACTATATTATTACTAGCAAAATGTACTGAAAGTATAAAAATATGCACAGTAAACTACATCCTGAAAACAATGGGCACATTAGGGAAGTGAAAGTCAGATTTCGTGAACACAGGGAAAAGATTTGTTTCACATTAAACCTGAATATACTTGAAAACTGAGTATAAATATGTTGTCTGTCCGCATGTGTTATTTCTGCTATAGACTGGCAACCTTTTCCAGGATGGAGACCACATGCATGCTGGGATATGCCCCAGCAACCCTTGGTCCTAACATGGGCTGAAAAGGATGGATTCACAGGCCTTTTCTAAGAGCTGATGTGCTCATGCTGGCTCTGCAGAATGCAGTACAATCCTTAAGTTTTACTGTATCATAGCACTTAAATCTCTCACTCCTTGTCTCACAGTCTGTAGACCACAAATGAACTGATTTCAAGGTGTCGATGGACTCTGAAGAAAGACGGAGACAGAGAACCCTGTCGCCATGTCTCTCTCTGTCTGTGTGTGTGACCTTTAACCTCAGTTTCTCAGGGTGGCCGGGTCCAGGGTCATACTCTGGACACGGCATACAATAGCAGTATATAGATTCCATTGATTCGCTGTGATTGATCCTTCTTACAATAGAGACTGATCCGTGGTGATCAGCTTCGCTAGCCTTCTGTTATGTTATCCATTAATGTTGCTGGACGGACTTTGGCCTGCAGAGCACAGAACAGGACTCAGTGAAGACATTATAATGGCACCAATAGTGTTCCCTTTATGAAATAAGCATCCAGGAGTGGAAACATTTCAGTTTCTACCAACACACTGCGACTGCCCACTTACTGATGTGGTATTACATTTTCATTGGTTGTATCAAAATTACATAACTTATATCTTATCTTATCTGTACCTCTGACCCAATATATTTTTTTAATCTCATATTAAGTCCAAATAAACATTCATTCTCAGCTTTACAAATATGCTAAGACCAGAGTAGGTAGAGATAGAAATATACAGAGCTAGAGAGTGTGTGAACCCAGTTATAATGCTGAAGATGAATGTGGTGGCAGCTATAGAGAGCACAAAGAGGTCTCCATGCTGAGGAATCTAACCTTACCATCTTTCACTGGAGATAAATGAACAGAAATGGACCTGACAGAATGGCTTCACAGAGACAGAAAGGGAGAGTAATGGCTGAGTAATGGTCACTTTGCCACTGGTGCTGGGTTTTGTTTTTTTCTTAGCTGTAAGCTAACATACCTTTTCTTTTTGTAGATAACCAGTGTCCTCAAATGTACACAATTTACATGCAAACAATGACAAATATTCAGTGACTCTAAAGGTAGCCAACCACCAATCAACATGACTGCTATAAAGAACATAATGTGTCATGGCAGGTTTACATCATGTTTATTTGGTGGAGTCAGCATAGAGCCTCCAGAGGCAGGCATCACCAACTGGCAGCTCTCAAATGTTTAACGAAAGACAGTTATTGCTGATAGATGAGACTCAGGTTTTTTTCCACATGACTTCTGTATATCGAAACAGCCGCAAAGAAAGCAAGACCTGATGGAAAATTCAAACATAACACAAAAGGAGACCCTCTGGAAAACGTCCACTCATACCAGAAACCCTTTAGAACCCAACCAGTACCGACCGTTGCAGTTACTTCAACATTCACGAAATGCGTTGAAAAACTGATCCTGATTACCATCTTGACAGCTGGATCCCTGCTAGTTTACCTACAGGGTCAAACAAGGGATAGAGGGTGCTGTCGCATGCCTCCATCACTCCCTCCTCCAACATCTGGAATCACTGGACAACTTGGCCACAATCCTCTTTGTTGACTTCAGCTCCGCCTTCAGTACAATTCAGTGCCACCAGATGATCAAGAAACTTCTCCACCTCAACATCCCTCCACTCTTCATCCACAGCAATGGACCACAGGCACAGTATCATCATCTTCTGTCATCACCAACAGTGGAGCCCCTCAGGGCTGTGTCCTCAGTCCCTTCCTTTACACCCACTTCACGAATGACTTCACCAGCCCCTCACAAAATTATCCCATAATGCTCTTCATAATCATAATCTCATAATCTTCGTCTCCAGACAGCATGAAACATGGCTAATACTGGCTGACATTAAAGAACAATTAGCTTGTTCAAAGGAACAAATTCCCGCAGACCTCTCTCCAAGTTAGAACGTTGGGAAGTGACAAAAGTTTTCGGTTTTAACAAATGACTTTTAATTAAGTTCTTAAAACACTTATTTATCATAATTCACATAAACAGTTAAGCGAATAGAGACTGCGCCGATTTATCACTTCATCATTTATCATTTTTCCTCCTAACGATAGGATCGGTCATTTCAGCTTGTGTGCCAAAACGACATATGTTTACATTCAACTGACAAAGCCCTTTAGTGGCTGCAGTAATTATGAGTCATGTCCATCAGGAGCAAAAAAGGAAGTTGATGATGTTATCATCGAGTCACAAAGTGATGGTGAATGGATAGGTCAGCAATACATCAGACTTAGCAGTTCAATTCCCATTTCCTACCCCAAGTCAGCATGGGTTTCTCTTAATTATGACCACAATCTTTCTGCATCATTAACCACATCGTTATTATTGTAGCCATGACCAGAAAGGTCCCCCAACATTGACAAAGACAAGGAATTTTAATCCAAACCATGCTCTCTCCTTAACTCTACGCAAGCTGTTTTTTGTCCTAACCAAACCTTAACTATAATGCTGTCACATCATAAAACAGATTTATTTTTCAGCAGTGATTTCTAACAGTTTTGGAAGGCACAGACAAACGATGTCAGCCTGCCGATCGATGCATCGGATCAGAAAATGCTGAAAGATTCTGTAGAAATGGCCGAGCACTCCTGACATTATCAGAGCACTGAATAGCATTAACAACATCTCTTAACAGAATAAGCTGCTGATGAAGGAGAAGTGCTACACAACAGACAGCGTCCTGCACACCCTACAATGTGTGTGTATATGTGTGTGTGTATGTGTGTGTGTTTGTCAAGGGAAGGAAGGACGCTCCCACTGGCTCTCAAGTGCGTCAGCGCCTTTTAAGTTTTTGAATGGCCTGGTATCACGGCTATCAAGTCTGGACACCAGGACAGAGAATGGACCAGGGCTTCTTCCCAAAGAATCTGCCCTTCATCCCTCACCACCAGCCCCCATCTCCTCTACTAACTGGGGGGATGGTACTGTGCTGTGCTTCCACTGGGGGTTTAAAACTCAGCAATTTACTGCAACATGCAGGGGAACAATTGGTAGCTTTGAGGTTTTAAAAAAGGGCACTTTTACAAATGTTTTATGAATTCATTTGAAATCAGAGGCAGAGCCATCCCAGCATTTCTTTTGCAGTAAAATGTGTGTTGTCAAATCTTCTCCTACCCACTGAATAACACCGTTTGCTAAATCTACAAGCCAAATGTAACGTCACATGCTCCTAAGAATCTAAAGTAAGTCCAGGTGCCTTAGACCCAGTCATAGAGGCCATGATGTATCTAGAGGTATAGAGTCTTGATAGACTTTAAGATAAACCAATGTCTACCATTATTAGCTTTTTCATCTTTTATATTTATATTCATTTATATCATTTATATCTACAAAGCAAGATGCTTATAAAGTGTAATCAAAGAGCTTTGGAGCTGAAGTGGGAGATGTATTTATATTTTGATGGAGGGAACCTTGAACTATCTCACAACATGAGGTACACTGATGAAAATGATTCTTTCCTTATTTGAAAAGTGCATTTTCCAACTGTCGTTTTTGGTTCGCGCACTGTGACTTTTTTCAATTGAGAACTTGACCAACCTCGTCAAATTCTTCATTGTTCTTTTCTTTTTCATTGTTACCACACATAACTGAAAACCAAAGGACACCTGTTAGCATGTGCTCAGCTGCCACAACTGCTTTACCAAAAGAATGCTAACAATGCTGCAGACAACAGATTCAATATTTATTTTTTTCATAGAGAAGGTGAGAAATGCCTGGCAGAACACAACGATGTAAAATTTCTAATCATTCAGGCAGGCCTTTAACAGACCACTAAATCTTGACAAGTCTGCCACTGACCCTGAACCTAAATCAGTATCATCACTGTTTTAAATGCTACAATGTGAATGTAGCCAAGAAGAAAGAGTTGAAAGAAGAGAAAGAGATGGTTTCCCCATAAAAGCTTTCTAAACCGAGGGTACAAACACAATAGACCATAATGAAAAGATGGATAGAGTAATTGTCCTGTTAAGTGATCCGAAAAGACAGGCTAGGAGGGGGTGAAGGGGACGGCGGTGTGCGTCTGTGAGTGTGTGTGTGTGTTTGTGTGTGACACAGCACACTGAGAGGCCAAGGGTGCTAACAAGAGGAAAACCCCAAGACAATACACTCCTCAATGGGTGCCCAACACTCTGTCTCTACCCCCCAAAAGACATACAGAAGTAGAGTCTGGATACCAGAGTGGACTGGTTAGAAGACCAGAGGAGTCCAGCAATCTGCCCCAGACAAGTGGTGTCTTTCTCCTGATCTGCTGCACTCAGTGTGGACCACCCCCAATAATAGACAAATAATAAACATAACAATAAAATGAAAGTGTAGTGAATTTACTCACGTTCTCAGCAAGTTTGAGCAAAAAACTGGCCATCAGAAGCTTAAAGGTGCAACATGTGGCAGAGCTGTTTACTGGATTGCATTAGACTTTTTGATTCATGCTTTTACCGTCAGTGGACTACCAGCTGAACTGACCACTTGATCATAATCCTGCAAGTGCACAGTGCAGCCATTACAAACTGACACGTACAACAGTGTGTTCACATAAACAGATACGAAGTGGCAGGCGGTCTCAAGTCACTCGAGCATGTTTGTGCTTAACGTGTAAGTCCTCAAAATTAAAGCACAATATGTTTGTCCATGCCCATAGAATCAACCATAGAAGCATTTTCTGATTTAATGACTGGTTAGGGTTAGGAAAAGATTATGGTTCCCATTTTGTTGAACCATCCATCCACACCAACCACCTCCCTCTGGGCATTTTACTTCTCTGTAAGAACATCATGAAAATTCATCCTTTGCTCACAACGGACAAAAGTCATAATTAATGCAGTGTATGTCCTTTTGGGACATTTGCTGGAATGACTGATGTTGTCTTTTCTTGGGTGGACAGTCTCTGTAACTCATCCTCAGCTCCAACAGTTTTTTTTAATGTTGCCACCATGTTGGCGAATGACAACAGAGCTAACAGTGATGTTTTTCATTGCATTGCTGTTCTTATTAAACAGCCCCCAGTAACTCAACATCATAAAGAACTGGGAGTTAGTTTCATGCAAATTTCATTCATATAATGTCACTGTGCTGACGGAGTTAACAGCTGAAATCGCATGCCCATACAATGTATTGAAGACCTTTATTTTTTAACAGTGAAATGCACAGTTTGTATGTAATAATAATAATAAAAAAAAAAACCTCTGACACAGCACTTCTGACAAAGTGCAAATGTAAGAATGTAAAACATTTTCATTTGGGGCATTCATGGTGTGTGGTGGAGGCTGACATTAGAAAATATCAAACAGGAGGTGTGTCAGCCATGATCACATGGCGCCCAGCAAATTCATCCGTCAAAGTTCAGCAGGATTTGTTTCACTTTCACACCAGAACAATAAGCTTTTGACTGCACAAGCACCCTCACATGGACCCTTTGCCTCGCCTTGCCTGCAACACATGTGGGCCTGTTTTACTTTACTACAGTCAATAAGCTGTCATGTCTATATATACATGAAAATATGATTAGAATGCATTTGGTTTTGATTGAACAACATGGGAAATGACAGGTATCCTCTGTGTGTGTGTGTGTGTGTGTGTGTGTGTGTGTGTGTGTGTGTGTGTGTGTGTGTGTGTGTGTGTGTGTGTGTGCGTGCGTGTGCGTGTGTGTGTGTGTGTGTGTGTGTGTATTGTGTATCAAATGACATTCCTGCTGCAAAAGAATGAATACACCAGTGTCTACCACAATCAGTGCTTTCTGAAGAAAGAAAGATACTGTCACTGAATTTATTGAAGACTGATTTTTAAAGACAAAATATGGTCGTAAATTCATATTACGCTAAATAGCATTTGAGACCAACATGAGTGTTCAAAGTTTGGCTAGACTTGCAACAGTCAATATTATGTGATAGCAGTAATGTGGATGTGGCAGTTGTCATGTCAGAAAGTAAACTGATAGCTTTCCCCCCAAATTTTATCCTCGTCAGGACTGAAAAGTCACTTAAAGTTTAAGTAAAATTAAATAAAGTTTTTTTTTGTCTGCTGCAGGATATAGGGCCTATAGAATATCACCACACACCTTGACAATAGTCACTTTTTTGTCCTCTAGCCTAAAATCAAAAATATTTTATTCAGTATATTTTCACACACACAGAAAAAAGAAAAAGGCCATAGACTGGGACTTGACGAGCTCCTCACAGGTTAGATACCCGGCACTTCCAACCACCCAGTTAGAACTGAAGAAGCCCCTTGAATGAAAGATGAAACTTTTTAAAGCACCTACAGCGTAGTCCAGTTGCCTGTATGGAGTATTTGTTCATTCTTCCTTGCAGAATTGTCGGAGTTCAGTCAAGTTTTGTTCTGATGAAGTCACAAGCGCAGATTTAGGTCAGGGCTTTGACTTGGTCACTCAAGGACGTTCACCTTCCTGTCCTTTTAGCCACTGCTTCGTTTTCGGTCTGTTTTTGTTGGGTTGAACTGCTTGTCCATCTTCAGCTGTCTAGCAGAGGGACACAGGTTTTCATCCAGAAGACCTTTCGTGAACTTGGTAGTTCTGTTTTCATGTATGTACACAGTCACACAAACATTATATTCGCTTACCATTTGTTGAAGTGTGTTGCACATCCATATTCATTGGCTTAACAGGGGAGTGACATTGTCCTCTGTTATATAGCATGTTCTCGCATGCTTTGATGGTCATGTGAACTACATAAATATGTTTCTTGTTTGCAAATAATGTGTTTTGAATGAAGCAAACTGTTGACAATGTCAATCCTTGTTGAAAATAGATTTGGTTTTAAGAAGCTGTAATACTTTATGGAGGTTTTTTTATGTAGTTGCTAAACCTAGTGGGAGGGGCTGCCAGTATTGCCTTGCCTTTGGTCAGTCTTCATTGGTAACTGAGAAGGTAACACCTGTTGAACTTCCAGACTGTGTATTATATTGTATTGTATTTTTATTGTTTTTTTTATTTTCTGATAGATATTTGAGTTCTTGAGGGACACCTTTTTGTAAATTTTCTAATCTTGTATCTTGGGACCACGCTGAGGAGTGCCGCTGATACTCAATAAAAGGCAGATGTAGTGTGTTGACGTGCTGCTTCAGGTATGTAGATCATGTGTTGCTGAACGATATTAGCAAATATCAAACCTGGAGTTGTCCTTTTGTCAGCGTCTGTTGTATTTGTCCCCCACGGTTTGATGTTTTTGATAAAGTGTGTGAAGCAGCCTTTCCCTTCAATTGCTGCAGTTCAGCCCAGCAGCAAATGGTAGGTAGGATAGGAGGGGGGGTGCCCTCTGACCCTTTGTCTCTCTCTCTGTCCAATCCTTGGCAGCCATGAATCTAGGAGCTGAGAGAGATAGATGGCTGGAAACCCCCTTCTATCAGCCCTCCACTGCGCTCTCTTTGCTCTTTTCCTTCCTCTTTCTGCTTTATCCCCTCTCTGCCCTCCCCCCATGACCCATTACTTCCATTTTCTCTCTCACCTCTTTCTCCTCTGCCTTAACCTCCCAACAACCCCCCTTTTCCTTATTGTCCCTCCCTCTACTTCTCTTTTCCCAGTTACAGCATGTGGTCGAGTTTGACTGCACCAGGTTTATACAGGAACTTTGGTTCTTGTATAAATATTCTGAAACGGTGCTTTAAACTGTCATGGGACATAAAAACTGAACCCACTAGCACCCACATGACCTTCTTTTCTTGTTAGCAGCTGTTTAAGGCAGAGGGACCACCAGGATTTTCATTTAACTCCTTTAAAATCAGGAATGCACTGAGAACAAAACCGAGGTGACTCATTAGTGTTTTGGTGACTTATACTGGATAACTAGATAGGACATGTAAAAAGGCTGCTTTGGAGTTGCTGTAAGTTGTATTTTTCCACCGCTGACAGAGCTGAGTTTCCTCCTTGGGCTAAACTCAGCTAACCCCATCATTGGACATACTGTGTCTTTGCTCTGGATGCCCAGAGACTGATATCAATCTTGTATCAGATTACGTCAAACTAACAAAGTCAGTTTTGCTCTGCTTGTTGAAAGACTGGCTCCTGTGTGCTCGTGTTGCCAAAAGTCCAGATTTGTGAATTACTTGTGACTGATGTCCATCCAGCAGAGCTCTGTAATTCTGTCATTCTGTTGTATATGAGCAACTGCAGTTCTCACTAACCATTGTTATAGTGGGTGTTTTCCCTCCAACTGCCAGAGGGGACAGTGATGAACCTATTCTGGTTTGGTGGACCAGCATGGACTCAAATAAAAAACATTAAAAGACACAGTTTTCTGAATGGATTATATTATATTATAATGCAAGCATTTTCAAATGCTGTTCAAGTTGAAACCTGCTCTTTTGCTCTTGAATTATTAGGAAACACACTTGAGGACTGACATCTACAGCACGTGTTGACATGTGTAGTGCTAACATTTGTACATTTATTCTTGCATTGTTTGTCTGTCAGACTGTCGTGTGAGTAAAGGTATGACATGTAGCAGTTCATATTAAAACGTTTAAAAACGACTAGACCTACGTGATATGTTTTGTTGAGTTGTATACTCACTATCCAAAATGTGTCCAACAATGTTCAAACCCAGAGAATTCTGCAGTTTTATTCAAGGTAATGGTGCATTTTATTTGATTACCTGACATGGTCGGCAAACACTGTTGTACAGCCAATCATATGACCAACAAACAAAAAAAATGAGATAATGATGAGGTTCCTGTTAGTACAGGACCTAAGGACAGAGAGAACGATTGAGTGATGAAAGCTTTAGCATTTTCTCTCATATATGGAGAGATATGTTAGGTTGATAGCTACAGTTAGACTTTCTACCAGTTGGAGGCTATAACATGTTATGTGTTGCACAGCGAGAGCCAGCATAGAATGATAGCAGCAGCAAATCTTTCAGTTTAGCTGAAAAATCGCTCCTCTTCATAACCTCACAGGATCACATCCGACATAATCTCATTTTCTGTTCGTACAATTCTCTCGTTATTTCATCTGAACTAGCACAGTAAGAACTTTCCTCCATCTCCTCCATTGTGGTTTTCACCTCTTACCCTCCATCTGAATTTAACAATCTGTAAGTGACACCAAGGGGTTCTGACTAAGCGTCCATATGTGACCAGTTAGGAATGAGAACAAGTTGTTCCATTATAACAATCAACAGTTTGCAGTTATAAATGACAGTGTCTGTTCCTCTTTAATGATACCAGACAGTCTGACTGTTGAGTCCTTTAAATCCAAACTTAAAAGTCATTCTTCAGGCCCTATACCTTTCTGGTGGGTTGGTCTCAGCCTTAACCACTGCATCTCCCTAACGCTCTCTCTTTGTTCATGTACCACAAGCACATGAATGCCCAAGATGTGTGCCTATCTGTCGTGTTGTGTTTCGTCCCTCATAAAGAAGGGAAGTGCCCACAATGGGACTGTTTGTAAATGCATTTATGTCTCCACAGCATGAGTAATACACGTCCACACAGACTCACACAAATGGCAGACGCAGCAGCATCAGCATAAAATCCATTTTTGTCTACCCAACAAAAAGCATAGCCAATAAAAAATAATATTGAAATAGTCAATAGGCTACTACACTCCGAAATGATAAATTAGCTTACTTAAGAGGACTTACTGCAGGAGACAGTGGGGCTTGGTGTCATCATAATCCAACAATTCATTCAGTTCTCTTCCAAAGGAGACCAGCGAGTTCAGTCTGTATGTCATCATTGATGCAGGTTTTCTATCTCAGCCTGCATTTTGTTTTTTTCTTTTCTTTTGGAGTGCTGCTATTTCCTCCCTTTTTTTCTTTCTCTTTCTCTCTCAATTTGAGTACTGCTACCAGTAACCACACAGTACTCCAGTAGTGATGTAGGGCATAGTTCAGCCAGGGAGTTGTAGCATTGAGTGCATCATGGTATTTTAAGAAGTTTTGCTCACTTTTCATTAGTGTCATGTCATGTTTTTTGTTACTTTTGAGTACAATGAATTGGGAAATTGTGGAAAAGTTTAATTTTCTTTTAGACCATGTTGGGTGATTGATTCGGTCATAAAAGACCAAAGGCACAAGCCTGTGGACAAAATGAAAGTCAGCTACACCTTCCAAAGTGCACACTTGACATCAAGGTGAAACTTCCCTCAGTGGGTTCATATTTTCAGCATTTTTCCAAATGAGTCACAGAGCTGAGAGTCACTAGTGACACTTATTCAGTATGATAGATGTTCTAAAATGACACACCATGCCACTGGCACAGTGTGTTTCAGGGTGCTAAAATGACCATTTTATCAAACATGAGATTAAAGTGGAGTTATGTAATTATTTACATGATTATGCAACAGTCCATATGCACATGTTCCTTAAATCATAATCCTTAAATAAACAACAGAATAGCCTTATAGGATTAACACTGAACAACATATGGTTCGTATCCTGCGCGCGCGCACACACACACACACACACACACACACACACACACGCACGCGCTGTGTTTCCATCACTATTGGGGTCATCACATAGACTTACATTAATTTCTTTCCTTAACCATGTCCCTAACCACTACTTGCCTAACCACAACCCTTATGGGAATTTACATATTTTCTCTATAGATTGACAATTTATGCAAAGATTTATGTCCTCACAGCGCGTGTAACACACACACACACACACACACACACACACACACACACACACCATAACTGGTGCTTAAGCACGGCCCCATTTCATAACCACTGGTTCAATAAGCAGATGAGTGGTTCCTCTTGGCCCACTTACAGAACAATAGACAGACTAAAGGTCACATACACAAGACTGTGGGAAGAGAGAAGAGGACAGAGAGAGGGTGAAGGATGGAGGGAAGGATGAAGGGGGCTGGGAGGTAGAAGATGGGCAGAGATGGGGTGTGAACTTGAGAGCTTGGGCGAGGGGGGAAGAAATGCTGATGCTCATCAGTCATGATTATCTGTAGATACTAGAAACCCCATGTTTTAGTGACCCTTTTACCTTTCCTCTAATACCCCCACAAGGCCAAAATTTCATCTCCATCTACACTTTAATGCATCACAAGATACTGTATTTAGAGAAGTAATGGCTTCATCTCTATGAACTTTGCTGTTGACATTCATGTGCCCCAGAGGTGAATAAATAGAAACGTTTATAAAGGTTGTGTGCGTTCTCCCTCGTCCTAATTAATTGGAACACAAAATCCTGATGTGTGTGTGTGTTATGAAAATTCCCTTTAGACTCAGCTACTTCTTATTTTCTGACAGTGTGTTCTTCTTTCTATGTGTTCCCAGTTATAAAAAGGAATTATCCTTCAGTATTGTTAAATAAATACACAGCTTTCATTTGTGTCTAGTGCAGTTAGTTGTTTACATTTGCTGTTTGTGGCAATCATAGTGAGACAAAGCTAACTACAATTTCTAAGACGTTCAAAGCACTCCTGCCATTCAAAGACAACATCTGCTGTCAGTGTTAATGTCTACTCTTTCAGTATACTACCAACTCCACTTCTTCAAATGCAAGTTCCCTGTTTCTAGTGTATGCTTCATCTTGTTTTTCTCAGTTTAATTGTATGTAATGGATTGTGATGTGACCTGGTTTACACTGTAAATCATTTCTTAATGAATTTCACAGTCAAATGTGTCTGGAAATAAATAAGCCATGATTTGCAGAGATGAAAGTAAGGGGCGAGGAGGACACGTGTGTGTGAGTGCCGGACTGGAAGTGAATTTAAATCGAAAGTACAGTCTGATTCATAAAGGAATGTCGGCATTTCACCTCTGAACTTGTGTTATCAGATGCTATCAGCCCGCTGTAAATATGCTCCATTGATAAAGCCGCGCTGCTTTGCATTGATCACAAGAGCTAGGGTGTGTGCATGTGTGTGACAGACAGACCAAAGTTTAAATGGAACACACTTTCAACCTGTTGTGTTTCTTAGGACACTCAGGAAGCCCATATATGGAGTTCCTTTTCATTCACTGCTTTTTTTTTAACTCTTCACCAGTTTTCTCACCAATCTTTACTTCTTGACCGTGTCGTCAGTGAACTAATTAGACAGGAAACAAACATTTTAGCCACATACAGCAAATGCTAATTGATTTAGAATTTTACCAAACATGAAGTATCTTAATGTTTTCAGACAATGTTGTCTGGGTACTTAAATTGTTCATTACACTGTCAAATGATATGTGTAATCACAAAACACACCACAAATAAATGATAATAAAAAATGAAAGCTAGTGTTGTCAGGACCTCGCACTTTCTGCTCCTCAGACTGCTGGCATCCAACCTGATATTTTCCAGTCCGCACCTCGGCCTGCTAGCCTCTTGCCATCTCCAGATCTTAGGTCAATGAGCCAACAGCCTCCTATGCTCCAGCCATGTCCTGTTCCTGAGATTACTGACTCAGAGTCCGCCTCTGATGATTCCCAGGAGTCTCCTTTCTGGGAGACCCAACAAGCTTTTAAGATGTTCTTCTGCTAAGCCCTCCAGATGGAAGCATGCCCCCCGCAGACATTGTGCCTCTCAGCTGCCCAGATCCTCCTCCATTCTTCTGTGGAAGTTCCACTACCCAGCTCCCCAGTCAACATTTCTGCATTTCCTGGGTTGATCAGGGGCAAGACAGCTCTTGGATCCGCTGACACCTTGTACATTCCCAAGTCTGAGACTGATGTCTCCCTGTTTCTGAGTCTGATGTCTCTTCAACCCCTGAGTGAGCCAATGCCACATCAGCTCCTGGTTCCCTGTAGGTAGTCCAGCCAACAACTGCTCCTGGTTCCCTGTCAGCAGCACCCAACACCCACCACTGAGCTGCATCACTCACCAGTCTCCATGCCACAGCAATCTTGTGCTGCAGCAGTCTTTTGTGGTTGTGTCTCAATAGCCTCCTGTTTGCATGGGCCAACCAGCTCCCCTGGAGCCCTGCTGAAGACTGGCAATACCCTGGAATACGGGGAAAATGTGTGTTATAAATAAATAAAATATGCTGCATATGTTTGATGCATATTATATGCATCAAACATATTGGAGCCTAGTTTATTATTTCAAATATATAATACAAACATGATGAAATGTAAATATTGACACGTGTTAACATATAGAATTCAAGCCAATATTTGCTTGTAACCACATAAGAGACACAACAAACAAGATAAAGGATAACAGAGGTTAGTATTAATGAAACTCCAATGAACTTACCGACAATACTGTCAATACTCTGAAATGTAGCAGATGTCAGTGGAGACCAAAGCTTCTTCCTTCCTGCTAAACTGAGCAATGATCAGCCAGACTAAGATACAAATGCCTTGTTCTCAACTACTGACAGTACATCCAACATGTTTGCAGTGTGCTCCTGCATCATTATGTGTGGGATATAAAGTGTTGATGACTGTGTGTGCCCCTTGGAAAAGTAACTGGAAAAATGCAGCTGCTTCATTTATTTCAGATACAGTAAGATGACACACTTCCAGTGTCAGTGAAGCACCTGCTGCTCTGTGTGCACCATGTGGACATCTGGTCCATTCACTAAACCAGGACAGCTTATTGTGGGATGTATTTTTGAAATCCTTTCCTGTTTTACATCTCAATGGAGATCAATCTTGTGCTATTTGTCCATCTGCTTTTATGATAAGGCTTGGTAATACTGTATCTATGTTACATTTGATAGCCTCTGTCCATTTTAAAAATGGTAAATGTTTCACTGATAAGTGATGACAGGCCATAAAATAATGTATGACCTCCTATGTGGGTAAAAGGTAATTCAGAGTGACTGGCTCAAAAAAAGTTAGAGATGTTGGCACCAGCGGCTTTTAAGGTTGATATAAGTGCCAATGCTGTTTTATACTGTTTTTCTTGTAGATGCCATTTTTGTTCTGATAACCAAACCTTTATGCTAGATAGCTTTGTAAAACAGCTTTTTGATAATTCAACCATCCTAAACAAAAAAAAAGTGTAAGAAAAAAAAAAAGAAGAAGAAGAAAAAGAAGAAGGATCACATCTCATTCAAATCAATTCAGGTCAAAGGCTTTCATGTCCAACCAGTCAAGTTAGAAGCTTAGAAGTAGAAGAAGTATTGTAACGGGCTAGAATAGTGACTTGAAAAAATATGGCTTTGAAAACAAAACCTGAACTGAAAAAGGAAATGTTGACATTGAAACACTTTTGCGTTTTGATTTGGGAAAAGGTGTGTGGGCATTAAAACAAGTACTGACACTGAAAAATCTCTACTGTTGTTTTTCCATAAAGAACCAGGAATGAACGTTAACTGATGCTGTGCTAATGTGGCAGAGGTCAGCTGGAACGAGTATTAACCATGGCTAACATCAGCCAGTGTCAGCTATCATAGCTAATGTAAGCTAATGTCAGTTATCAGAGCTAACGAGTGAAAGACAACAGCAGAGAGAAACAGACTTACTTGTGGCTTGAGAGATTGTGAAAGCTGCTGCTGTAGGTTTGTGATCATCTCACATCTTACTCCAGTTGGTGCAATTGTGGCTGTTTTGCATTTGCAGTTCAAGTCAAGTTAAAGCATTTATTGTCACACAGTTAAAAACAAGTTTCCCTGTACCATGAAATTTGTTCAGATTTCTGGCACTGTTTTAATCCAGTGAAGAGTCATAAAGTTTGAGGAGGAAATATCATTGTGTTACAGCTCCCTTTGAGGTAGCTTTCCCTGTAATGTAAAGTAACGTTCCCTGTAATGCTTTCGCTTGTGCTACACTGCGGCAGGAAGTAATACTAGAAGCAGAAATGTGTCCTTACATAGTTGTAGATTGACATTGATGCCAACCCAGATAAATCATCATGGAGGTGACCACCACTGACACAGTCAATCAGATTCCCTGACTACAATATCTGTCCCCTTTAGCTTTTAGCCAGGCCTCTGGAACTGGCAAAAACCTCAGGATCTCAAAGGGCATACTGGCTTGTAGAGACATCATTAAGGGCCTTAAAAGTAATCCGTAAAATCTTAAAAATTTTATCTAAAACATACTTAGAAACCTACGTAAAGATGATTAAACAAGTGTGATACAATCACATCTCTTAGTTCTGGCAGCAGAACCAAGAGTAGGGTTGGTTCTGGTCCTGGTAGGACAGTTCTGTACAGGCTGGTGGAGATCAATAGATTTTTGGTTCAGGCAAGTGCACCTGTAGTTCCAAAAATGTTGGGACTCAACTACATTGATTTTTGTAAATATATGTTCATTTGGAATTTGATGCCAGCAACACATTTCGAACAAAGTTGGGACAGGAGCAGCTAAAGACTGGGAAAGTTGTGGAACGCTCCAAAAAACCTGTTTGGAACATTCCACAGGTAAACAGGTTGATTGGTAACAGGTGATAGTTTCATGATTGGGTATGAAAGGGACATCCTGCAAAGACTCGGTCATTAAAAAGCAAAGATGGAGCAAGGTTCACCATTTTATATGATAGCTTACATTAGCTAACATTAGCTGTAATAGCTGACATTAGCTAACATTAGGTATGATAGCTGACATTAGCTAACATTAGGTATGATAGCTGACGTTAGCTAACATTAGCTTTGGTAGCTGACGTTAGCTAACATTAGCTATGTTAGCTGATATTAGCTAAGGTTAGTGCTTGTTCCAGCAGACCTGTGGCAGACAAGCATAACATCAGTTAAAAGTTCATTTAAACTCATCCTGGTTCTATGTCAACAGCAGAGATAAACAGAGCTAACATACTCGCAGTTTCAAGTGAACTCATGAAAGCCATTGCTGTATTTTAGGTGTGTGGTCATGTCAGAGGATTGGAGCAGACCTCAGGTCTATAGGGTCCAAATTACACTGTCCTTGCCTCTTCAAACCCTGCTCTCCACCCTAAGACAGTAACAGAGGGTTGAGACTGAAAATTAACAATGCTCATTGAAAAACACATTAAATGATAAAAAAAAACAAACAAACCATAGTTTAAAATGATATCATTTTTAATGTCTGCGTTTTATTTTTTGGTGACACTTTTTTCAGTGCCAAAACACCTTTTAAAAAAGTGTTTTAATGCCACGGTTTCCTTTTTCAGCTCTGGTATTGTTTTCAATGCTAAATTTCATTTATTTTATTTATCATTATTTAGTTTAAAGTCACTGTCCTTGCCCCATAGTGCTGGCCCTAAATATGTCTGAAAGCCTAACATGTGGAATGAGTCTCCTCCTCTTGAGTGTGTCCGTCCCACCCTCTGACTCAGTGTGTTTGTGTGTGTGTGGGTGGGTGATAAGCCTTTCATCTTCTGTTAGACAAAGATGCCGCACTATCAAATCAGCTGTTAAGCTCTTAACCTCCCAAGATATGTTTCTGGAAAAGGGATTGGTCTTTACTGTATTTTTCTGTTCTCACTCTTTTGTATCGCTGTCGTGGAGACAACAGACCATCACAGACCTCCACTGTTGCAGGTGTGCAGTAACCTGGAATAGTCCATTGTTGTCTGAACTGAGGGTGGCTGTTCGATGACTAAGCTCCCCTCCCCCATCACTTCAGTCCTAAACACTGAAGTGGTCCGAGGAGACAGAGTTATGTCTGCTGTCACAGCTTTAGGTCCACAGACAGTGTGAAGGAGGAGTGCTGTCACACACAGCAGGTCTAAGTGTCCTTCATGCCTGTCATAGAAATGATGGCCTTCTGTTCACCATTTACAGCACATGCCACATTATGAACATCCTGTTACACGTTAGGAATTCAGAATCTAATAATTCATACTGTCACAGTCTTCTTTTTTACTTGTGTAAACTGAACTGAGAATTTTTGAAATGTCTCTGAAGATCTTTCATTGAACTACATGACCTGCTGCACTAATGCATCCTCACATCGTCACCATCAGCTTCATCAGCTAAGCAGAAGGTCTGTGGATGACAGGTAGCATACTGGTGAGGATCAACTCTTAATCTCAGGACAGAGTAGCTTATCACATGTTTGAAGTAAATGTTTCTGGTATCTGAATATTTGTATCATTGTGAAACAGGCAAAATTCATCATCTGGCATATAAATGTAAGAGGGTCATTCTGTAATTTTGGTGTACATGGTTGAGCATGCACCGAGGGCAATTCAAATAATTCAATGGTTATTTGAAAGGCATGTCTTGTATCACTACAGTTTGATGTGGCTACAGCTCAGGCAAAACCAGAGTTGCCTGATTTCACAAAACAATCTCAACTCAAGATCCAATTATAGCTTTTACTCGAACTTTTAATTGCAACCCATGGTCATCAATGTGAGCAAAGTGAGCAAAGTATAGAACTATGGTCACGTGATAGCAAGTGGTCACATATGGGTGATTGAACCCTGCGCTCTGTTCAAATCACTAAATACTATGTAGATATATATATATCTATATATGTAGATTTCATTTGGCAACAGAAATTACATCCACTGGGCCCTTAAATCTGTTGGACTGGTATGTGTTTACATGAAAATGACATAATGGTGTATTTACTATTGCTACAAAATGTAATTTTAACTGAAGTTAAAATATTTTTCCTGGCTGTCCTGCTCATTGAAACATCTTGTTTGGAAACTTGAGCATGCTGTCTGGAACCAGGTCCGCTTCACTGCTGTCCTTCAGAGGGAAACATGAGAGTGATGTAAACTCCAGCAACCCTCTGTCCCATCGACCTTCCAAAGCCCTAATGACGAGTTTCAGATTGTCCTCTCCATATGTCCCGATTCTGTGGGAAGCCTGTGATCTGCATTTATCCTCCCTCTCTACTGTGACTGAATAAAAGTCAGGCCCTCCCTGACACCTTACAGCACAGTCTCAGTAAGCGTTTGTCTGAAACTGTCAAAAGAGACTGTGGGAACCACAGACAGGCATTTCTTGCTGTCTGTGCATGGAAAGACACAGAAGAAGTAACTTTCTAGTAATCTGTTTTTAATTCAACCCCTATGAAGTCCTTTGTCAGAATTAATCCACACATCTTGGCTGAAAATTTGGCTCTCGAAGTCTAGTGATGAAGTGACTGCACTACTGACTAGCTGTGATAGTGAACTGTAGTTAGCGAGGTAATGGCTAACGCGCTAACCAGCCAGGGCATGCAAGCGTTGTCGGTCACAATAGCCTCCCAAGCTTCTTTCTATTGTCTCTGTACTGGGCCGTTTACTCCCCCCTGGCATTTTGTTCTCAGGATTGTTCATCATTTCATTCAATATAGGGTTAATGAAGAGGAAAAAAAACCTCTCTGAGCTAACGAGGACATATTTGTAACATGCCTGAACCATGTTTCTTGTGGAGCAGTTTGTTAGAGGAGGGTCAATAAAACTGGAGGGTGACGCACAGTCCTGAGCGCCGATAGCTTCCTCCAAAGTCAGATTATTAGATGCTGGTGTGACCAGGCCTTACGCTAATAAGACAGCCCTGATCAAAACCAGGGTACTGGCAGACGTTAAAATGTGATGCATGTTTCTGATCCCTGTCCGCCATGTGCCCATGTGTTAACCACCTGTCGCTTACATCAGGTAAATGTTGTGAAGCGTGATGTTTATTATCTTTCACAAACTTTTGTCTTCAATATATTGTGAAAAATACTGCAGCAGCTGATTCCAAATGTGGTCCCATTTGAATTTTACTGTTATTAGACACTGTTAACAGACATGGTGAAAAGTGCCAAAACACCGAGGGGTGGAGAAGAAGTCTAAGAAGAACAAAAAGAAGGTAATATAATGTAAAAATCCCATCTGACTTTCAGTATGTGAGTTTCTGAGAGCCAGTATTGATGCTGATATGCAGAGAGTTCACTGATTACACAGACTGGGGATATCCAGTCCAGTCAAGCTGCTGTCTAGCTCTGTAGGCCCATAGGTGAGGTCACTTGGCAGGTGCAGTGCTTTTTTTTGGGGGGGGGGGTACGAACAGCGGTGAGGGAGGAGAGGGAACATTAAAAGAATTTCAGGAGAAGAGAGGGAGATAAAACAGAGGTGACAGAGGAGGCAGAAAGAGAGAAAGAGAAAAAAGACCCTCAGGTTCCAGGCAGCTGGTTTAATTACAGAGCGGCAAGCACACAGAGAGAATAAAGGAAAAGAAAAAACAAAAAGAAGTTGTAGAAGTTGTAGTGCTGGTCTCCACCTCTTCCCTGCCTCTGTTCAGCCCTTTGCACCTGTCTGCCAGCTGGACAGCCCTCACTGGAAAGTTGCCCACTTCACCTGGACAAACTGGCTACCTTCATTTTATTCTGACCTTGGTAGAGTCTCAGAGCTGTTCCTCGTATCCCATCTGCATGGTTACACTTATACTTCAAACTGAGTTTACCTTTACTTTTTACATTCCAGGCAGCCATTGGTTTGCAATTGTGACCAACTTGCAAAGACTTGAAGCTTTCCTGACATGCGTACCATTACAGAAGCAGACTGAGACAAGTCAAGATTAAAATGAGTGTGACAGCACATGGCTGTAACAGAGAATGGCTTAGCTCTGTTAACTTATATTGTATATTTTCTGCATGTTTTCATTCTTTCTTTTTTATCTTTTTTCTTTTTTTCTACCTTTTATTTTATTGTAGTTATATTAACTAAATTAATAAAGTTCTCTAAAAAAAAAAAAAGTGGCATACTTATTCCCATTTAGAGCATGTGACATGTACTGGTCTCTGTGCAGTTTAAAGTAGGATTTGACATTGACTTTGGCGACTCCCAGTGGACTGAAAGCAACATTGCACTCAGGCTGGACCTTTCATTTCTCTGCAAACAAAAACCAATGGCATCAGAATAAAAGATGGCATAAGTGTGTACAAATTCAACTCATTCCACTTCAGGCTTTAAAAGTCAGATTAGTGGAGTACCACACCTGTTTGTTTTCCATTATGCCCAGAGTTTAACAGGAGTACTTATTGACATTTGCTAAAGGATGTGGCTGAAATCTAATCTATCAATGTAAATTGGACGCTACCCAGAGGGTCGAAGAAGTTTAGATACTCCAAACTGCAGTCCACGTGCCTGCGGATGCCTTCCTCCTTAACAATAACATTTTTTACTCATTACTTCATTGTGGCTGCTTTTGTAAATGTTCTGTCATGTCAGAGCGATGTAAAAATGTCATGCCAAACTCTGAGACATAGAAGGCAGAAATATTGCTGAATATATTCTACATGTTCTAAGAGTTTGAAGATGTTGGTTTGTGTCTTTTTGAATGGAACACAGGAAATGAAGATCTGCATTTGTCAGATCAGGTTAGTAGTTTGTAGACTTTGCAGTAGTGTGATTTCCGAGACCCACTTCAGGTTTCTTCCTAAGGAAACCAACTGCTGCCCCAGGCAAGAACTAACACACGGCTGACAACAGGATGCCATGCATTCTGCAGCAGATCTAAACAATACAATATGTTATATATCCAGAAAATACTACACAATATCCAACTGGTTCATGTATAGAAGGTATCTAGATCATGTAACGGCGTCAAATGTGATGACAATAGCAATAAACCTTTGGTTATTTTAGTAGAAAATGGAAATGGCCTTTAGCTTCAGAGGTCCAAACACAATAGAGTGAACAGAAGAACCACAGAGATCTAAAACTGTGTATCTTTGTAAGTGCAGTGGAGCTGGTTCACACGCATACACACACACACAGCTGTGGCCTGAGGGGATCATTAGAGAGCCACATTACTACTGCTGGACACCAGGAGGATGGATTTACAATGTCACTGGGAAATTCCCTCTCACCTTAAAGAAGAAGACAGCCACATTGAGCTGCTAGTAGCCCGGAGGTGAGAGAACAGAGGAAGCAAGAGCGTTGCTGGTTCAGATGCCTGGGAAAGTCTTCAGCAGGAGGTGAGTGGGGGGTCATTCTCCTTTGCAGTGTCATAAGCAGGGGCGGACGGGACAAAAAATCGGCCCTGGCATTTTGGACCATACCAGCCCACCACATTCGATAACGCACACCTTTTCAGTCTTTTCGGTCTCTTGAATGTGTATACCAACTGTGCAACTCTTTAAAGCCACGTACCTTAAGCCATGCAATAAGTTAACAGGAATCAGTGAGATTGGGCACATTAATTACTCCCAAAAAGTGTAATTTATTAACACTACAAAAAAAGTACACTCCACCACTCCATCACAGTAATGGATCTTTAAGCAGAATTCATCCTGCTGGGTGTACCTATGTGTTTCAGGGAGGAAGAAAAGAGAAAGAGAAAGAATAGAGATATGAGAGAAATGATGGATCAGATGCTAACTCTTCCAAGAGTAGTACTCAATAAATTGTGAACTAACCCAGTCCAAAAAGTTGAATGTAGCTGAACTCCTGAATGAACTTTGAACTCTGTGTATGTATGTTTGAGAGAGAAAGCAAGAGAGATTTAATTATTGGTCAGACTTCAAGATAAAAATAGCAGTGTAGACACTGAAAACTGAAGAGGGATGATGACACATGAATGAGGGAGAGAGAAAGAGAAATAATAGACATGGTTGATTGATCTGATTATCACTGTTTTCCAGACAGTGCTGAATAAAGAAGGCCTGTGAACTTGGGCAAATCCTTAAAAAAAAAAGAGACATCATCCTATATGTGTGTGACAGATAGAAAGAGAATGAGAGGATCATCTGTGTTTTCCATTACATTAACTGAGAACTTACCAAGGAAAAGGGATGCAAGTGAAGTCATCCCCTAAAGGACTCCGATAACAAACAAGTGAAGGCATCCAGTGTGTGTGTGTGTGTGTGTGTGTGTGTGTGTGTGTGTGTGTGTGTGTGTGTGTGTGTGTGTGTGTGTGTGTTAGAGAGAGAGAGAGAGAGAGAGAGAGAGAGAGAGAGAGAGAGAGAGAGGGGTGTTTCATGATATGATTGGGCAAGATGAGCCCCGTCAAGTGTCAGTGAATAATTTAATAACCTATCGGCCACAGACCAAGTTGTGTCGAGGGTCGGTCGGTGGTTATGAACAAGCTCTTGTGCTGACTTTTTTTTTTTTTTTTTTTTTTTTTGCCGAATGGATTACGCCGGCTAGACCAAAGCGAAAGGGGTTGGTGTTTAACGATGTGATGGGGCAGCTGGTCGACTGTCTGGTATTATGGGCTGGTCAGACGAATATTTAAAATAAATAAAAAGTGGCCGACTATCGACCCAAATAGCACGTCGGCCCACCGGGAAAATGCCCGCTATGCCAGATGGTCAGTCCACACACACACACACACACACACACACACACACACACACACACACACACACACACACACACCAATAATAATAATAATAATAATAATAATAATAATAATAATAATAATAATAATAATAAAGTCCCGGGAAATTTCCGGATCGGTCACGGGTAAGTTACCTGGTCCGACCCGGGACCAGACCCGGATCCGACCGGGACTAGCACACACACACACACACACACACACACACACACACACACACACACACACACACACACACACACACACACACACACACACCAATAATATTAATGATAATAGAGAGGAGAGAGTGTGTGTCAGTGTTGTTGTTGTGTGTTGGAATCCTGTCAGAAAGGAGGAAAGCAGTCCAGTTTACCGCAGGTTTTACTGCATGTCCCTGTTCGATGTCGCCACCACCGCTGTCATCGGCCACGGGAGCTGATGAAGACTCTGACGTGGCAAACATATCAGAAATTTTGCGCATTTGGCAGAGTTGGCTTGAAGAGCCAGCTTCTTCTTGTCTCGCAGTTTCTCTGCACCTCCTTTTTGTTTTCTCTCCATTTTCGAAGATCCTAACAGATTACGTTACCGGCGCAAATGAGGGGAAGTGTTTCATGATATGATTGGGCGAGATGAGTTCCGTCAAGTGTCAGTGAATTTAATAACCTATGGGCCGCAGACCAGCGAATTAAAGGTATGAATCAGTTTTTCAGCATCTGACCCGGGATCCGACCCGGTACCTACCGGGTCCGACCCGGAACTTTACCGGATCGGTCTAGAACTTACCCGGGTCGATGTCCCGGGAAATTTCTGGGTCGGTTCTGGGAAAGTCCCGGGAAATTTCCGGGTCGGTCCCGGGTAAGGTACCCGGGTCCGACCCGGGACTAGCACAATAATAATAATAATAATAATAATAATAATAATAATAATAATAATAATAATAATAATCCGTCCAGGATCTGATCCGGGACACACACACACCAATAATATCGATGTCGCCACCACCGCTGTCATCGGCCACGGGAGCTGATGAAGACTCTGACGTGGCAAACATATCAGAAATTTTGTACATTTGGCAGAGTCTCTGCGCCTCCTTTTCGTTTTCTCTCCATTTTCGAAGATCCTAACAGATTACGTTACCGACGCAAATGAGGGGAAGTGTTTCATGATATGATTGGGCGAGATGAGTTCTGTCAAGTGTCAGTGAAGAAAATAAACTTTGGGCCGCAGACCAGCGTGTGTAGAGGGCCGGTCGGTGGTTATAAACAAACACTTGTGCTGACTTTTTTTTTTTTTTTTTTTTGCCGAATGCATTATGCCGGATAGACCAAAGCGAAAGGGGTTGGTGTTTAACGAAGTGATGGGGCCGCTGATCGACTGTCTGGGCTGGTCAGATGAATATTTAAAATAAATAAAAAGTGGCCGACTATCGGCACAAATAGCACGTCGGCCCACCGGGAAAATGCCCGCTATGCCAGATGGTCATCCCGGAATTCCCACAGACCCCTAAGCGCTTCAGCAGACCACCACACAGACACGGTAAAGTTACCAGCAGGAGAAGACGACAGAGGAAGCAGACTAATATGTCGGATATTATCTTATCATGGTTAAATTTTGCGCACGAGGCTACGCGCCGTTGCTTTGTTTGGTATTTGTTTTTATGTCAGTCGCACAATATGAAAACTACAATTTCAGAAATTTCCCCAAGGAGGAGCTCATGCCCCTCACGGCTGCGTATGGACTGGCTTTGGACTATTACGCAGCAGAGAGGTGGGCGGAATCGATCCATTATTTGGAATTGAGTTTGCGCTTGCACCGGCTTCTTAGGGACAGCGTGAGAAACTGCATGCTGCACTGTAGCAGCAGCAGCACACATGAAGCACCGTCCTTTGCAGGAAACCTGGATCTCCGCGTCTACTGGCACGTTATGATGAGAGCGTCCTGTCAGAAGAAGTGCAGGGCGCACTTCCCCGCGCTGCAGTTCCCTGTCCCTGGCACACTGATGATAATAACAACTGGGCCAGTCAGCTTGAGTTAAAGGCATGATCTGGGATCGGGATCTGACCCAACACACACACACACACACACACACACACACACACACACACACACACACACACACACACACACACACACACAATAATAATAATGACAATAATAATAAGACCCGGGACACACACTGATGATAATAATGATGGTAACAGCTGCATCGAGTCAGCTTGAATTAAAGGTATGAATTAGTTTTTCAGCATCTGACCCGGGATCCGACCCGGTACCTACCCGGGTCCGACCCGGAACTTTCCCGGATCGGTCTAGAACTTACCCGGGTCAATGTCCCGGGAAATTTCCGGGTCGGTCCCGGTAAAGTGCCGGTCGGTGGTTATGAACAAACTCTTGTGCACGTCGGCCCACTGGGAAAATGCCCGCTATGCCAGATGGTCAGTCCACCCACCCACCCACCCACCCACACACACACACACACACACACACACACACACACACACACACCAATAATAATAATAATAATAATAATAATAATAATAATAATAATAGTATCAACAACCCGGCTGGGATCCGACCCAGGACACACACTGATGATAATAATGATGATAACAGCTGCATCGAGTCAGCTTGAATTAAAGGTATGAATCAGTTTTTCAGCATCTGACCCGGGATCCGACCCGGTACCTACCCGGGTCAGACCCGGAACTTTACCTGATCGGTCTCGAACTTACCCGGGTCGGTCCCGGTAAAGTCCCGGGAAATTTCCGAATCGGTCACAGGTAAGATACCTGGTCCGACCCGGGACCAGACCCGGATCCGACCGGGACTAGCACACACACACATACACACACACACACACACACACACACACACACACACACACACACACACACACACACACACCAATAATATTAATGATAACAGAGAGGAGAGAGTGTGTGTTGGTGTTGTTGTTGTGTGTTGGAATCCTGTCAGAAAGGAGGAAAGCAGTCCAGTTTACCGCAGGTTTTACTGCATGTCCCTGTTCGATGTCGCCACCACCGCTGTCATCGGCCACGGGAGCTGATGAAGACTCTGACGTGGCAAACATATCAGAAATTTTCATTTTCTCTCCATTTTCGAAGATCCTAACAGATTACGTTACCGACGCAAATGAGGGGAAGTGTTTCATGATATGATTGGGCGAGATGAGTTCCGTCAAGTGTCAGTGAATTTAATAACCTAACCTAAAATAAATAAAAAGTGGCCGACTATCGGCCCAAATAGCACGTCGGCCCACCGGGAAAATGCCCGCTATGCCAGATGGTCAGTCCACACACACACACACACACACACACACACACACACACACACACACACACACACACACACACACACACCAATAATAATAATAATAATAATAATAATAATAATAATAAGAAGAAGAAGAAGAAGAAGAAGAAGAAGAAGAAGAAGAAGAATAGTATCAAAAACCCGGCTGCGATCCGACCCGGGACACACACTGATGATAATAATGATGATAATAGCTGCGTTGAGTCAGCTTGAATTAAAGGTATGAATCAGTTTTTCAGCATCTGACCCGGGATCCGACCCGGTACCTACCGGGTCCGACCCGGAACTTTACCGGATCGGTCTCGAACTTACCCGGGTCAATGTCCCGGGAAATTTCCGGGTCGGTCCCGGAAAGTCCCGGGAAATTTCCGGGTCGGTCCCGGATAAGTTACCCGGGTCCGACCGGGGACCAGACCCGGATCCGACCGGGACAAGCACACACTAATATAATAATGATAATAGTAACAACAATAACAATAATAATAACAATAATAATAATAATAATAATAATAATAATAATAATAATAATAATAATAATCCGGCCGGGATCTGATCCGGGACACAGCGTGTGTCGAGGGTCGGTCGGTGGTTATGAACAAACTCTTGCGCTGACTTTTTTTTTTTTTGCCGAATGCATTATGCCGGCTAGACGAAAGCGAAAGGGGTTGGTGTTTAACGATGTGATGGGGCAGCTGATCGACTGTCTGATATTATGGGCTTGTCAGACGAATATTTAAAATAAATAAAAAGTGGCCGACTATCGGCCCAAATAGCACGTCGGCCCACCGGGAAAATGCTCGCTATGCCAGATGGTCAGTCTGTCCCTGGTCATAAGGACAGATATCAGGCCCCACAGCACTTCACAGGGATGGCAGTGGCATCATTCCGGTCATGAGTATCCTCTGGTTGAAATATTTCTGACTAGGATTTTATTGGAGTTTGCATTTGTTGTATACATTGGGCAGATGCTGGACTTGTAAGGTGAGGTTATCTAATGTATCTGATAAGACTGTGGTGGTGGGCTGCTGTAGGTGCCACCACCCCTATTAATCTTCCATGAGAAGGTAGAATTCATTCATCAGGCGCAATCAAAGGCACCGAGGGACAGAGGGCAAAGTTCAAATACATGAAGTATGACCTACAAAAGGTGGAAATGCAGTGTGACCAATCAAACTGGAAACACCTGAGAACCTGTAATAAGGCTAAACCAAACCTGTCAGTCTCTGAGATAATCAAGTTGATGCACTGTCATTCAGATAAGACCAGACTGTCTTGAAGAGAGCTGAACCTCAACATGATGTTTTTCAGACCACTTGATCTACATTCCAGTTGGGTGGTGAGCTCTGAGAATGGACTTGGCTATAAGAAAATAGCACACCTCCTTTGCTTTGAAAGACGATGGCAAGAGTATGGAAAGATGTGAAGAAAGATGACATGTATGCTGACACTTGTCATGTTTGTTCATTGTCTGTCCGTGTCTTTTCCTGTCTTACATCCTTCCAGGAATCTTCGTTTACTCCCTCCTAGTAGAGTATATAGGCGCCCTGACTCAAAACAATGGAGCTCTGTGACAGGCCCTACAAACACTGGCTGGTGTGTGTCTCCCTGTCTGGTTCGGAGTATGCCTCACACAGCTCCAACAAGCTGACTGAAATCAGCTTTAACAACAGACAATTACACTGCACCGTATGAGAAGCTGAGCTGACATTAAAGTGAAATAGAAGTTAAAAAGAATGCTTTTTATTTAAAGTATCGTTTGTGTAAGTCTGATGTTTTCCAGAAGAAAGAGACATAATGTAAAACTGACCCCAGTGCAGACAATGCTACATGTAACTGAACTGACTGCATCTGTAATTCATAAGCTCATTGATAGCCGACATTTTGACGTGCCGTGTCGAATGAAAGCACAGGTGTAATTAATGTCGGGAAAAATCATACGAGTTGAAATCAATATAGTGTGATTAGTTTGTCCTACCGCTAGATGTCAACCTTACATCAAGAACGATAACAGACAAACGTGAAAGGAAATGACTCAATACTTTTCTGTTGCCTCCCTTTGGTACAGTGGCTCGTTGGTCTAGGGGTATGATTCTCGCTTTGGGTGCGAGAGGTCCCGGGTTCAAATCCCGGACGAGCCCACCTGCTTTTCCTGTGCCTTCCACTGTCCTTCTTTTCAGAATTTGAATCAGCGTCATCGGCTATGTACGTGTACACGCACAAGCATGTAACACTGGCGTTTTGTTCCTCTGAATGTGTAAACACAGCCATCTATGTGCACATGAACACTGTATAAATCAACTTTTTTTCTCTCTCTCACTGTATGATTACTGCATTATAGGATCTATAAATACCTGCCAAATTTTCTACAGCAGAATTTAATTTAACCAAGAACCACTTTTATTACTACTTTTGATCATTTTGCACACTATGTGTCAAGGCCTTACAAATTCAATTAATTCAATTCATTGAGCAAAGTTAGCACAGGAGACTATTTAATAATAATTTAATAATAATCATCACTCATTTTCAAGCCTCTAATATGAATCACATTCAGATCTGCTTGAATTTCAAATATCTTTGGACACAAAAACAGAATATTGATGCTTTTCAAGTTTTACTTTTGTTAATCTATTTACTTCTATTCTACTTTTGCCTTTCAAGTTTCAGGCAAAAGTAGAAGTAAATGGATTAACAAAAGTAAAGAATGGTGAGTGGAGGAACAGATACTTGACCTCAGAGCATCCATCCTCAGGAGCTGCTCCGCCTGATCACGTGTTCCAATGAGTGTCCTAAATGGAATGCAGCCATTATTTTTCTCACTATGGCACGTTAATGGTCTACAGCAGGAACAGAACAGCTGTGTTCCATTTCGGTTTAGGTGTGCCAGTTCTGGTATTGTGCATGCTGGTTTACAGCCATGGCTTTTCATCATTAATGTTATTATTTCCACCTGTATTTTCCTGCAAGTGTCTGCAGTGATAAGCTTGCAGCTTCCATCGCTGTTACTTATCATAGATTGGTAGTCAAAATACTGCAACTTTCTGTGTGGAGTTTGCATGTTCTCCCCGTGTTCACCTGGGGTATCCTCCCCTACCTACCCCCACTAAAAACATGCAAGAAGATCACCATCTGACCAATGGTGACAAAAGGAACTGGTCCCCGGGCGCCGGTCAGCTGGCAGCCCACCGCTCTTGGTCTGCCGCGGAGGAAGGACGGACCAAGGATGGGTCAAATGCAGAGAAAGAATTTCACATATGCATAGCGTGTGCAGTTTCCCCCCCTAACTCTGCATGTTGTGTTCATTGTGACAAATAAAGGATGTTTCCTCTTCTTCTTCTTAGATCTTGTCACACTGTGATTACTACTGATGTAACTATTACTGCTGGAGCTCAGTGCATACCGCTTTGCACAGGAAACAAGAAAACCCTCCGCATTCACAGACCTTCAACTCAAGGCTAACAGACACGGCATTCCTTAAAATAGAACCTTTATTATATAAAAATGCTTTTGATACAAAAAATGTCACGAGTGTAAATTACACAAAGCATTTTTAGCTGAGACAACAAATACAGGGTTTCAAGGAGTTGTACTGACACAGTGGTTTGAGGCAGGCCCTACAGCCCTTAACAAAATGTGCTGTTCAGAGAGTTCCCACTGACACACACAGACGCTACTTCAGCTGTTATCTGGAAATCCACCTCCAGCCAGTCACCTGACATCAGCTGTAATGTCACCTGGCGGGAGTTGGCTTTATCGGGCAACAGCAACAAGATTAATGCAAGTTCCAGACGTTCCCCATCTCCAAAAGTGCTGGCATACTTTCCTATCAGGAAACTGCAATGTTCTCTGACTGGGCTGACACAGATGAACCTCCTCAAGGCTTAGTGACCATCAGTGATTCATTCATTAATTCATGGCTGCATTCACGTTTGCTTAGTTCTTGGAGGACTGGAGCAGCAGACAACAAAAATGTCCCTCTGACCTCTTAATCTGTCTTTAAACTTTGCTGGCAAGAAAGAGGAAGAAGCTTGATGTGTTCTCTTTCACAAGAAGAAGAAGAAGAAGAAGAAGAAGAAGAATCTGATGACAATCACTGAGGCTTTTTTTTTTTTATCTAAGTGGACCACAGAGGTAGGAAATTAATAAGGAAAACATGTCGCATCAGCACTGATATTGGAAAAAAGTCCTAAAGCCCAGATAGCACCCCCTACAGGCTGCAGTGTTCAGCGCACTCCTCCATTATCCAAGTGTTGGAAACGTCAAGCTGATGACTTTGATTTTCTTAAAGCCTTAATGGTAGTGAGAACAGGTGCTAAAGTTTGTCCCTAGAGTTGATATTGTGAAGATCCACTTAACACTAAAATCACCTGGAGTTAGTGAATCATATTAATTACATTAAAATAAGTACAGTAACTGTATTGTACTGCCAGTTGATTCTGGTTCCAGTCTATAGTTTTAATTGTGACAGTCATGCTTTGTATTGTGTCCTTCAGACCAAGCAAAAATCTGATGCTGTGACTTGTTCTCATCCAGAATTGATACAGTTACATATGTAACTGTGGTTTGGACTGATTTATGAGCTAGCTGGATCTAAAGAGCAAAGGTCAGGGGGTCGTCAAAGTCCTTGGGAGTCAACCTCAGGGGACCACGACCATCCACAGAAGATTTCATAGAAGTCTGTCCTGCAGGTGATCCGATATCTTGCAAAAGATGAGATCAAAGGCAAGACGAAAAAACGGAATCATGCTCATGCACCTTTTCACATCCACTCTACGCAGTGATTGGCTGGGAGTGTGGAGGTGTGAAGGCAGAGACTACAAAAACACAAAGAAGAGTTCTCAGAGAGAGATGGGGGGGAGATTCATCTGAAGCATCGTGAGACCTTCAGCTGATTTCTGGCACAGCTCTGAATAACGTGCGTCAGTGGGAACTCCTTCAACGTTTCCAAAAAGACTCCTTCAAACCAGACATGGCGACTGACACAGAAACATACATAATGATCTACACACAAACAGAAATACGAATAACAAAGGTCGCTATAAGAATAATTTGTTATTAACTGTAAAATAGCTTCATGATCTAGTATCAGTATCAGAGTGGTAATTTTGGGCGTTCTGTGTAATTATAAGTCATAGTAAGTGATATAGTATGTACACAATAGCAGCAAACATACTTTTGGTAAACGGGACGATGAGGGTAAAGTAAATGTGGTGAAAGAGGTTCAGATTCACAATGGAAAGCATTCACTTCTCACAACTCAATCACTGACTTCATTACACATATGTACAATAGCTTTACATGTAGATATTCATTTGGTATGTTGTTGTCAGGTGGTGATTTCATGGGACAGAAAAGGGGACTGCTGGCAGATTTGTCTTTGTTGATTGGGGAAAGCTCCACCACTTCAAAAGGCCCCCGTGTTCGACGACATTGTTCAGTTCGAAATGAGAGGGACATCATTTCAAAACAATGAACAGAAGATTTCACACTTTTGATCTTGGCCCTATTGTGATGGAGTCAGATCGGCCTCTATATTAATGAATGCGCGCAGAAGGATTCACAAATGCACTCAGAAATAGCCATTGTCATATATAAGATAAAAACAAATCCACATATAAAAAAAATGAGGTTCACACATAGATTTCTGATGCACACACAAATATTTCTTGTTTTAAATAAAATTTGCAATTTTCATCAAATCATATTTGGATGTTGCAGCATTTACACAGACTGTTGTTACACCGCATTCACACACTGCTTCTCATTTGTGGACTTAACTGCATTTGTCTGTGGGCTTTTGAGACTCTCCTGAGATGGCTCAATTCACAAATGCACTTTGTCAACTAGGAATTATCTGTAGCCAATCAGATGGCTCCTTCTATTTCAGCCAATCACGTAAGTGTAGATTGGTATCAGTCGTTAATGTGGTCAAATAGCGCAGTAGGGTCTGCAAATCCATATCTGTGGATTTCTGCTGAATTCATTCAAAACAAGAAATATTTGAGTGCGCATTAGAAATGAATTCTTAATTATTAGTACATTTATAAATAACAACTATTTTTGTGTGCACTGAAAAATATTTCTGTGGAGAAGTCATTTACATGTAACGGTGAAACGTGAATGCTCCTGCTTGCATTCATTAACACTGAGCCTGATCTGACTCCATATATTGCATCCACACACTCAGTCATTCACACTTCAGTCAGTCACTCCTGCAAATCTAATTTCCTACATCAAGTGAAACATTCAGACATGCTCGTGTAAACAGCTGTCCAGTCATTCATCTGTCTGTCATTCATTCATTCAGTCATTCATACATCCACTCAAAGATCTGTCCTTTGCTGTCTGGAGCGTGGTGGATCAGCCAACATGAATAAAATAGTAAAATAATTTCCTCTCTGATTTCTTTTTGTTCATATTATTTTAAAACTATATACAGTCCTGCCGCTGGTCTGGACGCTGTGAGGAAGGAGAAGACAAATGGTGAGAAGCTGAGAGGGGTCAGCCGAGTGGCGGTCCATACCTTGGCTTCAACCTTAATGATTTGTGGCACTGGACTCATTTCGGTTTTCTTACAAGAAAAGCACCGACTGGTAACTCTCTCAGTCAGTGAGTTAACTGCAATTGCTGAAGAGTTTAGGGGAGGGCAGGAGCATCATGAGGTGAGGATTTAGGCGCATGTTTGGACAGATGGAAGTCTTGAAATTTTGTGATCAAGAAGTGGCCCAGCAAAGGAAGTTTCCTTCTTTTGATGGAATGAAAATTCAAGAGTGGATGTATTCACTCATCATCTCCTTTTTGTGCCCTGCAGCAAGGCAAGTAGCGCCTCAGGCCTTCACCCGCCACGAGTGAGTGAATGTCAGAGCAGGACACGTGGAAGACAGACATACAGCTGATCAGATGATGGTCACCCTGAGAGCTCCAGGATGACTGGAATGATGAAATGACCGATGTGGGACGTAGGGACTTTGAGCAATGCACTTGAGCCTAACCAGCTGTTACAAAGCAGCACATGTGAGCTGGTCAGGGCTGGAAGTTGGCACATGAGTTTTTTTCCCTGGTAAAGTGGGCCAGACGAGGCCAGTTCTTGTAGTGGACTTCATCCCTTCCTTCCTCACAGGGCTCCTGGGCTGTTGGAGGGTCACGAGGAGTCGGTGCAGGGCGAGGGAGGAGGGGGGCACAGGTGGAAATAGGAGCGCTCAGTGGAAGGGGACGGGGGGCAGCTCTCCTCAGCTGACAGGTACTGGGAGCGAGGGGTGGGGGGTGGAGGGTAGGGGTCCGAGTCTGAGTTAAGGTCCATGTAGTACTTGTTGTGTTTCCCGTGGCTGCCGTGGCCCGCGGCCTTCCAGCGGCCCGCTGATGATGCCAGCCCAGCCGGCGGGTGGTGGGGGGTGTAGTCGCTGTCGCACACGTCAGTGCTGCAGGGAGTGGTGGGTGGGGCGGCACCACGGACTGGGTGGTAGGGTCTAATGGAGAAGAGACACAGAGTTACTTTAGATCAGGATTCAGGTTCACTTCTGATTCATCTTTATTTGAATCTGTCCTCTCATTAATAACTGAGTATCAGCATGTCTCCTCAACAGCAGTGAGTGCTCTGTCAACTACAGACTAAGAAGACGAAACTACATGATTCCTTGTTATTAGTCCTTAAAATTCAATCACACACCTCCCACCAACATGTGAAACTGTTACAATGCGCTTTGCAAAACATCGACAAAAAGACAACAAAAGGCAAACAGAAAAGCCAACCCTTGATGCAGCTGCAACCTTTTCAAACATTTTCTGGTGAGATGGAAATGGTCCATCTGTGTGTGTCACCACACTGTGTGAGTGTGTTACCTGTATGATCTGGTGGTGGATGGACTGTTGGAGGAATAGAAGACCTCTGTGTTGTAGAGAGAGCGGTCAGTAGCTGGGGACGGAGGAGGGTTCAGGATCTACAAACAGAAAATATCTGCCTGTTACCTAACTGTGGAGAGGAAACAGCAAACAGTGTGCATGCAGACTGTGTGACCTGGTATTTATCACGTTGTGGGCACAAAAATCTGTTTACACAGTCACATTGTGGGGACTCACCTGCCTTATGGGGACAAAATGCAGGTGCCCTTAATGTACATCATTAGGTTAGGTATAGGGTTAGGAATAGGAAATGAATGCAAGTCTATGTAATGTCCCCACAAGTGATAAAAACACAACATGTGTGTGTGTGTGTGTGTGTGTGTGTGTTAAGGTTAGGGTAAGGTTAAGAGTTAGGGCTATGCAAGTAGTGGTTATGGTTAGGTTAAATCTCCAGGAAATTAATGTAAGTCTATGTAATGTGCCAAAAAGTGATGGAAACCTAACGTGTGTGTGTGTATGTGTGTGTATCTGTGTGTATCTGTGTGTGTACCTGAGGGTAGAAGGCTCCCTTGGTAGATGATGAGCTGCTCGATGAGGCTCCAGTCACATGGTTCCTGTCATAGAGAGGAGCCCCACTGCTGCTGCTGCCCATCAGGCTGACTGAACTCATAATGGACTTTCCACAGGAAATACCTGCACACAGCAGTTCACGTTTTACAAATCCCATTACACATGAGTAGTGCGGTAAGTTTAGCACCACTTCTGCCGTGTGTCCGATCTTACCTTGGAAGGTGCCATGCTGGGAGCTGCTAGGGGCGATGAAGTTGAGGGGCACATGGGGCGTACCACTAATGTACTCATGAGGAAAAGTCCCACTGGGGCCCTTGTAGCGTCGACACACGACACGCTGGCAGACAAAATAAGCTCCCCCGATCACGAAGACAAGCAGGATGATGGCAATGACTGGACCGATGGTGTTCGGCCCAGTATTAGGGATTCCACTGGAGGGAGGAGACACATACTCTAAAAGAAAAAGAAAAGAAGGAGGCAAGAGTCAGTGACAATTTTGAAGGAAGGACTTAAGCAGAAACATGATGTGTGCACGAGCGTTTTCAGTGTTTTTACCACAGGCGAGCTCGTCTGATCCATCGGGACAGTCAGAGTAATTGTCACACTGTTGTTTCTTGGTGATACACTGGTTGTCACCACAGCGAAACTGGTTAGGAGGGCAGATGACTGGAGGAGAGCAAGAAACAAACATGTCAATTTCTTACTAATGACACGGATTTGTACGACAACATGCTTGGCACATTCTTGAGATATCAGATCATGCACTAATTTGAAAAAATAAAAATAAATAAAAAAATAATACATCTGTAGTATTTATGATTCTGTGGTGGGCATGGCAAAGTTGCATTTAAACTTTATTTCTATGTATTCTTTCAGAACAATAAGGAGGACAGTGAGGCTGCATTATCTGGGCTAATCGTGCGTTCAAATGTTAATTTAATAAAAATAAATAAAATAAATTAAATGCTAAGTAAGTGAGTTTAAACCTACTTTCACAGTCCTGCTCGTCAGAGTGATCAGCACAATCCGGTTCACCATTGCAGCGCCTTTGGGCATCAATGCAGCCTCCTTTATCACACTGGAACTGGAAAGCTGAGCAAACGGGGCAGTTCTCCTCATCACTGCTGTCGTCACATTCAGGGAAGCCGTCACAGCGCCAGGCCATAGGAATACAGTCAATCTCCCCTGTGGAGCAGGTGAACTGCTCTGTGGAGCAGGTGGGAGGCTCTGAGAGAGAGGAGGAGTAGGCGACATGTGTTCACAGTGTGGAGGAGGAAGAGAGGAAGAGGAGAAAAAGACAAAGAGTGAGGAGCAGTGACACATTTAACACTGAATGTAGATGAAAGGAGTGACCACTGAATGTCAGGAGAGATCACAGCCTTCAGTGTGTGAAGATCCTGAAGCAGTCAGACCAAAATCAGTGGGGATGAGAAATAGTGGGCTGGGTTGTAAAGATAAACTCTGGTAGCTAGCTTGACTAGCATGCTAACAACAGCAGTCCACAAAGGTGTTCAATAACACAGCGTTTTATCATTTCAGTAACCTCTGTCAATGTCCTTACACTCACTGCAGCCACACAGCAATCCTTCTTCTCTGCTGCTTCTAGTATGTCATCATGGATTTGCAGAACTATAAAACCAGGAGTACACTGGAGAGCCAAGTGATTTCATGTGCCAAAGTTTAATCAGGTTGAACCTTGTGTGCAGCAAAGGAGGAGTGTGGGTTCACTTCAGTTCTTGCCTTGTTACTCATAGAAATGACTTTAAGTCTGACTGCACCATAATCCTGTGGGTATGGTTTTATGTTCACCTCCACAGTGCAGCAGGTCCTGCAGTAACACCAGGTGCATCGGACAGGAGCAGCGAGGTGTGCCATCACCCTTAGCAATGCAGATGTGAGAACAGCCCCCGTTGTCACGGGAACAAGGGTGCGATGCTGGAGAAATGAAACAGTTGTTACTAAAACAGGCAAACACAAACCACTACCTCGACAAAGCTCCACTAATATGACCTTGCAATGAGCTACTCTTCATGTGCGTGTGGCAGTAACAGAGGTCCATACCAAACTCATGTGGATCCATCTCTTCCACAGCGTGGATGGAGGTCAGGTATGATATCCGTCCCTGTATGCGTGTGCGTCCATCTCCAGTCAGTTTGTCCACCCGCTCTATCATCTGCTGCTGCCGGTCGATCCAGTACAGGTGATCTCCCAGAACTGTCAGTCCCATTGGCTGGAGAATGTTGGAGTCCTGGAGGACGATGCGATTGGCTCCTGGGAGAGACAGAATGCTTTCATAAGAATATGAAAATAGTCTTAAAAATCTCTAAAAAAGAGAAGGTTTTTGTGGCAGAGAAGGAAATTGAGATTAAACTGACTTTGTATAAAGTGTCTAATTTGTAAGAAATGGAATAAATTATGAGGTGGTACAGCAAATGTGATGTAAGGACATAAATATGTCCTCTTTATACAACAGCCCCATAACTTCCTTTCTGAACCACTAATCAAATGAATCAGCTATGAGCTAGGCTGGGAACAGATGCTGGCTGCAACTGGGCACAAGTTACAATAGGTTTTTGATATTTGCTGCCCTTGTAAAAATAATTTCCAGAGCTGTTTTAATATCCCAAATCAATAACAAACTAAGGCTGTCAGGCTTTTTAAAGAAGTCATTTGAGGTGAAGCCTGGAAAACACAAGCGTAAATGTAAGAACTTTGGAAGAATGTTCATTTTAATTGTGTTACTTCGTCCAGTGATAAGGGCGTTGTGGACCAGTGAGTAAGATCCTGTTGGGTACAATCCAGAAGTGAAGAAAAATTGGCCTTTTGGAGATGAGAGTGTGATTCTATAACAAAATATAGATAACTCAGTTTATTATATGCTATTTTTAACAGTAGAAAATAGAAAGAAATTTGGCTGGCAGCAGTGGCAATCAGTAAGCTTAATTTTATCAAAAAGTCTGTATCCTGAAAATCTACCAAACTCTTTGAGTGTTGAGGATATGTGGGATGGACAAGGGAAGATCAGACACATAGAGAAGGACATTGTGTACATATAATGAGAGTTTGTGTTACTGGTTTGCTCTAGAAATCCCCTTAATATCTGTACAGTGCCAAGCTGAGGTTGCCAGGGCCTCCATAACCAATGCAAAAAGCAGTGGAGATAACACACCCCTGTCTTGTCCCAACTGGGGCCACAGGCAAGATACACAACCACAGTCCCTGAAGCCAAACTGCCAGGGAACATAAACAGGTACCCCATTCAACACGATCAAAGGCCTTTTCAGTGTCCAAGGACAGAAGAACGTCTGGATGCTGTGACGAAGATGAAGTCCAACAGATATTTAATACATGCTTGTCATTAAAAACAGAATGTTCTCTCTGAGGAAATAATAGTGGACAAGATAGACTCCAGGCGGAGAGCCAGCAGTGTCTTATCGGATGGTAGGAGGAGCAATTCAAAGGATCCTTGCCTTTTTTTCAAAAGTAAGGATGCTGACGTCTGACAGAGGGTTGATGAATCTAAGCTATCATCAAATACAGTAAGTAAGGGAAAGGTTTTGGAGAAAATTTCTGATAAAATTCTATAGGAAAACCATCTGCACCTGGACGCTCTGCATACACATGATAACACTTTTTAATTAATCTGAGGTAATAGGGTTGTCCAGGAATTCTCTAGAGAAAAGGGCCGTGTGGCTGCAGGTTTTTCCTCCAACCAATCAAGAGCACGCAGTCTGACCAATCAGCTGTCTGAAGACTGAGATCAGCTAATGAAATGAGTCAAGTCTGTTGTGCTGCTGCTTGGTTGGAAAGAAAACTTTCAGCCACTCGGCCCTTTGTGGAATGAGTTTGAGACCTGTGCTCTGGTCTGTCTGACCAGGAAGTTGTAATTACACAGTTTGACCACTATGTCACATTAACCTCATGGCCCAGTGCTTTTCCTGAGGGCTTGTTAAGAAGAACCCAATCTGTTTGAGAGCTGCTCAACTCGAGTTGGCAGCTTAGTATCAAGTTACCCAGTCACCCAGTCGCACCACTGAACCGACAAGCTCCACCCACTCCCAGTCCCCACTGATCCTCACACTTAGACAACAAATTCTCAAAGGCGAACACATTCATTTTTAAATTTCTCTCTCTCTCTCCCACTTGCTCTGGGTCATCAGTACAGTTGGTACTTTGCGAGCCAGCAGGCTGTGGTAACTCTTGAAGGACGGAGACTGCGCCTTGATGGAGAGCAGCTGTTTGAGTATCCATCTTCATGCTCCACATATCAATCGCTCTCAATCCTCAAGCTTGTGGGCTTATGACTGACCATTAATTAAGGATGGCTTACCGTGCATAAGCTTTCTCCTTTTGTCTAAATTGACACAATGCTGGTATATCACATGCTATATCAACTATAAATATGAAGGTTGTTTGCAAAGGTCAAGACTGAAATATTATTTTCAACCCATACACTGTACTGTCAGTGGCTAGAAAAGCAACAGGCATTCTTAACTTATTGCACTCATCACCAATAGTCGATTTGCTTCTCAATATGAAAAATGGCTGTTTGGAGTTGGCTCGACCCATCAGACCAAAAAAAAGACAAAACAGTGCTGCAGTATCTGTCTCAGTCTGTGTTCTTTGGTCTCAGTTCAGCAAATATAATATCAATCTGAGTGAGGAATGGCTTCAGTAAATGTCTGTTTTTGGTCATGTTTTCCATGTGGCTGCACGTGGTTATAAATAAGTCCTGGTAGTCAACGATCTCGAGGACAGGGAACAATCAGGGAAGAAGTGGAGCAAGAACGTTAATTCAAGTTGTTTTACAATCAGCACTCTGTTGAACTATCACCTGATTTCTCCAACCACAGAGATAAGGCTTTCTTTAAACATGTTGTTTATAGTCTCCATTACCATGACCTTTGGTGAGAACTTTTTCATAAAGTGGATTAGATCAAACACATTCCAGTATCTTTCAATCTTTGATGATTGCTATATATTTCACTGAGTGTCACATTAGACAGCTTAGTCATCTTGTTATACTGTCAATACAGTCTAAATTTCTGGTATGTCTGGTAGTGCTACTCTTCATTTCCTTAAACTGGGCAATAACATAATACTTATTCCACGTCTTTATTTGAGTTATTTCTGTGTATGCTAACTCACCTGTCAGGTCACTGCTCTCAATGCGTTTGAGGTCAGCGTCAACCCAGAACAGTTTTCCTAGTTTATTGTCCAGAGCCAGAGCTACTGGTCTGATCAGACCAGTGGTGAACAGAGACTCTCTCTCTGTCCCATCCAGACTGGCTCCTTCGATCTTTGCTGAGCGCTCCTGCACTGTGGTGAAATACATGTACCTGCAGAGGGGACACAGACACGTTTATATAGGATGTTACAACTGCCCGTGCTCATTGTGTCACTGGGATATAACAGTAAGTCCACAGTTACACAGCTCATACATATAACAGAACATATCTTAAGGTAACCAGGGATTTATTTTGTGGAACCATCTGCAGCCACCAAAATGAAAACGAGCTCACCCTTTCTCCGCGTTGACCACGATGGCCCGTGGCTTATCGGTGTCGTCCTTCAGGACCACGCCCACGGTGTGTCCGTCCATCCTCTGGACGTTGATGGTGTTGGTTGTCTCACAGGTCCAGTAAATGTGGCGGCTGTAGGGGTCCAGGCTCAGGTCATGAAGCTGGTTGTCCACTGGTTGAACACTGCTGCTCACTATCATGGAAGACTGGAGGCAAACACGGCCACAAGTTTTATTCAAATTCATGTAAAGCTTTACAAACTGCTCTCTGTCTCACGACCACAGTCGATCTATCAGTGTGCATATAGCTGCAGTGTTCATCTTTCTATGAAGCTGCATAGGTTAGGATAATTCTTGTGGCTGATTTTAGTCTTTATTGTGATAGGATGGAGCAAATGAAGCCAGTTTCGATTGCAATATGTTGCCTTTTTATTTAGTCGTATCATTGTGATGTGGGATGATTTTTATCAAAGCTTCATGTGAGTAAAACTTGTTTCACTGGGCCTCAGAGCTTTTTTCTTTTATTTGGAGTTTCCATCTCTCAGTTTATTTGTTTGCTGTGGATACTAAAATTACTGACTAAAAGCGTCAAACTCCAGCTGTGTCCCAATTTAGAGGTTTGCTCCATCAAAGTCTGCATTTTAAGACTAAGACATCATTACAGGCTTACAGGGCTGTCCCACTGTTAAAGGCTCAACGTGATTTCTTCTTTCATTCACACATTCGAAAATGTGGATGAAAATCAAGCACAGTACACACGTAAAATTCTTCCTTGTTTTAAGTCCTGGTATTCCCAAGATTTGCGAAATTCCAGGTGTTTTCCGAATGATGAAAAACACCTGCTTGATTAGATTTGGTCTTTGTGAGGAGAATCCTCTATAAGACGCTTCGTTTTGGGGTGAGGGAGCAGGGTAAACTTGGTAGCCAACTAATGCTGTGTGCATAATTTACTGGCCTACAGCAGAGCATCATTATTATTGAAGTGAGAACACCTTTACTAATGGTTAGATCAGATGTTTCTAAAATAGTAAGCAACTGAGTTTAAGGAGAAACATGTTGAGGATCCTGTCTAACATGTTGCATCCACTACTATCCATTAGCATCCTTATAGGTGTCATACAGTGTCAGTGTATGTTTCAGGTTGAGATTTACCAGGGCTCCATCATCTCTGGCCCTGCGTATGTTCTGTCGTCCATCCAGCCAGTAGACCAGCTGGTCCAGCGGGTCGTAGCTGACAGCTCGGACGTTCCTCAGGACGTGGATGGGCAGGATGATGTCCGGACTCTGCTCTCCCAAAACCATCCTGCTGATACTGGCCTTCTGACTGAAAAGCAGGAAACTAGAGGGAGCTGCAGACAGAGAAGCGAGAAGGAGAGGATGATGGATGAAGGAATGGAGAAAGAGTGAGTGCGCTGAGCGGACACAGTGTTCTTTCTCACTAAAGGAGGGTTGAAGTTTACTCAATGCATATTGTGAAATATAAAGACAAATACGCAGGGTCAAAACCCAGAACACCATGCCTAAACTCACACACACACATACGCACACACACAGCATGACATCAGAACAGCTGAAAACGCTCTGAATGATGTTCCCCAGAGCTGAGGAAGTGTGGAGGGCCTCTTTGGAAACAACAAAAGTATGCTGGATTTCAATGTGTGTGTGTGTGCATGTGTGTGTGTGCGCACGCGTGTGCATATTTTCACAAAAAGTCAACTGAGGTTAATCCTTTTAACTTACTTCTGTTCCATTTGTTTTTGACTCCCAAATAAGGCTGCATTTAAGCAGAAAAGCAGGGAAACCCCTTAAACATGGGGCCATGTCCATCAGAGGGCAAACACACAATTACACATACACGTACAAATTTCATTCCATCTCACTGTGGATATTTTGCAACTCAATTGTGAACTGTTATAAGTACCTGGACCTGTACTGTTTTAATGGGGAGAGGAAAGAAGTGCTGCCAAATCTACGCTTCTCATTGATGCTAAAATTAATAGCACTGAAGCTTCTTGTATAGATGTGCTTTGATCGTGTTCGACCACAGTCTTCTACTGCTGGTGAGTGTGGAGCTCAGCTGGAGCAACTGTACTATAAATCCCGAAACAGGGGCCTTTATTTTCCCCACTGCAGACAGAAACATGCCTTTATTTGAAACAGGCTTCTTTAAGAGACCAGCCTTTATTCTTTTTTCCCTTTGTTTTATAAATGTATTTGATCATGTTTACTCTGTTCCTCTTTCAATCATCTCAACAAACTCAATGCTTCCTTCATGTTACTTGAACTCCAGCAGTACCACAACAGAATCATGTCATGCTCACATACTGCTCTCACTTTCTCCTTTTCAACAGCAATACAGTTTCCATTCATTAAATTTCCAAGATATGCAAATCTAAATATTTTGGGAGGCCATTTTTCCTTTGGGCCCTCTGCAGTCTACTCAGTGATTGGACTGAATAGGTTTTAACTGTGATTTTGTTCGGCTGATATTCTGCTGTCCAATTCAAACAGTGCTAACCTTGGACTAACCTTCTATTCTATTTTTAAGTTTCAACACTAGCTTTGCTAAACCAACATGCCTGTTAATTCCAGCTTGTTTACTGTGCACTTGGCACTGAAACAGGAACCTGTTTTTCTTTATGCTCAACTTCCAATTTTGTTTACCAATGACTGGTCATATCTTACCTTCTTATTTAACTGTTATTTTACTGTTCAAGGACACCTCAACTCGAGTTATTAAAGGCAGGGATGTTTCTCATTTGTCTTTACAGCCAGTCTTGGGATTCAAGCCAGTGGCCTTCCATTCCCACACAATCTTGTGTTTCTCTCTGAATCCCAGCAGTTCTGTACTTACAGCTACAGTTTCGTCCATCAGTGTTCAAAGTGTAGTGGGAGGCACAGCGGCACTGGGCACCAGCGGGTGTGGCGAGGCAAAGGTGGGCACAGTTGCCGTTGTTATGTGAGCACTCGTTGGTACCCTCCTGACGGGACGAGTGGAACACCAGGATGTCCAGCATCAACTCCAACTGGCCCTGAAGACACAGTGATGTAACAGTGGTAACAGTCAGTATCTCTGCACTGAGTATACAGTATTGTGACTGTCTGATATTTTTAGCGATCATTTTAATAGCAAAAATGCCCCCTGTCAAGGTATAAAGCATGTCCCAAAAAGCGATCATTTTAATAGCAAAAATGCCCCCTGTCAAGGTATAAAGCATGTCCCAAAAAGTTAATGAAAGGGAGCACCAACAGTAAAATCAAACATTTGGGTTACTGAATTTGCTGACAATTCACCCATAAATTAAACTGGTTCCATACCTGCAGCACCACAGTACGGTTGAGTCCGCTGCGTTTGTCTGCCCGTTCAATACTTCGCAGGTTAAAATCAGTCCAGTAGATAAAATCCCGGTACTGAGTCAGACCAAAGGGGTGAGGGAGGTCGTCTACTATGATCTCCCTCTGAAGACCTGCAGAAGATCAACAACATCAATACAACTATTCATCTTGTCAACTACAGCAATGTCATCATGCCAGCATCATGGCAGCATGAAATTGCACTCCTTGGTGGGTGTCTAAACCAATACTGCCAACTACATCATTTATTTGATGAATGGATTTCCACTTTGGATGTATCGTATATTGCCATTAAACCATTAAGCAATCTTTAGTCAAGGTTCACTTAGCAGACCATGAGATGCAGTTTCAAGTCCAGAAAGATTCTCTCTATTCAGCAATAAAAATCAACATGTTTAAGAAAGAAAGAGTCTAATTTATTCATTTTGTCCCTCTCCTCATGATCTCACAAGCGGCTGGGTGTAGGTCAATATTTTAGTTTGAGAAAATCTAATATCTGCTGGACAATTTGTAAGACTGTCTTCATTAGGTAATACAGCTGTGTGCCATCAGTAGCAGTAGCAGAAATTTCATGCCTATGAATAATGTGGCCAAGAGGGAACACAGACATAGACAACATAGAGAGTAAAATTAGTCTCAGTATAGACCTCCGATCCAGAGATGCTGTCTGCATTCTGAACTGAATTTTTTCCTAAATGTTGTTTTGTCTCAATGTTTTGAGGGGCTGTAGTGGAGACACTCTTCTTAAAGACTTTTGCAAAAAAAGGTAATTTTGAAATTGGTCTGTAATTGCTGCATTCTGATGGATTGAGGCTGGATTTTTTTAATGAGTGGTTGCACACAAACAGTCTTCACATATTCTGGGACGCAGCCAGAGGATAAAGAACTGTTAGATACTGAGAGCAACCGAGGGGCAGTCATTACTTCACAGAGAAATTTAGGAGGCATTACATCTACGAGGTGCACCACAGTGATCATAAGCTCATTTAGAGAGCGTGGCATGAATCTTAACATAAAATAGCATGGTTGGGGCAGGTGGCATCAATGAAAGAATCAGGGAGCCACAATTTTGGACTGTATCTCATTGTTTTTTTCATTGACAAAGTGTAAGACATTCCTCACTAGATGGCTTGCCCCAAGTCTACACCACACATCACATCAAGACGGCGGCAACACTGAGGTGACTGTCCTCCCATCTTGCCCACAAATTTCAAAGCGTCAAGCAGCAAGGGAGCAGCCAAATTTACTGTGCAGCATGTGGTTTTTCCTTTGATATGTGTGAATATTCCTGATCTAATTTTTCCATCAACAGAAATAGGGCAGAGTGTGTGTGCATAGTGTGTGTGTGACTCAGCAAGAGAGAGAGTGACAATTGAGAGCTGGTCTGATGTACAGTGTGGGTTACAGTTTGCGCATGAATAAACACTGCAGCTCCTCAACAACCAAGAAGTTCCCATGTCTTGCTTTCAGCTGCTGGGCAAAAGTACACAGTGGGATTACAAACTGGAGCGCTCTGCTCCACCTAGGTAGCAAACCTTGCATGTTGGTGCTTTCAATCATGCATGTGTCCAAGTCAGTCCAGTAGAGTCGATGGTCCACGTAGTCAATGGTCAGCCCATTGGCCCGGCCCACTTTATCCACCAGGGTCGTGATGGTGCTGCCATCCATGTACGCTCTGGCTATCCGCGGTCGCCCGCCCCACTCTGTCCAGTACATGTAGCTGTGGAGACAAAACACTATTTCAGGATGTGACACTGCATATGACATGTACAGTACCGATCTCTGTATGGTACATACTTATCAAACAGTGGTTGAGGTAGTTTCAGTATCGTTTTTTTTTTTTCTAACAGAATATTTATTGAATTGGATCATCTATTCCAGAAGGGGCACCTGTTTCCACTTTGTAACTTTTGTTTTGTTAAGTTCAACAGAAGACAACTTTGCTTTTATTATTTTTATTAACGTGTGAGCGTGGTATGTGATCATAAAATGACATCAGATGCCTCCAGGAAAGCGTGTTGACAGCTCTGGGCCATGACATCATCAGGACATCATCCAGTGAGTGACACGTGTTAGGGAATTTGACACGCTGGCACAGGTACTCATACAAACACACACACACGCAAAGACTCACACACACGTACACAGACTCACACAGAGGAAGATCGGAGTGTCTCAGGGTGGTTTGGCTGAGGATGAACAGTGAAATGTCAGCTTTGTTAACAAACAGGTTTAATAGAATCATCCCTCCGTCAGCTGGAGGTTACAGGGGAAAAGAGGTGGGATGCTGGCTGTTGTGCCAACATACCAGCACAATGACATTGCTACACTCCCACTACCTCAGATGGAGTGAAGAGACACGCCACATGAAGTCACTGGCACCAGCTCATACCCTTGAGAGATGCGGACCTCCAGTGTAAAACAGGTGTCCGATAGTGAATCACTTCCTTAGGGCTGCTCCACGAACTGTTCTCATTAACTGTTCAGCTGTTTGCAGCTGCAGCTTTGTAATGACATACACTGTATCTCACACAACACTGTCCATGCTGGAGGTGGAAAATTAAGAGCAATGAAAGAATACATGAGGGAAGTCAATCGACAAGGCTGTAGATGTTGCACAAATTAAATGCCATACAGGTTTAAAAAAAGAGCATAGTTCAAATCCTTACCCATTGGCTGGGTCCAGTGCGAGTGACCGCGGGTTGTCCAGTGAACGCGGGTTGTCAAGATCCTTACAGACCAGAACCTGCCGGTACTGGCCGTCCAGCCGAGCCACCTCGATACGGTTAGTGCCTGTATCAGCCCAGTAGATGTTACGACCCATCCAGTCGACTGCCATGCCCTCTGGGTAGTCCAGTCCGAACTCGATGACGTGTTCTACAGAGCTGCCATTCATGTATGCTCTGCTGATCGTCTGAGACAAAGAGAAAGGAGTGAAATGGGAGTGAGAGGAAAATAGAAAGACAACACAACTTGAGGTGAAAACCCCAAATTAATCTCAACAAATCTCAGCTTTCCTCTTAGGGAGGGAATCTGCTTTGATTTGATTTGATTCAATACAAATTCCTTCTCTCTGTGTCAGGATTTAATTCAAAATTGACGATGTTATTGACCTTATATGAAAACACACATTTTAAATACCATTTTGTAAATACAATTTTTAATTTAAATTCAAATTCAAACTCAAACTTCAGTCAATTTCTGCAGCCCAGCTCACCTTGGCCTGTATGTCTGTCCAGTATATTCTTCTTTCAGACACATCAAAGTCGAGAGCCGAGGCCTCTTTAACTCCGGTCAGAGGAATGGCCACGTCGTTGCTGTTGGTACCCAAAGAGATACTCCTGATGTTGTCCCTGAGGAAAAAACAGCATGACGATGTTTTTTTAATACACAGCTGCTTTCATTTTTGCCAAGTGAGTGCAAGTTAACCTCATCAACACTCATTTTTCCATTTTTCACACCCATTTATTCCTGTATGAGTAATAAAAAGGCAGGGCTGTAATCAAGACCACTTTAACTGAGACGGAGAGTCCAAGTGTTTTGTTTCTCGAGTGTTTTTGAGATTGAGTCAAGACCAAATCAAAATGGAAGTGAAACTAAGTCCAGACACGGACATTGAAAGAATTAAAGAAAGAGAAAGAGGGGCCATTCAATATCCCTCACTCTTTTGTCTTGCTGTTGTTCATGGTGGCAGTTAGCTATCATGAAACTTCAATCGCTCTGTGGACTTTGTGCTTTTAGAAAAGTCTGAAACGTGAAGAGAACTTGTCATTTGTTTTTAGCTTATATTTTCTAAACATATATGGACAACATTAATGCAAAGTACTCTAGAAGCCGTTAACAGGAACAGTGGAACGTCTTTTTAGCTCTACTGCAGGGTGACAGGTAGGTGTACCTGTTAGTGAAGAACAGGAAGGCCTCCGGCACCACACAGGTCTGGAGGTCTGAAAGGAGCTCCATCCCCATGGGACAGGCACAGCTGACAGCCTGCCGGCACCAGAAACACAGATGGCTGCATCCCCCGTTGTTCACTGCACAGCCATTTGTGCCTAGACACAGAGATTTAATATTTATGTCACACTGCATTCTACAAATATTTTCATTATTGCTCAGCATGTTCTACAGCTGACCTGTTACAAAACCACCTGAAAACCCATCCTCCTTACCGTACGTCTCTGTCACTTTAGTGGCCTTCAGCCCCATTAAGTCCGGCAGCTGATCGATGATGATCTCTCGTACTGCCGTTGCTTTGTGGACCCTCTCAATGCTGCGTCTCTGCCAGTCAGTCCAGTAGATGTAATCACCCAGGAGAGTAAAACCAAAGATATGGGGCAGCTTGTCCTCCAGCAGAGTCTGCCTGTTACTGCCGTCCACATTGATCACCTGAGATGGAAACAGACAGAGGACACAGAGAAACCTTCAGAGCTTTTCTTCAGCTAGAGTGCAGGTTTAAAATTCAGCCTTACTTTTGACTGTAACCTGCCGGCTATGGTAGAATATAATACATACAAGCATTGTGTGGAGAATAAAACATTAACCCGCAAAGGTAAAACAATGTCCAAAAGAATGTGGTGACAACTTCACTGAAGTGTCCTTGAGCAATACGTCAAATCCACCAACTCATAGTTGCTATTCTAAAGCTGACCCTGACCTTTGACTTCCCAGGGGAGTGGTCCATTTCCATCAAGGGAGTCATATAAGAGCACATATGATAGAGGTTGTGGGTAAAGAGGCTGGGAAAGTGGTGGAAAGGAAAGAGAGGAGCTGGAGGAAACAGGATGAAGGGAGATACTGACTGATGAGACAAAAGGCAGAAAACGGGGATGTTCACAGGAAGTTATGTGTCCAGAAATAACTGACATCTACAGAGCATGACAAAATAATGGAAACACCAGGTGAAAAGTGATTTTAAAAGGGACTTCCACCCATTTCAATGTCAACCTATTCCCGTCTTTGCCACCAGAGAGTTTCTGCGATGACCGGCTACAAGTTCAACTACAATCACATGAAGCACATGGTGGAGCAAGTGGGCCTGGTCTTTTTTTAGTAAGATGAAATGTTGGTGAAAATTGGGAGCTACAGTGTTTCAGTTTATTTGAGTGGGCCACCAAGGTATAAAAAAAGCATATTCTGGTGACCCATTTTGCATTTGCTCTGCAGAGAAAGAGAAAGCTTGTAAGCACACTTGGATGATCTCAGTTGAACAGATTCAAGTAGTTTGTGAGTAAAAAGTAAAATAAGCTGGAGCATTAAATACAATTAAAATGGTAAAATAAGAAACATAAAATCATTGAAACATTGAAATTGGGCAACGTATGCTTTTAGAAATATTTTCAACAGACACATTTAACCACCCATTCAATCTGAAATGGAACATCAGGAGGACCAAGAAAGTGCTGACATTTAGCTCTTTTCTGCCCTTCCTGAGAAAACAGCTGTTATCTACAAACCTGTTATCTATTACACATCTAAACCGCAAGAAGATAAAGAAAACAACCGCTCCGCTTTGACAACACAAACATAGCACACAGCAGCGACGCCACAGTGAAATGACACGGCGTTGTTGCTCCAGCTGTTGCTTTAAGTCCTGATTTGTAAAATATAGTGGAAACACAAGGAAGACTGGTGTTACGTCTTCCAGGATAATGTACACAGTTTTGAGATTCTTGTTTAATCACAGCTGACAGTAACAGACGAAGAGGCCACATTCTGTGAGACTGAAAGTGGCCTGCTGATGCACAGATTGCAAAATCACAGGCAAAACTCAGTGAAACACACAACACTAAAGCACATATACAACACCCAGTTTCTCAAAACCTGTTTCTGTATTCTGCGTGTGTGTGTGTGTGTGCATATCAGTTACAAGGCATCTATTACTAGGCTGTTGAAAACTGATACAGGCACCCCTGCCAACAAATCTCCTGCTGTGTGTGTGTGTGTGTGTGTGTGTGTGTGTGTGTGTGTGTGTGTGTGTGTGTGTGTGTGTGTGTGTCTCTACGCATTTCTACGGGCGGAAAGTGAGAGCTGCAATTGACAAGGCTGCAATTAGAACTCGGGTCCAGCCCTCCTCCTCACCGCCTGTGCTATTACTGGACTGCGTCGACTGAAATAGACACAAGCTTTTATTTTAGACACACTACAGTCATCTGCAGCCTGCGCGAGGGTGCGCGTTAGCGTGTGTGTGTGTCACACGCTGCCTTCGGTTCTTCAGTGTGCCATGCCAGAGATTTCACAAATGGGAAGAATTCTGTTGGAGAGTTTGCAACACTATATGTGTATGACAAACTGATAAATTAAAACTGAATGCTTGGGAATAGTTGAGTGCAGTACAGTGTATACAAGTGAGCCTGCGGCTGGTGGGATCTACTGGTCTGAGTGAGCCAGGATTAAGATGCTGAACAGGCTATTTTCCATGTTAAAGCTCACAGATTCCCACAAACGGTGAAATCACAGGCCAGTTTATGAAATGTAACAGCTGTTCATGTATTTTCTTTTCTTACTGTGGTCTGGGTTATGCAGCACTAGTACTAGACTTGAGGGTACAAGGCCATGGTCAGACTGACGCTAACATTGCACACAGGGCTCTGGCAACGCAATGCAGCATGATAATATCTTTCTCTAAAACCAGCATGGTTTCAGACTTCTAAATCACTGCCCAAATCTCCAGTTTATTCAGCATTTCAAATGGGTCTGTTGTTAGGCTCATTGACAGCTGCTCCTTTGTTGACCTTTGTTTGTGGGATTAAGAAAGGGGGCTAACTTGCTACCAAGCAAAACAGAGACAGAAACATGTCTGCTGCTTTGAATCATCTACAGTGGGTTTTCACATCAGAAATATTCACCACAAGAGCAGAGGTGACCTTTGGATGACTTGCTGGCAACTGAACTGTTACAAAGTATTTAAAACCCGATAAACTAAATAACTAGGCTTAATGTTTGCAAGTCATTTTACTTTTGCTCTGAGAAGTATGACTGTTCAGATAATATCACTATGTTAGAACAACCACCAGACTATGACATTGAGATAATGTGTTACCACACTGCTGTAGCCTGGAGGGCTGTGGGTGCTGCTGCGTACAGGAGTGTGGCGGTGTCTTTCAACATGTTTTCCAAATTGCAGTTTGTTCCCGTCAAGTTTCTATAATTTCTGATTCTTCCACTGTGGTCCCTGTTTCCAGACAAACAACACTTTACTTGTGGCCTTAGTCAGTTAGTCAGTTATTATGAAACCAAATAAAGTCTTAATCCACCACAGTTCATCTCTCAGGCAGTAAATGCACCGACGCTGCCAAGCTGTTCATCCTATATAGTATGTATAAACCCAGGTTCGCATCTTTTAATTGACTAATTGACAATATGAACGTAAGGACAGCACGTAATTAATGTGACTTCAAAAGTTTAGAAGTCCATGTGTGTCTCGGTGTGTGAATATGAGGTAGGGTGACAAAACGCAGTGGAGAAAATAAAGCAATAAATGACTGAAAAGAAATCTGGACACATTTGTATCTGTATAATTTCTTGAGAGAGGGGACGCACTGGCCACTGTCCCCATCCCCTGCCACTTTACACCACCATAAAACAGGCATGCAAGGCATTGAGGCAGCCTAGGAAGCAAACTGATGGTGGCCATGAAAGCCAAAACTGGACTGAGACAGGGCATGAAGACCAGGCCAACTTGGGTGTGAAGCTTTTAGTGCTTTCAGACTCCAGCAACAGGGTGGACTAGTGATTTAGCCATTTCCACAGTAAAGAGCTGTTTCATTTCAGGGCAGTTTCATTCTCGGGAGAAGTTGTCATTTCTTTGTTGATCATTTCGACACCAGCCAAGAGTGTTGTGGAATGTGGTACATTTCAGGCCTCATGCAAGAATGCACCTAAAGCAAATACACTGATGATGCATCCGATCCCATCAGACAAATGACACCAAGTCTTTGATGGAGACACTGTCACCTGCAAAGTTCACAAGAAGGAAACTGGGAGACGGCAGAAAAGAAGCATCACGGCACCTTGTTGCAGTACTCTGTCCTCTGCAAGAAGCACTCCATTTGTAAGTGTGCACAGTGTGATGTGGCACTGTGTCTTGTGGCCCACAGGAACTGCTTCAGTCAGTGGCACAGCAGCAAGGCATCACACGGTGGCACATAAAACATCAGGACTGTTTTCATTTGCACTGGATAAAACATTTATCTCTCTCATCTCTCTCTCTATATAGTTTGTGAAGCTCATTTTCGCTTGTGTATATTTTGATGCACATTTGCAACTGTTACTTTTCTCTCTATTTGTATGTAATTTGTAATATAGTTGAGTAATACTAGACAGTGGAACAGAAAGGAACATGTGAGCGTACCAAAATGAGCAGTTTAAGAGGAGAGCAGGGGACTAGAGAAAGAGAAACAAAAAAAAAGGAGTGAGAAAGTCACAGTAATGCATGGGTGCCTACAGACACTGACTCCTCTGTTCACACACACAAGCACGCACACACACATGCACACACACAATCACGCTTCCATCACCTTTGGGGACATTACATAACCTTACATTCATTTCCTGGACACTTAACCCAACCATAACCATAAGCACAACTTGCTTAACCCTAACCTTAACCTAACCTTAACACCAGTCTACAACCTAAAATGTAATGATTTATATTATGGGGACCTGCCTTTGGTCCTCCCAATGTGAGTAATACATGGGCACACACACAAACACACACGCAGGAAATAGTCCACTGCACTCCAATGTACTGCATTTCCACAAGAAAACAGTAGGAACTGATTGTGCAGAGGAATGGGTTTGGTAAGAGCTGGAACTGCTCCCGCAGTAATGGATTTCACACTGACTTCACAACAAACATTTGCTCAAGTGTACCACATGTTTTGATTTCATTTTGCCATCACGCAGTAAGTATTTTTGTGTTGCTATGAGCCAGAAGAAAATATGCAGGACAAAAAAAAAATTGCAGAATAACAAGAATTAGGGTTGTTGCTGTGATGAGCAGCAGTGTATGCAGCTATCTGTTTAGTGAATACTCATTTAAATATCCATTCAGAGGGTGGGGGTGAGCAAACAGAAAAAATAAACCATTCACTTTGATGGGCCTCTGATCCAAGGGAGGTTCCTGACCCCTCCACAAAAAACCTATTCATTTATCACTGTGACACAATTAGACATGGCCATCCCAGTGAAAAGATGGCAGAGAGACTCCCTTTCTCTGCCCTCTCCTCCTCTCTTGCTCGCTCTTTCTCTCCACTGGCTTTTTCAGGAAGAATTATGCTCTGGGAGAGTGATTTTTTTTCCCTCGTCTTTTTTTATTTTGGGTGTGAGAACGTCTCATTTCTTGATGGGCATGGGGAAAAAAGGACAAAAAGGCCAAAAGACAGCAAACAGAAAAGTAACAAAGGTCTCATCGGACACGCAGGGAGAAGTCGGACCGTCGCAGGACAGTTCGCATACGCTCACACACACGGATATTCCTTCATAAACATAATGAAACACGGAGGATGAATGGATTCACGCAGAAAACAGGAGGTTCGCACGGTGTTTCACCACGAACCCCCAAAAAACTCTCAACTACTTGCATTTTGGAGAATGAAAAATACCGCAAATGAACTTTGAACCTTGATTAACGGGCAATTACCAGAGATGGACAGTAAGGTGCTGAAGTTAGATAATGTACTTATGTCACATTGTGTATGTAACAGTAATGTACTTATTTTAAGCCATAATCTTTCCTAAATCTAACCAAGTGGTTTTGTTGCCTAAAAATAAACAAACTGCAACCATTTCACAACCTTAACGATGTGAGGACAAAGGTCCGTTGCTGATTCTCTCCAATAGTGATATATTATTGACCTATTCACTCATTCATTAACATACAAAGAGCACATAGCTACAAGCAAACTTCAGATATGCCATTCAAAACAATATAAGTTGACATTAAAAGCCCAGTATTTCCTCATTGTGCCAGCTGACATAAAGCCTGTATACGGGGAGGAAATAATAGATAACTTTTCCTGTGCACTCATCCTTTTTTTAAATTAGATTTTGTATAGTTGGACAAAATGTACAAGAAAACAGTCATTATAAACTGTGTGAGAATGGAGCAGGAGGAAATGAGCCTAATGAGCAGCTGCAGCAGAGAAGGAGCTGTCGGTGTGTCCGCCGCCCCAGGAGGTCAGAGCTCCATGTCCAGAGAGGTGACAGTCTGCACTCAGCTGACACTCGTCGTTATGGCTGAGAGTTAAGGTTAGCATTACTGCACCTTGGCATAGGCCAAAATAAAAGGCTGCATTTACCTTAGTTAATCACTGATTAGATGCACCACCTGGTCGATGCACGCCATGTGACCCAAATCAAACCCACCCACTCACATGTTGCATGCGACTAAAATGTTCACAGTGGATCGTCCGGCAGTGACTGCACTGCTGTTTTGTGTTCATAGACTTTTTATTTCATTTTTCTTAATTGTATGAGTTTTTTTTTTTTTTTTACTTTTCCTCTTTTCTGGGTAATTGTGGTCAGGCTATAGCGACGAAGATGGCTGCACATTTTTTAAAGCTTTTATGAATTGCATATTGATGCACAGTCTGCAAAAGTCCATCTACAGGGAAAGGATTATTGTTGGTTTGGTTGAGGGCTCGCTGACAGTGCTAATGCACATATAAAACATATTTTGCCTCTAAACTGCTGACATATTAATTACCTGACCCTTATCCAAAACTGTGCTGGCCCACAGTCAGAACACACACATACATAAACACACAGTGCTATCAGTTTCCTACAAAAGCAAGTAAAGAACATAAATACACCCTGGGAGTGTTTACTTGTGTGTATGTTTCATAATGGGAGCATTTCTCAAGAATGTGCAACCTGAGACTAACCAGCGTTTGACAGATGATACACTCAAGTCATCCTGTAATTCAAGAAGAAAATCGGTTGGTAATAATAGCAGCCACCACTGAGTTCCAGTTGCTTTTGCCTGTGGTTGTACCTATCTTTTTCTGCTCCGCTGTCCCCTTTAAATGCTAATAAGCTATAATTTAGAAGGACTTTCTGTTCTAAAAATTCATAGTAATTCCTGTCCTGTTTATAATTCAGAAGTCAAAAATAATATTTTGTGTTGTTTGTGCATGCTAATACTCTTTCAAACAGAACTTGCCATGTTCCCTGTTTTCCTGATTGGGTGCTATATGTCATGTTACCTTTAGAAAGTACCTTTTTGATTTAGTTGATTACATCTAATGGTTCTGTCCCAGTCTGTAGTGTGTGTTTTTCCTGAGAAAAGTAGTTGTGTCGACTTGATCTGAAAACAACCTGTGAAAATAGGGGAGGTGTGTGTCAGAGTTCAGAATGCAGTTTTACAATTTGTGAGGGGGGCGTGTTAAGGTGTTAAGTTGCTCTTTCAACACCACTGTGCACAGGTATAATATGTCTTCCTGATGTGGAAGTTGTTACTGGGAGTTGTCGTCTACATAGCCAGAAGAAATTATGTAATATATCAGCAAAGATACAACACAGGAAAATGGCTGAGTCTGATCAACCTGAGATTTAAGATGTGTACTGCACTACTGTAACACTTCACAATTAATCACATTAAAGCCCTGACCTCAACTCATTTCTCAAACTGATTAAAATCATAGACATCACAGAATGCATACATTATTATTACATCTGGAGGCAGTTTTATGTGAATCAACAGAAGGCCGATGCTCAAAATGGAACAGAATCAACAACTTAATGTCACTCAGATTCAAAATAATGAACCAACCCCTGCTAACTCCAGCTATCTCTAGTCATCAAAACACCTTGCCGACACTGACATGTGTGCCTGATTCCACTGTCTGGAACATTTGACTATAGGAGAGGAGTGAGGACACACGCACGGATGATACAAGCAGGGTTTTCCATGGTGACACAAACATGAAAACAATATGAGGCTACTCATTTTTGGTGAAATGGAAGTCGTCACTACATTGACTTGTGTGATTCCAGTGTGTAATTTCTAGTGAGAAACATGCTGTCTTCACTTACAGTCAAAGACTAGATTTGTGGGGTCACAGTGACTTTGACCTTTGACGTTCAACCACCGAAAACTAATGGTTTCATCCTTGAGCCCAAGTTAACATTTGCACCAAATCTGAAAAAATTCCCTCGAGGCGTTCTTGAGATATCGTGTTCACAAGAATGGGACAGACAGGCAGACAACCCGAAAACATAATGCCTCCGGCCACTGCTGTCGCCGGCATGGAGGCGTAATAAGTTGACCCGAGCATTCACTGTGTGTCTTATCCACATGGGACACACTAGAAACAAACACACACAGCTGTGGGCTAGTAGCTGCTATTGCTTACTCACCACAACAGTGCTTACATCTGACCACAATATTACCATTCTAATGGGATACATAAGATCAGCCGCAACACACACACACAGATGTGGGCCAAAGGCTGAGCTCCCAGAGGAAATGAGACATGCAGCTACTGTCACTTTGTGGTAACAGGGATGGAGGAGCACATACAGCAGAGAGACAGAGAGAGGGATACCGCACGGAAGAAACAGGGAGGGGAGAGAGCTGGCTGTGGAAACTCTGAGCAACAACAGGTGTTATTTCACTTCACCTGAGAGCCAGTCACACAGAAAGCTCAATAAGGATTTATGGAAACACGCAGTGTCAGAGGGGCAATCAATCAGACATCAGGTCATGGCCAGGAAAAACTCCAAACTTCAGTCTCAGAACTGAAGTATGTTGTCTGATACCAGAGTTCAGCATGTTCATGGGGTGGCACTATCTGTTAAACCTGGATCACATTGTGCACTCCAACACAAATCCTGCAATTTATACTAGATCTGTGAAGCTTTTAACGTTCCATTTTTGTTGAACTGAGACGCACTGACTCGGTTCTGGGGTAATTATGTTGTAAATGCAGGCTTCACCAGCAACACACCCCGACAACACTGTTTGAGATTGCCTGCAGTAATGGACAGTATAAACAATCTTGGCTGGACTTGATCTGACTTGCCTTTGAATTTCAATCAGCCGGCTTTTGTTGTGTCGAGCACTAACATCTAACCCTCTTCATTGTCAGTATACCTTCCATATCAGCGCCGTAGTACATTACACGCTTGTCGTGCTGCATGCTGTATTACTACTGCTTTAAGTGAATTATGAAGCATAGCTAGCCGTAAGGTTATCTTAAAATATGTTCATGTTTGAGGGAGTGGTGCATTATTTTTCTAGAACCGGATGGGTTCACTTGGATTCCTCTATGTACACTGAAGGTTTTTCTGAGAAATACAGTTTTTAAATGGAAGCTTGACCTAAGATGACCCACAGGCTCGGGATCAGGATCAGGGCTGATTGAGGCATTTTTAATAGACTTGGTGTTGGCTTTTTTAAGTGTAGAGCCTAGGAGGCGTATTTTGATCTTGGCCTGAGATATCTGGCTATTCTTCAGGTTTTACCTCTCACACACAACCCTGTCTTATCCGTGAGATCACTTAGACACATTTTATAGGATAACAGACTGTTTGGCTGTAAAGATTTTGATGACACTGTGGATGTCATCCAGCTCATATAAAATTCAGCTTCAGGGTTCTGGAGGCTTCATAAATGTCTTCTTTGTCATCTTCATCAAACTTCTGGCTGACTGAATGTGCTGCACCAAAGGCGTTTGCTAGTCTCTACAAGAGGGGAGGAGGCATAATATATGATATCAAATTGAGAGCATGATTTGTTTTCTCCCTGGCCCCTCCCAAACTCCATTGTAAAGACTGACTCATTCTTATTTTTTATTTGTATTACCTTTACTGTGCTCCAGGTATGTGAACTGTATCAACAGTACATTGCATCATGCTACACTGACAGATGTGTTAAAATATGGTCATTTTGAGCCGCTCTCACAAGGGCTGTTGGTTGAAAACTACAATCAAGCGTTGTTTTTTGTTCACGCTGCAAAATGTGGAGAATCTGTCCAAATCCTGTCCAAACCTTCCTACTACAGGAAAGCTTCACACTGACACTCTCTGTCCTGAGGAGTTATACAAAATATCATAGAAACCCAAGAAAAATCTACTGCAGAGCTTGTAAGCTGTCAAACACATCGAAAACATTTAACTATTTAAAAGCATTTTAAAAGAGCACGGAGGAAAACTGTCAGAAAAACAGAACTCGGCATTGGCAGATGCTCAATACTGAAAGTGTTGGAAAAGGTTCAAAGCCAAGAAAAGCTCATCTGAAAATAATGCACACACAGTCTAAACACGCCATATAAATCAAATACAATCCACACAGCATTTACCAGTGGAGCCAAATAAAGCTCCTAAAGCTTCACTTATAACAGTAGGACTAGTATCAATGTCAAATATTCATCAAGCATCTCCACCAAACTGGTTGGTCTGACTCACTAAGTTTGCTCGCAGGCAGCAAGCTCCTACTTCTTTGCCTGTCAGGGAGTAGGAGCTTATACGTGTGTGTTTGCCTGTCCTTGGCTGCCTGCTCTATTATTACCACTGCCAGTGTTTTAAAGAGAGGCTCCACCGTTTCACAAAGCCATCTCAAATCGTCTTTCACGGCCCTCACAGGGGATAAAGCATCAGGGCAGCACAGAGCCTCTCAGAGGCCAGCGTCCACACAAAACTTCATTTCAATCTTTTATCTAATTGATTCATCCAGCTATGCACCATTTGCCAGGCAGCTATTAAAGGCAGCGCAGACCGGAGCCAAATCACTGATCTTCACTGTTGCTTCAGGAAAAGCACTCAAAGGAAAAAAGTCAAGTTTGCTGTGTCAACATCTATATGTTACATTGGTAGATAAAGTGAGATCCTTTTCCCTCATGCCTTCGTCCTCTTCATATGTTCTAATGTTATTGTGCAAACCACATGTCCTACAGTTAGTCACATGTTCATACTGTCAAACTGACAGCATACACTATATTTATAGTTCACACATTCCAGCCACAGAGTCTCGGTCGTGTTATGTTAACCCCTAACCACCAGGTTTACTCTTATTCTGGCGTTCTGTTTTCATAGTCTGTGACACAGAGTATGTGTTAAAGTAAGTCATGAGCCACAACCATGGCAACAACGTGCATGACTGAATGTGTTCATCAGTTTAGCGTCCCCTCGAAACTTTGTTTTGTAACTTGGTTCCATTTTTTCTCTGCAGCTTGAAGCATTTCTGTTCTGTTTGCTTGTGTTTCTTTCTGGGGATTGGGCTGTTCTTCAGTGAGCAGCAGACCTTAGGTTTTACTCAATAATTTTACTAATAATCCCTCCTTTGAGAAAAATGCTGAAAAATCGGAGCACCTGGAACAAACCCTCTGAGGCAGGAAACACCTTCAGCTGCTCCTGCACTCTTAGAGGTTTCTCCTCTCTGAGGTTTTCTCAGAGCTCCTTAATTTCTTGCTGCAGGGTTTTGAGTCCTTGAAGTGAAGCTTCATGGAGTCTCCTCTCCATCCATCAGTTTCAGCATCAGCTCCTCGATCCGTTTCAGGATCTGAGCTCGATGGAGCTGCTGTTTCGGGTAGATACATAGTAACTGTTCTTCTTTTAGCTTGTTTTGGGGATTTTCTTTAATCTCCAAGAATTTAGCTGCTGGGCATCTTTTTTTTTTTTTTTTTTTTTTTTTGGTCTGTGTTATATTTTTCATTCAGGGCTCTGAGCATCTTAAGTGATGACTATTCTTTTTAAGGTAGATGACTTCCTCTTTGTGTTTCAGCTCCTCTTGCTGTCCAAGTGTCTCCTCCATCTCAGCAGGCTCCACCTGCTCCTGGATACACAAGCTTTGTTCAGTTTGGAGCTTTGTGTTGCGCTCCTGGATGTTTTGTCTCAGGTTTTCAGTCTGTTGCCTCATGGACTCCCTTTTTTCTTCAGTACATCAAACTTCAATGAATTTGATCTTTCAGAGCTATTTGTTCTGTGTTTGTTGGAGCGGGGTCTGGTCCTCCTCCTCTTCCCACACTTGACCAGATACCTCTCTAATCTGGTTTAGACCAGTTCAGAATGAAGTGTTAAGTGTTACATCTGGGCTTTCAGGCAAGCACACTAAGACAATATATGCTAACGTTACGGTAGTTAAGCTCTTTTTGAAAATAGATCCAAGCTCTTTGGGGCACGCAAAATAATGATTCTTAACTGTTTTCTCCAAACGGTGTTATAGCTGACATGACTGTGTGCCAGGCTTTTGTCTTCAACGTAACATCAACACTAATCACTTCATAGCATTGACTATATTGCATGTTAGTGATCTAACTTATACTAGTTTGTGCTTGCTGTGGCATCGAAAATATGACCAGATGAATGGAACATTAACTTTGAGCCTTCAATTGCACCTCCTCCAAATGTTTTAATTCAGGTAAGTAAAGCTGGGCTGAACTGCCATAATACAAACATAACCGTAATAACAAAGCTAAGAAAAACTGACACATGCAAAGGAAAAAGGAAAACAGGTAATGCTTTCACACTGGAGCTTCATTTTCAGATTCAAATCACACTTCTCTGCATATCATACTGTAGCCCTTTGTCATATTTTGGCCTGTTATGGTATTATGGGTTGCAGTTATTGATGGATAGTTTGTGATTCCAGACTTCTTTTTTTTTTTTTTAATAGCAGACTAAATAAATCCCTGGGTCAGGACTCAGTGTCTACTTCACAGGCGAGCTGAGAGGAAAATTTAAGTGTCTCAAAACTGTACTTAAATACTACTTAAGTAAGTGTACTTACTTAATTTTACATTGGTTACATTCCACCACAGACATTATGTCTCAGATGGTGCTGTACAGACTCAGTCCATTTAGCTGGACGGTCACAGAAACAAGACACAGGCAAGGAGACTGACTATTAAAACAAGGTGCAGGGCCTTAAGCAGGGGAAATTCCACCATACACACCTCCCTGTTCTCCACCTCATACACACACGCGCACACACGCACACGCACACACACCCTCACAAGCAGTTACCATATGGCTCCACAGTGTGATTGAATGGCTCTACGCATAGTCAATCTGCATAATCACAACAAAGCAGCCGTTTTGTGTGTGTGCGCAGCGCAAAGCAAAGCAACACATCAGTCAAAGCAGCTAACACTCTCACACACATTAACACGCACACACACACCCTTTCAAAAGGAGGGTGCCTGTGCGGTAACTTCAGAGGGTTTTTTTTTTCCACCGACGAGGGGGTGGGGCAGGAGGTTGCAAAGGGGGAGTCAGATTTCTTTAAAAAAGACTTGAAAACACAGAGTGAGTGAGAGAGAGAGAGAGAGAGAGAGAGAGAGAGAGAGAGAGAGAGAGAGAGAGAGAGAGAGAGAGAGAGCATTCCTCCAGTGCTCTTGGATAAAGTCTTCAGTCTGCCTCAGTCATTTATCATTCTCTCTCTTCTCTCTTTCAAAAGCTAAAATGCTGGGCGCTGTTCAGTTTTCAGCTGTTTGGCAGGCTCGCCTCACACACAAACACACACACATACACACGTACGAAGGCACACACACACTCCATTGTCTGAAGTAGAGGTAAAATCCAGATATCTTTGTATACTACATGTACACACCACTAACACATTAAATATATTCAATTACTGTCAACTGGCACTCATGACAAAGCAGCCGGGCCTTCAACACACAGCACAGATGACATTAACATTTTTTAAACTAAACATGAATTAACTGAAAACAAGGTGAATCAGTAATAAGACATTTTCCCAGGCTGCGACTGCTGATCTTATCTGACCGTACTTTATGGAATTTTGTCGTAACAGAACAAATTACAAGCTCTTGCAATAACACAAGGATTGGATAAATCTGTATTCTTCTTGTTTTTGTGATGTAAAACTCCTTGGGCTGGTAGGATCAAAGCATGACATGAGTATGCAACATAGTAGTGTTGAAACACTAACATAGTATTAGTGGCTTTCTTTGACTCTGACATTGCAGGCATCGGGCTTGCGCACCTCCAACTTCCGAGCAAGGCAACAACCTCCTTTCAGTTTCACCTTGTCCTGCTGTCTGCAGACTCGAGTCACGTGCAGCATAAAATGAGATCCCGGTTGCTCACAGAATGATGAGAAAGGCCAACTATTGCCTGACATCTTTATCAATACGACAACAGTCTGTTTTACTAGCTGCATATTTAAGAACCTAGACCCATCAAATGTTTGCCGTCTTTCCTTAATGCAGAATAATTTTCTTCAATCAATCAACTAATTGTTGCAGTTCAAGAATAAAATCTCATTAACGTAGAGTCTACACTTTCAGTTTGACGCATTACGTAACACATTGATGCAAGTCTCTAGGTTTTCAGTTCAGGGAATTACACTTATCCTTTTTTCCCCTTTATACGATAAACGCTAAACAACATTTACACATTCTTTGGTCAATATTTTTCCCATTCCATCCTCTTCATTTTAATCTCTGTACAGCTCTTCATTTTATTATGTAGTATATTTGGCCTATTTCAATTATAAATTTCTATTTGATACTTTCTTTCTCTTACTTTGTCTCTTACTTTGCTTATTTCGATGGTTGTGCACCACAGCACCGAGGCAAATTCCTGGTATGTGAAATGTGACCTCTGAACGATGTCATGCTCATCAAATCTCAGGAATGCTAGTAGATAGCTCTACCTGTGTTACCATAGTTGGGAGTGCACTGGTTTCTTCAGACTAATGTAGCCTGGCTTGTGTGACTCTAACAGTATTAAGCTACAACCTGAGCTTATCTGGACGCTTTCACACTGACTATTACAACTCACCTCCTTTAGTATGGAGGCTACAATCGAAAGATCAACTTCCCACAACACCCAATGAACTACATCACACCCACGCAGGTTAAAAATAAAGGAAAATATTTTCTTAAGACTAGCTGATAGTCATATTAACAATTCAATTGTTTGGCATTTAATGACTATTTGAAATCATGACCTATCCCAAACATAAATGCATCAGTTTCTCTTTCCACTCATTTTGCTTCCAGCTTCTAGTTTCCCAGTTTCTCTTGGGGCCACTGCTTGAATGGCATGATGAAAAAAATGCAAAAATAAGAATTATCCTTTAATTCAACCTCTACTGAATCTACTATTCTGTCATTGAGGTGTAAATCTGGCAAATGGGATATGGGGTTTCAGCTTTTGCCTTCATGCATGTGTGTGCAATAACAAACACACACACACATGTGCACACAAATGCGCACACACACACACGCGCGCGCGCGCGAAAGAGACGCAGGCAGACATACAATGGAAATGTCTTCACACCCAGCAGCAATTTCTTTTCAACAGGATAAAAACAAGGCTGAAACGTAAAAAAAAAAAAAAAAAAGCCCTTTGAGGTGGGCCCTTTCACCCTGACAGAGAGAGAGAGAGAGAGAGAGAGAGAGAGAGAGAGAGAGAGAGAGAGAGAGAGAGAGAGAGAGAGAGAGCAACAGAGCAGCCACCTTTTTTCACTTGGTAAGCATTCACCCAGAAAGCTCAGGCATTCACTCTCTTGTTCTAGTCTTTTCTCTTCTTCTGTCTGCTGCTAAGAAAATATGTTAACACTAGTAAACTCGTCCAATTCTGCAGACGCCACAACAACAGCCAAATCACAGTAATGACAGTGTAACCAGGCAAAATCAGAGACAAATGTTGAAGAACGAGGATTGAAAAGAAAAAGAAGTCCAATCAAAGAGTAGTAACAAACTGAAAGTGGGGAAAAATTTAAATACAGGGAAGAAAAGAGCAGGTGAAGGACAAGTAGCTATTGGGATGTCTTAAAAAAAGAGACATAGCATTTGATAGAGACAGAGTGAAGGAGAAAGGAGAACATCTGCTTTAAAGGAGCTGTAGGATTCTTGGGGAGAGGGGGAAGGGCAATAAGAACAACATCCACCCCCAACCCTCACTTCACTTCGCTGTCCTCTGGACTCACAGTCAGTGAAGTTAACGCGACTGTTATGGCTTTGTCATTAACAAAATGTAGACAATATCTACAGAAGGTCTGAAACATGCAGGAATTATCAGGGTGTTCTCTATTTAGTACAAATTCGACTTCTCTCCATGTTGAAAAAAATGAGTACACCGCCACACTGACATGCACTGAAGAAATTTCAGCATTGTCAGCTTTTTGCCAGTAACCTGGATTGAGGCCAGAAACTTTCTCAGCACCTGAGATGGCCTGAATCTTCTGTCACAGAGCGTGACCTGCATTGCTGATGGCAAGCCTGCCATGGTGTGCATATTTAAAACCATATTCAGACGATATCTGAGACCAAAACACTAGAATCAGAATGGAATCGGCACTTGTGCCCGTCATGACCGTCGTCAGTCGCAGACGCTACAGCCTTTTTCACACATTTTTCATTTTATCAGCCAAAAACAAGAGGGATGAATAGCATAAATAGTATTCTTTAAGAGCGTCTCTCCTGCTGAGGACTGCACCAGAGCTGAGAGCCAACAGAGAGGGGCTGCGCTGCTCTGCGTCATGCTGCTCCCTGTTTCCATTACATGTCTCTGCTTTATTCACAATTAATGGTGACTGTAGGTCAAGTAGGTAGGTAGAGTTGACTCAGGGTGTACTCGACTGATGACTCAAACCATTGACTTTTAGGAGTCAGACCTAAAAAAAAAAATTCAAACATCTTCTAGTCTGCACTATCTTTAAACAAACTGATCGCAGAACAAAATGGGCGTGCATAATCAGCGGCAGCACATCAATAAAATAAAAAAAAGAGAGAAGAGAAGACTTGTCAGAAGGAGACAACATGAGCTGGCAATTCTACAACATACAGTACATTCAACACAAAGACAGCCATGCCAACCATAGCCCATCATTCTGAAGTGGTCTTGTTGAAATGACAAACTTATTAAATGACAAGATGACAGCTGGCAGCATGCAGTCATTTCCCAATATGCCCCTTACAGTCACCAGGCGGGAGTCATAGCAACAGTACTGCTGCTCCAGAAGCAGCCACACAGTCAGAATATCAAGTTTTTCACATGTTCTGACATATTTCAAGTCAGCCAACAATCATTCATGAGAAGATATTTTCTTCATTGTACATGTCTATGATACCAGATGTATACAATGTATCTTAATAGCTTTCTCTTACGCTCTCCTTTAATAACATAATACACTACATAAAGTAATACAATGTTGAGAGCTACTGAGAGCCAATTGGCTGTAGGTTTTCATTCTGTTCATCTACTGCAGTGGCTCGCTTCGAAACAAATTTTCAATCAAAGAGGAAATGCTCAATAGTAACATCATCTGCTGTTGTTTGAAGTAAGACCCTGCAGACTCTTGGCGAATAAACAACATCAAAAGCATTTGGAGCCTTAATAGCAGCTTTCTGATGGATCGGTTCTTCTTTTGAGACAAACTGAAAACAGGTGGCACAAGGATGTTTGTGAGAGCCATGCAGCTCCCATTCAGACTTGGGGGATCTTAAGCTGATGTTTTTCTTCATGGATGACTGGTATCAGATCAGAGACATATTCCATCAGTGGCTTCTATCTTCCCTAAACAGAATGAATGGAGCATTCCTACAGACAACGTATACTGTGTAGAGTATTTATCAGCTTGAACGACAGCAACAATCTGGATGGTCCGTGAATTGACATTTATCAAAATACATATTTTCTATCGTAGCCCCTCACTAGTGTTCTTTCCTTTGTCTCATCAAATCAGAGACAATCAAGTTCAGTATTCAGCAAATTGACACTTGGCAGTATGTGTAGTGGTTAAAAAATTTATCTGTCAACGGACAAAACGTCCAACACAATTAGATCAATACAGACTGTACAAACCAGACCAGACAAGAATGAGACAAGGCCACATCAGACCAGTAGAGACCAGACCAGATGACTACAATCTAGCACAGTGGTGTGTGAGCCTGTCCAGCTATTGCATAACTCCACATTGCCTTGGATAAAAAGCACTTGCATGCACATACATCTAATTTCTCCTCATTCCACTCAACCTTTCTCTGATTTCTCCCCTTTCCTTTCTACCTTTCAGCTGTGTCCCACCTGAGAGGGAGCTGGTGAAACCAAACACAGATGTTGTTGCCTTTAGACATACCTCTATCTTGTCAGTTTTAGCATCTCCCCAGTACAGCTTTCCTGCAGCGTAATCTATAGCCAGTCCATTGGGCCAGCCCAGAGAGCTGTTGAGAAGAACCACCCGGTCCATTCCATCAAGGTTGGCCCGCTCAATTTTGGGATGCTCGCCCCAGTCGGTCCAGTACATGTAGCTGAAAGAGACAGAGGCAACAAGAGAAGGTGGAGATTAGTTTCAGTCATGGGGAGATCATACATTTTACACATTGAACAATTGTAAGTGTCCAAGTTTAAGGCCTTTTTTGAGTGGTAGACAGCGGTGATTACAAAGCAGAAGCAGACAAAGATGTTGATTCAACAATTCTTGATCTATGGTGAAAATAGAAGTGATTCTTATTACTGTATAGCAATGCAACTATTGTTCTAAGTTTAACAATTAGTGCATTAATGTGATGCTTTAAGTGAAGATTATAGTCCATCCATCTACTTGGCTTTGTTTGAACTACCATTAACTTATGCTTATGTAATAGGAGTTAGAGTGAATCAAATGAATACTGCAGACATCGAATGGCTGACTGTGAAGAGGGTGCAGTACAATATGAAGCTGTGTCATCCACATAAAGGCAAAATTTACGGGTTTCAGAAGAAGGGACAATATTATTTCTGTAACTTGAGAATGATAGTGGACCCAACACGGAACCTTGAGGAACCCCTTTACTAATATCTAGAAGTAACATCATGCATTTTCACACATTGTAATCTATAAGAGAGACTGTTTTCATGCTGACACCAACCCATTCACGGGGTCCAGGACGATGGCTCTGGGTTCATCAAGGTTCTCAGAAATCAAAATTTTCCGAGAGGTTCCATTGAGCCTGGTAACCTGGAAAACCACATGACACAATTCAATGTTAAAATACAATATACTCACAGTACGACATTGTTTATATTCATCCAACCTAGTATGTGTATTTATTTTCTTGGTTCTCTTTTTTTTCCTTATTAACAATCACCCCATGTTGGTTGGTTTTTGTCTAACATGTACCTCAATCCGATCAGTGCCAGTGTCAGTCCAGTACAGGTTTCTGGCCACCCAATCCACAGCAATGCCATCTGGGTGGTTGATCTCTGTGGTAACCAGCATCATGGCATTGCTTCCATCAATGTGGGATCGTCGGATAGCCCGAACCTCATCATCTGTCCAATAAACGTAACCCTCAACCGGGTCATAGTCTATAGCTATGGCATGCCGTATATCATCAACCTGTAAAAACCGGAGAAACAACAATCAATACATTGGAGTGCAACAAGACAGAATTGATTTTGATTGGTGTGTGTGTGTGTGTGTGTGTGTGTGTGTGTGTGTGTGTGTGTGTGTGTGTGTGTGTGTGTGGGCCTGTGTTTACCTGTAGGACTATGTCAGTGAAATCTGGCAGGTCCAGTGAGATCCTCCTCAGGTCAGTCCGACGCGCCAGCAGCAGAACCTGCTCTGCTCCTAAACAAACAAGACAAGTTTCGATAGCTCTTAAATTTTAATCCATGTAGATTTTAGCAGCACTTGTTTGCAGTCAAAATGCGCTCACTGGAGGGCTTGTGACAGAGTTGATTTAGCTCTGAGACAGCCGGTCTTACTTTGATCTCATGGATTCACTGCATATGAACACCAGTATAGTGTTACAGTGCATTCAACCTACACAAACTCTGAACTAATGAAAAGTGCAGCCCTTTGCACTCTTTCAAATTACAATGTCAATTTAAAACAATGAATTGCTCAGCTCTAGATTGTGCTGTTTTAGAAAAGTGTACTGCCAAATTGTTGAGTACATTGGGTGCATAATTACATGACAACATGAATTCATCAGCCTATGCTTAACGATGGTCATGAGACAGTTAGGTGCGACAGTGCAGCAGTATTGTTCCATTCTTTAAAGAAGGCCCCGCTGGTCAATAACAGAATCAAAGGCGGATTGACGGATACATTTACCCAAAGTCTCTCTACATCTAAGGTAGTCTGGCCTTATTGAAACCAAGCAGCATCCATCCCGCATATCCAAGACTCCTCTGCTGTTCAGCCATTAGAAACTTGACAAACAGCAGACATTTTTCCTCCATTTCTTCAAAGCTTGTGTCATTAAAGGGATCCTCTAGTATCATGTTTTCCCTTATTTATATTTATATAAGTTTACAATGTTTTTTTTTCTACTTTCATGATGAGTTGTCACAAACTCGTCATCAACTTGTTTATTGATCATCTGCTTCAGGCACACCATAACCACGAAGTATGTGAACATGCAGCTGCTCAGTCTGCATATTCATACCGAGGTGATTTAAGTACAGCGGCTCCGACCAGAACTCTGATCTGGATCATATTTTATGGAGAAAATATTTTCAGCTTTTCCCTCTGATGTCCTCCGACTGCTCTGCCTGAACTCTCTGATTTACAGATGTTCCTGATGGACAAATAGCTTAACTTGTAGCAAAAGTTCCTGCTAACTGGTGCTAACAGTAACGTTAGATGCTATTAGCTAGTCCTATCAGATGAGTCTGAGTGTTTGGCATCTGGATTAGAACCAAAGCCCACAGTCCAACATCAGCCTATCTGTGGTGATTAAGATTTCAAGCCTGTTCCCAACCCAGTGATGAGGCCACTCCAAAGGATAACAAGTCTGAGGACTTGTGAGATTAGAAACTGGACTGGGAGAAAAAAAAAAGTTACATTCAAATGAAATATTGAATCATTTCACCTCTTTGGGCCTCAAAAACAAACAATTTGTGAGGTTTCTCTTGTCTCTGAGGTGGAACTGCTAATAATTCAATGATGATCTACCACGTGGAAAAGAGCAGCAACATCAAAAATAAAAATGACCTGCCAACAAACTAACTCCAATAACATCAATCGATCAGTGGTGAAAAGGATTTCACGTCTGAGTCGAGCTCTGCTGTTATCACTTTTCTTGCCTCCTCCTTACTCTATCCAGCCTGGAAACAAAGGGCTCTGCTGTCCCGAGGGATCCTCCACTGTTTGGCTGTTGGTTCAGACTTAACAGGAGCCAAACTCACCTCATGGGAGACAATTAACTGTTTTTCTTTGTCTCTCACACCTCTGACTCTGAGGAGCTCACATTTAAAGCAGTTCAAAGTGTCTCTCTCTTTTTATTCCCCTATCTGCCTTATTTATCTTTTAGTCTCACATCTCAAATTGATTCACTTGAATCCGACAAAATGACTGTATAGCAGACAGAATCCTCACATTTCGAGTATGTCCGTAAATAATTGACATTTTAAAAAAAAAACCTACAAAGATCAAATTATGTGTAATTAAATTGTGTGCCCCACAATAGAACATTATACAATGCATGGCAAATAATCTCCAATATTTAAAATAATGACAGGTAGCTCAGATATCTAAAACCCATGGTTCTACAAATAATACAAATCTCCCCATCCAGCTGCACTTTCACAACCAATCAATAACTGGCATCTGTCAGCCTTGGCACCAATCAGATTTGACACCGAAAGTTGTTCCATTGTTACCTAAACGACTGCGGCGAGGGGGATAAATGAGGGGAAAGAATGACAAGGAAGGAGGGAAAGCATCTGTGATTCCACTCTTGTCTTCGCTTGACTTCATTCTGAGACACTTACAGACCCCTGACAAACAGTCTCTCTCTCTCTCACACACACACACACACACACACACACACACACACACACACACACACACACACACACACACACACACACACACACACACACACACACACACACACACACTCGGCTGCCAGCACAATAACAAACGCCTTCAATTTAACCAGCCAAGCAAAACAAATTAGAAGCATGGACACAAAGACACACACACACACACACACACACACACACACACACACACACACACACACACACACACACACACACACACACACACACACACACACACACACACACACACACACACACACACACACACACACACGCACACACACACACACACACACACAACTTGCAGGCTGACACAATAGACCATTGTTGTTTTTATTGTCAACAGTGGCTAAGTGATTGGTTGGCATGCTTCATTCCAATTTAATACAATCACATAACACAGCCTAACAGACACAGACACACTCTAACACAGTGTTGAGTTTTTGCAGAATAAGGCGCTATTGTTTTAGCATCGTGGGAATCAACATGGCGGCTGGTCAGTTAATGTCCCACTCCGCTAGAGGAGAGGTCATTTTTACTCGTTTTCAAGCTGATACACTCAATGCAGCATCACGACATTGCACACCGAAAACAATGCTAATGGAGGTCAGCAACAGTAAATATTAATTACACTGTGTACCAACTGCCAGGGCTGGGTTTCACTACAATGTGTCATATCTGACTCCAGTATCTCATGTGGTTATTCAATCTAAATCCCTTTAAATGGACTTGAGATTTAGTATTCACATTTGTAAGTCAAAACTAGGAGAGGGTATTTTATTATATCTTATTTTATTTCATTAATTTTTCATTATATGATCAAAAAAAATGAAAAGGTACACTGTGATCTAATTGCATGTACTGTATATTTGTGAGGATGTATGCATGTTTATGTATATATATATGTATGTAACATGCTTGAATAAAAACCATTTGACACAATGATGGAACTTTGCATATGGCAGAAGGTCGCATCAGTTAAAACCTCTGGAAAAAAATAATAAGTGGACAATTTTTGGTCAAACTACTGTTTCCACAATCAAGAAAAAACATTCATGTTTTTGTGCCTAAACAAAAAGTCAATTTAAATCTGTAAACAGCTTTTGTTGGCTGAGAAGGCAGAAACGGTTGTTAGCGGCAGCCTAATTAATGCTCACCAGTGAGCAGCAGCAGATACAAAATATTAATTAAATGTATCTGAAACACTGAAAAGTGTGAGAACAGCTGTAGCTTCCTGGACCACATAATTTTTCATGAGTTACTTACTGCAAATAATGGAGGTACTGCAGGACCACGAAGTTCATGGAAGTCGAGCTGAGAGACTCGGAGTAAACAGAAGAACTCCACATGAAATTATTTCTGCCAAAGTTTCTTTTTGGCATATGATGTTAATACAGGTGACTGTTTCAGCTATGAAACAATACCGACTGTGGGAGCAGCTGCAGCAGCAGGAACAGAGCTGAGCACCGGCTAACTGTAGCCCCTGTTTGTGCCTCTCACATACTGAGCTAGCTGCTGGTTGCATTAGCAGAAATGGTGGAAAAATGACATAACCCATGGGCCCACTGATAACTGTGCTATATTCAGAGCTTAATACAATATTTGGAGCTGACAAAATAATGTTAACCATGAAAAATAGCTACAGCTTTGTAATGGCAATCCCCCACAGACAAACACCCCAGACAGCCGCAGATATTAGAGCCTCTAGCTCAGCTACAACACAAGTGCCCACACATCACTCCAAGGGCCACAAACATGTTTCTAGTAATTGTCAAAGCACCACCGGACCCCCTGTCTGTCCAGCGGGGAAGCAGACAGACTGAAAACCATGTGTCTCATGGCTGGTAAGCTGTGACTATCACCTCTAAGTCACTGTCCACTCCTACAGTCACGCACTCCTTTTTAAAGCACTGACTAACCATACTGGCTCTGCCAAAAAACATCAGCAGTGCACCTCTCACAAGCTTTCCTATTTTTTCTTAGGGATTACCAGTGGCTCATGACTGGGGTCATACTGGTATAAATAAGATCCATACCTGGCTTGCATGTCTTTCCATCTAGTTTAAGCTGGACTCCAGTGGGGCAGGCACAGCTGTAGAAGGGCTGGACTGGAGAGAGTAGGCAGAGATGACTACAGCCTCCATTATTCTCACTACAAGGAGTCTGGACTGTAGTGGTAACAACAAAAAGACGAGATAAAGAGAGAGAAAGGACAGAGAGGTGAAGCAGAAATATGATTAGTTTAGCAGCTAAGACACGTTTCTTTCATCCTGAAAAGGCGATATAATGCAGATATGAATACATTTTTACCTACAGGAAATGACATGGTTGTAAAACAATAACTGTGCTGTAGAAAGTCTCCATAGCTTTAGCTTTTCAAATGCTCTCCTTTATGTTGCTACAAAGATTTGTGTTCAATAATAGACTTTTTAATCATTTATCAATCATTCCAGATCAATCACAATACTCACTCCAGTTGGGTTAGTTTAATATAATGGTTTGCTCGTATATTGATCTCATGCTGATGCATATGTACTGTGCTGTGCCTGTGAGGAAAAGATTTGGCTTACTGTAAGGCTGCCGGTAGGACTCCAGGACCTGGATGTCCATGGGAGAGTAAATCCCACTGAGGATCTCTCTGGCTTTGTCTCCGCTGTCTTTGTTACAGGCATGGATGGAGCGTGTCTGCCAGTCGGTCCAGTACAAGGTCTCCTCAGACAGCGTTAGGGCAAAGGGATGGGTCAGCGTACCCTCCACCACCGTTTCACTGCAGGACAAAGTCAAAGCTTCTTTAGGATGAGAGGAAGGTTTGTGTTTCAACCCTACTGCAAAATGCTATTTTTCTGCTGTGGAAGCAAACTAAAAAAATACTATTAAAAAGATATTCATGACATCTGAATGATATTGATGTTTATAGATTTTTAACATAAGATAATGAGCTGTTTTAGATGTTCACCCCTCATGAACAAGCCATTCTGAATTGTTCAGGGGATGTAGCAATTGCAAGTGATTATTATATTATTGTTATATTATTATAAAAAATCAGCACATGCCACATGCACTTGGATTATTACTTTAATGTATCTCAAGTTCTTTCACTAGAATAATGCACCTTCAGGGGTGCGGGGGGCACTCCTGAAGACCTTCTATGACTGTGTTGTGGCCTCTGCCTTGTTCTATGGTGTAGTCTGCTGGGGGAGCAGCATCACAACAGCTGACAGGAAGAGGAAGATGCTGCTGTGAAATTCGGAATTTCCCCTCGAGGGACGAATAAAGGAATATTGAATTGAATTGAATTGAATTGAATATCCCTCAAACACACATATGCACCTGGTGTGTGTTAACAGTTCTGCAATTTTGAAAGACCAGGAGCAGCAATATCATGCAAAACCGGTATCAAAATCACACAGCACTGCCTAATCAGCCAAACACAACTTCAGCTTCTCCACTCAACCCAGCTGAGGCTGGGTATGATCTGAAACGCTTTGATAACGGTGCTGAAACATTACCCGATACCAAAATAATGCTTTTTTTCATTTAATTCATTTAATTTAATAATTTAAGTCCGACACTGTGCAAGAAATTCGAGGCTAGCATTCAGTTCTGAGAGCTACAGTCAAATTTTGGTTCAGTGCCAAAAAAATATTGAGATTTGATTCCACGCCCTACACCCAACGCAGCACAGGCGGGTTCACTTGGAGGTAGACACAAAACACACAAACGCAAAGGAATGGATCGTTCATCAAAAAGCCTGAAGCCCCACTATCGACTCCTGAGCTGCAATGTTCATTAAACCACAAAAAACACAGGTGAGAGACGATCGGGAAAACTGCTCAATCAGCAGTGAAGCTAAAACAGGGTCAAACAAGTCATGAGGTCACATAAAGACTTTTTAAAAGACTTTTGACCCCTGCCCTTCACGAAAAGCACTGAAAGTGAAATAAGTGGAAATAATCAGATGTTCTTTGGGGAACAAGAATTATGACATTTTCATCTCACGGAGGCTGGAGGAAGATCAGAGAGCGATTAGGAATCCTTCTCTGGGGACCATGAATACCTAGACCGCATTCCACAGCAATGTAGTCAGTAGTTACTGTATTATTAAAACAAAGCATTTAGGAGCGTGTGCAGTGCTGGTGAAGGTATTCTCTCTCTATCCTCAAGGCCAAACAATTAGAAAAAGCATGAAGGCTGGAGAAGTGTGCATGAGCATGAAGTGTTAGATTTTATCAAGAGAGAGTGGTTCTTTTCTAAAACACACTTTAGAATCACTTACAGGAAAATGCACTCACACAAGCGCATTTAGGCACGAGATCAAAGGAGGCTTGTATTTAGAATATCAACACACCAGAAACTGGCTTTCATCAATCATCATTTCTAGTCCTGTGTGAGTGTGTGAGTGTGTGTGTGTGTGTGTGTGTGTGTGTGTGTGTGTGTGCTGTAAAAGCAGAGGTGCCTGCCAGCAGTGGTGAAGGGAAAAAAAAGAAAGAACAAATTTAACCAACTCCAGATTTCAAAGCTCTGTTCAGCTTTTGTGTGTGTGTGTGTGTGTGTGTGTGTGTGTGTGTGTGTGTGTGTGTGTGTGTGTGTGTGTGTGTGTGTGTGTGTGTGTGTGTGTGTGTGCGCGCATGTGTGTGTGTGTGTGTGTGTGTGCAAATTAATAAGCAAACAGGTAAATTATTTCATTACTCAAGCTGTCAGGTACATTCAGATTAAAGCCTTCCCTTCTGACTGAGTTGTACACGTCTCTACTGTGACTAGTGTATAAACCTCACGTACATATGAACATACCCTGTCTTGGCTGCACAATGAGTGCTGTGGTTACAGAAAAACACTGTGCTGTGCAGCAGGAGAGCTATGGTGTATATAGTGGCAGAAGAACGAGTGTGCTGCTGTTATAGGAACAAAGTCGCTGGCTGAGGTTACCACATTTTTCCAACACTGTCAAACATTTCCACTAAGATTCGGGCTGGATTTTAGCCAGCCTCCACCATAGTGTAACCTCTGTAGAAATTAGCTGCAGGTAACAAATTACACTACTCAAGAAGGAGTTTCCAAGAGAATGGCTGCCTTTATAGTTATTTCTGATTCTCTATGCTGGGTGAATAATGGGCTAAAATTGTCTATAATCTTAGTTTTTTAAAATACTACTTTTTGGGGCATTTTGTGGCTTTTTTGACAGATGGCAGGAAACGAGGAGACAGAGAGAGAGATGAGGAATGACATGCAGCACAGGTCCGTGGCTGGATGTGACCTGCGGATGCTGCAATTTATGGACGTAGCCTCGTCCCCTACGTCAAAAGAGCAAAAAAACTGAGCTTGGTAGACGTCTGCCTGGAAACTTCCACTGTAAGTGAAGCAGTAGGAGAATGATGGAGCACGGCTGGATGGATGCAGAGAGAGAGAATGATAATATGTGGAGAAAAAGGCTGATAGATGGACTAAAGGACAGAAAGACAGACAAAGCTGAGAGAGATGCACTGGAAGTGTGTGTGAAGCTGTGTGTGTGTGTGTGTGTGTGTGTGTGTGTGTGTGTGTGTGTGTGTGTGTGTGTGTGTGTGTGTGTGTGTTAACTGGGGCCTCCATACCACAGCTCTGTTTGTGTTGGACAACTCTCTCATACTCTCTCCCTCTCTCTCTATTTTTCTTTCATTCTGTCTGTAAAGCTTTTTTTTTTCTTCTTTCTCGCTTCCCCTCCTCTCCTTCTCCGTTGGAAAGAAGTTGAACGGGGTGAAAACTCCAAAATTTTTCTGCTGATCTTGAGAGTTTCAACAGGGGATCCTGAAAGAATGTTTAAAGGCGCGAGACTTAAGGAGTGCGTTTTATTTCCAACTTGCTCACACAGGCCATGTAAGCTGGTCCACAATAGCAGCTAATAATCAAGAAGAGCATATCAAGTCAGCTACTGCTGTTAAAAACCTTTCATCAATGCTGATCACAGGCTTTAAAGGTTGATTTAATGTTTTAAGAAGCGTAATTGAGTACTGACATCATGGCAGCATTTCTGCTTACTGTCTCCATGTTTGTGTTCAGTATAGAGAGTTAATTTAATATTCATTTAATTATTTATTTTCATATTTTTTATTCCTATGTTTATGTTGTCCATTTTGAGGGCTGCACGGTGGCGCAAGCAGGTAGTGCGCGTGCCTCACAGCAAGAAGGTCGCCAGTTCGATTCCCGGGTCTGGCCTTTCTGTGTGAAGTTTGCATGTTCTTCCCGTGCATGCGTGGGTTCTCTCCGGGCACTCCGGCTTCCTCCCACAGACCAAAAACATGCTCATTAGGTTGATTGGTGAGTCTAAATTGCCCCTAGGTGTGAGTGTGAGTGTGAATGCTTGTGTGTTTGTGCCTTGCGACCGGTCCAGGGCCCGGTCGCCCGCTGACAGCTGAGATAGGCTCTCCCCCCCCCCCCCCCCCCTCCCCCCCCGACCCCGAAAGGGATAAGCGGCGTAGAAAATGGATGGATTGATGTTGTCCATTTTGTGCCAACTGTACATGCCCTGTTTCTCCTGTAACACAATTTCCCTCAACTAAGAATTCAATTATCTTATATTACTGGTAGTGTAGTGTTAAATAACATTTCAGTGGTGCTTTAAATTTACAACAACCTATTAAACTGAAACTTGCAATATTTAGTGATAATTTCAATGTTTTGACAAAATGAACTGTGTCACCATGGAGCTAATGTCATTTGTCAGGAAGCAGCTGGCCCCAGCCATCACACCGGGCATGCTTCTGGTCAACGTTTCAACCTCGACAGTGATTCATGATGAGTCATAGAGCGGTCTGACAAGTTAACAAACCTCATCATAAGCACCAAGTTACACATAATCCAATAGCTGTCCATGAGACACCAAACTTTATCTCAGCTCCAGTGCAGGTTCGGATTCCTGGAGCTCAGAGCTTACTTTGGAGGTTGCTTGTCCACAGTAGCAAACACATTGTTCATAAAGGGAAAAACTGGCATACATTAATATATTTTAACTGTGTGGGGAATTCAAACTCAATGTGTTAGAAGAATTATACAGATTAACAAGATGAAATATGCTAAAAATTGACTCAAATTTGGTTGTGCATTCAAACTACTGGTTGGGGTAGAACGAGGGAGCTGGAGGTATAGAATGAGGTCAGTTGTCTGCTCCTTGCACCGGGTTCAGCAGACACATGTGCACAGCTTCACCACTTTGTGAAACACGTGATTGAATAAAGGATATTACTACACAAGCTCGAGAATACTTTGTAAAGCCTTTGTAAACATGGTATGTTTGCAAGTGATTGCATTGTGGGATTTTTTTTGTTTTTTTTTTACTTTTGTACAGGTCCCAACTTCTTTTTTGGAATCGGGTTTGTAGCCGCCTGGGGAAAGATATTCTATATCATCACTATCTCCTTTACTGGCTTAAGTGTATGCTTCAGGGAGTGATGAGGTCTGGGCCAAGACGTCAGAGATGAACTTAACTGCAAGGCCATATTCACATGGCAATAAACTTTTCTATGTGAGTTGGCTGACTTCACCATGTCTGTAAAAATACTCACCACTCTCCAAATTTAAGTTCATTTGAGATTACAGCTATTTGAGATTAAATATGACTTCTTAATGTAAGCTTGTGGAGCTTGTTGTTCAAAACATTTTGTATTAAATATAAGTATACAGTCATATGTTCGCACAGGTGTACTGTATATAATGAAACTGTATTCACTCCCATACACACAAACATAAAGGTCCGTACCGTGCTGATCCGTCCAGGTTAGCTCTGTGAATGAAGCTGAGTTTGGCATCTGCCCAGTACAGCTTCTGTTCCACCAGGTCTATCGTCAGACCGTTGGGCCAGTATATGTCCACATCCACTATAACTTTCCTGTTTGAAAGAGAGGCATGATCTTACGACTGGTGCTTTTGTTTTGTTATTCTTGGAGAATTGTTACTGCTTCTGCACATCTAGATGCACAGGGGACACTGTACTAAAACACAGAAGTTGGGTTCGCTTCAGAGTTAAGTAGTTCCAGTACCTGTTGCTGCCGTCCATACCGGCACGCTCTATCCTGGGCTCCTCTCCCCAGTCTGTCCAGTACATGTAGCTGGAGGAGAAAACAGAGAAGAAACATGTCAATAAAACAAACACGGGGACGCTGAGCAATTTAGAGGTAAACATGAGTTTACAGACTCTAAAAAACACACCACAGCATCTGCACAGGGTGAATAAGGAGTCGCTGATTGCTTGAACAGCTCCTCACTCTCCTGCTTTTTGGAAAGAAAATTCCCCACGCGCTAACATTTCAGGTCACCTGTCTTCTGGTCCTCTTTGCTCTCTGATGTCTTTTTGATGTAAAACAGTCCCTTTAATGCTTCCACTAATTACAGCCCACTGAGCTTGGATGATGTCATATTCAATGGTTTTTCCTCTTCTTTCGCCTTACCTCCTTATATTTCACTAAGTCTCATTCACATTCTCCATTTTACTATCCTCCACTTCTAGGCTTTGTTTGGGGAGTACAAATTTATTCAGCAATAATAATAACCATCATCATGATAATTGTACGATTATAGTATAAAACTATAATAGAACAAACAACAAATGAAGTATTCTGCATTTCATGGGAAAAAGACAAACAATGAACAGAGGATGGATATACCAGTAAACTGGTGTTGTGGTTTAAATCAAATCTGCAGTTAAATTACTAACACTCTGTTCGAGTTCTCAGTGAAATAAAGTGAAGAACAATAAATCTGCCTGTCACATAACCAACAGTTATTGGTTTGAATTGAACTTCTTAAATGCTATGGCAGTGTGTGTGTGTGTGTGTGTGTGTGTGTGTGTGTGTGTGTGTGTGTGTGAGAGAGAGAGAGCGCTAGAGATACACACAGAGATACGTGTGTGTACCTACAGTTGCAGAATGACAGATAGATCTGCATTCCTTTGGCCAGCAATGTAGAAATGACAATTACAGAGCAGGAAACCAGAGAGAAGAGGGGAAAAAAGAAGGGAGATGAAGTGAAAGCAGAGCATCCTCTTTCTGTTCTGTCGGTGTGGTTTTATTTGTGTGATCAGCTCCTGTGCATGTACACACATATTTCTGCAATATTTATAATACAAGAGCAAACTACTGCCTCGAGCTACACTGACTTCATTGGGATGGACTACGTTTGGCTTTACCTGAAAGCTGAAGAAGCATCACTTAACTTTGCTTGAACTCAGTTGAATGAGCCAACTTGAGTTAAATCAGAAGACCAAAGAGACTTGACGTCGCTTTAAAGATGAATGTTTCAAAGCGATTTATTCTGAAGGCAGTTTAATCACATTTAGACCATCAATTTGCAGTTTGGGGCTATCTGTCTCTGAACAAATCCCATGAAAAGACCAAAACCGTGTCTCTCTTTCTCTGACCTTCGCTGTCTGTGGCTCTCAGCCCAAAGTCCATTGTTCCTACTGAAGACACGACTCTAAAAAAAACAGCTCACAAATACATAATTTCACTTTAAAAACTTACTTTACTTAAACAGGAGGAAAAAGCAGATTTGTTGGGGCCTATTTTCAGCAGGGTATGAATCCACATTTGGTGCTCTACTGAGAATTTGGGGCAGTAGGATTGTTTATTCGGGACTGAGTCAAAATAAACTACAGTGTGTGGTTCATTCGTTGATGGTTTCTATCTTTAATAGAATTTGTCGACAGAAGGAAACACATAGGATATCAATAAATAAATAATATCCTTACATATAGCATGGGGAAAAATATGTTATAGTAACTGCACATTGTAATATACGTTTGCATGTAGATTTGTCACAAACCACTGCAAATATACAGTGTGTTACTGATGCATTTTAGATATCAAATATAATCTTGTTAAATGCTGAAACAATGAATTGTACACTATTTTCAAGGTTACTACAGGTCATATCCAAACTCTTGAGGGCTCTCAAACCGTCTCTGTTTTCAAAAATGTTAGACAAGCATTTCGGAAACTGTTTTTAATTATTTTCTTACTAAATAATTCAATTAAACTGACTTCACTGAGGTGACTTGGGCTGAATAGACTGATTTAAGGAGGTGATCAACCTGAACGGCATTTTTGAAGTTTTGGTCTTCATTCCTTTTGTTGCTCATTTTTTTGCTTATCAAAGAGTCAAACTATAAAAGGACATCTAGGTCACAACATCTAATGTTCACCTTTGTTTCCTCTTAGAGGAAAGCCGTGTAGCTTTTGACCTGCGTTATCTCTACAATGTGTCTGAGAGCTTGTGTTCTCAGTCTGCGCTCCTTTGTGAAGGCGTGTATTGTAAAATTGCTCACGTGTTATCAGAAACAAGAGGAATGCTGGACAACGCTATGAAAACAAGACACTCATGTGGCAAGAAAAGATCAGTCTCTGAGATAGTTCAACATGACTTCTTGGAGTTTTGTGACGTTTAAGAGAGTGGGAGTAAAGAAATGCCAGTCAGTAGAAAAGTATGCTGTGGTAGCAGTGCACCAGGATGAAAGAATGATCACTAGCTGTTTTCCAAATGCTTAAATCTGTTTGGTGCCCTCAGCTGATCAGTAGATGTTTTGTTAGATTTAAATACAAATTTGTACAGTGCGGAAAAGCTCTGCGCTCTCACTACAGAGCCTCTTCTCTGACGGTGCAGTCAGTCCAAAGAGTCCAAGATGCCGTACACAGAACAAATCTACTTCACATATTTCATCTTCAGTTCAAGAGGACGGTGTGGGTAGAGGAGAAACCTGATTACTCATCCAGTGTTAACACATTTTACACATTTTAAACCTACTACTAAACCAATTTCCTGCCTTAGACTGATTTTTTTTCCCAGTAACCTGCTTTAAAGTGACTGCGGCTGGCGTTTCCCTGAGCTGTACAACAATAAATAAAAGAACCTCGAACCTTGTTGTGAGCTTGTTAACACAATCAACCCGATCACCCTACGCTAGCTATCATGCTGTCCCCTGCTGCCAGTGTATTTCCATGTTTGCATTTTCTCTTTTTTCCCGCCTGTCCTGCACCCACAGAGGTTCAGTCACAGACATACCAACAACTCCAAACACAGACACACCCTGTGGTTATCATCAAATATATAAACGTTAGCTGTACATATCTGTGATCTGACTGTTTCTGGTGCTGACATGGTATTCAGGCTGTTCAAGACAACTGTTCACAGTATGATAGACCTTTAATGCTTGAGCAAAACAGGAATAAATGAGTGTTTAATTGCAGTTGAAGCTGATTCAGTGCATGTAGTCTGAACTGAAGGAGTCCAGTGAACTCACTGAACCTCTGGTTAAAGTGTGGTGTCTTTATACAAGCTAATAAAACACATTTTAGACGCTGCATAACTTGCAGTTGCAGAATTCTGTACCTCAACCTATCATGTAAACTGTTAAAATATAATCACAAGTCATTTGAGTAAAAAAATGGCTATTTCAAAAAGAACAGGAAGTCTCACATAACAACGTCAAATACCATTTAAGGCAATTAGCAGAAATGCTCTTTTGTGCTACACTGTAATCTAACAGGACTGAATCAAGCCACAACAGTAAATCCATCATCTGAGGAGCTCAGGCTTTGCTGATCCAACAAGTTGTGTGTAAGAGAGACAGGAGGTCAGTGTGAGGTCAAACCACAGAGAAAGGAAACTGTGCAGAGCAGGCCCATCTTTTCTATTCACTTCATTCTCACAACGTTGCTGTTTGTCTACATATCTCATTGACAATGCATCCTACACCTTCAGCTCAAGTATGCTGGGCCAGCTGGGGTATTCAGGCACATTTTGCACTATTTTATTTCAAGACATTCATGTCAAAGCTTATGTGGGCATATTCTCTGTAAGGCTCTTCTCTTCTCTGTAAGGGGTAAAGAAAGTGACTTGTTCTTACTGAACAATAAGGGATGCCTTTAAAGGGTCTGTTCCAGAAACATATTTTCCTCACATTCCTCTTGTGGCATTTAGCCATGCAGTTTTGGTTTTGCAGTATTGATGTAGGCTTTGGAGATATCAGTGATGAAACTGTGAGAAACAGGCACACTAGAGGGGGCATAAGTATATCTTAAAAGTTTTCATAGAACATAGAACCATTGTAACACACCAACTCGAACACTCATGAAGCTGTTGTCTGTATGTTGTAAACTTACAAACTACATTTATATTGACTGATTTCTGTTGTTATTTGGCATGATGAGACTCACATTTTGGTAGGACAGTTCATTCAGTCACTGTCCTCCCTGCTTTTCAGAATAGTGACACCATAACACACCACATCTGCACACTGATGTGAATTCAGAATCATTCTGAAAACACATGTTTTCTATCTGAACACACCTTTACAACTCAAATACTGATTTTCTTGTAGGCTTTACAGTAACAGTGCTATGAACAGTGTGTGTTTGTTACCGTTGAGCAGGGTTGAGAGCGATAGCCCTGGGCTGGTCTAAGTCCATCCAAAACAAGACCTTCCTGGAGGTACCGTCCAGGTTGGCCACTTCAATCCGATTGGTCTCCGAGTCTGTCCAGTACAGTTTTCGACCCAACCAGTCACAGGCCAGCCCGTCAGGACTGTCTAGGCCTGATACCACTACAGTCTGGCCAGTTCCCAGTGCCTCTTTAAGGGCTGCAATGAGAAAACATGCACAGTGTCAAACAGCGACATGAACATGAAGCCACTTAATATTTGCAACTTATAAAGCCACAGTCTTTATGAGGAAGCGTTCGCTGAGCAGGAAACAGTCTGCAGTCTTACAGTTGGATGACTGATTCCAGTGCGTCTGTTTGATGGCCTCCTCACTGACATCTGTCCAAAATATCAGGCCCTCAGCATACAGGAAGTCCACCGCTGCTGCATCCTCCAGGTCACTGACAACGATGGCCGACTCACCCCGCACGCCCTCTGCGTCTACCAATCGTACGTCACGCCGGTTGGCAAACAGGAGGAGAGGTGAGCCTGAAAAAGAGAAGATATTCTAATTGACAACTGAAACATTACATTCAAAACCTTTCTACAAAAAACATGGCAGTTTTTACCACAATGAGAACAGAAAGCAACACGAGTCCAAAATCCTGCAACTGTCACATCGTATGAAAAATGAAATCCATCTGCAGCCAGCTGACTGCTTGCCCAACCTGTCAATATGACAATGGCTTGATTATAGATCATAGCTGAGTGCTGCCGTTCCAGCACTGGTTATTTGATTTAGGGTTGCAATGTTGCTTACACTGAATAAATTCTGCCAATTATATTGTATTGGTCTGCTAAAAGAACTGAATCAAATTGCTGTGGCTTCAGTATTATTTGATATGAAAAGCTTCAAAATTAGAGGTAATAATCTGCCTCAAACTTTAACAAAAGAGGTTCTTCTTAAACCTAAGTGATCCATTATGACAATCACCGCGGGATACTTTTAATCTCAGCAATATTCACTTAATGTTTGTCTTTTTGAGGTGAAATGATGTGTAGCCAGTTCATGGAATAATTTTAAAAAACATGCTCGGCAAGTTTTGGAAGATTTGGCACACTGTGACAAACTATGATGTTCTTAACTCTTGGAGGGTATCTTATGAACTTGTACTTTCATTTCTTGTTGAAAGTGATGACTTTTTTTCTTTTACAAAAATAGACTAAATATTTTTGAGACAGCTCAAAAGCCCATCATGTCTGTTTCTGCCTTTGGGCTCACTGTAATGGAGGCTAACATTACAAACATGGTCGACAACAAATACATGTGTTGATGCATCAAGCTGATTTTGACCTTTTGAAATACCATCGACCAGCTGACCACCAATCTAAGAGAAGTTTAGTTTCAGTAATCTGCTTTGCTGATTGTTTTAAAGGCCTGGCGTATCTGTCAAATCATCACCTCTACACCCCCACAGCATCACAGCATCAAGTTCCCAGCAAGTCACCAAAATACCAAACAAGCTTTGGCAAAATCAAAAACTGTTTGCACCAGACAGGACTGCTACTCGTTGGAGCAAAGCCCAACCATGACATGTCAAAAACATAAAACCTCTAACATTACTGCCATCTGGCAACAATTTGCAGAGGCCACCGAAAGAAAAAAGACGAGGACCAAGACCAGAAGCTCTTTTGTTTGCACAAACAAGTTTTACATTGATCCTTCTGTCCTTGAAATTGCATGCTCTATCAGATAAAAAACAAAAACAAGTTGGACGACATATATAGGAAATGCTTACGTTTATCAAAATGACAGGGAAAGAGATATTCTGAACCTTGACAGTATGTCTGTAAAGTATGTGTATGTCAGGGTCCATATTGCAGAAGTCACACTGTCTGTGTGAGTTATGGATGTTGTCCTCCCCCTGTTGGAGGCAGTAACTGTCACAGCAGCTGCCACAGTGCTGTGACAGCTTGTGGTTTTGGCCTGGCAGGGTGGCAGAGCTGCTACGCTGTGGTTTGGCATAACCATGCCTACTGTAATCCCACAGCATTAAGAAACACTGCCTCTGTCCATACGGATGCTGTCCCAATGCAACACACAGTCCTTAAAAGAGACACTACATTACAATTCTTTTAATTTATTAATCATTAATTTAACAATACTTGACTTTGAAATAATCCATTTACAGTTTACACAAACACTTTTATATGACCGCAATAGACCCATCTTTGGTGGCAGGTTGGCGAGCTTTGAGAGTCTATGTGTTCTCTTCCTGTGCATTCTTTTGTTTTCTAGTTAGTTTTAATAATATTTTAGTGGTTAGATAATAAGACTCAAACATACTGAAGAGTCTTGATTTCATAGTCTTTGTGTCAATGAGTAATGAGTCACATGGAAAGGAACTACAAAAGCCTGCTGGCTGAGATTAAGAACAAATCTCTGGGTGGAAGTGTGAACTGAAAGAAGAACCAGGGGGTAAAAAATAAAAATTGGCATCAGTGACAAAACTTGAACAACACAAAGGTGTAAAACTCTTGTGTATGACAAGAAGAAGTTGGTGTGGCAAAGGGAAGTGGCATCCATTCAGTTTAGAAACAGGTACCCACGGCACTATTACGGAGTCTTTGAGCAAGCTGTAGCATTCTTTGGACATTTAGGTCAAAGTGTGTCACATCTATTAGACTGCAGTACTGCACTGACTTACAGACCTGTAAACAGAAGATATACTGGGATGATGTCAGTGGAGCACTGAGGCTGACTATAATGTTGGCAAAATAATGTGAGACTTTTATTCCTCAGTATAATCACTGTTTAAAATGTTGCCATCAAACTGGAAGTATAATTATCTTTCTGCACAAGAATGAAAGTTCACATCTGCTAAGATAGATCAGCCTAACGCAATATCAGCTATATACTGTAAATGCACAAGCCTGCAGCTGTAAAAAAAAAAAAAAAAAACTCCGATCAAGAGGCTCATCTATCAACAGAGCTACAGTCCAAAGGAAATGACACAGATGAAAATAAATGACAGAAAATCACAGCAGAGACAGAAACAGGGAGCAGGGCAGTCCACAGCCCGAGGGCCTCTTAAGGTCACCTCACAGAGACGCTGCAGTGAGGATCACTGCTGAGCCAGCTGAGGCTTCCTCATGAGTGAGAGGACAAGGCCAGACTGCTCGCATCCAAATATCGCACTCACATATAGAACAAAAGAGCGTTGTTACAAGCAGTGAATGTAAAGTTCCTGGCTGCTTCACACAAACAGAAGCGACACATATTCTGGAAGATTTCAGACACACACCTCAGGATGTAAATGTACCGGCAGTTTTACATGTTGGCCTTTCAGCCCCTAACCTTAACCCCCATCCCCCCACCCCCACAGTCTTTGGTCTGAAATTTGTCCCCATACATTCATGCACGCACACACACACACACACACACACACACACACACACACACACACACACACACACACACACACACACACACACACACACACACACACACACACACTACTTCTCAGTGCTCCTCTTTTGTTCTGCTTAGAGAGGGCCAACAGGCTCCCTCGCTTTACATCTTATCAGACCCCATCTTAACAGAACCCTCTGTGTGTGTGTGTGTGTGTGTGTGTGTGTGTGTGTGTGTGTGTGTGTGTGTGTGTGTGTGTGTGTGTGTGTGTGTGTGTGTGTGTGTGAAGGGTTGCAAGGAAGGAAGAGATTTTCTTCACACCTCCCCAGTTGGGACAAGAAAAATGTGTGTGACGAGCGCAGAGAGCATATTTATACAGCCTGAGTGCGTCTGCATGTCTGTGTGTGTGTATGTGTGTCTGTGTGTGTGGGGACCCCAGAGAAATCAAGGTAGACTGTATAGACTTCCCCTCTTTCTTCCACCTCTGCTCCTTTCTCTCCCTCCCTCCACCTTTCCTCCTCCCGTTGTCCTGCCTGTCTCCTCCCCACGTCTCCTCCTCTCCTCTTTTCTCTCTCTCCTCTCGAATATTTTCCTCTCACTCCTTTCCATTTCCTCTCTGTCCTCCCTCCATCAGGCGTGCATGAAATCCAAACAGCACGGGACCTCCTTGAGTTTCACACCAGAGCAACACAAACAGGAAAAGATATCAATCTCTTCCTTACATTCCTCCTCAGCACTGTCACCAAATCTCTTCTCCCGACCTTCAGCCCCTTGAGATTTCCCTTCCAGTCAACTCTTTTCTTTTCCCTGCTGCCATGAGCCGACCAACTAATAATCTTGTGCATCTCATTTACTGGCTATCTGCAGGGCTGGGTATCAAACACTTTTTTTTGGTACTAACCAATCAGATATTTCCGATTTCAAACACAATATTCCTCATTTTAGACTGTTTTTTACACAGGCAAAGTTATATCAGTGATTGAACACTTCTAATAAACGGTGTGAAAATGAGGCAAATTCATCCTTTTTGAAGATTGTGTCATTCTGGTTGCTTGTTCCATTTCATGAAAAAAATATGTTTCGTTTCCTATTGAATGACTGAAAATATTAGAAAGTGGTCTGGTGAAAAGTATCAGGAGTATCAGCTCTGCTCTCAGTCAGCCTGCGCTATGTCTTGCCCTGTTTTGTTGAGTGTCGAGTGTGCCTCCATCCAAACAAAAGAACAGGCTCAGCGTACGAAGCCTGAATGCACTGAATGCAATGGTCCATATAGTGCAGGCTAATGGCGAGGAGTGTGGAAATCACCTATTGGTTGGTCTCAGCAGTGGAAAGAGAAAATACCCCAGGCTCCCAGGGCAAAAGAGTCTTTTTTTTTTTTTCGGTGGCCCACCCAAATAGACTAGTCCACACCCAGAAGATTCATTTTTTCGATTCACATGTCAGTACAGCTGGAAATCGAACCTCAATACTTTTTCCACTACTGACCAAAAAACACGTACGGATGCTTGTGTTTACACTTTTAACAAATGGAACTTAAACAAAAAAACAAACAAACAAAAAAAGAACTCTGCCGATAAACAGGTTTTTATTCTCAAAGTACGCTTTCAATAACAGTCTTGTTCTGGTACTGTCACTGAAACTCAACCATGGATGCATTTAAAACGATACCCAGCAATATGAGACATTTGTACATTTTAGTTTAGCCTTCCCTCTCGAGGCAGGACCAGACAGAGGTACAGACAAGCATCTTATTTATTATAAGTGATGTTCAGGTTCTCAGTCAAAGAAGACAAGGTGCACAAAGTAGTGAGTAAATTAAACGTTTCATCTGAGGCTGATATGGCCAAAAAATAAATCTAAATCCAGATTTTTAAGCTTGGAGATGATTCACAATTGCGACCTATTTTTTTCCTGTAAAATGCAGTAAGTCTCATTTCTCAGTTTTCTGACATGTTACGGACCCAACTAACAGAATAACCGAGAGCTGAAAACTTAATTAAAATAAAAGCTGGCTGCAGTCCGAAACTGAAATCAGTTTTTAAGAAGCCTCTTTATGCTGAATTTAATGAATCCAAGTGTTTATGTATCTTGAGATATTTGTTTTCTCAGGCCTTTTTTGGACACAATTAGCAGTGAAAAGAGAGCTTTGATTAAATGTCTGGCATGTTACGTTCAAAGTTTTCTGTAATTCAGTATGTACGCTGTGTCTTACTGACAGTCTAAGACGTGTGAAGCAGGAGAAGCAGGATATGGAGTCTGTTTTTGTTCTGTGTTTGGTGGTGTCCCAGAGATACTGGATGTTCTGCTTAACCAATCACTGTTTGTTTGATGCAGATACATACAATGTGGAATTCAGACTCTGAATATCAGCTCCTCGGTAAGCCTAAGAAAGCTATAATTACTTCGCTTCTTCGCTGAAGCATGATATGTCATTCTGGAGAAAAAAAAAATCTGAACAGCCAAACTACTGTTGTTCAACAACTGACAAACGCAGTGTAAGGCAATTATTGTGTCCAAATCGTAGACTCACAGACCTCAAAGTAATCCTCACTAAAATCAGGGAGAAGTCACGCAGCCAAAGAGTCTGTGAGAGCAGCACGAGGCCCTGAGCAGACCTGCAGTCGAAGCGGGACTCCGATGGCTGTGTTCAACACACTTAAAAACTTTGTTATGCCTCACATCCACATTGTCTGTCTTGACTCTTTCAGCTCGCCAAACTAGCAAAGCTATACACGAAACACCAACACTGAGCACGTGCAGTGACATCTGCCTGACACTGAGCGACTCTCCAGACTCATTTCAGAATAAGCTACCATGGTTCTGGTCTCCTCAGGGGATCTGCTTCTAATAACACAAAGACAAACCAAAACCAGCTGTATCCTTCAATACTTTCACCAAACATGTTCTCTTTGCCCATCACTCGACGCAGAGCATCACACAGCTGAAAACACAGCAACAGTGTCAAACACTCAGCCATATTCATGCCAGGAGCTAGTAAGAAGTTTAGAGTTTCACTTAAAAGTGTGGTCTCAACGCACATCAAGTTTGGGTTGGGTGTTCATCTTTGTCACTGTTGGCTGTCCAAAGACCAAAGGACATCTGGTAGTCGAGATGTCAAATCATAAAAGAGAAGAAAAGTTTATTCTTGTCCTCGGAAGCAGTTGTTTGACTGAGACACCTTCATTACTTCTGACTAAACTCCACCCACCGCTAAAGACCGTCTAATGTGGTTGAAAGCTCCAGAAAAAGCTATTACGTGGACCCCATGTTAAGACTGTGAACTCATGTTTGGTAGCACATAGCTTGTTTCCTTCTTGACTTCCAATTTATTTGTCTATTTTGCATTGCTATAAAAGTCAAAATTGAAGAAAAAAAAAAGAGTTTGGAGTCATTTAAATATTTCAATATTGTCGGCAATACCTGAGTTTTAGCACAGATCCCAAAGCAGTGTTTATTTGAACAGTTTGGGGAGTATGCAAAGCTGCTCAGCTGCATCAGCTTTAAAAAAGAGCTTCGCCTGAATGAAATTTGGTCAAACCTTTCCAGATTCCTGTCAAAAAGTGAGTTAACATTCAATGTTAACTTTAGATTCTTGTCAAAATATAATGCTGCAAGCATATTTCAGCTGGTACTCACCAAGTATTGATGTTTGACACCCAGCCCCGGTCAAAATTGATACAACATTGGTATTTTGTGTCAAGGGTAAAATATAGTGAGAGAAAAGCAAAGCAGCAACGATCAGCTCACAAATCATTGTCGTGACTTCAGCTCAGATTCTTCTCCACTTGCCAAAATGCATCATCGACCCAACTTTAGTCAAACTCACACCACAGATGTCTGAAATGTCCAGTTTGAGTGAGCCAACTGAGAGTATGTCCACATTAAGCTGGTTAAATCTGTAAACGCATCTTTTTCTCTCCATTTCAGCTCTCCACCCAGACTAAACATCACTTTTCTCCCCCCCAAAATTTAGCTTTTCAAAAATGGTTTCCAGTGTGCAGAAATCTTAAGACACCAGCTTGGGAAGGACCTCTTGTATATGTGAGACGCAATTAAAAAACTGTTACATACTCACTGTCTGACTACAGAAACAGAAAAATATGTAAGTGACAACAATTATACCATGAATTCGGCTGTACGGTCCAATGATGAGACAGCAGGACGACAGTGGACAGAGGCCGTCCCTCAGCAGAGGAGCCAGCTGGCTCTGTAGCCTGTCCAGTGTCAGTCGAGTGTGTCACACTGAGGTTAAGACAACTCCCTGTCATCTCTACTGTTCTCTTTGATGACTAATTTTGAATGTTAATACAGCTAATGATAAAGCATAGCTGTTGTGTGACTTTGTCAGATGACGTCACAACGATAAATAACGGTTTGGCCGGGTGTCTGTCCCACTTCTAACCAGACGTTGGCTCTGAAGCCACTTAAAAGGAGGACGAAGAAGAAGAAGAAGAGATTTAGCTGTTTCTCTTTTGTTCAGGTGTTTCACTGTGGAGAGCCTGGAAACACTAGTGTGTTGACGTGCCCCGACCGAGGATAATTTATGAAAAAGTACTTTGCAGAGTGATCCAACAGTCTGTCAACACACACACAGAGCTGTGATGTTTGCCTGGCAGAGTACTGACACTACTCTGGTGTTTTTGGCCAGTGGGTGTGAAGTGTGTGTACATGTGGCCACCTCAGTGCCAAACTTAGGACATCATTCTTCTTCTCTCAGGACGAACGAGAGCCAATCACTTCAACTGATTTAGTATTTAACCCTATTGGTCCAAGCAGAGGGCCATTTTTCTGTACACTGACAAAGTAAGACTCAGGCATTGATGATTAGTTTGTTTTATCGTCAATCAACATGGCAATAGCCATCACGCTTGACTGTTGTTAAGGCAATGCGATCTGTGGTCGAGCTGGAACAGGCAGGCTGGACGCGAAGGCAGAAAGGAGGATGAAGGATAAAATCACAGCCGTCTTGGATGACCCCCCTCGCACTCCTCACGATGAGCTGTGGCAGATGGGCCGTTCATTCAGACACTGCATCATCCCACCAAGGTCCAAAACTGAGCGCTTCAATCCCTCATTTGGACCGCTGCTATCAGACGGTACAACAGCAGTGAAGACCGCAGACAGGCATCACACTGACCCCGGTCCCTCCCAAAATCACCAAATCACACACACACAATTTCTACATTTCAACCGAGTCTGGCCTCAGCACTCTCATACTACTCTCCCTCTCCGTCGTCTGTTGACTGATTTCTATGTTTATTTATATGTTTATATGCACACAGCACCTTGGTTAAAGTGAGGGAAAGATCATGATTTCATGATTTCACCTAAGTGTTAATAAAAAATCTCAAGTCACTTTGTTTTTTGTTTTTCCTCTCTTTATCTGTACTTATTCTTTCGAGCTGCTTTAACCCAAACCCTCCGGGCATCAATAAAGGTTTATCTTGTCTTATGAGCAATATCTGCTCTGAAAAGAGGCCTAAGTTGCTGATATTGGTCACAACCATTTTGCAAATTTGTTGTTGGCTCTTGGCGCTCGTTAAAGTCAGTCAGCAGCCTGGTAAAAGTTTGTTAAAAGTTACTTTGAGTATACATTGTTGTTGCACTTCACATATTTTTGCCTGTGTTATTTACTGGTTATGATGCTGTTATAAGTCCATAGTCAGTTACACAAATAACCTCACAGGTTTCAGTGATTAGTTGTATTACTGTCGTGTACTAAGCTGTTCAAATTGACATCTTTCCAGACAAACTTAAATTGTACACATATACAATCCATCCTAAATCTTGACCACAACCATTCAAATCAATACTTCTCCATTTTCAAACAGTCCTGATTATCAGACATTCAAGCACAGCAAATAAACCTGTGCTATGTTTAAAGCTTAAACACTAGAAGGGAGAACACAGACCTCTGCCAAGGCCAGTAGTCCACTCCTCTATGAGCTGGAAATCTGCACATGTAGCCGTTATTTGCTAGAATTACGTCACAGGACGGTTGTGCTTGGCTGAAGCCTCATCATCTCAGCTGTGCATTTATTATGTGCTTCTAATTTGGAAATATTCGCAAATGTAAAATACAGAAAATCCCATAGCTTCACCTCAGTTTGAGTAAGTAATTCATGTATCTGCCCCACGATTTGGATCCACTCCACAATGTAATAGCCCTTCCTTGGCCTGTCCTACACCCTTCCACAAAGTTTCATGAAAATCAGGCCTGCAGGTTTTTTTTGTAATCCTGCTGAATAAACAGGCGAACAAATCGAACCAAACAGTGAATATCTGATCACAAAATAAGTAAAAGTACTTTCACCACAATGCACTTTAAAATGTCGACCAGCCACCCTGTCATACAGGTGTTACTATACACCTGGCAGGAAATGAGTGTGTATTGATTACATCTGAAAGTGTGCGTATGAAAAGCTCTTGATGTGTTTGAGGGCTACAGCACCTCAGACCCAGTGGATGCATTTCCTTTGTTCTTTTGGCTTCATACCAAAAGACAAAAGAAGCACCATTTATTCTTTCTGATCATGTCTGTAAAGAATTTAAGCAATGAGACTAAAGTCTGCTTTGAGTTCTGACCTTTGGGACGCTCATCAGTCATGCACAGAGCTGCAGCGATTAATCAATTAGTTGTCAACTATCAAATTAATCGCCAACTATTCTGATAATCAATTAATTGGTTTGAGTAATATCGGAGAAAAGTCTCTGATTCCAGCTTCTTAAATGTGAATATATTCTGTTTCCTTCACTCTTTTATGACAACAAACTGAGTGTCTTTGGGTTGTGGACAGAACAAGATATTTGAGGACGTCATCCTGCGCTTTGGGAAACACTGCTCGACATTTTTCACCATTTTCTGACGTTTTATAGAGCAAACAACTCATCGATGAAGGGAGAAAACAATCGTTGGGTGCAGGACTATCAGGAGTCAGACTCGGTTAAAATCTTTTGTATAAAAATAAATGTGATTCGACGGGGCAGGACAGGAGGCTGTAAACTCATCCTAAACCAGCCTTTTCCTTTGAGACGAGTGGTGTGCACCATAATGAGGACTACTCTCCTGCAGATACTGACACTTACACGAAGAAATAGCTTTTACAGGGCAAAGCAAAGACTGTGTCTTTCATCAAAATGGATTTGACGCTAACACATGCATCTTTTCACGCGGCGCTCTGTGAGCTCACACGGACTTAGTAATAGAGCTATTCAGCAGGAGCTTATACGGAATATAAAATATGAAGCTTTAGTTTTAAGATGCAAGCAGACAAACGAGAGCTAGCCTGAAGACCTGATGTAATGCCTAACATCCATATGAGAAAGCGAAGCTCCGCCTCTGACTGGGCAGCTTCACATTAAATAGTAAGACCGCAAATCAGGCGGTGGAGAAAGTAAGGCTTATAAAGACACTGATCCACGGGGAGAAAACCTCCAACCAGCAGCGTTTCATTCCCCACATATGCATTCCTCTTTCTTTCGCTATTCCTCCTTTTCACTATGAAAGAAGAAAGTCTGCTTGACACCCGACACCGAGAAGGAATGGCTGGAGCTGCCGAGGCCCGAGAAAATAGCCCAGGCTGCCTTCAAACTTCACTCCTGCTGCACATAAACTCATAAAGTACACCGGCTGTGAACGCATCAGGCGCCGTTTGGCCACACGGACTCTGTCCTCCGCTGTTTCCCGCACTCCACCGCAAAGTTTCGAGACTTCCATTGTAACTACTGTGTTGTTGTACCCTTGGGACATAAAAACCTCAACTTTCAGACAAGGGAGCGCAGCTAGCCTTCTCCTTCGTCTCCGTGTGGGGAACATTAGAGGGCACAGCCGGAGCACAGCACGGCAACTACCAGCTTCTTATCATGTCGCGTCCCGCTGGCCCCTCAGCCCCTGTCCCCCACAGCCCGTGTCCCCCTAAGGATCCATGTTGTGAACAAAAAAGTCAACGTACCGTCAACCGCCGACAGCAGGCAACTCCGCAGCAGAAGCACCACCAGCAGACCGCCCATTTCAAGTCCTCTGCGCTTTAAATCCATAACTCCCACTCCATTTTCCCGATATTCACTCCTTAATTAAGTTGTAAGACGTCCACTCTTCCGTGTGTACATGTACACACCTGGGCCTGTATTCCGCTGTACTGCTCGCGCTGTGTCTGCACGCGTGTGTGTGCGCTTCTGTGTGTGTCCCTGTCCACAGCCCGTGGGCTACTTTTTTTTTTTCCCCCAGTTAAGGCGCTCGCGCTACTTTATACTTTGGACTGTCGAGCTCGCGCACGGAGAGAGAGGGCAGGCGGACGTGGTGTGACGTCATCCGACACGAGGCAGCAGAATACTTTGTATCACCAGTTTGTGTTCGTCTTAAATTTGCGTGTGATGGACGGAAACGCGGCGGTGTGAGGAGAGGAAAGGCTGCGGAGTTGCTTCAAAGACAGACATCTCACATCGAGGCAGTTTACAACATAATAAATTGTGCTGATTCGTCAAAAGAATTAGAAATTTTGAAATTATTGTTGCTGTTAATTATCAGTGTACTAACCTTACATAAAACAGTTTTACTGAGAGAGAGGACTAATACTTAAATCAGTTCTGTCCGAGCTGTGCAGCTACACTATTAAAAGCCATTTCAAGGCAACCAAACAATTAAAACTCTGACAATATAACTTCTTTTTCTAAACACTCACTGCAGTAAATTGTGCTGCAAAGATGACAAAAGTATATTAGCCAAGACAAAACTTGAGTATGAGTATTTCTGCCTTTCCTTCATGCTGGTGTGGATGTATTTAACATGCAGAAAGAGGCTTTGGGGAGCTGTTCCATGAGCAGCAGCATCATGGTGCAGCACCTGCATGCAGTCTCTCTAAAACTCCTGTCCTCAGAGTGGAGATGGCTTCACTGCTGGCAAAGCTCTGAACAAAACCACGATGACCTCCGGATGTATGTTTAAACACTTGAAAGAGTTTGTCAATGATACTTACATTTTTGTCTCCACTTGATAGATGTATTTCCACTCCAAACATTCTTGTGATAGGATTAAGCATAAAGCTTTCAGCAGTTATTTGTGTATAAATCGTACAAACACAGTCTGCAGTTGTTTAATATACGTGATGTGTGGGGAGCCTAGTTGCCAGTGACAAAAGCTTGAGACAGAGGAGACAGCATCTGAAAAGTCTGAGGATTCACAATCCCTGATTTAAAATACAAAATAAAATATGTTTGGATTATCTACCCTTCACTGCATACTTTACATAAGCCCGTTTGTACCTGTTTAAGACAGGGACAAGACAGGTTTACCCAACAGGGGGAAGACCCAGGGCAGAAGCCCACTGTGTGGCAATCCGGCTGTGGCAATTTCATAATTTCATTACTTGCAAATGCAGTATGCACCACCAAAGCACATTATAAACAGAAATGATGGGGGCTTTAAGGCAAACCTGCATCATTACCTTGTTACTGATATCTATCTTGACGAGGGGACGGAGTTAAAAATCTAGTTGCAGTCTTTCAGTTTATATTTTGCTCAGGTGGGGTAGTTTACGCAGGGGTTAGATCAATCAGTGAGCAACAATGTCCAGTTTAAGTCAGAACATGATCACAATCAACAGAGAGCAATATTTTCTAAAAGTCTACAAACAGTCAAAAAGAAATGTTCAGTATCAAACCCAGAGATTCATAGGAGCAGGCTGCCTGAAGGTGTGTCCTATTGTCTGATCATTGACAAAACAGTATTGTTGATCATAGTCGCTGCACACGTTCCCATCAGTTTTTACAGTGGCTGAGTCACATTTCCCTATAGAAGTTGACTTTTTTCAAAACTCTTCACAAGGTCAGAACAACAAAGGTCAGTGTGGACTTAACGGTGGAGAACTTTTCATTAGCTTTGACACAATGCACTCAATGACCGAACATTAAAAAAAAGGGGAAAAAAATGTGTATCACAGGATAAGCTTGTCACCAAATGCGGAAGATGGAGTTGACTGGCACTGCTGTCTTTCTACATTTGTAACTAACATATGCAAGTATGCATAGTGAACATGTGTAGTTTGTATTGCATTATTGGAATTACTGTAGTTTCATTTGGTGCACTTGAAATTTCTCCCATCTCTATGAAAAAATGGAAAGAAGAAGCCAACTGAAGTAAATTTCTGTGACATGTACTGTAAGTCTGTAATTTTTGTTGTAAGGGAATCTCGCTTTACACTAAATGCATGATCAAAATAAAAGCTACTTTTCCAAAGACAATAGTGACTTCAAGTTATGCACTTGTGGCCAAACCACTGTTGTTTTGGACCAATCAGCTTCCTATGAGGAACTGCTGGCATGTACAGCCGTGGTTTAGATGTAACAGCAGCAAGAGAAGTGACTGTTAGAAAACAACAATGGCAGCTCCTGAGGAGAGGATCCATCCAATGGTGATTCCTATGAAGGTGTCGAAGGCTTTTCTAAATGGAAAAGATGTTTAAGCTCTTCTCCCGTCTGGCTTTGGTGAGAACCCCAGTTGCATGCAATGGATGCAGACTGTATTTAGTTCCAGTTATTAAAACAAGTATCTTTAAAAGAGTTAGTACATAAGTACATAATAAAGTGTGTGAACCATTTGGGAAGAAGATGCTCATAACGTGCCCTTTTATCGAGCGGCTCTGAGATGCTGCTGCATTGATCATTAAACCTCGCAAAACTACAGTGGCACATTGATGTTTGTTATTCCTACGGCCATGACAGCAGCAGTTAAGCTTTAACAAAGGCCCAGTCAGTGATCTGAGAATTACATTATAGATTTGCTGTCAACTAAGGAGTCTATATAAAGATGGAGGACAGCTCCTCAAAAGTGAAGCCAAAACGTCTTGATCGCCCCCTGATGGCTGACTGCAGTGTAGGTCATAAATCCCACTCCCCAGGCTTGCAGATGGTACATGGGCCAAACTAAAAAAAACAACATAAACGTCAAATGAATTTGACCCAAAGATTATTTTAGGCAGTTCTTATCACAGTGATCTACGTTAAAGAGCTCATTATTCTGACAAGTTTGGTTTTAATTAGTTATTTGATGCTATAAAGTCATGATGGACAGCTAAGCCTAACCAATGATTTGATGAGGGTGACGTATGGGCGGGACCTCAACACCTGGGCTCCATCATCATCACCAAAGCAAGATGGCAGCGCCTTTATCCAGGACGTTTTGGCTTCATTTTTGAACCGTGGGTGGCAGCGGAGATGCGTCATCCATCTTTATTTACAGTCATTGCTTTCAACGCAAAGAAATTTCTATAAAATCAATGAAATGAAGAATAAAGGATCTTCACTGAGACAAGAATGCTATTTGGCCACAACTGTCAAAAGAGGGAGAGACGATCTCTAAATGACACAGATCCACACATTCTTATGCAGCTTCAGCCAGTGCCAAACCAATTGTTGCTACTCAGTGGAAACACACATGATGCATGGTACCTCGCTTTTTTTTGGGACACATTCATTTCAGAGTTCAGATGTTAGAACACACACTGCCAAACAGTGTAATGTCAATCTGTTAAATAATGCCAGAGAACAGATCAAGGCTTTGAATACCCAGCTTGTCTTTATTCGAACCACCTGTAGATGTTGGAGGCTTGTTTTGTTTTGGATGTGTTGAGTATTAACTGGCATCACACAGTAACCAGCTCAAACTGTTACTGTTATGTGGCCGCTTTTCTTTTTGGGTAAGGTTGATGAAAATTGTAAATCAGCTTTGTTAGTTTGTTTGTGTTTCTTCTTCCTTATATATGACAAGATAAAACTACCCTAAAACACTGTGGCTGCTATGAGGTGCAGTTGTTGTTATGTGGCAAACATGTCTTCTAGAAATGACCGTAATATACTTCATTACATTTAAAAAATCTGTACTTAACTAGGATCATGATTATTTCTGAACCGTGGTCGAGTTCTGTGAGAGTCTAAACAGAACCATAAAGATGAACATCATGCTTCGCTCGCCATGATTGTAAATGAAACACATGGTCAGTGAACATTGCGCAACTTGGCAAATTCATTTAAAGCATTTCCTCATTTTGCTGATAAAAAGCATTATGTTCCTTTCAAAACGTACTTGCTGTTGCACATTCTGTGGTATCTGAATGTAATTTCTAGGAGGCAGGGTCGTCTGCAGCTGTTTATCATGTTTCCAGCCTGGACTCGTTGCTCCAATTAAAGGAATAGTTCAGCATTTTGGATCCTGCTCTTACAAACTTTATTCCCCAGAGTTAGATGAGATGATCAATATCAATTCAGTGTCTGTGGCTGAGGGATTCCTGCCCTAAAGCCTTTCTATGACACGGTTAACATTGTGAAACGGTTGCAGTTGGTTCAGCTCAGGCAGCAAAACTACTCGGTTAAGTTTTGGAAATGATGGTTGACTTTTGGTTTCACTTTTAAGATCGTTAAATTTGAAAGTCCTGCGTGTGACCCACCACTCTACCTTGACCTACAACCCTCCCAGGACTTCATCACTCTTTCTAGCAAGCTGCTGTCGACGTTTTGCCACAGATGGTTTGCGCTCATAGAGAAGGTACCCTGTTTGTTTGTATGAGACGCTGAGAGGTGGGGCTAAAGGTCAGTATCTGATGTCCTGCGATGACCTTTATTTCATGTCATTCTCTATGTCTCTCAGCCCTCATTCCTGTCATCTCTCTGCTGTCCACTTCCAAATAAATGCACAAAATAGCCCTTGTTTCTGTAGGAGCTCTGTACCTCATGTGCAGAGCTGAGATTGATTGATTGATTGATTCATTCTCATCTTACTCTCAGAAACAAACAACTGTATTTCCCAAAATATTGAACTATTTCCTTTAGGCAACTTGTACTGCTCCAGCATGCAATTATATTTTAGACACAATGTTCTTCCAACTTTGTGTCAACAGTTTGTTTGTCTCTTTCCTGTTTGAACATGACAATGCCCCCATGCACAAAGCCAGCTCCATGAAGAAATGGTTTTCCCGGTTAGCTGTGGAAGACCTTGACTGGCCTGCACAGAGTCTATATCTCAACCCCATCCAGCACCTTTGGGATGAACAGGAAGACAGAGTGTGAGCCAGACGTCATCACTGTTGGACTCCACCACTGCTCTCGTGTCTAAATGGGGGTAAATCTCTGCAGCCAGGTGCCAACATCTGGTGGAAAGTCTTAAACCAGAAGAATGGAGGCTGTTTGGGGATATTGTTCAGGTGTCCGCATACTTTTGGTCATGAAGTGTATATTCAAAACTTGTCCAAACAGTGTGTGTGTCCCAGTTCGTGCAGTAAGCAGATTTAAGTGAATCTTTGGAGCATAAAGGGGACTAAGCTTCATGTATTAACTTGTCATCTGTTCACATTCGCCTAAATAACATCTTGATTGCTTGACTGCACATCTGGGCTGCAATGTTCTTTGCTGCAGTACACAACAATAGATCTTCCATAACATCTTCCAAGAATAGACAGTACAACAGCAGAACATCTTGAATAGTGAGGATGAATTATTTGGTCAATGTTTTACACTGGACTTCGCAGCCATGAGGCAAAGAGGGACTTCATGACTTCAAAACAAAAGATGGACACACACCACTGCTTGCACACTGATGGAAACAGAGATGAAACGTCCCAGATCTCTGTCTTCACACACACCTGAAGTCAAGCCAACCCTGGCATTACTCCTCTCCTTTCTGGATTCCTTGTTTCTCTGCTCCAACTGGCCTCCACTCTAAAGGCTGTGTAAACTCAAAGCACATGTTCTCCTCCTCTGCCTCCCCATGTACATGTGAGAGAGGCAGGCAGCTATTCCACACCACAGAATATGCAGCACAGACCAGGTATTATTGGTCACTTTGGCAGAGTTTGTAGCTGAGGCTGTAGTGGCACCTCTAGCAGCAGCACATTTTATTATTGAAAGTATTCAGATTGCTTACAATTAGCAATACCACCATGTAAAAATAAAGTATTGGCTTTAAAATGTTATTGAAGCAGAAGTACACATCAAGAAGAGATGCCTCCCATCAATCATTACAGGACTTTAAAGCACAGGTTGACTGTCTTAAAACACCAGTCATACTGTATGTACTTCTGCATATGTGCACTAGAACAGGTTTTGTTGCTGCTTCCTCCTCTTCACACTCACCTCTAACAGTCCTTCATAAGTGACATAGGTCAAAATCCACAGTCTATCCTCATTCTACAAGCATGTTGTTATCTTGCTCTTGAAATCAAGATTCCACGGACCATAAAAAGGAGAAAGAGGGCACAAGGTGCAACATATGTAAATTGTCTTATTGTCTTTTAGTATGTTACATTATTATGTATAAGGCATTATGTGCAATCCTTCAATCCTCTTTTTTTTTTTTAGAGGTGTGGTGGTAGCAGTCACTGTCTTTGTTTCTGTTGTAAACAGTATCTGCATCTGTGCTGGTCTCCAAGACATACTTTGCTTTGCCTGCAGATTTGACCTGTCTGTATGTATCAGACAGATATAGACGTAGATAATGGATGGATGCTAACAGTATCTTTAGGGTAACACAGTAGCAATAATCAAACTGCAGTGGTAATGATAGCAACACTGTTAATACTGTAAACGTGAGTACGACAATAAAAGCACTAATAGGATATTTGTTGGAACATAATTACCAAAAAATTATGCTCTTTGTTGTCTCACAAAAATAGAGCAGTGTATAAAACAGATTCATTTTAGGACCTACCTTCTGTGTTGGTCATGCGCCTGGTGCTCTTGGGTTGCCTGGAATACAAACATTCATGTGAATCATCTCTGTGCAGTTCAGGACAGTTGATATGCTTTTCATAGCAATACAAAACTGTTAATGAATTTCCATTTTCTGGGAAACAATAACCACACTGGCGACAAACCAGTGTAGGTTTGGTAGTTTCCTTGGTGGAAAGATGCTGATTAAGTTTATTCTCAGGTTTTGATCTAAGTTCACTGAATGCAGTGTGAAAAATCATTGAGTCAACAGAGTTAAAGGATGGATTTATTTTTCTCTAAGCTAATATGCATTTTTTTTTTTGTTCTCATATTCTTTGTCATGTTTTATTTATTGTGAAAACAGAACATATATGTTGATGTTTTTACAGTTTTGTCTTTCTTTATGTGTGTTAATTCATATTTTAATATTGTGCCCATTCAGTTCATAATTCTCAGTCATTTCTTTTAGATATGTTTTGACAAGTTGGACAGCTGTTGTCCCCATGTGATTATCATTAAAGTTGTGGTTCAGTTACCTTTTTTTTTATCTTCTGCTAACCTTAAGTGGCCCTTCTATTCATTCTGGTTCTATGCTCCGGCCTGGCCCTGGAATGCCGTAATGAAACATATTTTCTTCCCCAAGTCACCTGCAACCCACAGCCGCCGGCCGCGCTTTGATCCACACACCGCTCTCTACAAATATCAAAACGATCTTCGCATTGGTCTGCGTTCCTCGCTCTATAAAGACTGAGGCTCAGGAGTTATATAGCTGAGTGTAACAAATACCTTTCTCTTTCTCCGCATAACAAGGAACAGGTGAGGCTCCCAAGCGTCTGAGGCCGCAACGAGGGGATGGCTTTATGAAACAGAACTGTTTCACATGTGGGATGTGTTAATCAGACTCACACTTGGCTCACTGCAAACACCTGCATTAAGACACACTACGACATTGAATAAGATATTCTTAGTATTTCGCTCTGCAGGCAGATCTCAGTGCGCAGTTGGTGGTTTTCATTCTTCTGGTCCTACTATGATTTACATGAGAATACTGTATGTGTGTTCCCATACTAAAAAACATACAAGCCGGCATGCATAATTTGTACCCTGGCTGACTTAAAGGCTTAGGATCTCCAGTTCTTTAAACTTTAATCCGAGTATAAAATATAACAAGCAAGGACGACAAAGCTCAACTTGATAAAACAGTTGCGCAAATGTTATCAAGGGTCCAAGCAGCAAAGCTTAAGTGTGTGTGTCCTGTTTCTGTCCAGCTGTTGTGGTTTAAGAGTTGACATGTTATTTCCTGCGCTGCTTTTGCAATTTCCAGGTTTGAATTCCCAATCAATCAGTTACTTTTCTCTGCTATATTAGCTATCTGCTAAGTGTGCAGCAAAAACCACAAGACCTAGAAACACCAGAAATTTAGCAGGTGAGTTAAAAATTCCACCCACGACTCAGTCACACGACACTCATCGACCTGAAGGCCACGCTGTAAAATCAAGTTTTCGCAATTATGGAAAATGGTTTGACCTAGAGTCAAGATGCTTTGATTATTTTAATCTATCAGGTTATCTGCATCTCCTTTTCTGCTCTAAATATCTCAATTTATTTGCAATCTGCGTGGACTATAATTATTGCAGCTTGTGGCTATATTTCTTATTCTATTCTATCTATAATTGATTTCTTGGGAACAAAAGGGCCCTGGTCAGGCATGAAGCCATGTGGGGGATAGAGAAAAACAGGCAGAACGTGAAGCAGTGGTGCCCGGTGGAATCCAGCCGTGGTTCAATAACTGCAGAGTTGATGGTAAGTCTCTGTGGATTCATCGCCTCCACATTGCACAAAGTCATTCGATCTTTTATCAATTTACAAATATTGACACATGCAGCTTCGAGTTCAACTGCATCATTTGCAGAGCAGCGCTGTGGAGCACTTGTAAAGGACCCAGGGAGTAGGATTTTAAGAAAGCATGAAAGATCACCTCCCTCTCAGTTTGACGGAACAAAAAGCTGTTTGTAATAGCATTTAGCCTCATTCCTGCTCTCGTTAAAAACAAACAAACAAAGGGGTGACGTCAGCTCAAAAATACGAGTTACACAGCTGGACGTCACTGAACAATCCATTCCTTCGACTTCACAACCAGGCTGTCAGGAACACAAATAAACACCTTTGTTTTCTCTACAGTCAGCTGAAGTCAACCAATTCTTTCCCAGAAAAAAAAAAAGAAAGAAAAAATCATTGCAAGAGTCTAACATTAAAACAGAGGACCCCAAAAGAGATGTGAGCGTTCATGATTCGAAGAGAAGTAGACCTGAATATCATGTGCATGTAGATTTCCTGTTGAAGCAGACCCTTTGTCTCACTTTGAGAAGACAGGTAGTGCGATTTTACAGAGAGGCTCTATGAGAACAAGGCTGATTGTTTTATTGGTTGGAATTTTTATTAATGGCTACTTGTGTGGTCACCATTATAGGTGAACTCTACCACCAACCAGAAACAAGTCAGTAGCTTTGCCTAACCCTTACCTGAAGCCTTTAATGACTCTGCTGCCTGCTCTCATGTGCCACTTATATTAGCATGCTCTGAGAATATAAACCCCCTCAGACTTATGCTCATTCTGTCTAACCCTCCCGTCCTCTAGTGGGATGTGATGTACGTTGCAGCCTTTTGGGTCCGCCAGCAGAGCTTCAAACTCTTAAAGCCTGTGTTGCTGTCCCCTTGTGTTTTTGTCAACAGCTTGGTTGGATTATGGCTATGATAGGAATGGGGAACAAACAAGCATATCTGGTACTGGGCCACTCTCACAGGGTGTTGGCAGGGTTACGTGTTGTTTTCTAATCTAAATTTAGACACAATAATCAATCAGCCTGAACCATCTGCGCTAGTCAACTTTGGAGCAAACCTACTAATGAGAACTTGGATGAAGCCTGTGGTTTTAGTCTTTCTGAGCACTGGGTTAATATGTCATCTGTCAGCTGGTCTCAAATCAGCTCTGTTCTCAGGACAGAGATCAGACAGGCCACACGTACACAGAGTGTGTACGTGGTTGAATGTTGTGCCGCAATTCCCCAATGTCCCATTTTTGTGTCTGCAAGGAAGGAATATATTGTGTAACTGCTGTCTCAAGATCAGCAGTTAATTATTTCATTATCTCAAGATAATGAAATAATTCATGTCCTACTTTGTTAAAACACAAGGTCATTTCCTGGTATTACTTGTATTGTTTGTCAGAGATCAGGAGTGCCGTGCCAGCATGCATAGGTGGTGTCATGATAACTGCAGCACCTGATCCAAGCTGGAAAATGTCAGGTCAAGGAGCACCTATTACTGATCAATGCATCAGAAGTTAAGCAAACCGGCCTCTGTGAGAGTGAGTGCGGATGGACATCAGTGAAGCTGTGACTTTAAACTGATGATGATTGTATGTAATTTTAATCCTGAAAACTAAAGAGCAATTTTCAACAATATAGATTGGTGGATAACATCAATATCCCATTCAGAAATTAAAGGTCCAGTGTGCAAGATTCAGTCGGATCTACTGTCACAATATGGCAGAAATGGAATATAATATTTGAGAGGAAGTTTTCATTTGTGTATAATCACCTGAAAAAGAGAATTGTTGTATTCCTGTTAGCTTAGAATGATTTTGGGGATTTCAGGGATTTTGGTCCCTAAAATGTCGTTTGGTAGTTAAATATTTCAGCCTGGATCAAAGTGGACTAACGGACCAACACTACAACCCTTAGAGCCATGCTGCTAGCATGGCTAAAGGCCACGTTATACTTCTTTATAACACTGAACTAGTACGTACAACATGTTGTCCGACCATGTCCAAAATCAAAAGTCTTCCACCACTGGTTGTCACAGAGGGGGACATGATATCATGAATCAGGATAGCAGCATGTGTCAGTTTCTGCTGGAAGACATTCACGGTGTTGCAGTCTGTTGCTTCAAACGCAGCTTATCTCACCTCCTCATGGTATGTCCTACACTATCAGAAAGAAGGTACGGAGTTGGAGTGGTGCAGTGCAGTGCCTGTTTGAAGAAAAGTTGAGACAAGTTCAACTTGGCACCCGCTGTGGTGCCAGAATTGTTGATTGGAGACACGCACCTGCTGCGTCCAAACCATTGAAAACAACTGAAAAAATGCCCTGTGGTGCTTTGGAAAAGCATCAGCCTCACAGTGAAGTGCAGTAATCACATTACTGAATGTCATCTATTTCACAAGCTGGGCGTGGAAACGAGGAAACCCAGAACAGGCCTTTGAAGCCAGAAAGTTGTGTTCTGACAGTTTTCACACTTAATGGTTCCCATGTTTCCCTCTTAAAACTTTTGTTTTCCCTCAACCTGAAAAGTCCCCCTGCTGTGTGAATGTTGTGTGTGGTTTAGCTGTCCGTGTGGGTGTGCTGCTCATGGGTTTAGGTGCATGTGGGTGTGCATGCGGAGAGTTAATTCATGTGTACAGTACATATCAGCACCAAATGGCAACTTCTCAGGAACTAAGACGAGCAGTCCGATTTTCAAACCATTCGGGTTTTGACTTTATCTGCTGAGTTTTGATTTCAAAGCCAGCCAGGAAGGGAGAGTCTAAACATACTTGTTGCATTCCATTTATTTTCATGGATAAATTCACTTAATCAATTCCAATTTTCTAGTTAATCACATCATTTTATACACATCACCAGTTATGTGACCTTGGTTACCACCGTAGCTAGAACAGGGAGAGACTTCCTATCTGCCATCTCCTGGAATGGTCTCTAAATATTATATTATTGTGTGTCTCGCTGAGGTCTCCGTGTTGTCCAAACTTGAGACCTTTGGGCTCCTAACTGACGAGACGGTCTGTGATAGAACATTCTTTCACAATGGCGATATTAAACAGAGCTAACTTGGCCGTAATACCTCACTAACCTGGAGTGTCAAGAGAATGTTTATGTAATATTTTAAGTAGGCTGGAGTTAGCTGGAAAGTGTGTGTATGTGTGTGTGTGTGTGTGTGCGGAGTCCCTGCTCAGTAACAGAGGGAACCCACAGCTGTGCTGAGTGCAACCGATATTTTGTGTCAGCGACACAATTGTGATATATTTTGTGGTTATCTGTACAATATGTTTCATGCACTTTGGAAAGTTCGGATTTTGTGAGAGTTTACTGATCATTAGCTACTTTGTCTTGATAGGAAGTAAAAATAAGAAGATTTCCTGTCGATGTGTTTATTTGTGAATTGTCACACTTTTGTAAAATGACCAGACTAAAGGCCTCGCTGAGGAAACACCACACTGTCACTCTCATGACTGTTTCTCATTTTTCAGGAGGGTAACGTGCACAAAGAGGCAAATCCATGCTGAAGCTGTTGTATGCCTCTTCACAAATGTAACACATGCAGGCCATCCAAGACTGCATTTCCATGACAAATACATAATGAGGCTTTTATTTTGGCTTAATTGAAATGGATCCTCTGATAAAAGCAGAATCCGTATGCCATGAAACACGAGACACAGAACCAAAAACACTATCTGCCCCAAATGTTGCAGCGTCACTGAAATGACTGAAATATATTCAACACAGCTTAAAACACACACACACGCACGCACACACACCTCTGTGTGTGTTCGTCTCGCACCAATTAACTCCCTCAGATCATCAGGCCAGTCTGATTCCCAGCAAACAGGATGCACGGCGCGAACGCGCTGCTTTCAGGAAGCAATCAGCCCTCTGCAGATGGCTCTTTGTGTCTCGACCTCCATGATTATTGTGAGACATGACTCACATTAACTGGCCAATAAAACGCCCCAAAACTCTGGGAAACAACACTTTCTAACCAAATAAAAGCCCATACCAAACACACCTCATCGCATCAGTGCAGGCAGTCACATTATTCTGAGAAGACTTACATTGGGAAAGAAAGGGCCAGGCTGTCCTCACAGGTGACAAACCGATCTCTGGATTGTGTCCATGGGTCAGACTTAACTTGTCTTGTTGTCAGTGTGAAAACCTTGCCAGTGGTGGTGGAGTCATTCCTGTGTTCCTCAGGTCCCGTGTTCCCACGGTTAGGGTTCGGGTTTTGACCCAAACACAATGTGTGTTAACAGATTATTGAACTGGGGAACGCAGGACCCTGGGATCACAGACACGCTCCCACCCTGCTCAGTGTTTACTCTTTGAGGGGAGGATGCCATGCTGCTGAAGCAGTGCTGGAACATGTGGCTAGTTTCTGGTTAGCAGAAGCACATTCTGGTGCAGCACAGGGGAAACTGTCAAGGAAGTGGCAATTGGGTTAATATCTTCTTAGAAAATGAAAAGTGTCATATGTGTTCAATATGCAGATGACTTTTCCCTGAAGCGCCTTTCACACCCTCCCCTCCTCAGTGTATCAGGCAGTTTATTTGATCATCTGTGCATTGGTTATATTCAGTTATCGTGTTGTTTATTGCGATCTGTGTTGTCGTGAGTGCATTCCCATGTTAGAAATGAAAAGATTAAAATACTGTACTCTTAATTATCCATTCAGAGCGCACAGGCTGGAAGGCCGTGTGTTTGTGTGGCGGTAAACTGCCCAGGATGGCTGAGAAACGTGTTTACGTGTGTGGTGTTTAGTCTGCGTGTGGCTTGCTGTGTTTGGAGTGCCATGCACCCTGACTGATGTGCTGCTGCGCTGTGCTTGTTGTGGGTGTGTTGGCAGAGCTGTGCAGGGTGACTAAGATGAAAAGCACTTGCGGATGCTCTGGAAAACACATCAGCGTGGAGGTGAAGTGGAGCAACCTTGCATTGCAACATGCCGTATTACTGAGGGAGCCGTTTGTAATTTTAATGGTTGAAAGTGTTTGGACAGCGGTACAGTTCAGCCGATGGGATCTTTGTGCTGTGTTTGTAACCTTAATCCATCCCCTCATCCATGGACACATTAAGACCAGAAGGAGACAAAACTGACAAGAACTTCCATTTTAAGTTAAAGTTTTATAGTATGATATACCTCACTGGATCGCGTCATATTCTTTCTTGTTAAAAGCTTTCTACTCACTGAAAGGATCTACTTCCAATCAGGCTTTGATTGTTGCATCTTATGTGATATGATGCAATGTTATAGGTGGAACTACCCAGGATGCAAAGCAGGTACAATTCAGTCCAGCTGGCCCAGCTACGAGACCAAAGTGCATCTTACATATGAATGCATCAGTAATAATAATCCACTATGGTAAACAGTTTAAAAGCAATCATTCTGAGTACTTTTACTTATTATATTTTCAGCACATTTTTCACTTTATTATTCATTTTATACTTAAATGGTAACTACATTACAGCACACTGTAAAAAGTGTTTGATTTGTAGTTAGTGGACTAAAGTTTATGTAATCAGTTAAAATGTCATTGATTTGAAGCCAGCAGAATAGTAATACACCAGTTTCTAGAATCTGCTTTCTGAAACATGGGCAAACACAAGCGCACACTTATAGAAAATAAAATGAAATAAATGAATGTCTTTGTTCACAGCTCTGTCAATTCAAATACCAAACCAAGAGTTTCATCTGTTTGTGTGTTGAATCTTATCTGGGATCTGAATGGAGACACCGCTGCATCCGATTGCCATCATCTCCTCTTGACTCCTCCACCAGCAGCTGCAGTTCACCTCCAGCTCGCTGAAACTCCTCATGGTCATCCTCCCTCAGAGATCGAGCCATGAAAACATAAAACTACAGTTTTTTCAGATCAGTTTGACCTCAGTACAATGTGTAAGATGTGGCCACCTGTCAAAGGTCGCTCCAAACAAACATGGACAGCATATAACCAGAGTAACTGTTAACTGCTGCTCGCTGCACTCTTTGCTGTAGCTACTAGCTGCTGTTAGCTGACCAATGTGTAACTGACCAATTAGAGCAGACTGGGCTGTTTGGAAGGAGCTCCTCAGCAAGGATGTTTCAGGTGAAGAAAATAGCAGGGCTTCAGCAATGGAAAGTATAAGGAAAATAATGTGTTTTTAAACATTAAAGCATGTAAACCTGCTCTAGTAGGTACCTAAATGCTAATTTTCAGGTATTAACCTGAAATTCTGAATCTATAACAGATACTGAAACTACTGCTGAGGTAAGTCTGGAAAAAATGCTCCCCTCTCTTGCCAAACCTTCTGCAGGAGCCAGTGTTGAACATGCATTTGAACTTCATTTACATGCATTTTGCCATCAAGTTAAAGCGAACGCCTTAGAAACCCACACCAATACAAGTATTTTACCTTAGCTTCTGCACCACGTGGTAGAGACGTTGAACTTGTTTGAATCCTTCAGCATCCCCAAGGCCAAGGTGGAGCTGTTAGAAGTCCGATGTGCAGATCGAACAGCTGACTCTCTGAGGGAGAACCGCTGGCGCCCTCTTAATGGAAAGCAGGTGGTACTGTAACTGAACTACAGTAGGCAGCTAGTATGAATTAAACATAATATTCAATCAATGCTGTCTAATCATTGATTGACTCAAACACCAAAAGATCAATTTACTTCTTTTTATTATTTATTCTCAGGGAGTAAAAAAAGCTTTTCAAAGTGCATTCTTACGCTGGTGAGCTGGTGCCCTGCAGGTGTCTCTCTGTCATCTATTGGCTCTTTGCACACCGGTCACTGCAAACAGGTCAGAATCCCTGAACACAATCCACCTGTGCTGTTGTGTCCAGGACATCACAAGCTCTACATGACCGTTAGAAGATCATCAAAACGCTCCGTTGATGTACAGGACAGTCGTTCTACACTGTCACAAGAACAATTTCTGTCATCACTGTTGACATCAAGTCAATCTTGCGGCCAGGCAAGCTTAGATTTTGTTTCCAATAACAGATGAATAATTTCTTATGATCTCAGGATAACCCACATGGTTTCCTTGTTATAATTAGTGAGCAATGAATAATTAAGGCAGCGATTACCAAAGTGTTTGAATGTCTTTATCGAGTGATTTGAAGATGGTTTGGATTTCGATTGACATCATGAAAGAATTATTTTGTGATGGACAGGATTATTAAAGTGAGTAACCATGAGAGCACAAACCCTAAAAATGGAAGCCATAGTTCCAATTATTTAACAATTCCTTTATTTTACTTATTTTTTTTTTTAAAAAAAGGGTCATTTTCTGAAGATAACGTCTGGTTTTCTTAACAGCAAGAGATTTTTTTAAAGGAGAAACCCAACCGTCAGTTTGTTCATTCAAAAGTTTTCAAATCGTCAAAGATCTAGTTTTCTTGATATAATGGGATAAAGCTCGTTTTCTGGAGGTAATGGGATGAAGATCAAGGGTTTTCTTGAGACATCGGGGTCAGATCACGTGACTGAGAAAATGGGATAAAAATCTAAACAACTAAAAACGCTGCTCTCTCCTTCCACACCAATGGCCTCCCGCGAAATCTGAATGTTCTCTGCATTTCTAAAACCAGACGTTTTTCATGTCCCATTTTAGAGGATTTGCTTCTCCAACAAGAAAAAAAAATCAGTTATGGTTTGACATCAGCTTCACAGATATTAACCAAATGAAAACAAAGTTGTCAGAGCCACCAGAAAAAAAGACTGGTGTCAAACATACTGGTCAATATCGACTGCATTTTACATACTGCAGAAACCCACAATTAACACAAACATTACTTTTTTATTTGAAAACATCTGCTGTGCAAGCGTTCACATCCACCCATGAATCTTCTACAGCTCATGTCGTTCTTTCAGTCTCATATTGATAATGGCTTTATGTTTCCCTTGGCTTTAACAGACAATAATGTGCTTCAGTGACAATTTGGCGATTGTCCATCAACCATGAACCCCCGGAAGAAGAAAGCTAATACAAAGTGGTCAAGAAAAGAGAAAAGGCAACTGTACTTCAGGCTGTAGCCTGGATACTGACCTCTGGGATCTCTCTCAAGTCTTTGTTCTCAATGCATTGCAAAACCATCGAGAACAAATTTCAAGGACTGCAGAAAAAAAAATGTAAGGAGCTTGGTCAATAATCCTCAACATCATCATATACTGTACCGATCATATTGTTCTGTCCATAATTCTTAATATATAATGTTCACGTTTGTAGAAGCATGACTGAGTATGTGTTCATCATGTTGTGAAATGTGATATTGCCCATAATTAAGATAACATAGGAGACAGCATAGGAGACACAGAAATATTAAATGGAAGTCATATTTCGGAGAAAACTCAGAGTGAACGCAATGTCTCCAGGAATGATGAGACTTCTCCATGAAGCATTAAACATAAACAAAGAATGGCTTAAGATTCATGTTCATCAGTGACACATTAAAGATCTGAACAAAAACATGAGAACATGTGCAGTGAGGCACACGTCAAGCTAGAAAAACAGCGTTTACGGACTGAATGTAACCCACAGGTTGGACATGGACAGTGCAGACAGTGGATTAATGCGCAACGCATACGATCTAATATTCAAAATAGCTGAGCATTCAGAAATACATTCACTGTGAGCAAAAACAGAAAATAAATTGAAATAAGAAATCTAGTATGCCCCTGTTCCCATGGTGCACTGCAGGACATGTGTGACTGAAAACCATCTGAAATGCCACCGACGTCAACGAAAGTAAATGGAATGTAATGAAAGCAAAATTACAAGACTTTGAAATGAAATCTTACAGAAACAGTCCAGTATCTGGGAAATGGTCTGACTTGCTGTTACCCATAGGGAGAGTTTCATCTTCAGTAAGACAGGCCCAGGATGCAGCCAGCCCAGCCGAGCACAAAGACGAGAAGCAGGGGAAAGTGCAAAAATCCTACTATCGCCGTATGGGAGCCGGGTTTTTAACACTATTTTTACGTACATGACAGCTTTGCAACTGTTAGTATTGGAGTGTATTCCTGCCACGTCTGTTTACCGTTCCCCAGCTTTGTGCTGAGATAACTAAAAATACCATGGACCGTGTAAACAATGAACCAACTGCATTTCCTCATGTCCTGTGACTGCAGGTTTTACAGCAAACAATCTCCTGAAATATCTGTCTTCTACGTCATGAAACGAGGAGATATGTGAAACAAAATCAGCAAAAGATGAAATGCTATTAGCGCCACAGGAGCCGCCCTGCACAGATCATCACGTGGGTATACAAAAGTTAACCTGTTGTCTTGACAGCAGCGCTCTCCTCGGTTACCTCCAGACGTTTCCTCACCGTTTGGACTCTAAAAGTAATGTATGATTATTTCCAGCAGCTGCACCATGTTTGCATGAGGGCGGGGAAGCACAGCTGCTTTACTGACAGCACAAATGAGACAGTTCTGTTCTGTTCTGCCTGATGTGAAATCTTTGAAATCGTTGATCGTGTTCCTGAAAGGGGTGTCACAAACGTAACCGGGATGGGATTTATTACGTCTCAGCGTGAAATGAATGAGGCGGTTTGTTTTAATGCGTCTCCTTCTTTAACGTCATCACCGAGCAGAGCAGCTGCCATCCAAACAAACAGATTGAGTGAACAAAGCCTCCTCTGGCCATGACGAGCACACGGCAGAAAAGCACAGAGTCAGCGTTAACAGACTGACAGACCAAGAAAAAAATCATCAACTTGATGACCTGAATAAGATGACATGGTGGTCTGTGTCTCTGGCCTACCGACTAAACCAGACACCACAGTGTGTATACGCTGGCCCAGACACACCAGCATCAGGCTTCAACACACCAGGCCACATCTGGGGAAAAGCAGGAAATACATCTCCCACTGTATTCAGCTGGCAGGAGTACCTGTCTAAAATCCTAATGTCTTTCTGAGGAAACATTTCTTCCCATGTTTATTTACTTTGATTTCAGTATGGAACAGGCTGCTTCACGTCCAGCTCTACGCTGTAAAGTCAGTCAGGTCAGATCTTTTTCATGCCACTGCTATTGGTTAGACTGGTATTTTGTCATACAGCCACATTTTTAAGGATTATCCAAGTGTAAGATATGTTTTAGAAGCTGCATCTTATTTTAGTAGGTTTCTGTTGTCTTTTTTTAATCCGTTATAATTACACTTTGCTCACCAAGGTAACCGCATTCAGGCAGAGAGGCTGCAAAAGAGCCAACAGCTTATCCAGATTATCTAAACCACTTCATTTGGAGGTCAAACTCAAAGTGGGCAGAACCTGAAATGTTCAAACAAAAGCGTTGCTGGAGATTTTTCCCCTTCGCCATGCACCTTGGAGGAGGGTGAAGCTGAGCCAGAAATCCTGACTCTGCCAATAATCCCCGACTGCACAGGAAAAACAAAAAGGTCTGTTTACTCCGAGCTGTGTGATCATCTGGCTGCTTAGGTTTGTTTGTGTTGTGGTTTCCTGTAACCGCAGGCAACAGTGATGTCGCAGCGTCCTGGAGTACACATCTACATCACTGAAGCAAGGTGAGAAGTTAAAGCCCTGGACTTGCTGCGTTAGTGAAAATATCATCATATTGAGAGGGATACTTTCCCAAATGGCAAACGTATAGAAAACTTGTATGTAAAATGTATCGCGGATTACATCAGACAAAATTATTAAATGTGCAAAACAAAATCGCAAATAAATATATTTTGTTCATTTTTCATTCGATTCAGTTTTCTCAAAAAATAGAAATTTTGACAAAAACATTGAGAAACCATTCAATGTGGTCATATACTCCTAAACCGTACGACTTACAGTTAATAGCCCCACTGATGTGACGTGTGACTGTTTCATGTGTTTTGCACATGTGGGGGTTTTTTTTTTCCCCCCAGTTTGCTGGTTAAAACTTTTGGGATTTTTTCATGTCTAATAAGTAATTAGTTCATACTAGAAAATGAAAGTCACATCCCAGGCTTCGTATTCTCAAACAGGCTTTGGTCCTTAGCAGGGCTGCGACTTGTATTTGAAATGTGGACATGAGAATGTGGCAGAAAGTGCATTAAGGTATACGCATTGTGTACAAATAAACTCCGATCACTCTGACTTTTGGAAAAAGTATCAGCCCTCGTCCGTCTGCGCCCTCAACTTGTGTCTGACTACATTCATCTGCAAAGGAACAATAACTCAAATAATTTGACAGATTTGTTTTCATCCAGAAAAAAAAAAGACACCTCAATTGACCAGGTCATCTGTTGAGCTTTCTATCACATTGGAAGCATTCTGATTGGTCCAACCTGGAATCAACTGCAGCTGGACTGACCAACCGTGTGGAGGAGATTCTGTTGCTCACCTCTAGCGAAGCCCATCAAAGGGCTACATGTACTCATAGAACTGGAGTTACATCCAGGTAACTTCTATTTATAGTGTTCAACATTTGGCCCAAATCTTCACATTCAAACCATCAAAGAAAGACGGAGGAAAGAACAAAGCATTAAGTGGACAGTTATGGCAGAAACAGATCAGTGACCGCTTTAGAGTCAGTTCAGTGAGCTCTTGGTCAGTTTAGTCCATTCCTACTTCTCCCTGAACTGTCTAACAGCGGCACTGGATCACCGTGTGAATTCACAGGACCACCATGATACCATCCGGTCAGTCTTCTACTCTGCGGTCTCTGTCTCCAAGTGCAAAAACAATCTCAAGAGTTGTGTTTAGCCCCTTCCACCCTCACACCCCTGAGTCTGTGTACATGCCGTTGATCAGGTAGTCCACCTGGGTGTAGTCCTTCCTCCTGTAGCTCTCGTAGGCCTGTGTGACGAACACAGCCACTGTGACCAAGAAGAAGAGCAGGCCGAAGAGCAGGACGGCCAGTAAAGACGCTGTATCCACCAGCTGCCTGGTGAGAGCAGCCCCAGCTACCTCTACCACTGCACCCCTTGTTCCAGAGGGAACCAGCTCATTGTGACTGCCGGGGGTGATGGTACTGTTAACAGGCCCTTTGGGTAAAGGGGTGGTCTGAACTGGTGGCTGTGGTGTGGCTGCTGATGATGGTGTAGGTGACTTCTTTATACCTGTGGTTGTAGTGACAGCAACAGTTGTGACTGTTGCTTTTACAGTTGTTGCAGGGCGCGTTGGTGGTGGTGGTGGTGGTGCCACAGCCGCTGCTGTTGTTGTTGTTGCTGCTGCTGCTGTAGATGTTGGTGCAACAGACGTTGGTGCAGCAGACGTTGGTGCTGCAGACGTTGGTGCTGCAGATGTTGGTGCTGCAGACGTTGGTGCTGCAGATGTTGGCATTGTTTTAGTTGTTGTAGTAGACGTTGTGGTTGTGGTAGTGGTAGCAGACGCTGGTGACATTGTGGTAGTTGTAGTAGATGGTGGTGGTGTCGTGGTCATAGTCGTCACCAGTACAGGGGTTGCGTGCACATTCCCAACAGGCTCTGCAGTTGTGGATGTAATATTAACAGTGCTGGCGATGGATCCATTATGAGCAGCCTGTGCGGACGAGCCTGTGGCGTTAGCAGCATGCTGAGTCTCTGTCGCTGGTGATGTAAGCGGATGGTCCTGTGATGCTGGCTGTTGATTGGATAGTGAGGCTGTGGATGAATTAGATCCTCCTGTGGATTGGTTGGGTGGGATTAAGGATGCTACAGTGTCATTTAATTTGTGGTCGACTGAGATAGAGTTCAAATTCTTCTGTGGTTGTGTCTCTGAGGAATCTGTTGCATTTTCACTGACACCACCATTATCACCTGGGAACACAAAATTTAATGAATGACTTCGCTCAATTAATTATATGACATTAAAATAAACACAGTAAAACTCAAAAATATCTAAAACAATGTTATAAATCTAATTCACATACTTGCTGAGCATGAATTGGCCTCCTCAATGGAACTATTAAAAATGATAAATTAACAAACAACACAGAGCAACAACACAAGAGCACACATGACAAAACCAGCAGCACACATCACAAAGCAACCAATCATAAGACAAAACCAGCAACAAAATAATAAAAGCAACAGTACTGAACATAAAACATGAAGGGGGAGACACCCACATATTTACTGTCTTCTGCAGATACACCGGGTGCCAATCGCAGGTTTAATTTCACGGTGTTTGAAGTCCTCAGAGGAATAAAAAGAGGCTGAACGTCCCTGTGCAGAGCGGGGGGGGGGGGGGGGGGGGGGGGGGGGGGGTCGGACACGATGTTCTTGTGCTTGTTTTGTGCGATTTTCATGCTGGATTTGACCAGTGATAATTTGGGATTCCAGGTGACCTGATAACTTCCCATAACAAGCAGATGATTCTCTCAAGCACTGTCTGGTAAAATAGTGACATCAGTCACAGAGCTTCAGTTTTCATAAAAACACACAGCCTTTCTAGTGTTTGAGAACAGCGTGTCAACATGAACCCTAGTTATGTTAGACTTACAGACGATCACTTGTTTTTGAATGGCTTCTAAAGAGGAATGCGTTAACTCTCAGAGGCAGAGGTGATTCCAAAATCCTGCTCAGTTGTGCATAAGAGCCAGATCCTGACTCAGGTTAGGGTCTGAGGAACCGTGTTGAATGAATAGTTTTGATGAATACTTGTGGAGGTTCTGCTCTTTCTTTAGCCATTGCTATAGTGAAGTGTAACATCGGAGCTCCACGATGAACATGTTTTTTTTCCCCATTCAAAACACACCCGTTTAGCGCAGCGTGAACCTGTTCAGAGCTGACTGAATGAACTCTGAAGGGCCGCTCAAGAACCAAAGGGTTCAGGGTCTAAGTCAGAGTTTGTGGAACCTGCATTCTGGAACAGACCCATGGTTACAGTGCGTGTAAACACGCAGATTTTCTGTGCAGCCTGGTGTCAAGTCAACAGTAGAGTTAGCAATGTCAAACATAGAAGCATAGAAGGAACTGGAAATTTCAAATTGTGAGGAGCACGAACAAACTAAAAAGAAAGATCAGAAAGCTGTGCATCTAGCACATGCTGCTTTTGCTTATGTAGGCTTTCAATTTAGACCTGGTGTTTGTCAGGAGTCTACATTATCTTGATGCGTTCAGGGGAAGTGGGTACAAAACAGGCCAGTTTATGTTACTTTTCAGTCATAACAAACACATACACATATACATGTGTGACCACAGGCCTGTACCATGAAGCCAGTTCAACAAGAGAGACGGCTCCCTTTGGTTTTCCGGGCTTCACTGAGCCAAACTTTGGTGACCCTGAGCAACTGCTGCCATGAAGCTGTTAACTCTGGGTTCCAGATACAAGCATGTTCATGTGACAGAGGCGGAAACATGCATGCAGTTCTTCATACAACAGTGATAGCTGCAGGAAGGACATACAGATGAATGATGTCTTAATAATGTCCCCTAATGGAAACTAATTCCATGTAAGTCGACTAGAATGCTACAGCTGATGGACAACAACTGGTGCACAGCCAAAACTTTCCAGATGAAACTTGCACTCGAGCACTTCTGTTCCACACGTGTGAGTCGTAGACATAAATAGACCAGACAGTAATTGTTTGGGTCACAGGGTGTACAGAACCGAGAAGGTCACATATTAAACCAAATGTCCTGTACTGAACAGTTCGGGTTGAATGCACGTACTGTTACACAGTAACTGCCATGAGAAGTGAAACACTCGCAGAGTAAACACTATCACGAGCTAGGCTTTGCCACCAGCTTCTTTTAACTGCCCACTACTATCGCTGGGGAAAACAATGCTGAATTAGCTCGATTTGGACAAGCAAATGTTCTGTAGCTCAGTTTAACAGTTCAATAAACAGCGACTGAAAATCGTTTGCATCACAAAAGACTGGAAAGCATATCTGAGATGTATGCCTTTAAAGCTGGTATTTATGTGCACTACAAGAGCTTTACCCTGCATTCACTTGCTTCCCTGCTCCTGTCTTTGTTGCGATGGTATTTCAAATTTGCTCTTACATCAGCAACTTATTTTACATTTTTCTTATTTGCTTCCTTGACTCTCTGTTTACGTGCACAGCTGGAGTTGAGCCATCAAACCTCACTGGAGCCGAGACTGATTTATACTTCAGCATTAAGGGGTCACGCTGTACCCGTTGGTCACGTGCGCGGGGCTCTTAGGTTACGCTGTAAGTTTGGGTGTTTGCATGTCATGCAAAGATTTCACAATGCGTGACACAACGTAAACATGGCAGCCACACAAGAACAGTTTCATATGTTCAGCAGTGAAAAGGCAAGGCAGACCATCCCACTATCACTCATATTACAGTTTGTGTGGGAGATACAATTCAGATCACATATGATACACCCATTTAGACTTGCAATGGTGATATTGAACAATAAAATCCCACGCTGAACTATAAATCAAAACCTGCACCATATGTATCTATGGTGGGACTCCTAACACTGTGTGTGAATGCAGCTTAAACACTGGAAATATTATGGCTGCATCTTTTGTTTCGACTGTGGTCGTATTTATGTTGGGTTGTATGAGTGTGAATGTATACAAATAGGTGCACAGCAGGGGACTGTGGCTACTTCCTGATGCCACTTGACTATATAAAGACCCAAGCACACTCAAAGTAAAAGTACTTACATATTTGTAAAGGCAATTCTGTCTACAGTTGTATCGTGTAGCCACAGCTCCTTTATGAATGAATCCTGAGTCGTACTCACATGCAGTGGAGCAGTTAGCTTGTGTCGTGCTGAGCGGGGTTACGGGCTCGGCCATGACCGGTTCCCTTTTAGGTACTGTGGAGGAGGATTCGGTGAGGAGCAGCAGCAGGCAGAGGAGGTGAAGACACACTGATGGACTCAGCTGGAGCTTCAAGATATACAGGGACATGGTGGGCTGGGGGGGGATGACACAGGCACACACACTCACACACACACACTACCTTATGGCAACACACTCACATAGGCCTCCAGTGAATTTACACACACAAACACACTATTAACTTGCACGCACACACACACAGTTGGGGGTCAGTTGAAATGAGAGGATGGACACCCGGAGGAAGTGAAGGCAGCATCCACTTTCTGGATCTACACAAGACATAAACACCAACACAAGCACATGTCAACAGCAGTCATTCAATCGACGGAAGAGATGCTTTTGTGTTTTAGAGTTCTAACCTTCTACATAGCTTTTGTTTTCAGTGCCTTTCAGCTCGTTATCAATATTCACTTGCAGAGACGTGGACAGCAACCTTTTTAAAGGGGTAAGTCTGGCATTTTCTTTGATATTATCAAAAACTAAAGAACGTGCTGGTCCGTCTCTCAACCTGTGGCATTCAGCTCCAAGCCCACTAATCCCTAATGAAGACGTAAATCTTTGAAAACACATCACAAATATATAGTTTAATTAAAACAAATGTTTATTTTAACGAATGTAACCCAAACAGGAGGAAATGGTGAATTTGTTGGGGACTATTTTCAGCAGCGGACTGATCCACATTTGGTGCTCTACTGAGTTTTGGAGTATTTGGGGCAGCAGGGCGGTGTATGTGGGCTTGAGTCAAAATAAACTACAGTGTGTGTGTGTGTGTGTGTGTGTGTGTGTGTGTGTGTGTGTGTGTGTGTTCCTGGTCATGAAGGAACATGTTACCCGGTACAACAGCATGGCTCACTGAGGTGTTTTTATTAGCTTTTGACAACAATGGAGCTCTGTGGCACAGAGGAATAAGATATATCAAGGTTTGATACACACATAATGGTTTTATTGTATTTTATTGTTATTATAATGGAATTTATTGCCCTTTCAGAATTTTCTCTGTGTCTGCAGCACCTGTCAGACAAATGCAACCACAAAAGACACTGCGATTAAAAACGGACAAAGTGGTCCACAACAACATCACCAACAATCAAGAATTAAGTGCAATGCGAGTGACACACACCTCACATCAGCAGGGCTACAACTAATGACTAATGATTTTAAAGGCTTAAGATTTCCATTTATCAGTGTCAAAGAAGCCCAACTGCAGGTGAATCCACTATGATTCAAGGAGAGAACAGTGGAAAAACAAAAGTTCAATTATGACCGTCTTTGCATTATTGAGACTTTCCAGAACATATTAATAGTTTGATTATGTCTTGTCAAGGCAAGCACAGTCTTCAAAGTAAAAAGGGGGAAAAATGTATTTTTCCAAATGAAACCATGTGAGTGTTTATTTAGGTTAAAAAATAAAAAACTGGATGCTACAAGGCTTTTGCAAACCCGCCTCCATATCATCAGTGTGAAGTTACATTTTTGCAGGTCTGGAAAAAAGTTTGGTTCAGGGATGCACAAATTCATCCAAACTCATGATCCCACATGATTGCAAATTACTGCAAACAAAACTGCATTCAGCCTTTTACTATAAAATGTAAACAGCGATTTAAGTAGGGACTAGTTTGGTCCAAGGCTTTTTACAGCAGACAGAAAGCTTCAAGCCAACAGTGAGGAATGACCACCATCTAGTGTCAGAGCAGGGCAAGTCTCAGAAGGTGCAGTAGAAGCAGCAGCACCAGTCATTAATGTTCATTTTATTTTTAAAAAGTCTGAAACGTTTTTCACAAGCGGATGAATTTACATAAATGGAAAGAAATGAGTTATGGACGCGTGGAACTTCTTATAATAAAGTGTTAAAATGGAAATGAAAAGGCAGCAATCATGCCTTTAAATGACACTTCTATATGCTGCAGTCAGAACAAAATTAAATATTGAGTGAAGCTTGGAGTGAATACTGAATTCAATTTGCATTTGTACATCTGCTGATCTTTAAGAAAAGCATTTTTATTGAGGATTTCTTTGTTAAGCAATATTCAAATCATAACTACATTTCACTACGTGAAGCCCTTTTTACAAGGAGCACTCCAGAGTTTCTGAACACCAGTCAAACAGCCGTGGCTGTTGATTGTGCTGAAACCTACCACTTAAACGGCTCATATCACCACCTGCAGGGCCGTGAATTGGTGTCAGAGCTAAACACGTGACAGCAAACATTTGTCTGTAGTGAAAGGAAATCCTTCTCATTGTAGAAGAAAACAAAAAAGAAAACATCCAGTACATTGGCGTATTTCACTGATAGACACCCAAATAAAAATGGTCAACAAAATATCAGCTTCAAATGCAGTGAGCGAGTATGTTAAGAAGAACACTGTTTGAGTTTCTTATTACTGCTAGCACTGTTTGCACTGCGGCCTGTAATCTGCCTGTCGCGCAGCTTTAAAACACTTTCTGTTGTTGTAGCTTATCATTTCTGCATGGACATCAAATTGAGCGGGTCCTGGGGGCCACTGCTTTGGCATCTATCATTTCACCGCACTGATGTCTTGAGTCACTACAAGTGTGTGGCGGTGTATTTATCTGCGGAGACGCTGCCGTCTGTCTGTGTTTTCTTGTTTACCACATATTTTGCTGTGGCCCCCAGCTCACAGTTGAGGTCAAGACTTTATAAAAAAGGTAGCGACCAGGAGCAGTACGCATGAAAAAGGAAGCTACGAAAATGGCAGACACAGCACCAAAACTGTTCACAAACAGCCAGCGAGGATTCCTGCATAGTATACCTTTAATGACAATGAATCACCTGCGAATTGTCTGTATATGACATGACTTCCATTTTCCTCCCTATTCCGATGAAGGCCACAAGGCCCAAATGTTAACATTTGTCGACTTCACCACTTAAAACCAAGATTAGTCAAGTTCGCCCTGAAGAGCTGCGTGTGTTCTAGCCTTTAACCTCTGGGTCTTTAGCATTGAACTAGAATGCATTTTTATTAGGGGAAGCCCACCCATCACTTTCCTGTGCCAGCCTGCAAAAACTTCTTGCTGCCCCCTCAAGTTTTCTAGATCCACCACTGGCAGACACGGATCTAAAAGTCATCTTTTGATTATAAAATCCATTTAGAACTGAATTTACAAATAGGGATTATGCCTTTAATATGAAAGACCCAGTTATTAAATGCACTGGGGTCTCGCAGTAGGACAAGGACTGGTTTCATTGAGTTTCAGCACTACGCTTTGCATAGCGGCCTGCCCTTAATGTCAACAGCAGGTACTCAAAGGTCAGTTCAGATGCCAACGTGGAGAGAACTTTGGGTGGAAACGGAAAACACGTCGTCTGCCTCCACTGACTGTCAGCGCTGAAGTTTCGAAGAGTATGATAAAGCCTCCGAACCAAACTCCATTCAAAAATTTGGCTATTTAACGTTACCTATTTAATGCTTCACCGAACAAGACTTTGAGACATTCGTTTAAATATCAAACAACACATAATGCTATTTCGAGCAATCTTTTGTTGTTAATAAAACATTTGTTTTCACATACACTATACGCCAAAGCCAGGGACCACTATGTGAGGCTTTGACCCGCTACGAATTTAACTAGCTAAACAGCTAATGCGTTGTTTGGTCCGCAGCGTGCTAACATGACAGTGAGCAGAATACACAGCTCTCACGCTGTTCAGGCAAGGAGTTGGTATGTGAGTGTGTGCTGGGTCAATAAGCGAATGAACAACAACTCAACAGAGTAAATGGATTTGTGGAATACTGACGCTAACATTAGGCCAAGTCAAAGCTTGCCATTATGAAAGTCTCCAGCGCTAACTTTAGTTCAGGTTCGGTCATCCCAAAGCTCATATTCGACCAACGCTTACTGCTAACGACGCGAGCAAACATGTAACTAAGACAGTTAAAACGCAAACTGCTAACATTGCGCCCTGACCAGCTAAGTTCACGGTGAGTGAAAGCTGTTTGAAAAGCTACAGCTAACTTGACTTAAAATACCAGTGAAGAGGATGGATTTGAACGGAGTTAACGTTAAATGAACAAATGATATGTCCCCCTTAACAGCCAGGACAGTTAACGTCAAAATTGTTTGGCTGTACGGCTAACAAGTCTTTTTCTTATCTGGATAATGTTGGCTAATGCAACCACTAACATACTATTTACAACTGTGATTTCGGAGACTCACCATCGATGTGCTGCGTTTGATTTGTTGAACACATCCACAAACAAACATCCAGGCTGAATTCAACACTTCCTGTAAGTAAGGAGTGAGCTTCTTCTTCTTCAGTTTTATTTCTCGTAGCGTCGACTCATCATCGGCGTATTCTTGCCCTCTGCAGTTCGCGATTAAAAAGCCAGCTCTCGCTGCAGCTTGCAGCAGTCTGAATAAGAAGAATCTGAGGAGACAGACAGACTTTCCTCATTCTCCTCAGAAAAAAGATGCTGGTGTGCCTTTCTTGACCTTGTCCTGTTGATACAGATAGGGGTGAGCTCATAAGTATGTATACACATATAAGGAATGTGACTCAGGTTTTAAATTGCTCTCAAAGTTAAAAACACTCCCAAGAAGCCCTTATAAAAAATAAACATTGAACTATTATGTACATAAAGTAGGTGAAAAACTTTGTATATGCAGTATATATACACCAAGTCTTTAATTTTCATTATTCGTCTTAATCGGTTAAACACAGTGGGTCCTATTTTTTTTTTTTAATTCCTTATTCTGTCAGCTGGAGCCTTCTTGTGATTGTGTCTCATCTTTATTAAAATGAATAAAACATTTCATTCAACACACGTCAATGATACACACCCAATTTGAAAAGGTTGTAATTGAGGCTACATTAAACAAAACATCACTTTATGGAAATATGCTCAAAGAAATGATACTGAGACAGAAGTACACACTGTAGATAGTACATTTAAGAACTGTTGCTAGATATTTCTGTCATATTGATTGAGCTGCTGGCTGCTCCATTTGAATCAGCTTTTCCTAGCTGCCTCCTTCAGTCTCTGCCACAGTTTTTCTTCATGTGACACTGCAGCGTCATGCATCCGATGTGAACAGTACAGCAAAAAACTGTAAGCTCAATTGAGAATAATTATATATCTACAAAATGTAATCCCACCAGCCCAATCAGGCTGCATTGGTAGTTTTGATGCAGTAATAAATATCAGAGTCTACTATGACAATTGTGTGTGTGTGTGTGTGTGTGTGTGTGTGTGTGTGTGTGTGTGTGTGTGTGTGTGTGTGTGTGTGTGTGTGTGTGCCATAAAAGCCATTAAAAGTTATTTTTTCTTTCATTATGTTATTTGGCCCTCACACACAGCCGAGTGTGTTCACCAGCAGCTACAGCATTCTGTGTCCGTGTTCCTCAAGTACACAGCCAACAAGAGGAACACATGTCAGCAGCCATAAGAGGCAGGTTCTCAGTCTGTGATCAGTGAGCACTTCACTGATGCTCCACTAGAGGACGCCATTACCCCAGAGGTACAACTGCCTCATCCCACTACAACTACTGAAACCGGCAACTGTACTATTGCTATTTAGCTGCTAGTAATGTTATTTCTGCAGGCACTAGTGGTACCCTTGCAATTGTCTCTGTCACTACTGCTAAGTTAACAGTTATTGCTCCTAAACAAAGAGCTGAAAACGAGTTTGCCACTGCTCTCGATTAAACCTGAAGTTGTTTTATATCTGCACAGATGGTATCCTTTCAATTATTATGCCATTTTGTCCTTTTTTCCAGTCTGCCATTGTTTTCCGTTTCCTGACATTTAGAGTCAGAGTCAAACTGTGTTCCATAGATGAAGTTGCCTTACCTTACAATTACACTATTAAAACAAACACGATAGCAACAACTACGACTACCATTTCCTCCACTCGTTTATGGGTTGGGCAGCCCACCACTACTTCCTCCTATCGCTACTACGGACCATATGCAGTAGGCTATAATTGTTTGTATGTAATGTTTTGTATGTAGAAACGTTCATCTGCAGAGTAACTGGTAATGCCGTGTTTTCCATACAGCAGGCCTGTTAAATTGCGCAAAATGTGAAGACTCAAGTATGGAGTTCACCTTCACCACGCACTGTATATCTTCATTAGCGCATTCTAATATGTGATGAATTTCCAAGATTTAATCTTCATTACACGTATTTGAAATCTAGCGCCACACGCGCTGCCTCTGCTCCGATCCGCAGCTTCGTTTGCAGCGCGTGAAAGTGGCCCGTCTGCCTGCGGGGTGACATGAGGACGCGTCGCGCGCTTAACGGTCACGGTGTCAGATACCCGGCGGTGAGACGGCCAATTACAGCCCGACACTGCCTGCGGGCTGTCTTCCTCCCTCCGTCACGCACGCACGCACGCACGCACACACACGCACACACACACACACACACACACACACACACACAGTCACGTAGAAGAAACCTGACAGTCCGCTCAGCAGCGTCAGTCACAGTAGTCCCGTTAGTCTCGCTGTCTCTGTCCTCCAGCACCACTGAGCCGTCGCTATGTCTCTTCCCGCCGTCTCCCGCATGTTCAGGAGCGCGCTGAGGACTCAGCTGGTACCTGTGGCTAACCTGTCGTCCAAACCTGCCAAACACACTGTCTCAGCAGGGGTGAGTTCATGTCCACTGTTTTACCTCCACATGAGTCTGTGACGCTGCAGGCGCAGCAGACAGCCCCGCTGCAGGCTCGCAGGTGGTGCTCGTCCGCTCAGTGGTCTGCCTGATGGGTTCATAAGAACAGTTCGGCGTCCTGATGTGGCCTCATATGATATGACAGAGCACAGTCCTGCCTGCGCGGTCACTTTCACTTTACTGCGTCAAACTTTACATTTCCTCGCTTCTGTCGCACTTAAAACATTTATTATTTGTATGGACTTTTGAATATCACGTTTTTCGTGCGCCAGGCGTTTACGACAACTGATCAAATGAGTGTATTTTTAACCCTTTCGAAAGTGCGTCAGTATCTCGCCATGATTCGTCCTAATTCCAGCACGTATTCATCGCAGCCAGCTCGACATAAATAGCACACTATAGACCAAACCACGAAATGTTCACATAACCTACAAACGAACTTGTAGACCATAGTATTTTTCCACCATGTTTTGGACAGTGTTTTAGTAGGTTTACTATTGTAATATCAGTGTAATACAGTTTAATATCGCGTCGTCGCAGTGTGGACGCATGCCGCCCTGTTGAGCAGGTGCCAAAACACTGACCTTGCTGCACACGGTCAGACATAGGAGGCCCGAAGCCACTTAATTTTAGATTAGAAGAAATGATTGCATGTAGGGACTAAAGACACTTTTTTTTTTTTACCTCACTGTGACACATTATTATTAACAGGAACTGATTAATCACACCATTTACGGTAAATATTGGCTTACTTACAACATACTATGTCTAAGTAGACTAATTGCTCCACTTCTAGAAGGAATAACGTTTTTGTCCATCTTTTAACACCACATATGTGCATACAGCTACAGATCCAGTTAGACTGAAGTTATGAGAAGAAACAGGTCCACAGTTTCCACAAATTACCAGGAAAATAAGCAAAAACCTCAGTTTTGACCTGTTATAGATACACGTCCTCTGTGTGCAAGTGTAGAAACATCAGTGTGAATTTGGTGAGCAAACTATCTTCATCCTTGCATTGTTACAGGTGACACAGCGCGTGTGGTTAGCTGTGACTACATAAATGTATTTTTACATATTTTTTTAATGTATTAAATGTATTTCTCCTCCCTGAAATGTCGACCCTCCCTGAAGTCCTTTGTAACCTTGTAAAGAGAGGTGCTAATAGAAGACAAGAGTTTTGTTATTCTGCTTGATACCAGCATTTATTTGCTCATCCATTTTTCTGACATCATTTTAGCTTGTTTGGTAAACGCAGACTCTTTTTAGATCCTCCCTGATCTGCGTTATCAAATCAGGATTTTTAAAAAAGCATTTCCCCTCATTTTAGAGGAATTTCTGGGAAACTTGTATCGTGCTTGTGATAACGGCTGCATTGAAAAGTGTTAGATAAATAGGGATACTAGCTAAGCCACCAGTTACTCGACATTCAGTGAAGCTTCTGAAACTACTCTAAGAGAAATGTAGCAAGCTACAGAAACATGGCAAAAAAGTGGTTCATTACACTGAAGCTAAACCAACTTTTGCTAATTAAGTAATAAGCTGTGCTCTCTGCTCTCCCTGCTCCAACACCAGTGTGGGTCTGACTATTTGAGACGACACAAAAAGCAACGTGAAAAAACATCCACATCCAACCTACTCATTGGGTCTGCAATACATGCTACTAGCCACATTAGCTGCGGAACATGCTAACGCCAAATTCAACAGACTAGCCAGCAGATTAAACAGTAAAGCAACATAAAATGGCAAAACTTACAGGTTCTAAGTTTGAAGTTGGTGTCGATCTTTGCTCTTCGGTTTTCAGGCGATTCCTGCTTTTTATTGGTCCTCAAAGCAGCCTGAAGTAAAATGATTAGCGCAAGATACAGTCATGTCTAAAAGGAATGACAGACTGTTATTTCCCCCCACTTAGACGAGCCATTACTACAGCAGCAGAATGGGCTAATTGCAGCATAGCAACACAAACCTCTGCAAACGCGTTCAGGAAGCAAGAAATTCCACTAATCGCTTTGGACGAGGCACATCTGTCAACTGAAAACTACTCCAGGTGACTACTTCATGAAGCTGGTTGAGAGAACGCCAAGAGTGTGCGAATCATCATCAAAGCAAACGGTGTCTACTTTGTAGCATTGTTTCTACTCGATCGCGTACCACATAATTCCATATGTGTTACTCCCTAGCTTTGATGTCTTCATGCATTTCCATCCAAAGCTGAGTTTTGACGTGTATGACTCTGTGTCCTTGTATACAAGACACAAACACAACAGTGTCCCGCTCATGAGAACGTTGCTCCACAGCTCCACTGCTGTCCCAGAGCTCACAGGTTACCTTTAAACCCACAGCACAGGATGCTATGAGTCCTGCTGACACACTACATCTGTCTGTGAGAGACTGCAGCTTTGTTTTCCTGTTGCTACTTTCTTTCTCTACACCAACAAGAAAGACAGATAGAGTTTATTCTGGAGTTTATGTTCCATTAAGAACACTAATCAAATCCACAGACCTCCAAGAGCACCCAGACAGACGCCTGAAAAATCAGATTTAATCAGGACATCTGGACTCTGCTGAAACACCAGTAACGAGTCACTGGAGACGAGTTTCATTTGAAAAGCCGTATGTTGAAGTTGTTGCTTGTACTCAAAATTATTTGAAGAATTTTGGAGTCCTGAAAACGGACAGGCAGGGTTTAAAAGAGCTGAGTGTTGTTTTTGGATTGAATCCTGATAGACTACACAATCCAACTGTTTTATGTTGTGTTTCCTGCCAGAAATAACAGCAACCTTGTACATTATCTGGCCAAATATGGACACAAGACGAGTCAACAGCAACTGCTCTATGCTGAGACACAGCATGCAGCATGGCAGAGAGGAAGTGTATTTGCTGGTGTTTGTCACACTCCTCATTCGATGCTGGTAATGTCATTTCAAACAGGAAAAGAGGTTTAGCCAATCCCTTCCTTTTGTTTTGATGTTTTAGGAAGGTTGACGCTCCAGGGTTACAGTGGTCAGATGAGAGTCGTGCATACACTGTATTTACATTCTCACCCATTTCTCTACATCAGATTAATTGAAAGCTTTGGGGGGCATTAAAGAAATAAAAGTATTCTCATGTGCTGTCATATAATTTGAATCCAGCCATCTCTTTGTGTGTGTGTGTGTGTGTGTGTGTGTGTTCCTCAGGAGCAGGCAGTGGCTATGACGTCCATGTTTGTGGTCATCCTGGGACCCTCTGGCTGGATCCTGGCTCACCTGGAGGACTACAAGAAGAAGTAGTAGAAGAGGAGGGAGAACTGAGTATCATTCCAGCCCTCACGAAGATGCGGAGCAGACGACCAGTCAGCCCACTCCCCCTCCACGTCTCTCACTGCTCCGTCCTCTTCTGGCTGATGAGAAGAGATGTTGTTTGTGCATATCTGACCTGTTATAATGTACAGCTGTCAGCCTCTTTCCAATAAATACATGTTGAGTAGATAGTAAACTGGGCTGTGTGTGTGTGTGTGTGTGCTGTTTGAGGGCAGTCGGCACCTGCAGGCATCTTGATTTGTCCAACCGGCAGTCCAAAACCCAAAGACAGTGAATTTACAGAGAAGCAGCAAATCTTCACAATTACAGAATGCTAACATGAGACATTACCCAACGAGTATTTACACATATTACAATAACCCTGTACATTAATGTCTTATGTAAACATGTAGACATGCCTACAGGTGTTTCACATGATAACACGTCCACTCAAGTTTCATCATCACATCTCAAAGTCCAGCTTGTACATCTGGAGGGGGACTCTGAGTCGCTAAATAACACAACAAAAAAAAACCCTTGTTTCCAGCTTGTCCATTGGATTTTTGTTCTATATCTTGCTGTAGTCTGAATATCTTTGGGTTTTGGACTGTTGGTCAAAACATCCTGTATTATGTATTATGAAGGCAGCCATTTAATAAGGCCTCGACAAATCAAAACAATCCAATAGTTGGACGGTGTTAAAATACAGGTCACGGCGTCAATGATCTCAGCTGTCTGAGCGAACGATTCAACAAAACAAAAACAGACCTGAATTTGTTGTGATAGATTATGTTATCTGAAATTCACTCACACAGACGGTCACCTGTCTAACACCAACCAGTGTGGAGGCTCCGTCATGATGATGTCATCCATAGCAACGGGGTCAACTTTGCACCTTATCTTTGTTCCTTCATAAAAGTCTTGAAGAGCTGTTTGGAGGACTGCTGCTGGTCAGATAAGATCCTTAGTGAATGTGACCCCACATGAACAAACATCCAGCCACATTATTCTAATGTGCACGTAGCTTTCAGTGGTTCATCTGCAGGTCACGCTGCTAATCCAGGCAGGTTATACCGGCCAGTCACAACACAGGTTTAAGGTTTAATCCACTGACCTCCATATTCTCACGTGCTCTTCTCTTCACTTTCCTCTGAACTTTTCATCTCTTTTATAGTGTTTCATTGCATAACATATGACCTGTGGCACAGTATATACAGCACATCTACTTGATTAATGGCAGAAGAAGTTTAGTGTTCACTGCTTGAGTAGAAAGAGCATTACCTCCCTGTTTCATGCTGACTGCAGACTTTGTGTTACTGATCCTCTTTTGCATGTAAAGCGTCAAAGAACATTTAACCTCAGCACCCACAGTTGAGCCATGTCTTCTTGTGCTCACAGAGCGCCGCCTGCTGGTCATGTTGGAGGTGTTCAGCTGTTGAGCGTATTTTTACCCCTGACTGTAGAACTGCTCTGGTGTCAGCAGGAGACAAACATGTATATAACATGTAATGTATATACATGCTTTTATTTTTACAAACCAGATACAGTCCATATCATTGTCCCAGTACATTATTTTCCACTTCTATTTGTGCGTCTTTGTTTAATTTTATCTCATGCAAATACATGAAAATCAAATTCAAAACTGTAGACCTGTTGTTTCAGAGACCCTGCCCACCCTGCCTGACACCTCCACTGTGTGATGGTGTCTATTCACATTTGTCAAACACAGCAGGGAAGGAGGAGGGTGGGCCAGAATAACACAAAGAATAACATTTACACCAACTTTTTTTTTTTTTAAGGCACAGCTTTTACTTACATCAAATGTTTGATTGTAAATGCAAGCCTACTGTAACCTTTGTTATGTGGGACACACACGCACGCACGCACGCACGCACGCACGCACACACACACACACACACACACACACACACACACACACACACACACACACACACACACACACACACACACACACACACACACACACACACACACACACACACACCCTTATGTACAGATTAATCAACAGCCAACAATCCAACCTTTGTGCTGCTGCTAACAGAAAAGCTGCAGCTGACTTCCTCCTACTGTAGTACATGTTAAATGCACCTGACACTCCACAGAGCTGGCAGCTCCAGATACAGTAACAGTGTGAAGGAGGAAACCATTAATGTTTCTTATTATAGACTTTCTTTGTGTCGGAATATTTCATCTTCAGGCTAAAATGAGTTTATCTCAAAGGCTTTGTCCCAAAAACACAGAACCTTTATGAACACCAAACATTAAGAATGTAACATGCATCATTGTTTTACCATTTATTTGGTTTGTTGGTGTAAAAGTAGTCAAATTTACTCGACCTAATTGATGCAGACATTCATCAAGCTGGAACTTCACTTACCACAGAGGGTAAGATCAGTGGACCACCATGGACCTGTATGTGTGCTCAAACTGCTTGACATTTGCAGGTTCACATTAATCAGAATGTGACTGGATGATGAGTGCTCTAAAACGGTTAAGATTTTTTGTTTTTGTTTATATTAAACCACAGAAAAAAACAGTAAATTGCCCCTTTTGTAATCCACAAAAATCACCAGAATATTCATTATCAGCATCCATCCATTCAACATGTTTACTGGACACATCTGATGTAAAAACCGTCTTTTACTTTACTACTGACACAATATTTCATCACTGCTGAACTATATCTCAGCTTTCTTATGAGCAGCTCTCTACAAAGGGTCACATTTTTGCACCTCAGCAACATGGTGCCATATTTAGTTAGTCCACTAGTGCTGGAAGAACTCTTAAAATGCATCATCAGAGGTTTGCTGTGGGCCATTTCCATGATCACTCATTTACACCTCAACCACAGGATGTGTCTGAATGGTGTCCTTGTTGTTGCAGCTCCAGCTGGTCACCTCTAGAGGGTGATAAAGGGCATGAAGATGCACCACAACATCATAGTTAAACATTTTTATTCCATGAAAATATTAACCATTGGCACTTACTTTACTCTAATAAAATCAACTTTGAAAACCTTTTGAATCAGGTAAAAATGGAACAAAATCAGTCCAGGACCACATGTGGACCACACCATGTGGAAATGAATGGTTCTATTACAGCAGATACTCATTATCTTGACATTTGTCATTTTATTCAGACCTTTTCTTTGCCTGCTGCTTCTTACAGTGTGTTTGTCAGTCAGAGAACATTGATGCACTGGCAGACAGCTTGTTCCAGATTGCCATGCACATCTTTTCCAAACTTATTCTGTGTAATGGACTACGGGCAGTGCGGAAGGCCATTCCTGCCAACTGTTTTTAATGAACTGAACACAAACAAATTGTGGAAATTGGAAATGATCTCAAGACTAAGTTCAAGTATAAATCTACAAACACTTTCAGAAATCAAGCTCCAGAAGTGGCTTTCTGCTCTGCTCCACTGCAAATATGCTCTTCATCTATTTTTGACAAAATCTGTGTCAAGCTGCACAAAGCCGATGGAGCCGGGCAGGAAGTCAGACACAGGAATGGTCAAAAGTGTCCGGTCGTTTTTCAAAATAAAACAACCTGCACAGACTCCTGCTCGTTTAACAAATAAAAAAAGAGAGAAAAAAGGGGGAAAAAAAAAGAAAAGAAAAAACATTTTGTTACATTTAGCCATCAGAAGAAACAGAAAAGCCAAAGAAAAATGACCAAATCAACTAAATCTGAACATGATGCAGCCGTGCCCGCTGGACTCAAGCCGGAATACAAAAATCCTGCAAATAAATCCAGCCTCTGTGAAATTCTCCTCATTGACACGAACATTCAAAACATTCCTGTTCACTTGGTTTCCCGCTCATCTAAACTATCTCTGCAGGATCATCATTGCCTCTCCAAACTGGGGGCCAACCGCCATCTACTAGAGGACACCATTTCTCTGACGTTTGTCTCTGGTCTCATCTCTCCCCTGTACTGCACATGTTTATCACATTCATTGTAAATGTTTTCTGTGCTAATTGAAATCTTGATTTTTAAGAGGCGGGCCTACAAGTAGGATTAGTGACATCACAACTCGTCTGGAAGCCAATCCAATATTCAGCACAAACAGGTGTGATGTGTAAACCTGAAGCCTCCAGTTCACAAACACTAATGGACTTTATAATTACAGGTATTAGTCATTAGTCAGACACTTTAATCCAAAGCGACGTGCATATGAATTCACACACCGATGGCGCAGCATCAGGGGCAGTTTTGGTTCAGTATCTTGCCCAAGGATACTTCGGCATGTGGACTGCCGAGGCCAGTGATCGACCACCTGATTGGCAGACGACCGCTCTACCTCCTGAGCCACAGCTGCCCCTTTACAGTGAAACAGGAGACAGCCTGCATTCAGCAGTAAACTTGTGAAATGAAAAATACTTGCATATTCATATAATGTGGAAATTTAATGAGGGAGAATGAATAGGTGTCATTTTAGGGATTTTAATGCGGTGATTCTCTTTTTCTGCAAAAACCATGTCAGACACACATTAGACATTTTTTTCTGTTTATGTGGAGGGGATCTTTAATACAGAACATATTCACATGGTCGCCATTTTCCTCTGACGTCACGCTCAGGGTGGGCAGCTCAAATGCTCTTGTGAAAAGTATGTCGTACTGCTGTGTTCCAGGTTGCAAGCTGTGTAAATGTAGAGAATCTGACAAACCATTTCACTGCATGACCAGCAACTGAAAAGACAATCAGTAGTGAAAATCCAGAGGGACATTGAGCCATATTACAAAATAAAACAACATTTGATAACCCCTTAGCTGCCGTTAGATGACAGCAGCCCTGTCTTGTGCTTGAAACGCACTTTTGTGTTCGATATAATCCAGTTGAACGTGACACAGACACGAGTGTTCAAGGGAGCATAATGTCAAACATCAGGACTTCACCCAATCTCACAAATGTTCTGGTTAAGAGTCAGCGAGACAGGCTTCAATTAATGTATCCAAGATGTACAGTGACATTTCAGAATTAATTTACACCTTTTTGCATCATGTCACATTATCAAATGTAATGTTAGCTGTCCATCCATCCATCGTCTTTTTCCGACTATCCCTCTTTGGGGTTGTGGGGGGCTGGAGCCTATCCCAGCTGTCAACGGGCGAGAGGCGGGGTACACCCTGAACCGGTCGCCAGCCAATTCACGCTCACACTCACACCTAAGGACAATTTTAGAGTCACCGCTTAACCTAATGAGCATATTTTTGGTCTGTGGGAGGAATCCGGGAGAGCCCGGAGAGAACCCATGCATGCATGGGAAGAACATGCAAACTTCACACAGAAAGGCCCTGCCCTACCTGGGGATGGAACTGGTGACCTTCTTGCTGTGAGGCTGCGCCATCGTGCCGCCCTACAATAGCTCATGCATTATCAAAAGTCTGACTTTGGAATATGGCCTGATGTCCCTTCAGATTCATCTGTTCAGCTGCTGACCAATCAGGAAGCGGTGGAATGATAATAATTCGTCAGATGCACCTTGTACCCAGGAACACAGACGCTCCACATTATCCATTTCACCCTGAGCGCGCCGAGCCCTCTGCTCCTCAGAGCACCACCATCACTGGGCAGGTGGCAGAAGTCACAGATACATATAAGTTAGTATCTTGACTGACAGCAATTTGAACTGTAACTCCAACGCAGAGATGCTTTGCCAAAAGGGCCAGTGATGACTGTTCTGCCTTGCCCCACCCACAAGGTGTTAACCCCCCCAAGAAGCTCTGCTGTAACAGAACCAGAGAACACACACGCTCAAAGAGCTGAATTACACCATAAAAAAATAAACATTCTCCAAAAATGTACAGCATAAAAGCAAGGCCAAGGGGTCGACGAGACTTCATTTCAAACAAGGCTCGTTTGTTTCTGCGTCAGCCGCACATTTCAACGAGGCGCTTTGATTTTCCACTGCGCCGCCACGTCTCTGTAGGAAGCCACTGCACTGAACATTGTACGTACAGTGTGAAGCAGCACATGGAGCGTTTCACAGCTGAAAAGAAAATCAAATGTTCACTGAAAGAAACTGAAGTTCGTGGTCTGGTGTGGCAGGAAAGTTTGCCTACAATGAGACAAAAGCAAAAATGTCCTCTGCTGTTGGTCTCTGAAGTCTTCGGGCAACAGGTATCATAGCAACATCTTGAGCGCTGTCCAGGAACACTTCCTGTCCCACTGTTGGCCCCATGGGTGCTGAACTTGTGCGGTCTCGTCCTCACAATCTTAGCGTTTGTCTCATTTTTAACTGATGATTTTAAGTCCCAGAACTAACTCAAACCCAAAACGTCTACATTCTCACTTCAGCTTGATTTGTTGCATATTTACATGCACTTATTCTTTGAGACAGAACTGAAGTGTAGCCATTGAAGTTCAGGGTGCACATGAAGAATTCAAGCCATCTTTGGTTTAGAGGGTAAAAGAAATTCTTTCCGAGGATTATGAGAAAATCAGCTGTTTGTTCTCTCTGCGTGGGTCTTAAGACCCCAATCCCAATCCTCGTTCAAAGTCTGTGGGTACCATATATCTAACTAGTTAGCGTGACTAAATGGCCAATTAGCTTCCAAATAACTGCTTGCAATGATAGACACTAGTATACAAGTACAGCAGCAGCACCCTGCACTGTGACAGGGTGAGAGCATTTTAGTGTAAGTGGGGAATATAGAAAAGCAATATTTCCAATTGGAATGTCGAGTACAAAACAATCTGAACCAGAATTAAGTCTGAAAGGAAGAAAGTGCTCAGAGAGGACATTTTCAGTAAATGGAAGTTCATGGAACCAGAACATGTCGCTGACGCCAGAATAATTTCTTGATGTTTGAGTCAAGATGTCGATTTGTGGAAATGGTGAGACACAGTGTTGACAGAAGCAGCTCTTCATCGAGACGAAGACGCGAAACCTAATTAAAACCAGTCACTGTGAAAAGTGACTCCTGTCCTGTGGCCAACAACAAATTGCAGTAGTGGTTTCAGCAGCTACTGTAGTTTTAAATCATTACTGAGTAACTGCTAATACAGTAACAGCAAACAGCATCACTTGCAAGCTCCATCTCTTAAAAATAAATTAAAGGATTATATGTAGAGCTTACCATGTATGACACTAATTCTAAAAGCACCCGTCAGCTACAAAAAGCAACTAAACGCGGTCAGTGAAGACTGCGGGACAGTGATGAGCCCATAAAAACTACAAGCTGGAGCGTTTCTGTTGAAACATCGTGCGCACGTTTAGCAGAGAAAAATAACACAGCAATTTATATTTGGTCAGAAAGATTAAAAAGCTACAAAGACCTGGAAACAAAATGACTTCGGCGACACAAAATAATACACGTGTAAGACATACCACCATTCAAAGAGCGAACTTAAAAGATCAAAAGCTCTTTTTTGGCTCATTTTTGGGTTTGTTTAGTAATCGGACCATCCCGGCACGCTCTGTTCAAACCTCTGATCTATTCACTTGAAAGGAACAAACAAACCAAAAGGCTGAGCAGAGAAACTGTGAAGACATTCTCTAGGCTGCAAGTGCAGGGCTGTGATCAGGACGACACAAAAGGCTCAAAACCCTCTTCACTTGTACTCTTGTCAAAAAAAATAAACTATGTCGTCGGTGCTTCTAACTCGTTCTAACTCGTCTAACTCACAGGCAGTCAGACTTAAATTGATTGGAACAAAAAATACAAAGAAGGACAAAAGGAGCAGCAAGAGACAGAGTGTTAAAGAAAGACAGCCCTGAAGATAAACACCACTTTGGAGGTTAGAATATAGAAATTAAGGCCTCAAGGGAAAAAGCCAGAATCTTGCATATAACCATCATCTTCCTGTCTCAACAGTGCATCAGCCTGCCTGTTATTCTGTCCCTCTGCAGTCATTGCATGGAGTCAAACTGTTGTCAGACTGATAGTGAAAGACACACATGTACACAAAGACACACACACATACACACAGCCCCTGAGAAAGGTTAGTGTCATCCTGCTGCTAACCTGTAACCCCTGGCATCAGGAGAGAACGGCATCCTGCTGCCTTCACATCATACAGGAACAACTTATTTCATAATGATTATTTAAGGTAGCTCTCTCTGAACTTTGGAATAAATGGAGAATGCGCTACCAGGCTTAGCAGTATCTTTAAATAAATAGCTTGTACCGTATGTACAGCGTGGATGCCCTGTGATGTGAATGCAGCATTGTGCTGTCCTAGAAGGCTTCGTGCTCCATAACACACTCTACGGGTTTACACACTGCTCTTTCTTTGACAGCTGAATGAAATCCACTCAGGTCCTGTCCATCAGCAGGAAATGACATCACATCCCGGGCCTGGCTGCTTTACATGTGTTGCAGGATTCGCCAAGAATCTAGTCTTGTACTGTGATAAACTCAGGTCCCGTCGAGAGAAGGTGCGACTGGTGTTAGACAGGCAGCATCAGGGCCAGCCAGGTGGCCTCGTCACTGCTAAAGGGTGGCAAGTACCCTGAGGAAGGAGATGATGAGGACACAAAACGACTGTCCAACACCAAAAACAAGAGCCTCCAAAGAGATCATCCTCTTCCCCGCTGCCTTGTACACACCTGCAATGGCTGCACCTTAAGAAAACAGAAAGAAAACGATACATAAGTACATATCCGCACGCACACACACACACAGAAAGCATGAGAGAGAGAGAACACTTACTGGTAAGGACTCCCCCGCACACTGGTCCCACAATGCCCATGAGGAGGATGGCGATGGGCATGAATCGAGCCATCTTGTGCTGGCGCAGTGTGATGAGGGAGAGCAGAGCCGCGGGCAGGTGGAAGACCAGAGAGGAGACCGCTGCCCACAGAAAAACTCCATACCACATCTCTGGAGAGACAGAGACACACACACACACACACACACACACACACACACACACACACACACACACACACACACACACACACACACACACACACACACACACACACCCTGTTACACATCACTTCATGCCAGTCAAAGGACAAACAGTCCACAGTGCACCACAGCAATTCAATTAGATCAGTCAATTGACGTTAATGTGATCCCGGCTCCATGGCTCCACTCCCTTCATTTCCTTGATGGAGAACGGCCATTTGGCAAATATAAGTGTGACAAATGAGAGGAAAAAACTAACTATATTTGTATAGATACTGTACATAAAGAACACAGATGCTTTTATACAGATGATGATGGAAATGCTGTGAATCACACAGTATGGCCTTCACAGTCTGCTGTACAGACTGTGAAGCCCCTTCAGGTTAATTGTGATTCTGCACTATATAAATAAGACTGACTTGACAGAGAGACGTGTTGGACAGCCCTCTCCTCCACATCATTCAACCAGCAAATGAGGGAATATCTTTTGGAACAATTCTGTTCATCACTTCAATGGAGGTCCATGCCTAAGAGACTCAAGTCCCTATTTAAAACAGGAGAACAGACCCAAACTTTGGCCTTTGAGTCCTAAACAAGTCATAGCATGTTCTTATACACCATCAAAATAGCAGTTAGTACATTACATTAATAATAATCATGAGTGCTTTACATTATTCGCTTTTAGTACTTCGGTCGAATACACAAAAAGTAAGCACAACATAGCCAAGAACAAGGCAATGCAATGTTACTATAATAATACCACCACCAATAATAATGATAATAACAACACAACATTTGAAATCGTTAATTCAAGTCTCTGCTCGGCAATAATACTACACATGTTATAAACATATTTTCGAACAAATCCCACTATTTCGACCTAACAGATGAAGCTGGAAGATGGCTAGCTTCAAAATGTGGCGTAACATTAACGTTACCTAAACAATGCTAACGCGTTCAAACTAGCGTCCAACTAACCCCTAGAGGTACATCTTCGCTGAAATTAGCCATATTTGTACGTTTCCCACGCTCACATTAAATTCGACTTCGTGTGATTTTTAGTCAAGTATTTCAACAATGATAAAAAACAAAAAAGAAATGAAAAGAATACATCAGCAGCTAACAAGCTACCAAACATTAGCCCACCTGAGAAGTCACTGAGAGATGTGTCGTTTCCTCGGTGTGTGCCATTTTTTCTCGGCACTAAATTCAAACCGAGTATTTGTTGGACAAAGCCTATCTCGCTATACCTATCCTGCATGTCTCACACTGATACTACACACTACATGGATGAAAGATGGCTAACAGACGTCTAAAACCAATAGCCGACGAGAGGCTTGCCTAAACTCGATCTTAAGCGCTAGTTAGCATCAGGCTAGCTGGGCTAGCTGTCAACACAACTTGTTTTGACGTCACACTTAGAGCCATTGCATACCCGAAATAGGGCTGTCAGGCGGCAGTGCTTCCGGTTGTATGCTAGCACGCTCTGGCCGGACGAAGAAAACGATTAGGAGTGTTGACAAAACTGCACACCAAACTCTACACGACATGGCGAATACATATTAATGCCAGCAGTCTGGTAAGAATCTCCCCCCGAAGACGAAATTTAGGAGAACTGGATTTTGATGCCACTCGGAAATAAGCTGCCTGAAAGGCTGTACCCAGGGTAAAAGTGCCAGGGGAATGGCGCACACTGAGTGGGACAAACGCGAGCAGAAAAGGTCATTCTTTGTGCAAATCACACTGATGTGTAATTTTAACATCAAGTTTACAATTCTAAATGTTTGTCCGAAGTACTCAACCACAATTATCTTATATAGAAATCCCTGTATGGATATTTGGGTTGCATTTGCATATCACTTGCACTTCCAATCTGTTGAGATGGTCGTTAGGATTTTGTGGTAAAAACACAAATATATGAGTAATTGTAATTAATACACATTCCACCCAGAAGCAGCCACCAGTAGAATAACATGCTGGCGAATGTAAATACGTATTATATTAATAATAATACTATTACATATCATTTCACCCAAATCTGTCGAAAACTTTCCTCAAATCTTGGTAGACTTGAGGTGTTAAAATTTCATGCAAATAAAGGTCCATATTAGGGAATCGCTATACTTCTTTTAAAGTGTTTTGCAAATCATAAATCTACAAACAACATTCTTACATATTGTGATCATTTTAATCAGTAATACATGTGCTGTAGTTTTCAAAATGTGTTTTAAAGACAGCCATGTTTCCATTCATGTCAGCTGTATATGAAAAACAATTTGCTGATTCTTGAAATTTGACTCCAGTAGATAATGCATCATAGTGAATATCACGTGTGCTTTTGTTCTGGTGAAAGTTACCACTTTGTCAGGGTAATGAAAAATATTCCTCATCAAAATATCTTTATCAAGAGTATGTTCTGCCTCTCTGCAGTTTTTCAGCTCTTGTTTGAAACATGTTCGTTTATTTATATATAATTAGGTAAGAGGCCAAATGTGGAGTTTGGTCTGAACCACAAAATGCTGCCTACGGTGCGGTATATGTTCATGCGTGCATCTCTGATAAATTCTAGTTAAAATTCTGTTATAAAGCTGAAACATTATTTCTCATATTTACGTTACTACCACTAACCACAGGAAGACGTACCTGGTACTGAAGATCAATAGTGAATGTTTAGGTATAAACAGGATTCTTATTTCACAAAAATGAAAAACAATCAAGTATTAGCAGTTTGTAAATTGTACTTGTGAAGCTTTGCTTTGAATAAAAGTAACTTTGACGTAAGGATGCTCTAAGTTTTGTTTCGGCTTACGCTGCACCTTCATTTACATTTGTTCAAAGTGGAAATAAAAAAAATGACTGACCTTTTCCAGGTTTTCTGTGACTGCAGGAACTTGCAGTGGTGCAGACGTCAGTGCTTTTGACGTATGGCCTCCATCAACATCCATAACTTCTCCATAGCCCACGTTTTCTCAAATTTACACTTCCATTAAAGTTTAGGCTGGTTTTCACTGCAGGGAAGCCTCAGAACGTAGCAGCCACTGACGAGTGCAGCGTCACCTCAAATGTCAATTCACATTCCAGTGAAATCTTTATTTCTTTAAGGTCCAGTGTGTTGGATTTAGTGACATCTAGCTGTGAGGCTGCATATTGCAACAACCTGAAGACCCCCCTCACCTCACCCCTCCCTTTGCAGGTGTGTAGTAAAACCTTCACTGGGCTGCAAAACTTGTGAAAAGCACTCTCTGGATCCGAGTGTCTGGTTTGTCCATTCTGGGCTACTGTAGAAACATGGTGGACTCTATGGAAGAGGAACCACTAGCAAAAACTTACACACTAATGAAAATAAATATATGAATACTATTGTCGATTTCTGCCATATTTTGCAAATGGATCCCACTAAATCTCACACATCCGTCTGATAATACTTTGAAAGCCCATAAATGTGGGTAATTGTATGGAGACGTAATGAAATAATTTTCACTGTCTGTAAATGAGCTTTCAAAGTCCTGTAACGAGGCTATTCAAAGAAAGAATCTGCAGAGAAACCTCTAGTGGGATTGTGCACTAGGCCTAATAAAACCTCAGTCATGACAGACAAACCAAATAAACCATCTGCAAAAACCACTTAGCCTCAGAAATTAAGATGAAATTTAATTAATTAATAATCGGACAAAAAAAAAGTGGGGTTAAGTTATACTATCATCTGTAAAGACCTTCTTCCCTTCCCAGTGGTACAGAAAACTTTGAATTACAAAACCATTTTCTTTGGAACCAAATCCCAACCAGTGAATCATGTGTTGCCAAGATAAAAAAAAAAAAAAGTCACATTTGGGGAGGGAAAAGGGAGGGGATCAATGGAAAGAAGAGAGGAGGAAGGCTGCAGAAGAGTGAGATTTCTAGCAACATATATAGAAATCATTTCGACCTCAGCTGCAGGTAGATGCATTGGTAACTGGTCTATTTCAGGCTCAGTGCCAAAGTTTCATGCGGACGGATATTCAGCAGAAATGCAGCAACAGATCTGCTGGCAATCAAAATTAGCTGATGTTGATTTTTTCTCAGTAGACTAATAACTGGCCCATCGCAAAAGTTGGTCCTTTATTGATAATGTTAACCAAACAAAGTTAAGTATCTGGCAGCTCAACCGCCAGACATTTCCCTCAGGAATTGGTGAAGACCAAACCAAAGCTAAAAAGCCATTTACACAGAGGCAACTACAGTATGTCTTGACATAAACATGGCAGGTTGGCTTGAAAATTCTAATTTCCAAGTCAACCAAACGCCTCATCAAGGCGGATTTTTAAGTTCAGGTGGTGATTCAAAGAACAAAAAATGGACGCGGAGCAAGCGTGCATTCAGACTGACAACGGCACTAAAAACGCATTGCGTTGCTCAAACTGAATTTCCTGCATTTAACATCACTGCAAAACAAGAGTTCAGGGTGTGTTGTTCTGGTCACTGCTGAGAATATAAAATAGAGGGAGGAAGTCGTCAAGTTTGAGTCAGACATTTGAAGGCGTATCAAAGCAAACTGTGAGGAAGGACTTTACAGCTCTGGAAATGATCAGTTTATCTCCCAACAATTAGCAGGTTCACGAACGTGAACTTGCACTGACCTGACTGGCTGACCTGGCATGTTGTCGGATGTCACAATGCACTGAGCTACGCTCAGCTTCTTTGTCTGAGCTCTCAGTGTAGGCACCACTGACTTGCCAACAACACCTTGAAAAGAAAGGTATTGTCTTGTCTCAGTGCTGTTGTCAGTCTGAACAGAGTATAAGAACAAACACCTGTGGTTGGAACTTGGTCAGCGGCTGATATCACGACTGTCTCGATTTACAGTTTTAACCAGTCCTCTTCAGAAATAAACTCCAATCATGACATGACTGAATCACAGCTGGCTCCATGAGGCTGGGCACTGAACTCATTTGCAAATGGATATTTTCTAATTTCATGCTCCTGCGTGTTCATCTCGAACAGCTTTCATTGTTCCGCTCAGTTCTCGACAATGCAGTAGCTACTTAAAATCACAGTTTTGCACACTGTCTAGATGCATGTCCAACCTGCAATGAAATTTTCCAAATGTGAACATGATCTTAACGGGGGACCCCCCCAGTTGAGAACCGCTGGTCTAAAAGCAGTTTTGGGCCAAAGAAGACAACTGTGGTTCTGAAGAAGTTTAGTTGGGACTGAAAACACCAACTCAGAATGCATTTACAGCTCCCAGTTTAGGCTGTGGTGACGACATACTGTATCTCTCCAGTTTAGCCTTCTAGCTGCGAGGTAGAAACCCAGTTAGCATGAATGCAGCTTGCTAGAAGGGGAGAGGGTGTGTTGGTATGGCTCTTTAGTAACAAAACACAACCATCATCTTACTTCCATAATAAATTAAAAAAAAAAAAAAAAAAAAAAAAAACTATACCAAAAAAGCTCGTCAAATCTTACTCAATGCAGAAGAATACAAGAGAAAACATTTACAAATAATACCTGCAGCAAAATAAACCTTTAAGTGTGGCTTTTAAAATGTGTTTCAATTGGTAGGAGCGGCTTTGCTGAGACACGGACCAATGGTGGGTGAGAATTTTAAACATAGCAACTGTTGTATTACGTGTCAGACTGCTGGATAACAGATCCAGCAATAACAACAGCTTAGTGGTTGGTTGGGTCACCAATCAGCTATTCATGTGGTAATTCATCTTATGTTTCTGTATACATTTTTCATTTTATAAAATATTTTATTCATACAATCATTTCTTTAACTATAGCAACATTACTATTTAATTTTGAGTGGCAAGATATCAGTCGCACATCACCTCATAAGAACAATAGTATATAAACAAATGCTGAAAAAAATTATTCTGTATCCATTTGAGTATGTCTCTCGTTTTGCTTTTCAGTTCATCTTGTGTCTGTACACCTGTCTGTCTGTCTGTCTGTCAGTGATGAGCCGATGGGAGTACTGCTGGTCCTGGTGGGGGCGTGTGATTGGTACAGCTCTGAGCAGTGGCCTCCGCTGACTGGCCAGGAGGAGGGCCCTGCATGGCAGAACAGGCTGGCCATTGGCTGGCATTAGGAGACCCTCATGCCGGCCCATTTACAGCTGGCTCTGAGGACACGGCACTCTGGTCCAGTCTGGAAACGAATGCAAAGAGAGAGATGAAGGCCAGTTTGCAGACAGAATTCAAACGTGTCTATCTCAGAGAAATAAAATAATTAATGCTGGACTGACAGCTCAGTGTGCAGCTGCTTACATTACTCCATACATGACATTTGAGGGGTTTCTTGGTTAAGTGGTGCGCGAGGGCAGTCAGACTTACTTGGCCTCCTCTATGGCTGACATTTCCTCTAGAGGACCATTGGGAAGCTCAGCAGCTGAGCGACACTTCTCACTGCTTGCAGAACATACAGGAAAGGAGAGAAACAAAGATTGGCTAAATAGCGAGCCCGGACTTCTATTAACATGATTCTTGTTGAATCATGTTCTAATGGAAACTAGTAATGGTGCAAAGACAGTCCAAGATATTAATGAACAAAACATTACCAAATATGAAAAATGTTTAAGAAGAAAGACAACATGATGTGATGAGACATTCTGAATATGGAAGTCCATGTCTGAATGTCACTTATAGATCAGAAACCTGATGTTTGTTTCATCCTTTGACTCAATACCTAGACCAGTTACCCTGCTGGTTTAGTACACAGGGCAGACTAAGATGTAACAGCACATTGGCTGAGATTTTTATGTTGTTCTATTGTCAACTATGCATTGGCGCTGCATCTGGTTTAGATTTTGTGGACAAAGCCTCTGTGCTTATGTATGGAGTTGGAACACGCCACTGGAATAATTCGAGACTTCTATGGCATTTGATTATAAGCCATCCATAAACTGATGAATACAAAGGCTATCATAAATCCATTAAATTAGCATATGAATGATCCAATATAGTGATCACACAGGGCTTCTTCTGTCGCTCTGTGGGCTGGATTTGATTTAGATTTTTTGGTTACATGGTGCTTGCAAGGAGAAACGTTAAGACATTGGAGCTTTGTAATGCCATATTTAGAGGAAATCTCTCATTTCTAATCACATTTTTAATTCATCAATTGATTACAAATAAAAAGTCTCTAGTCATTCCAGTAGAACATTCTAACCTCCACACTTACACTGTTATGACAGGTGAGGGCACTGCTGTGCGTTTGATAGCTTGTTGCTCTGAACGAGTTTGCATAAAGCAGACATTTTGGTCTAAATCAGGTTCGGGGTTGATGTCTGCCCATCTTTGGCTTCCCTTTGTTGGGAAGCTTTTATTACACTTTAATAGACTCAACTCGAGTAATATTATCTTTGCTTCACCTGTCTCTCCTTTGCTCTGTATATGTAATACAGGGCAAGCTAGGTAGGCTAGCCAGTTAGCACCAACAGTGCACCATCTTGAAATGCAGAGAGAGAATTGAGCTTTTGTGTTACATGAACCTTAAAGCGATAATAAAATTTACACTGTCAGTGACATAATAGCAGTTAGCAGAGGACGAGCGGAAAGAGGAAATAAAATGTCAAAATAAAGGTCTCTGAACGTGAAGAATTCACAACACAACATAAATATCATATTTTGTTTCCTTCTGGGTTAGGGTGATGTAACTGAACATTTCCATATGAGTAGTGTTGAATACTGCAGAGCCTGTGCAGAGATGTGTTTTGTTTTTGTTTTTTGTTCCAGCTTAGCGGTGTGTGTATGTTGTTCCTGACCCTGTCTTGGGACAGCAGGCTGCGGCTGTTCTCTCCGAATCCACACACTCCACTACTGAGTATTTCTCTGAAGAAGCACTCTTCTCTTCATCACTGGAACACACAGGTACACACACACACACACACACACACACACAAACACACAGATATACATTAATACCATATGAGGTGATTTATACCAACCACTTTCCCCACAGAAACACACAGAGTACAGTGAGGTATGAACAGTGATGCATGATGAACTGACAGACAGAGCACACAGTAAAACAAAGGATGGAGGTGTTGAAATGGGTAACTGTGAACAGTATGTAGGAAAAGCATCAAAATGTACAGCAAATGGAGAAAGTCAACTGTTTTGGTTGTTTAGCTATGATGCGATAGCCAGCAAATTGTAGGCAGGCCTACAAACTGATTTGGACACTGATTAGACCAAAATTGAATGTGCCAGCCGTCAGTCTTGCTTTGTCTCAGAGAACCACCAATAATCTTGATGAGGCCTCAATCAAAGCAAAACACCCACAAACATCCAAATATAATCCAACATTTGAGGGGCTACCTAACAATTATTCCACACTTGCCAATTTCAGAAAAAAGCTGTCATGCTATAAGAAAATGAAACCTGTTAGTTAGTCTAGTTGTATTTGTGGAACATTTTCATTGGACCATTCATGCCGGTATCTTCACGCTTCGTTAAAAGTAGTAGTATATTTTTAATGGTACTTTAGATACAAAAATGGACACAAGAACTCTTGATGAAACTAAAAGGACATTGCTATTATGAAAAATCAATGTCAATGCAAAAAAGAAAAGCTTTGTCCTTCCTGCATAATTTGGCTGCTACTCCTTTGACAGTAAGACTTTGAATGCTTTATGTTTCTGTTTTCTCTAGTTTGAACACGGCGGTCCTGAAGAAACAATGAAAAACTTCATCGGTCAAGTTCAGCTTTTCACAGATATTAGTATTGGCAAAATGTTGGCCAATAACTAACGAGAAATTGTACTGCATAAAAGCCAGAAATATGTTTGAGGACATAAACAGAAAGGGTCTCCATCACAGTTTGTGCACCAGAAAGAACTGACAAGCTTATTTTAACAAAGAGGTCATTTTTGCCAAAATGAAATGAATCTTTAATAAGATACTGATGATACATTTCAGATAAAAAAAGATTTGTGCAGCATGCGTCTGCTGCTCCTATCAGAAACTCGTCTCATTGAATTACAGAAGTTGTGTGCATTGTTCTATGTGCTTAGAGCCTTAGACAAGAGGCCATGCATTAGCTGTCCTGCTGCACAGAACTGTCATGAATAAAGTATTGTCATAAACGACAGAGGAAAGAAGGTAAACGTTTGTCATTCATGTTAACTACTATGCAAACATGGGATTGTAATATGATGCACCATCATCATTTAAATTAATTTTTGTGGTTGCAGGTGTGCTCAGTAACAACCTGATGACCAGATGACGCGCCTACTGTCAGGTTCACTTATGTCTAAATGCATCATTTAAATCAACTGTGCTTACAATACAGGCACAATAACATGTCCAGTATTGTGACTGCTTGAATTTTAGAGTTCATTAAGCAGTTACATCTTTCATTGTGCATTTTCATCTTCATGACTCACAATCTTAAGATGGAGACTGTGGCTGAGGATCACAGCCAATAGAAGTCAGACCATAAAACTGAAATAAACATGAATAAAAATACAAAAAGCCGTTTGTGACCAATAAAAATCCAATTGAGGTGGAGAGGTCCAGGCCAAATCCCAAAACTGGCCAACAATTTCACATGTGTCATTTCAAGTAATAATTTGTTCTTGAATGGGTTTGGCCTATTCAGATAAAGGCCATCACAAAGCTGAATTAACTAAAGAACGGCACTTGGACAACACCTTTGGTAGAAACACATGCAGAATGGAGGTAATGAAATAAACAAACAAGGAGCTGAAACCAAAGAAGAAGATCAAAATTGGGAAAGAAAAGTTGGTGGTTGACGTGACAACAAGACTACATCACGGCTGCAGGCTGATCTCTGATTGGCTGTACATACCGATAAGATTTCAACACTCTGAAGAAGACCACACCCACAACGCACAGCAAGAGAGAGAGGAGGGGAAGCTCAGGTTGTAAGTGTCGCTCAGTTCATCAGACAGTTGTTATTTACTCAGACAGACAATATAATGCAGCATCAACAAGGGGACAAAGGACAGAGGACAACCAACTTTAAAAACCTGTGGATTTAGGATAGACAAGTATGAAACAATCACTCCCTGTGGGACTGAAAGGAGGCTGTAAAAGCTTTGTAGATCAGTAATTTGTGCAGAATGGGGGCTATCGTCAGCTTGGATTAATGTCATCTACGATGGATTCCAATAACGAAAGACTGTCATGGTGGAAAAGGCGTTGGGATGTTCAGAGAAACATTTCATAACACTCAAAAATGACCCTTTTACTATCCATCTCATCGTGTTCAAGTGTGTGCAAATTGAGACAGAAGAAGTGTATTTGGCCATATGCATACATTTAGACTTTTCATTTCAGCGTGTTTCCCCACTCATAGTATGGTGGAATATCGTTTTTAAGCCTTAATACACAATTTGTACATAGCAAGTTCTCTCCACATCGCCTTGGATCAGGATTTTTTTTTTTGCCACTCTGTTACTTGAGCTATAAGCACCAAAATGTAAGACAACAGAACGAGTCTAAAGACCCTACTACTTTTGTGATACCACAGAAGTTTAGACATGGATAAAACAGCCAAAGTTGAACACAATTTAACCAATGAGGTTAAATACTGTCCAAAAAAAAGGTGCGTATATTGTAAAAGCCATCTGAAACAGCTGATCACATCCTTCCATAACCAAACTGTGTCTCACTCTGCGCCTTGCATTGTGAACATTGCACACTACCATGCAATTCAAATGTGCACATTAATAAAATAATTCAGTATATTATAGTGATCAAGTCTGTCCTGGTCAAATTGATCACTGTAAGCGGATGATTATTATAACTAAATGTTTTTTCTTTTTCTCTACTCTACAGTCGGCTGTTCTTCTCCCCCACTCCAGTAGGTGGTGGTTAAACTTCATGAAACAATTTGGCTGGACTCGATATGAAATGCTCCCTGAACGGTGGAGCCCCTTTTCCTCACAGCTGCCAGAAACCACCAAACTGAGCCATTGTGCAAGTTAAACAAAATGCTCCTTGTGCACTCTGAAGATAGCTACGATAAAGCTCCAACATGCAACAGCTCCAACATCTAGGAATAGGAATGATTCTGATGACTGGAACTGATCACTTTAAGTGGTTTCCAATGTAATAATACGTTTAACAAACTAGTATTTCTCGTGTGAACTAGCAAGGGTAGCAATGTTTAATTAAATAGTTGGCTAATGGCACACATCCCAAGCTATTATCCTGACCTGGAAACTAGTTTTGACTGTGTGTGTGTGTGTGTGTGTGTGTGTGTGTGTGTCTGTGTGTGTGTGTGGTATGTGTGAGGCTCAGTCACATGAAGCAGGATAAATTGATATTTTGGTGAAATTGTGTATTCAGCTAAGTACTTGGGACAATGCCCAGCAATATTACGATAATCCAAGTGAAGCATTTTAATTTAAACCTCTGTAACTAGCAGATGCCTTTGAAGGGCCTGGGGCTCATCACAGACCTCGGTGATAAATTTAACACTGCCTCTACAGGAACAATGATGAGGGCATTCAGAACAAAGCAGATGTGACAACACCAATGAAACACCTCCTGACAAGTTGCCACTCTGGCAAGGACACCATGATGTAAGTGAGCGTTCCAGTGCTCCCATCTTGGGTTTTTTGAAAGCCGAAACCACAACTTAAGCATTGTAACTGCTACTCATGACATTCAGTCGTTCAGCATAAAGAGCTGTGTAGTGTTTTCTGTGTGTGTGTGTGTTTGGCGAACCTCTTGAAGACGGCGGTCTCGGTCTTGGCGTCAACAGTGAGGCTGACGGTTTCTTTCATGGAGCCATTGATGACTGTCTCTGTGATGCTGCGCTGTTCACAACAGGCTGTTTCCTCCTCCGCTTTAGATCTCCCACAATCCTTAGGTGAGGTGGAGGAGGGAGAGGCCACACCGGTGCCCAACCAGCCATCACAGTCTAGGGGGTTTTAAGAAAGGCGACAATAGTGTCAGTTCTGACCAAAGTCAAGATCATTCAAGCTGCTACACCACAACAGCTCACAGCTACCGTGACAGGAGGTATATTCACTCCCGCTGAATGTAATTTTGGGTTGTTAAGATTTTGCTACTGAAAAACAAAGTGAAATGGTTTAGCTTGTCAAACTGGGAGCACAGGGCAGAGTTAGGACCACAGATATATACATTTTACAGAGAGCCCTGGTGTGTGCATGTGTGTGTGTGTGTGTGTGTGTGTGTGTGTGTGTGTGTGTTTATGTGTGTGTCTCATGAACACACATCTCACCTTCAGGCTGCATGGGTGCATTGACCCCCAGAGGGTCCATTGTCTCTATGCTGGTTTCCATAGCAACAGGAGAGTTGCACCGCAGAGGGTCTTTGGGGCTGAAAGAGAGCAATGTGTTTGATGAAGTCCTCTTTCAGATTCAAAGACAATGACAAAAGCCAAACGCAAGCAATGCTCTCCTGCAACTGCAGCGCTGCGGGCAGAGAAACTGAACCACAGTTTGACACGACGTCCTACCTGACAGGGGTGAAATTTGAGAAATCAGCCCAGCCTGTTTCAGAGTTGGAGGAGGTGGCGGGAGAGGCGCTCCATCCTGCCTCAGGGAGGACTTCTGTGGAAGCGGGGGAGGAGGACAAAGGACAGGGGGCAGCAGGGTTGGTGGGGCTGGAGGCTGGAGCAGTCGATGTACCTGTGTCCATGGGGATGTCATCGAAGTTGGCTGTCCACACGGGCCCTAAATAAATAATAAAAACAGTCAGAAAAAGTAAGGTACTGAAAAAAAAAATCAAAATAATAACCTTGAACTAATCTGCCCACGCATACTTACCCCACAGACAGAAACCATACGCTCATTCCATAACTCTCACCATCAGCACTGCATGCAAAAATCTAACCTTGTTTTAACCACTGTATGCACGGCACACACACCTGCACAATTATATTGGAAATTGCAGGCTGCTGGGCTGACAGTGGCCCTGTTGGAAAATTTGTACATGTTTCCCAACACAACAGTGCCGGAAAAGAACAGAACAGCGCAGCCTTGTAGTTATGGTGAATGCAGACAGACGAGAGCCTGAAAATCTTTCATTATCACTGAGTCTGCTCTTTGGGAACATTATAGTTCTCCCTACAATGACAATGGACAAAGATCAGATGAAGGCCAGATGCCAGCATTGCTCAAGTGCAATCAGGTATGTAGCTGGCTGTATGTTGAACTTGCTCAATCATTTGAGGCGGCATCACCTGAATGAAGAGGCCAAGGAAGCACAATACCGGTCAAAACAGACAACATAAGAAACACTACGAATGCAATGAGTGAAGCTGAACTGGCCCCCTAAAACTGAATACTTTGAACATACAATTACTTTAGCAGCACAAAAAGTAAGAGGAATCAACCAGATGTCAGACTCACTTTGAAATGCTGGGCCTTATTCTAACTCAAATCCTGAAACGAGTTCAGACAAAGCTTCAAACCAGCAAAAATGTTCCTTGGGTATGTTTGTCATTGTTCTATCCTTGGGTTGATAGGTTGTATCCTGAGGCACACCAACCTGTGTCGACTTCCATTCTGTCATCGGTGCTGGGGTTGGGAGCTTCAAATGGATCCCTCTTCACATCCTCCTCCTCCGAGTCTGTGCTCTCCTCACTGTCTGTGCTGCCTGAGCTCCTGCCACCAACACACACAGATTAAGAGTTAATTAGGAGTTATTTCCACATACAACAGTTGGCCAACAAAAACAAACCTAAGTTACGCCTTGTGCATCTAACAGACAAGCTTAGTGAGTCTCTGTGAGTATCAGTAGCACAGATGAACTATGAATTACAGACTTAGACTCGAGCAAAGAACTAAAGATCTTCACATATTGTGCTCATGTTTACTAACTTGACTTTTGGCTTTATACCAAAATAACCTGGCAGATGCTTACGTTTTGCAATGAAGTGTGTTTTATTTGCACAGGCAAGTTCTATGTACTTTGTTAAGTTGAGGGACAATTACTTGAAAATGTGAAAAGCAAATTAATGTTCATTCAGTGTGCCACGACACAGAGAAGTGTGTGTGTGTGTGTGTGTGTGTGTGTGTGTGTGTGTGTGTGTGTGTGTGTGTGTGTGTGTGTGTTTTTAACTGACCTGGGGCGTCTTTGTGCCTCTGGTGCAAAGGTGACATCTTTTTCATCCCAGATATCCTCCTCATCTGAACCAGCATCTTCAAACTGCTGGATTTTCTCCTTACAGCGTGCCTCAAACAAAGCTATATTTGCCTGGGGAGAACACACACACACACATACACACGGGCCACATACTTACAAAAACACTGTTTATATTGACAGTACATACACATACAAACTAGAGCTGGATCCTGCAGAACAAAAGCCACTCAGCCGTGAAGCAGACACTAACATGTATACCTCCAGTATCCTCGCACAACAGCTGTTACTGTATATAAATGTATATGTGTGTATGTGTGTGTAAATCTCTATCTAAATATCTTTATTGGTAGATATTGATATGGACATAGATATATAAAATCACTTTTGGAGGTTTGACCTTTGTGCTTTGCTCCAACTTGTAGTTTTTATCTAGATGAATCGTCTTCTTAGTGTTTTATTAATTCCTTAATATCTTAGTTTCTATAAGACTGTCTGAATAAATAAAGATTAAATAAATAAATATTCTATGCATCTGCCATACATTTGCAGTCTAGGAAGTATTGTGGCATCTGCTTCTACATGAATGTTAACAGTGATATCAGGAAATATAACACATGCCATATTAATAAATTACACAAAATACACATTTAATTCATGAAAACTGATCTTTCCTGTCTCATTCACTTTCTACTTATGAATTAAAGATTGATCAATGATCAAAGTACTTACACTTTCATTTGTATTCAGTGAAAAATTGATGTCTGATATTCTATCAAAGGGAATACTGCAATGTTAAAGAGAACAGAGTTTAGTTTAGTTAGGGTCATTAGGCATCCACATATATTGCAACACACAGGCAGACAGCTCGAGCACACAGCTGGAACACTTCATGTTCAACACTGCAGGGAAAACTAAAACTTCCTCTCACCCCATGCCAGCTCTACGGTAACATAAAGATAGTGCTGAAGAAACATGGTTTTTGACACTTTTGCTCTTAACTTGCATGTTTTCTGTTGTAAACTGATCAAAGAAAACAGAGAATCATATGCAGGCCCCGCTGGAAGTAACAGCATTTTTACAAGAAAACCAAAATAGCCACGTTCAACGTATAATATAATCAGAATATATTCTGATGTGCCCAACACTTAAAACAGTATCAATAGTTTGAGGAAAAGCCAATATTTAGGGAAACTGTTTGTCATCTTACCAAAAGTCTGGTAACATTAATATAAGCTTAAGACTTGGCCTAGCTTAGAACAAAGACTGGAAGCACAGGGGAACTGCTAGCCTAGCTCTGTTAAGGGTGAGAAACAATAATAATAATAATAATAATAATAATAATAATAATAATAATAAAAACACCTTCCACCAACTCCTGATATACAGTTGCATGAAAAGTTTGGCCACTCCTAGTCACCATCTATGTTACTGTGAATAGCTAAGTGAGGAGAAGATGAACTGATCTCCAAATGCGATGAAGTTAAAGATGAAAAATCCTCTTCAACATTTTAAGGATTTGTCTATTTATGAAAGATGCACCGAGCAATAGTTCTCTGATGCCCCATAAGCAGCTGCCTAGCACTCTGAAAATCAAAATAATTGATGTGCCCAAATGTGCCCACAAAGCAGGAGAAGGCAATGGCAGTCAACAGAAACAGTGGAGGTCAAGCTGAGGTCTGGAAGACCATGACCCATTGAAGAGAAGTGCTCCCAGGATTGCTAGAAAGGCAAATCACCCCTGTTTAATTGCAAAAGACCTTCAGGAAGATTTTGCAGACTCTGGAAAGGTGGTGCACTGCTCTGCTGTGCATTCAACACCTGCACAACTATGAGCTTTGTGGAAGAGTAATCAGAGGAAAACCTTTCCTGTGCTCTCATCACAATATTCAGAATCAGAAGTTTACAAAGAACCAGCTGAAAAGAGCACCTCTCCAACTGTCAAGCATGACTGGATCCATCATGCTTTGGGCTGGCGTTGCTGCCAGTGGCATGGAGAGCCGTCTGGAAGCTGTGAATGACTTAGAATATGGCTTCTACAACATAATGATTGTACACACCTGAAAATCCATAATGGACTACCTCCTGTTCCTTTTTTGTCATTTGTAACGGTAGAAAGATGAAAATTTAAAAAGGAAATCTTCCTGAAAATATTAAAGAAATGTGTCATCTTTAACTTAATGTGATCTGGAAATCTCCTTTGACTCGCTTAGCTATTCACAGTAGCAGAAAAGATGATTACTTTAATTATTCATCTGCAGATGATTTCTCAATTACTCATTGATCTACAAAATATAAGACAATAGTGAAAATGCTTGCCACAGTTTTCCGAGTACAATGTTCAGTCTATTATACAGTAAGACAAAGAAAATCAGCAAAATCTCCCTTTTGAGAACCAAGGACCATGAAATATTGAAAACTAACTTCTACAGTTAATAAATAAGCAAACAGTCGCTAATGCATATTCTTCAATACTCTCTGCCTTAAGTTGAGAGAAATACTTGTGTTACGTGTGAAAAGCCTGAGTTGGGCCTCATTTCATCAGTGGAATCATTTCACCAGACAGTGGTGCAACCTCTTCCACTGTCGTCCAGTGTGACTGACTGCTTGGTTGGTTGACAGAGCTCTTGGCAGCCATGTATGAGACACACTTTTTGTTTCGTTTTTTTGGCTGTTTGGAAATGTGCTGTAAAACTTCAGACTTGACATTGTGGGTTAAGGAGCAGTTACTTGTTTGCACCATTTCTTGAACAAGGCAGGATATATACACGCATTTGTGTGTAGATATATGATAGATATATATATTTATCCTTTTATCATTTGACTGAACTGCACTTGCAGTTTCTCCCTGCTTCCAGTTTTTGCTCTTCTTGTCTGACTAGTAAAAAAAAAAAGGTCAGATTGTAGCTTTTAATAAGCACTATCAAAAAATCAGGTTATTCTAGAAAGCTACAACACCCTCAATCTTTCCAGGAGGAAAGAAGTGAAAAGGTTGCAATACATAATCAAGACAAAAACACACTAAGAGTAAAGTTTAACTCCAGTCCACACATGAGCCGACAATCCCCATTCAAAACAACTCACACCAGCCTACAAACCCCAAACTCTGCAATTTCTCCATCTCATTACTCTATTACTAACCCCTACTCAAAGTTTGGGAATTGAACAACTAACATGGCACATATTGACTACATTAAGGGAATCCCAAATCACTGTACCTTCCAAATTGTGCATTCATGATAACTGGTAGGTATCTGACCTGAATAGGATGCATTTTTTAAAGCACTGTAGCAGTGCAGACAATGTGTGTTGCACATTTGGTTAGGTTTTGTTGACCTTGTTGACCATAAAGTGTATGTCAGATACATTCCATGAATCGTGACTGCACAGATGGGAAGACCACCAGCAAGACCTTAGTCTTAACTAGAATGGAAGCATAATCAGGGCCACCAATACAACAGCTCTGTAAATTACTTAGTTCAACGTCACACACAGTTGCATCTTTGTCAAAGAAGTTTGGTCAAATTTTGTTATTGAATTTGTCATCCTTACAGTTTCATCTTTCAACACTGGCATAAAAAAGCATCATGTAGAACTGTTTGTATTGGTGTATTGCTCATTTCCCTCAGCCCATTTCTCATTTTGCATAGTCTGATGATGCTAAGCCCATTATCTATGTTAAATGAAAAAAGCTTGTTGAAAAAGGCCTCTTCACCCCACAAACTGCTTAAAGTGAGGAAGACATTTTAAATCACTGATCAACTACCAGCTATCTCCCACAGCCCACAACCTTTGCAGAAGATCACACCCCCAAAACCAGCTCGCCCTAAGGACCGTACAAAGGGACAGCACACCACAACAACACAAAGCTGGATATGGTTTCTTCTTTTTAAACCACATTTTCTATATATTATGGCAGCCACATCAAAAATGATATGAGGTATATCTGGGAAGTAACGGCATTAGTTTTAATGCCTGAGCAAGATGGTTATAATTACTGCAATTGATCTTTTTCTGTCACAAACTAAAGGTTTCTGATCCAATAGAAGAACTTCAGACTCATCAAAATGAAGCTGCATGTCATTTAGTGGCATTCTCAACAATTGTATTTTGAAATGTCACGGTAATGGGGCACAGAATAAAGTGCTTAAAGCCTTTTCTTATGATATGTAAATAAATATGCCATTAGTGACTGAACAAATAAACAACCCCCCACCAGCTTTGTAATGTCCTCAGTGCCCTATCCCTTTTTGTCTTACACAGTAATATTTAGACAGCAAGTCCAATCATGCAGGATGAGTACTCACTCCACAACATCGTCCTGATCAGCAAACTCTTCGTCATTGAAGCCGAACTGCTCAATAAAATTGGACGTCATTTGTTGCATCTGATAATCAGAAAAGGCCTGGCAAAACCCAGGACCAACGATAATGATATAGTCTTGGCTCTACACAAAGCTGGTCATTACTTGCAGTACAGGAAATAGAAAATGCATATACTGAGTTGTAAAAACAAAGACTGTGTAAACATGTAGGCTAGACAGGTTAATAGCTAAAACAGCAAAAACATGCATTTTACAGTCAGATGCCAAAATGCTTTAACAGTAGTTAAAATAAACCTGTCAGTTCATTTCTATTTAAAGTAACTATAAAGGTTCCTAAGTGACATTAATAGTTCAGTAAAACAATAAAAAACATGGTAGAGATGTTGCTATATTACTGTGCATGACCCATAGTCACAGAATGTTTTCGGATTAAAGGCCTGATGACAGAGACATGTTGATTTGATCTCAATGAGATGAAACAAGTTCAAACTCCAACTCCAAAAAAGGATGCTGTGAATGAAGTCGATGAGGTAAAACATTAAATATATTGTCTTTGTATCATTTCCAATTGAGGATATTTCAAAAAGGACTTGCAATTGACTTCATTGATCACAAATGATGTTTTACGCAGCGTCCCAACTTTTTCGGAGCTGGGCTTGTATAATATTGAGTGAGGTATTTTGGGGGGCTATAGAAGAAAGCTGATGATTTATTCCCTTTCCATGCAAGCTGTTTTAAAAGTAATTTTAGCCAAGAAGGACTGATTCTTATTTTTGCCTCCAATAGATATCCATGTATATCCAAAGAAAGGTTCATATGGCAAAGCAACAGAGCTCCTGAGTGACTTATGGACATTGGCACATTAGCTAGGTCTGTGTGGCTATGGGCCTGCTTTGTGTGCAGGTAACACATTTGTGTGTGTGTGTGTGCATGTGCACTTATGTGTTTGTTTAACTCTTACTTGTTGTAGAGAGGAGTCCTGGTGAAAGCCGCTGTCTTTAAAGTCCACCTCATCATCACTGGAGGAATGGATGTGGTGTGTATTCACCTAGAAGAAAAAATAATGTAAAAAAAAAAAGGTTGGCCTTTGAGGACAAAATGCATTTCACAACACACTAATGAACAGGGATGGTGGTGCCAACATGTTATAATATAATTAACTGTTCTTGACATTGGCTTGTTCTGTGCTGCAGTGCATCCTAGTCTAAATCTCTCTGAAAATGTACGGTGCAGTCCATGAGTAATTAAGATCGGACACATGTGTTGAGTTGGATCTGTACTCTGTAAACTGGATCTAGGAATAAAAGAGCCACTGTTTAATCTCAAATCCAATGTGCTGGACTGCACAGCCAACATAACAAAATGTGTCCCTGTCTTTACAACTGAATGGAACCTAACATGTACAGTGAAATACATAATAAAGTGTTAATGTCCATGTGGTTACTCACCAGGTCGACAGTGTTTCTCTTGTTTGTGTCAGCCAGCTGCCCAGAAAGAAAAGCTTCCCATTTCTCTCTGTCCTCTGCCGGGAGCTCTGTGTCACACGTACACATTCATAAACACAGACACACAAACACAGTTCTTCTCGAACGCCACTAGTTGTTTTGAGACATGAAAATAGGGCTAAGTGATGCCACAGGAAGATTCCTGCCCAGTAACCAGTACTACCATGACAACTTCACACAATATAGTCAATAGTCTACTGAGAGAAGCACATAAAGGTAATCTACAGATGATGAGGTCCTCAGACCGAAGCGAGTCCTTACCAGAGATGAGCTGTTGTATCTGTGGTCCATTAGGGCCTTTGTCACAGTTATGAACTATAGAGTTGGCTATTCTGGTGAGGTGACCCATGTAGCCTCGTCGCCGACCACCTTCCGCCCTAAAACACAAAAAACACATCAATAAGATTATGAGGACATTACTTTCTGAGTCGACCACTAAAGACAAGCATCGCTCTCTAATCTAATCTGAACCATGACCAGAAGGGATCATAGCAGAGCAGCAAAACACTTTTGGGTCTGTTGTATTCTTTTCAATTCTACTACTGAAAATGCCAACACAATAAAACATTATTACACCCTGACAAAGTTACCCATGGTCTCATGTGCTGCAGAGCATAATACTCACTGTTCTTTCTCATTGGAGCTCCAGGCGTCTACAATTCTCTGTATAAACTGGCACTTTTGAAACAGCTGGTGGAGAAAAATACAGACAAATTAAATACAACTAATTCAGGGTGCCTGTGATGTCTGCATACTGCTGCCGTGCCTGCAATGAAACACACAAAAACTCCTTCACTGCATCATTGATAAGCCTTCACTATCTGCCAGTCTGGAATATGTACAGTACAATATGCAGTCACAGCCATGGAAACACATTACGGCAGAGATTAACCAGATTACCTCTGGAAATGTGACACAGTCTTTACCGTCACATAAGGGTTACTGTCATTTCCACTGACTTTTATGGTCAAGAATTTCTTTTTATCTGTGTCAAGACAGCTTTAGTTTGCTAAAATGCAGCAAATGGATGTTAGCATCTCTTTTTCTCTAGTATTCCAATCTTACATGTTTGATGAGGATGCTCTCCCTTGCATGTTCTTGCTCTGTGTCTGGCTGGGTGTCAGTGGGGGCGGGGGGCATAGCCAGAATCATGGCTGTGCAGATCTCCACCTGAATGTGGAGGAAGTTGTTCCAGATGTATTTGAAATACATATCCTGTGGAGCAAAACAAAAAAATAAAGAGAGACATGAGTAAACTGTTTGAATAGTCCAATACTGAGTGCTGCTTTGATAGGACACTAAAGAAAAAAAGGTATCTTCTTATTTTTTGTTTAGTTTTCGTATGTTCTTACCATAAAATAAAGTAACATTCTATTCAACTATCTATACCTGCGGTGACACACACACATATACGCAATATACATACATTCACACACACTGTAGTTAGCTTGGTATGAGGTAGAGAAAGGGGAAAAAAATCTGTTTAAATGGCTAAAAACAAATACCAAAAACACAGAAAGTACTCACTAGTATGACTCCCAGTGTGTTGAGGTTAATGAGTTCTGTGTTGATGCTGTGTGTGTTGCTCTGCAACAAGCTGGCCACCAGTCTGACAACATTGAGCCTGGTGTTGCCCACAGGAGGGTCCAGCACCCCCCACGTTGTCTTCATCATATTCCTCTGTAGGTGGAGAATGAAAGAATGGACGAAGAAATTAATTATTAAAAACAGATATACACACAACTTCATACTTATAGTATGTGGTAGAGGACTGTATCACACTATTTCGTAACTGGACTGAATGTCATCTTCAGCTGCTTTCCAAATAAAAAAAAATGATATTACTACTAGAAACTCTCTGACATCTGCAAAAACATAAGATAGGATCATCAATGACTCACCCCCTAGAGGGGACATTTAGGTATTACAGCAGCACAAGGACAGAAATAAGTATATATAAAGAAATGTAAAAGAAATAGCTAAACGTGTATAAAATAAAAATAAGAGAATAAAATGAAACCTTCTAATTCAAACTCAACTTAAAAAAAGCTGATAATGGGTTGCCTAAAAGGATTAAATTAATAAATGAAAGCGTTCCATGCAGACTGCAACCTATCAAGTCAATCTACCATACATTTTGTTACTGAAAAACAGCTTACAGCTGTCTGTGTTTTTTTTACCTTTGGGGGTTCCAGTAGCAGCTGGTGAAAGTCTTTGAGTCGGGGTCTCACAGCCTCCAGGATGCTGTGGTTGACTGAGAATGAAGGGTGTGACATCCCAGGGGGGCACTCCATATGTCCCTCAAACCTACAACATGGAAAGGCATAACCTCATGAACTGGCTTACCAAACACAATGTAGCATTGCCAGCTTTTTTGGACTGTGCCTACTGTCACAGACTGGCAAAATAATCAGGGGTTAGGAATCTCATATTGAAGCACATATAAACAATGTTTTCCCTAAACCTCTACCAAAATAGTGGGAGCATTAACAGTAATAATGGGGGTGGGTAGACATTAAACTACAGATCTGATTCAAAACATGTGTTGTTTGGTGAATTCAGGATGTGTTGCAGTGCTTAATAATTTATAACAGCCGTCTTTGGCTATGATATGAACAGCACAATGCTCATCTTCTTCTACTGTATATCCAATATCAACTTAAAATATCAAGAGGACATACGCTGGTCTCCTTGTCTCAAACAATGTGAGGAGGATCTGGATAACACTGACAATTGCAGATTCATTCTTCTCCTTGTCGAATATATTAGACAGCAGCTGTTCCACCGTCTCCTGCCTGAGGAGAACAGACATAAAGATGAGGGCAAAGCAAGCTTCAAAGTCGTTTGCCAGATCTGCCAGGGAACGCTCACTTTAAATAGGCAAATATAACAATAGCCATTGTTAGACAAATGTATTGTTACACTGTAGAAAATAAAATAAACAAAAGCAAAAATGGTGAGCAAATAAAAGCTAAATGACTGATCACAGGTAGACTAATTAGGATCTCAGGAATATTTAATAAGCTTAAATAGCTTAGGAGTTAACAGAGTCAAAACAGTATGGAACTGCACCAGGTCTGACCTGCGCAGGGCTAACTGTAAGACTTCTTGTACATAAACATGTGCATACTTTTCAAGCGTGGCCAGAAGTGGGTCGGGCTCTGAGCAGCCCTGGACCTGGAACATTTGGTCTCTGCTCAGTCTGATGATCTCACACAGTGACTGGGAGGCATTGGAGTGTCTCTGTGTAAACAAAGGTAGACAAAAAGGGAAAATAAGACAATTAACCATAAACTGAAGGGAAAAACAAGGTCAGTACTCGTAGTTTGTAACAGACACACATATTCTGTGGGAAACACTGGTGAAGGGTGTGTGTGTGAAAAACTCACATCCTCATCTTGAGAAGGTTGCACCATGTCCACCAGTCTCTGAATCACCTTCTCCTCGTTCAGCCACTTTAAGGGGGCAGAGAACAGAGATGGTCCGGAAAACACAAAACATCAGGAGGAAAACCAAGAGAACAAGACTTTCAATTTATGCTGCAGGTGGGAAGATTCTGTGTATTAAATAAAGACTACAAAATTATTACAAAAGTTTATTCTGACTTATTTTCTGGCTTATGTGTGCGTGCCCCAAATAAGAAGCAATAACCCCGTAACAAATCCACAAATTTGAGATTCTAGTCGCTTTAAAAATACCAGGTATTGTTTTTCCATTCTGAAAATTAGAATCAAAGGCCAATGACAGCTAAACACCTGTTTAACTTGTCCAAGTAGAAAGGCTACATGGTGACGTGTCAGTGAAGAATAAGCAGCATGAAATTTCGTACAGCATACTCTCAATGCTAATTGTCCTCAACAAACGTTTACTGTGTAACTTAACTACAGCGAGCAACACTGGAACTGTTGGTATATTCTTGTGGGTTGTGATGGTCTAATCTAAATTGCTTGAAAGTATTTCATCAAGTGATAGTGTTGCCCCACTACCCACGTTGAGAACGTCCTGTCGTAGCTGTTGTGGTTCGATGCAGGTGAGCATTCTGAGCAGCAGGTCCATGATTGCAGATGTCCCGATGTGTTTAATCATCAAGTCTACAAAGTCCTCCCGCTTCCGCAGAAAATCCACTATCTATGAACATAGACAAACAAACAATACACAATCAGGAAAGAGGATAAACTAAAATATTCTGTTAGACACTGTTAGTCTGTTAGAAGACATAGAAAACATTCAGACCATGTCACCTGATTACTAGTGATTACTATGTTTGGGCACTGACCCCTAAGGATGGTGCCACAGATGGCTGCCTCAGTGTGTTGGTGCGCATTGTTTTCTCTGGTTTGTAAATTCAGTTTTCTGCTGTGATACCTTTCACCAGAGAAGAGCCCAAGAACATGGAATCTCCACCAACATGGACTCTGCACACCATTACTGGGAATATTTCTTTCCAGTGTGTGTTCACTGTGTAACAACCTGGATGAACTTCAGCTGATGGGGAAAAACAGAGGCTTTTTTTTTTTTTCCTTAAATTTTATGCTTCACAGAGACATGGCTGTGTGGATCGATACCAGACCTTGCGCTCCAGCTGGAAGGCTTCCAACCCTTCTGAGCGGACTGTGACACAGAACTTTGCAACAAAACAAAAGTTGATTTGGACTCATTTAAGTGGAAACGGAGACAGGTTTACGGAGACGGAGTCAAAGTGCAGGTTTAGCAAGGTGGAGAGAGGAGCTAAACGACTATGCTCTGAAAAACTTCCATGGAGGCAAGGTTTCTGCTATTATTGGGGTCCCCACCTGGCCCAAAAAAATTCTGATGCCAAAAACACAAAATGGCCATTCTCATGTTTCACTGAGAGCAGGATTAACCCCTCCACATACACAGGGAGTCAAGAACATGTGAGACAGGTGAAGTGAAGATGTTGTTGGTACTGGTTATGAACAGGCTATGTACTGATGATTGTGTCCGAAGTAACTTGTTAAATTTGTAAAATCAGTCTTAATGGGGAGATGAACTGGTGAAGGTGTTGGACAGGGAAGGACAAATGGAGGTGCTAATACCCAGGTCAGCAGACTGAGGCGAAGCCATGGACAAAGAAGAAGCAGCAGCAGCAACAGTAGTACCGGAAGAAGAACCAGAAGAAGCAGAAGCAAAAGAAGAAGTTTCTGATGGCCATGTGTGAGATGTCAAAAATCAATCACGTGGATGAGACGGCATTGTATGCTGCATGTTCGCAGTCAGCATCCGAGTACCTAAGTTGTCAATAAAACCCACAGTGAGCTCCACAGGTGGACTGCAGCCATGTGTAAAGACTGAGAAGTCTGCTGAAGCAGCCAGTATGGCAGCCTGCTGCGGGGATGGGACCACAAATAAACACATTTTCCACAATGCTTTAAGGTGAAAATGACCCTGAAAAACAGGAAGCCATCTCAGCTGGAATCTCTCAGTGTCCGAGGCAACAATATTTGCTACTTTATCCTGCCCGACAGTCTCCCATTGGACACCTTGCTGGTTGACATTGAGCCAAAGATCAAGTCCAAGAAGAGGGAAGCAGTGGCTGGACGAGGCAGAGGACGAGGACGTGGCAGAGGAAGGGGACGAGGTTGCAGCGGCCCGTGGAGATGATCACCAGGCTGCACATTTGCTGGCCATTGCCCCACTGTTAGTACAGGGTTTTTTTTTTTTCCCTTTTGTCAGGGGAAAAATTTTGTGAATTTCCATGGGTTTTTGTCCAAGTTACCAGGTCGTTAAGTTACTTCCTGTAGTAGCTGAAGAAGTTCAACCCGCCAAAGACTTTGACAGTGCACTTTGACAGAGTCCATCCTCACCTCCTCCATCAACACCTGCTACAATGCAACCACTGCCAAAGACAGAACTGCAGGAGGCAGACTGCAGCACATCATCTGCTCCGCTGAGAAGGTAATCGGTTGCAATCTGCCATCCCTCAAAGACCTGTACTCCTCCAAGACCCTGAGGCGTCCAAGAAAGATTGTGGCTGATCCCTCCCACCCCAGACACAGTCTGAGAGACTGCCCTCCGGCAGTAGGCTGCAGTCCACCAGGGACAAAACCTCACGCTATTAAAACATTTTCTTCAAGAATGCCCAGGAACTCCCCCAACAGTGATGCCAGTGGGGTTCCCCCCACATTACATTATATTGCGTTATATGTTTTGCACATTCCTGTATAAAACTGCACAGCTCTTTCATTTAAAATGTAAATATTGTACATATTTTTTCATGTTATGGTCAATTTTCTATTGATGCTTCTCGACTTCAGTGCTTTCTCCCATTTTTATTTAGATTTTCTCATACCATGTTTATCGTTATGCACCGATATCAAACGGCAAGTTTTGTGTATGTGAAAACCTACTTGGAAATAAACCTGATTCTGATTCTAATCCTGATTCTGTTTTCGGAAAAAAAAAAATCACATCAGATGACAAATGACTATTCTGTTCTCAGATACAACATGCTCTTCTCGCCCACTTACCTGTTCAGGCTTGCGTCCTATAAGAATGGACAGGACCTTGGAGAAGAAGCTGGCCAGAAGCGGGTTGAGAGGAGGCTCATTCTGGAGGAAGCCATATAGTTTCATCAGCAGTTTCTCATCTTCTCCAAGTCTGTCATTGATCTGGCTCACATCTGACGTAAGCAGCTCACATGATATGTTGGGATACCTGGAACAGAACAAAAGCTGATCCTTAGATTTTTCCAACGCATCAGTTACAATACTGTGACATAATGTTTACACGTCACACAGGACGAGCAGCCACTACTTAGATTCTTCATGATGGAACAAGAGATATCAAACAGTCTAACTACAGTGATAAACTGCTGGGAGAAACAAGAAGAAAGTGAAAATTGGCACAGACCTTTAAAGTTACATTTCATGTTATGAGACTTTGATGGATCTGATCAGCTTTGGACGCTCAATAAAATGTTGCGAACTGCCTTGTTCTTCAAATACACTTGTGAAATAAAAGAAGGCTCCAAAAAGGCTTGAAAGAGTTTACTATTGATTTATGTGAGAGTGGGTAAAAGAACTGCGGACAGAAAAGCTTGGCAGGATGCCTTCACAGTTTAATTAAAAAGGAAAAAGAAAAAAACCCACAAAAGTGTCAAATATAAAGTTACCCATACCAAGAGGACCATGAATTTCTCATTCATCAATGCAGTGCATTATAAAAATGACTTTATCAGAACATCATTCAAATAGCCTGTTTCACTTAATTGTTAATGTGAACAGCTTCCTGATGCGTCACATTGCAGACACGGTGTTTGTAGATAGTGAGTGTAAGTGTGTGTGAAAGAGAAGTGATGGGGGAGGGAAATGTTGTCATTCTGTGCCCTCTTTTAGTTGATCAGCTCTTATTAACATACTCTTAAGCTACAAATAAGTCATTCAGAGAGCAGTCAGAACACAGGACAGCTGGATGCTCTGTTCAATTGGTGTAAGGAACTTTTCCAAGTGCCACGGGACCGTTGCAGGAACCAGGAAATGTACCTGAATTTCAACCAGAGGTATCAGGGTATAAATCAATTTCTTCTGCTGTAGCTCCCAGACTCCCTAAAATGTCCCTGCTCTGGGACTAATACTTTCCAGGCCCATGAACTGCTGTGGCACAATTTGCAGAGCTGAATGTCACTCACACAACACTCAGTGGCACTGGTGTCAATATTAAGCTAGGAGTGGACGTTATTTGAAGGTAAAAAAGTCATACATGCTTTGGTTTCCTGGCAAAAGAGAGGCAAAGATGAGAGAGCAGGTAGCAATTAAAGACAGCAAAGGAAGTGAACAAAAGATAAAACTTAATTTGCCATTTGTTCCATCGTGGTTATGCTGAATACCATAACACTCTCACGACATAGTCTATTTTGAAGACAGTTGTTTTCGAAATTTCAGTCTAAATTTCCACCTCTGCATGTCTCTTTTGCATCCATTCATGACATCCAGTCACATTACAGTAAATGCAGAGGACAACATGATGCATGTCATTTCCTTGTGTTAAAATTGCAGTGTTTTCTCATCTGTAATTAGTGCACTTTGCAATTTTCATAGTTCCATACTCACAAAACCAGAGATTCTGTTGTCCAGTAATTAACATTTTTTCCCCATGAAAATCTGCTGAAGTCCAAAATGTTTAAGTCTCTCTGATCGTAATGCCCAGTCAAAATAATTCCCAAGATAGATGTGAAAATATTCTGGCTCTACACACTGTTATCACTGCTCATCTGATGTCCATCCTCTCTCTCGCTTCTCCCCCCATTTGGTGAATTAAGAGTTTATTTCAAACCAGAGTTGGTAGCGATTGGTTGAACAGTGAAAGATGAAGATTTTGGTGGTTTTGTTTCTGACATGTTTGAATGAAGTGTATTTCACCATGATAAAATTACTGTTTCTTTGAATGGAGTCTGGTGGCTTTGGCAAGAGTGATAACAGTTGTTTCTGGTAAATCAAAACAGACCTGACTCTTCAACAAAAAGGACTATCTCCGTAGGGATCCTTTCCAGAATGTTCTCAGACACTTCGAATAACTACCTGAGCCAGTGGCAACAACAAACACTTTTAGTGAACGTACATTCATGGTGCGCAAAGGTCTGGAGGGATTGCCTTGCTGCTCGTTGCTCACTAATCACCGAAAAAAATGCTACATTTGTTTGTCCGGGACATTGAAATCTTCCAGGACGTGTCGGCTGGCACCAACTTTCACTCATTGCAAAATAAAATGTGGGTCAAGCGGCAACAAGCAAATAACTCAACAAACTAGCATAGGAGATTACTTGTTATTTTGAACTGTGTAGGTCTGTAGGTCTTTTTTCACGTTTATGTTGAAATAACATACGAGTAGTATGTCTCTCCTATTGGTTTTCCCCTCTTGTAATATAAGGCACAAAAATAGATATTTGAATGATTCGAACCTATGTGGAGTTTTTTTAGAAGGAATAATCGGAAGTCATTTTTGGTCAAATTCGAACAGGCAAAAATGGCTATCACTCCCAGCTAACACTTTCAAGCATTCTGTGATTGTCAAAAAGCTTTTACTGATGCATGAGTCTAAAAATGAAAAGTTTTATACTATGTAATCTAACTGCAAGATATGCTGCCCTCAAAGGAAATGCCCTCCGTTTTACTCCATTTTCTGCGAGCTTGTATACCCCTTAACTGCACATGTGCCCATAATGGCTAAATTAAGTGTTGCAATACAGCAAAGAGACCATTGAGCCAGTAGCAGTATTACTTTCACTTTCAGTCACACTTGTTGTTGCTCTGCGTAACAATATTGACGTCATTATGTTAGCAAGTTAGAATACTGCCATTATCACAATGACCTTTTCTTTACCATATCAAAAATTATATCACTATCATGAAAAATATGATGGCACACCCCTACTGTCTGTATATGTTTACCCAATAGTAAAACTTTCTTGAAAGGAAACAAGTCAGGTCCTTCATTTTGATCCCTCTTATCATCTGCACAATGTTCTCTTACTTGTATTTAACCTTCTCTTCAACATCAATATTGGGTTCCTGTGTGATGAAGGTGACCAGGTCCTCCATGCATTGTGGTCTCAGCAGGAAGTCAACCAGTTTGTGGTTCTGGGCCTTGCACTCCTGCAGGACATCATCCTCATCCATCACCTCCATCAGCGTCACATCCTCCTTCTCTAACAGCGTGTCAATGTGGGATGTGGTGTGGAGGTCAAATTTCCAAAACATGTTGGCTCTAAAAAAAATTTGTGCAAACATCACCAACATGTGGCATTAAAATCAATACAATATCACGTCTTCCATCAGAGGTTATTAGAATATAATAGATGCCTATGGTTAACTGGGAGATCATTTAACAGATTTTTCTTCTTCCTACCTGTGAGTATGTTGGAGTCCAGACGACGGAGCTCAGGTTATAAAGAGGCGTGTTCTAGTCTTTGGGAGTTGTGGCCCATTCCAGGCTACAGCGGTGATGGACAGACTGACAAACAGCACACATACAGCAGTTCAACAGCACACACCTGTAAGGTGGACACAGAAATGGACGGAGACATGTCATTAAAGGAATGTTCCACTGCGTTTCATATGAATATCATAGCAAACCATTTGCAGATGCAAATTCTGCGGGACAACAGTCAACTACACTACAAGAAACACAGCAGTCCCAGCGCTGAATAGACAAGATGCATCGGTGAATATATAACCAAAGACTTAGGGACGTTTTCAGTGATAGATTTAAGAGGTTAGTAAACACGTTGGAGCCAAAGTATAAAATTGCATCAAAGCTACACCTTTGTCACAGTGATACGAGCTCTGTACCAAGAGGCAAAGCCTATAGTGACACAGAGCCTCAAAGAAGCAGAGTGCATCTCACCCACTACTTCGGTGGACTTGACGAGCTACTCAGAGATAGATTACAGTCACAGCTCGTGTTATGGCCAGCGAATGGGAAATGAAAAGTTCTGTCCTACAGACACAGCCTCTTCTCGAATCACACACAGGACTCAACATAGCTGAGGTTTTGAAAGCTTCTGTTTTAGAGTGGGAGCTTGACAAGAAGAATAACAATAACGTTACAGACAATGCATGAAATATGGACATAGCAGTGAGAGAGGCTGGACTGTCGCCACACATGACGTGTTTTGGACACACTTTAAACCTCGCTTCACAAGCGGGTTTAAACGTAGGCCGTGCCAGTCATCTGCTTAATCAAGTGAGGAGGTGCAGCAGTGTTTTTTCCCCCGCAGTTCAACTACCACAGCTGAGCTGACCACCAGACTGTTAAACCTGCCAGTACATACACTGATCATGGATGTAGTCATCCGATGGAACGGCTCTTTTAATTATTTTATTAAAAAAAAACTGTTACTGACTACAGCGCTGTGCTTGTTTTGAACTCGTAGATGGTTCAATCATTCAAAGACAATTCATGCCAATTTTTTGCACATGCTTAGGCCATGGCTGGCTACTTTTATTTTTTTCATGAATAGAAAATGCTGTATAAATTAATTCATTAATAAAGGGTATTTTTTCAAGTTATTTTTCTTTCTTTGTTTTTTTAAATATTGCAATAAATATTGTATCATGGCCTTATTATTGAGGTATTATCGTACAGTGGGTCTTTGTTATCATTACATCCCTAGTGTCGTATCAGCTGCAGCTAAAAGTCAAAGCAACAAAATGTGTGCCACTGTCTAAACAGTTTTTGACTGGAAATGCTTGGAATTATTAATCAAATTAAAAAAAATATATAGAATACTTCTTTCTGCTCATGTTTCTCACCATGATACAGGGATGTATGAGGAAAGAGATGCAGCTTTCAGCATCTTTTGAAATATATTCAGTGACACCACCAAGCCATGTAGATCTGAAATTGCAAGTAATATAAGGACATGGTCATAAGGTTTTAAAAAATTGTGTGCTCTTTTAAGGATCATCTCAATGATGTTCAACCTCTACAGGTAATCAGTACACCAAAACAACCCTGATGAAACTATTCTGTATATGGAGCAGGCCCTCTACCTGAGTTAGAAACGATATTAACCAATATTCAGAAACATTTGAATTGCTTTACTCTTTCTTCCATGTATACTAGGGTTGGGCAATTCGACAAATAAATATGCTATCATGACTGGTTGAGGTTGATTTGTTTGGGCCAATTTCTGCCTTTTATTTTGCTAATTTAATGGTGACCTCTTGAGAGCTGCTGCTCAGTAACACACTTGTATTCAGCAAACTAACCCAACAGCCCAAAGAGGCCAGTAACTGCAGAGTGGAGTAACAGGGAAAACAACATGCAGAACCAGAATATTTTCACATCTAACTCTGTGAACTAAGGGTTTATGTCAACCAAACCAGAGTTGGTGATGGTGCAGTGGAAACATTAACCAAGATAATTTTGCTGGCTTTCATGTTATTTCTGTCAAGATTTAATTAAGAATTTTTTACAACGAGTTAACACGGCAATTATGCTCATCACACCTGTGCCAATATATTGGGCTGACGGTGTCTGAGTGGAAAATCTGAATTTATTACCCACAGTGTGTACTGTATACAATGTGCAGGTGCGTGGTCTGCGGCTGTATTATGCAGGGGGAAAATCTAATCAGACACTACTGGTTATAGCAAGCATGAGAACTTGATAATGCCCTGGTTAAGGAGGAGGGGAAAGGACCTTGCTGTCAAAAATAGTACTTAGATTATGACAATGTTTTCCAGCTGCAAGCAGCAATACAACACACTAAGCATGGATTCTTTAGATTAAGAGTCAACAATTAGAGTTAGGGATAAATTTCTACTGGAAACACGTGGATTCTTGGCCATGTACATGCTTAATGAGGTTTCCAGTGGGCAGTTTTACAAGCGTGTATGTAAACAGAAGGGAATATAGGGTAGGTAACGCAATATGATAAGTGCCAGCGCAAATGCACCAACATTAAAACAATCGCTTCAGTCTGCAGCCTCAGATAACAAATATTTTAATTTTTAAATTAGGTAGTGACAGAGCAGAAGAAAAATCTGATTACTTACCACTTCCAGCTAAATGCAGATTGTATACCAACCAGGTTGTTACAATGTGTGTAAACCAATTCTCAGATTTTCAGCCTGAAACAGATTTCTATGATTTGCTGTGGACAGCTTATATGCATAAGGAAGGAAAGTGTGCACTGGTGCATTAATTACAATCCTACTAATTTTGAATAAGAATGAGATGATACCAAGAGACTGCAGCAAATATGTTCAATAAACACAACAAATTCTAGTCACCGTGTGCTCAAACCTTCTTCAAATAGAAAAATGTGGCTAGTTGTTATGATCACATCAAGTCCAGTGCATCTGTCCTGCCTCTGCTTTAGGATGTGTTCTTCTTGTTATTTGTATTGGCTCAGTAACAGCTGGCCACCACTGCCCAAAGTACTGCAACTATAAAATACATCCTTAATCGTACAAAGTCTTGAGACTTCAAATCAAGGAACAGAATTTATCTCTATTTATCTCTCTCAGGATGAAACCTTAATTAGCCCATGAATACAAAAATCTACCTGTGCAACATATATCAAAGGTCAAATGCCATAAAATGCTCAAGGCAAACAAGCCGAACTCCAGGAAAACAAACTTTATAGCTTTAATAGCTTCACAGTGACTGACTGAATGCCCCAGCTCACCAGCCACTGTCACGAGACCCAAACAAAATCGATCTAAATTAGACACTAACGAGCTACTGACGGTTAAAATGAATCTGATTGCTCACTAAGTTCCCAACCCAAGTAGTTTGCGCATGTCCAAGTAAAAAGACAACAGCGTTTTACTTGCTTAAATCAACAGAGGTGCTGCAGCCTATAACGTTACACAGAGAATTATACGATTCGTTTCACTTGCTAATTCCGAGCCGACAGACTGAGCCTGCTGAAGACGCAGTTTTGTCCCAGATTGCAGAAGTAACAGCAGATTTCGACCATTAACTTTGTTATACTGACGTTCGCTTCCAGCTATCCACCGATCGCACGCAAAGTCAACGTTCCTGAAAAAGACATTATGGCCTTGCAATGTACAACTGGTTAAACCGAACAACGTCAGAAATATCTTTAGCGCTAGTTTCAGTGAAACACGGGTTGAAACACCAGACAAACAGTATCAGATAATTCAAGCTATTATTTGTCTTATGTAAGGTAGCGGTGACTAACGTTATTTGCTGTGGAAATCCTACGTTTACAGTAACGTCAGACGATTTACATACCAGGGCCCAAAACAGACTGCTAACGCAACAGACACCGGCTCAGGCAAACTGGCTACCGTCACTAGCTATCGTTAGCTATTGTTAGCTAACCTGGCCACCTAAAATCAGGATCAAACTAACTTTACGTTGGTAACTAACGTTACGTCAAGTTAGCCAGTATGGGTGAGTTATGAGACTAACCTTAATTAGCTAACAAGTTGGCCAACTAAATATCGCTATGGCTTCACAGTCCCTTATAACACTGCTCTGCAACGTTAACGTTACCCATGTCCTAGCTAGAGGTACACCAAGAGTGTCTGACAGCACAGTGTTAAGATGGCCAAGTATGCTTCTTGCTAGCCAGCTAACGTTAGCCGGCTATCTGAAGACTGCTGGCTAATCGTCTCTTCAGCACCAACCTAGTGCATGGGCTGGCAAGTGTACCTACCGATAGACAACGGTAAACAGCGAGTCTCCAGCATGTAGTTTATTTTGCCATTAGTCCCAGGCCTTAATAAAACGAACACGGAGATTACACGAAATTTCGCTAAGGAAAATAAAGCGTTTAAAACTGGTCCTGACAGGCGCGAAAAGGTAGATCATCGGAGGGCACTTTTCAAGATGGCGGTTCCGTCAACTTCAGCGACCCCTTCCCCCACTACAGCTACAGCGTATGTCACTCATACGGTCACAGCAAAACTATTGGTTGGAATCCCATCCCTCAAACCAGGCTTTGAGGTTTTATTGGCTACGAAGCTTGCCAGTTCATGGAGTTCTCTGATCGAAGTAAAAATATTCTGTCGCCCGGAATACCGGAGTTTGCACTATTGTGTTGATTTATGTGCGGTTAGGAAAACTCGTTTTGCTCACAGAAGAAGCTAAAAAAGTTTTTCCGTTTGTACCATTTGTTATATAGTCACATTTCGTTGAAAATCGGTTAATTTAAAACATTAACTCCGCTCGTACGTTTCCTGTGCTTTACAAATCGAACACACTCACACAGTACGAGCACGCCCTTGGCTCGTTCAGAAACGCCCAACTTACTGAACGTGCTGAGTTAAAGGTAGTGGAAGTGTTTTGAGGTTTTTCCACCTTTGGTTTCGTCTCCAAAGCAAAAGCCAATACGGCAGGTTTAACCAAGTCAATCCACCTGATGACAACGAAAAAATCTTAATTTCACTTGATAACGGGAAATGATCGCTGCTTTGATTAACATGTAACAATTCTTGTGGCCTCTTATTGTTGTAAAACGCTTGCATGTTTTTTATACGATTGTCATTGTAATCATGGTTTATTGTTGTAAGGACAATAATAAACTGTACTAAACTAGTCTTTATTGAAAGTTGACACTGTCCGTATAGTATGAGAGTATTGTGGTAGTGAATTATTTCTCCATTCAATAATTGTTTCATTTATTCTTACTATTTTATTTTTATTCTTGATATTATTATTATTATTATTATTATTATTATTAGTAGTAGTAGTAGTAGTAGTACATTTATTTCATCACAGCAGACACACACACACACACACACACACACACACACACACACACACACACACACACACACACACACAGAAAAATACATTCACAGGCAGCCTACAGATCAGGAAGTAAACTTTTTCACCTATTAAGTAAAAGATTAAGTAAAAGACCTCACTTTCCTCCTGAAAAGGGTAAAGTATAATCTAAAAATGTATCAAATTAATCTCATTGTAATAAAACACAACATGGAATATAAACACATATACAGTAAAACCTGACATGACTTGACAAATAATAAAGCAGGACCTCAGTCTAAATATTAGTATGCATTCCAGTCCATGCACAAACAAAATGAATGTATAGACAAATCAGTGTTATCTTACTCTGCCATAACTTTAAGATAGCAGCACTGGGACAAATAACTGAAATCTTTATGCTGACAGGCGGAGACAGACATGATATTTTGATAACAAAAATATATCAGATATATCAGATAAACAGAGAAAAAATAGGATGGATTATAATAACAAGTGGGGAAAAAAAGACACCCACTTAGAAAAACATGCCATGGTATTTCACTCTTAATAAACAATAACATAAACAATGGTTATACACACACATTATGTCTATCACTATTTATTTTTAGTAATATCTTATATTGTCTTTCCCTGACTTGTCATTGAATTTGCGTGATTTTATTTTGTGCGTATTTTATGACCATTGCTGGAGGGAGCCTGAGAGCAAGACTGCCATTGTCCTTGTATTTTCATTGACATTTTTGTGCGTTAGACAAATAAGGAAGTTGAAGAGGTTGCATTAACATATGATGACATGCAGACATAAGAGGTGAAGGCATATGAAGAACAATGACGAAATGCGAATAAATAATATCTAATCAATAAATATAAGGAGCACCAGTTAAAACGTTCACTGTCTTGCACTAAAATCCCCTTCTTTCCTATATTCTTCCTCTTCATATTATCATTATTATTAGTATTAGTAGTAGTACTAGTAGTAGTATGAATACATCAGTATTTGTAAATTGCAGATTACCCTCCGAGAGTTAGGATTAATTGGAATTTCCAACCAATACTCAAAAAGACCTGCTTTAATCAGGAAGTTCGTGTCGTCCCGTCTTTCCCGACGACCCTGAACGCAGCATTTGGCTTGCACAAATCCTCTCCGTTAATCGCATCTCGCCGGCTGGATTCAGACATCATGCAGTCATCTGTTCGTGGTGACAAGTCATAGCCTGTATATACAATCAGAGAGGCAAAGAAACACGTACATATACAGATTCTTCAGACGGTGAAGGAGAAAGCTGCACCTTGCACAATGACGACGGAAATGGATTTAAATGCCATCATAGAGCAAATGGAGACGGGAGAGCAAGACACTGCTTTGACGGCTCTACAGAGCTTCAACAAGGAGGTAAACATCAGTACAGCAGCATAAGACCGAGACTTACTCTGTGTGTTGAAACATGGAGTTTATTATGAACAGTTATTCTCTGCTCATGTCGCCTGTTTTACTGTCACAGGATAAATAGCTTCTGGTCAAATCAGCCACAAACATCTTTCCAAGATGATGATGCTGGCATTATCATTTTCAGAGGAGACCATGGCTGGTTTACACACTGAAGGCTAGATTTGTGATTATTGTTAACATTACCAGAAAACGAAAGGTCTAATCCCATCACCAAAAATATAGTGACAGTCATATGTGACATTATCTGTTCATTGATTTCCATTGGATTATTTCCACTGAAGATTTTAACGATGCATTTTTGGGCCACTTGGGGGCAGCAGAACAGGCTGCAAACACAACTTTGACATATTATCATTTTATAGTGTTGTGATGGCAAACATGTTAGCAAACAGATTCACACACAGAGCAGCATTAGCATTGTTTTGGAGTTATGTTTGTGTTCACCTGATGAATGTAAATCCAATGCTCACTCTGTTTAGTTCTGGATTTGTCTTCTGTTCAGGTTTATCTAATAAATGCATAACTAGGTGTATGTCAGGCTATATGCCTTGTATACATGTAGCTGCTCTTCAACTCAGTGTATATTGATTAATCTCACCTTAAAGTATAATTGCTGTTTGATACAACTTTAGTCCTGTTTTTGTGGTCTAAGCCATCATTTCTACCAATGATTACATCGTAATAACCAACACAATTGCTAAGATCCAGCAAGACGCTCACATCGTCCCAAAGGGGCAGGAAGCATGAGCTGTCAGATGATCATCCCCTGGAATAAGCCTTCAAAGTGACACTAGATAAAAACTAAACTAAACATTATTCCTCTTACAACTAAGAAGTCGAATTCATAAGAAATCAAACACACCATTGCTCCGTTCAGAAACACTTGGGATTTGTTGCTACCGCCTCACTTTGTCTGATATGACCAGTAGCTTATGGTGACTAATGTTCACAAACATTAGTTATTGCTGTGCAACTCACACGACTGAGCCAGTTCACTCATTTAGAACTGTCCTCTACTTCTAATTTTGCTCTACGCTACATATTCATTTACTATTAATGCTTTACCGTTATTTGTCACTTGTGACCACTAGGGGTGCCATATTGCATTGTTAACGCTAATAACTATCATTTTAAAAATGAAAAACAAAAAATATTATTATAGCCAGCATTTTCCCCTCCCATTTCCATTGGCAAATGCATTTTTCAGCACAAAAAAAATCCTTCATTTTCAATTGCTACTTAATGTCAATTCTAAGCTAGTTCTTATTGTTTATCGTCACAGTTAACATGACAATGGCAGGGACAAACTGTAGAACCACATGTATTGTTCCATTCCAAGTGTATGCAGTTATCATCGCCACTGTAACAGATGAGGAGAGTGCAATCCACTTGCAATCCACCCAGTGGGGTCTATAATATGTTTTTAAAACAGCTAGTATGGCATATCAACTTGCACCATCTACTGGTGAGCATAGGAAATGCATTTAATTAATTGTCTCATCAGAAGCAGGGACAACAGGTATCTCCACTGGGGATAATAAATAAATAAATAAATAAATAAATAAATAAATAAATAAATAAATAAATAAATAAATAAATAAATAAACACTCCATCTCCCTCAGCAATCTGCACCCAGATTGTCATATTATTGTAGGGCCATATCATCCACCCCTCCCCAAGAAAAAACTGGTTCAGTGTGAGGCTGTGTTTTTTTGGGAGTTTAGTAAGTGGCATCTCTAAATATCACATTACTCATGAGCCTTGTTGGCCATTCTAGTATTGGCCAGGTGGGGGTCCTTGAACATGAAACAAACCAAATTGCTATAGGTTTCTGCTATTGTGTTTACTTATATTGTGTACGCAGATTTCCATAATGGAACCATGTTTTGTCTCCTGGATAGAGACCTCACACTTTATGATAGCTAATGTTTTATTGCACCATTACAAAGTGCTGAGCTTTACTGTCTTCTCTTTGACTGACGTCCAGTTTTAGGAGAATATTAACCAAAAACAAAGAGTGTTTTTACCTCTGAGTATTGTCTGCAGCTCATCCATGTAGGCTATGTATGGTCCCACCAACCTCCAAGCGTGAGAGGTAAAACCCAGGGCCATAATGCTTGTAAAACAAATTTAAATGAAATAAACTTTCAAAAATTAAAATGGAGACCACACTTTTAATTCTGCTTTCAGTTTACTGATGGCTCTATGGTGGTACTTAAGTGCTGATGGTTATTGTATGGATCATTTTGATGACAAATAAAATTATGCACAGAAAACATGATGAGCATCAGATCTACTTGTCCAAAAACATGAATTTACTTTCATCACATGAACATGGCACTATATTTGAGCTGCTGTATTAATACATGAATCTCTAAACAGTAAGTTTCCTCTGACCAAAAACTCTCCACGATATTCCCAAACTGTCAGTGTGTCAGGACAGGGCGACTTCAATTTTATAGGGGATGAAAGTAGTGAATTTGATCGGCCATGACTGTCACAACCCCTAACACGGCCATCTATAATGTATGATATGGCCACGAAAGCACCCAAAGTGCATTTGGCATGCCCCTGATGGACTGGTCAGGGCACACTTGACTGGGATCTGCGCCATGCCATGCCACTGGGCTCACAGAAATAGAGCTCTCAGTCTCAAAGTGGGTGTGCTTCATTTGGCTAACTTGGCACTTGAGCTTTAGGACGTGCTGTCTGCTAGTTCCAGGTGAGCACGGCTGCATGGTTTAGCTGTGTGGGAGTTGATCTTGAAGGCAATTGGATTAGATTCTCTGATACACAAATAGTCTCCAACAGCCCAGTCAAATCCTACTCTACTACAGAGCTCTCAGAGATGAGGAGCTTAGTGTTGCAGGAGACTCTGCTGTATAATCTGCATGCTCTCTGTTATACACCTTCCTCAGTATGCACAGTTCTCCTTTGATGTTAGCCAGGTGATGTTCAGCCCGTCGTGTATTACGTTTTCTTTGCAAGAGTGCAATGGCGTAAATGTGTCAGAATTTCTTCACTGTTAAGAACCAGTCTTAATATCAGAAGGCACACTCAAATACTCAATGAGTGAATGCACTTGGACAGTTTTAGTTAATCCATACAATTGCCAGTGAGAATTCTGGATTCTGGCTGGAAGGTGTGGTTTAACTTTTAGAAACTGGAAAGTAGAACTGGATACTGATGACCTCCGTGTTTGTTTGTAGCTCTAAATGAATGAGGCTAAAGGTAAAGACAGGGACAGTGAGGTTAAGCTCAAGAGCTTGGTGTTAGGGTTATTTGTGTAACGACTGACAACCGCTAAAATAAAGAATAAGCAAAACAAGCAAATGTGATATTTGGAAGTCAGTGGTCATAGTACAAATAAGATAAGATAAGATAAGATAAGATAAGATAAGATAAGATAAGATAAGATAAGATATACCTTTATTAGTCCCACAGTGGGGAAATTTCAGGTATTACAGCAGCAAAAGTGGATAGCAAACATAGAGGGCATCAGTAAAAGGACATTAAATATTAAATATCAACCAAACAATATAAACAATATAAAGAAGGAGTAATGAAATATGAGCAAACAATACTGATACTGCACATTGATATGAATATGAACCATCAGTACTGACATTTCACATTGAATGATAGTACTCCTGACTGGAGTAATGATAGTGAATAGTTTCCTATATTGCACATAGGAATTGATATATTGCATTGCAAGTTGAGATACAATATCTTCACAGTATGAATGAACACAGTTAATGTGTATTATAGTGCAGTCATATTGAAAGTCTTGTGAGTGTGTGGTCTACTGGGAGCACTGCTGGTTGTAAAGTCTGACTGCTGCAGGAAGGAAGGACCTGCGATAGCGTTCCTTCACACACTTTGGGTGAAGCAGTCTGTCGCTGAAGGAGCTCTCCAGTGCTGTTAAAGTGTCCTGCAGAGGGTGGGAGTCATTCTCAATCATGGATGACAGCTTAGCCATCCTCCTCCTCCCAATCATAGGAATTTTAGAATAATGTCAGCTGCGGTGAAGCTGGTAGCCTGCTGGAGGAAAGAGAGACATGAAGAGGTCACAGGTAAGATTGAGACACAGCGAGGACACAATGTCTGTGCAGCCCGTGTGAGGGAGAGAGAAAGTGCTGCATAACATTATCTCTGCAGGAAAGACAGCTTCAGTGAAATTGTGTAGCACAATGTCGCACTGCCCTCTATTCTTGAGATTGACAGCAATCAGTAAATTGCTCTTTTTCAAAACTTTTCAGGTTTTTTGAAACTCCTGCCTCAGCCTTGTGAACCTGTTCCTGTTTTAGATGTCGCCTGGCATCTTTTTTGGAAGTGGCCATGTTGGGATAATACACACTCCATGAGGGTAATGGATTCCCTTGAGGCAAAGCTTAGCTCCTGCAGTCTAAGCCCACGTGCCAACCATTACCGTAATGGAATGAACAACTTGGAGGGTATTATCCCAGCTTCGACCAAAGAAAAAAGGAGAATTATCTCTATCGCCGCTGTTCCCATCTCGACAGAGCTTTTTAGCCTCTTTTAGCTCATTGTTTTGCTCAGTTTGTTCTGCGTCTGCTGGATGTGTAGGAAGGAAACTGTTTGCTCACACTTTCAGCATAATACTTTATAATGTGAAAAGTCTTTTCTAAACGTGTCCACGTGCCCATAACAGACAAACAATGCAGAGAAACTAATGTTGAATGCAGGTAGAAAATATGGTGGAACTGCAGAGTCCAGTGTCAAAATCAGACCTCCTCCGTTAGAGATTTTGCGGCGCCACACCAACATCATGCTGCTTCCTACTTTATGTAAACATAGATCGTTTCACATGTTTGAACAAATGAGAAACTTTCTGTATCACTTGTTGGTGATCACTTCTCTGTATGCTCCCTGACTTTGTTTAAGATTTACGAGTATTTTCTCCTTTCTTCTCCCGCCTTTCCCTCTCTTCCCCTTCTTTACTCTCCTCTGCTTCTCGTCTCTTCTGTTTTTTTTCTTCCTGCTCTTCTTCTTCTCTTCACACCTTTCTTTGTGCCTTTCCGCTTTTCCTGCCTGCAGATGAGCCAGTGCTTTACATTCAGCAAGGAAGAAGAGCAGGACAGAAAGGTATTCCCAGCATTTCCATCTGAACCTTGATTTTCTTAGTTATTTAGTCAATGAAAAACACCTTTGGGGACATCTTTGCCAAAGAAGAAAACAGACATAAAGGAATTATTTTTGAGCCTTGAAATGCTTGTTTTTGTTTTTTTGCTGGACCACAGCAAAGCAGGGCCAGCCTTATAAACATGGAAAAGGAAGTTACACCATTGGTCTAAATATACATGAACAGTCCTCAGCATGTCCTCATGAGGTGTTAAAGCTTTGTTTCAGCTTGCATGAAACACTGTGGCCTGGGTCTCTGCAGATGTGTCAAGGGGCTATGAGCACACTGACGCTCATGCTCAACATGCTCTCTACTGCAACGGTTTCTGAATCGCTAGAGCCGTGCGAACGTATATTCTGTGAAAAAGTAAGTCAACAAGTGCTACAGAAGAACTCCGTAGACCAAACATGGCTGCATGTTGTGCTTTTCAGCTCCTCAGTGCAGAGGAAGAATTGTAATTCATTATCAACTTTCATTCATGGATATATTTAATCACCATTATACAATCCCTTTAAAGAGTATTTGGAACAACAGCTGTATTCTAATGAACCAAATGTTGAGGTTTTTTTAAGGGCACATGTCAAATTTTGATGCTCTCACTGTCTTTGTCTATAAATCTTAAACCTTAAAATGTGCAATAAGTACATTTGTTTTAACACAGAATTCACCAGTAAAATAAATCATGGAAATTCACACTAGCCTTTTCTAACAGCACTGTCTCACCTCCTCTGTATCATCTGTCTCTCCTGGTTTGTGCATGCCCTGTGCTTTAGAAAGAGAGGTTACTAAAGGCATGAATAAGCAATGTCATGCAGAGCCCACAGATTATCTCAAATTTACAACAGATTTTTTTGTTCTAACTTTTGGTTAATTCACCACAACCTGTGATGAATTCCATATTCTACAATGTAAATGATACAGAGAAATGAGGACGTCAGTGAGGATGCTGCTGGTTTTCAGCTGAAATTGGCTGATTTATCTCCCCAGAAATTGCAAGTGTGTATCTTCAAACTACAGCAAAGATGACAGAACATCTTCTATAGCATTTGTGAACTTGTTCAATCTTATTGCTGAATTTTCTCTATTGCATTACTAATGCTACTTGAAGACATTTGCATTGTACACAGCAGGCCAACAGCTTTACCATAATTGGTAATTTTCCATCAATACATGCTTCCCTACAGTCTAGTTTACTGATAACAGGCCATGCACTGGGTCAGAGTGACTGTGCATTTTACAAATGCCCTCACCTGGGCTACAAGACATGGCCTGGTGTACTTATACATTGCAAAATTGAACAGATCATTACAGATCAAATATTTATTAAGCATAAAGAGTGGCAGCTGTAATAACTGTAGCCTGTATAGGCTAGCATAGAACCACACATCTCAATACCATCAGTTCAGTTTGAGGGTCGAGTGGAGTAAATATGAATGACAATTTGTTAAATACATAAGTTAGTTAATAAATTCAGTCTAATCTTTTCTCAACAAATGTGCTTCTTATTGAACGTCTAACCAGCAACCCAGTGGAGCTGTATAGAAGGAGGAGAGCACAGGGACCGGTGCAAGAGAAGAGAATCAGGGTGGAAACAAACTCATCCAACTCCCCTGATGGTTACTTTGAGGGAACAGGCAAATAGGTGCATAAAGACAAACAGTAAGAGAAAATGAGATGAAGGTGTGGTGCAGTTACAGGCTGCAGTCATGCAGGCAGAAATGTCATGTAGCCATACCTCCATCTCAACTCATAGAGTCCTAGAGAAAGTGTATTAGAAAAGGGCACAGACGCAGTGGATACAGCATTTCACAAGACTGGTTATTTTAAAGATAAGGTCTAAAGATGGAGATTTTGGTCTGTCTGTCCAATATTTATGACCTTTTCCCTGGCAATACCCCCAGGACACGCTCAACATTTAGACCTGCTATTGTATAAGGTTCTAAAAATAGCTTGATTATTGGTATACTGTTCATCCTGTCCAAACCTGGGGCTCCCTTCAGGCTGTGTTGTTAATTACTGACAAACGTAATCGTATGCTGGATTATGTTGAGAGTCAACGTTTGTTTGAGTGACTGAAACACTGCAATTATGGACCACGCTGGAGTCGCAGGGAGGTGGTCCGGATGGATGGCGGGTGTTCAAAGTGCAGGACTGAGATACCAGAATCTGGGGTTCACATCCAGACTGTGGTCAGTTTAAGGCAACCAAAGCACTTTGGCTAAGGTTAGAAAAAGATGGTGGTTGCTGCTGGAATATAATTTGTAGGACTTGTTCTAACAGTGTTTTCTCGTCACTATGGTGGTTGAGTCTTGAGGCAAAAAAAGAAAGTTAAGTAAGTTCAGGGTTAAGATGTGCAGACACTCAGCACGCATCTGCACTGGAACGTATTATGCAAGACAGCTTAGCTGACGTGTCAGTGCCACTTTCAGCTGCTTGCACTGGGTCACACCATCAGCCACTGAAGTGACTTTGAAAATGTTCTGACTCAAACTTGACTGGCAGGGTCACCACATTTACTAAACTCTCTTTAAAACCTCACCGTTTCCTCTTAAAGAGCATCTTCATCATGCAAAATACTTAATATATGTAAAATAGTGGGACAGGTAGCAGCTCAATTCTAGCTTTCTTTATGCTGTCACAATTTTACTGTGTGAGTAAGGTGGAGGAGGAGGAGGAGGAGGAGGAGGAGGAGGAGGAGGAGGAGGAGGAGGAGGAGGAGGAGGACCTGAGCTCACAATGTATTTTAATGTTAGTGAATTAACCATCACAGAATAATAACTGTTCTAACTAATAATTGGTTTTCATTGCTCTCTCCTCTGGATAATTAAAATACACTAAACATAATGTACAGTGGAGTGAACACAATCATTAGTGAGAGTTTATGTAATCTACTGCAAATGTATTACGCCTCTTCTCTTTCATTTAGATCTCAAAATTCAAGTCAAAAATCAGCGAGCTGAAGTTGGTTTGATTTAACATTCAGGGTGTGAAAATTTGATCTGAACATCAAAGACACAAAAGAATCAAGTAATTCAATTCAATTCAATTCAATTTATTTGTATAGCGCCAAATCACAACAGAAGTTGTCTCAGGACATTTTCCATATAGAGCTGGTACAGACCAAGCTCAAGTCTGGGTGGAATCACAGAGCTTCAGCATGTGGAGAAAACCAGGCTGTTTGGCACAGGAGTTCAGATGTGATTTTCAAAGTAAAATACTTCACAACTATACATTTTGCAGTATTTCAATAAACATTAAGTACTCAGTGGTAATTCAGTTTCCTCAATTACTCAAGATTGTGCGTAAGATTCAGATCTTTAGGTCATTCTTTGCTTCCATAATAGAGGTCTAACCTGTTATATATTTGTTGTGTGATGCAGCATCTGGGGGAGTTGGTGCTCAGCTTCCTGAACAGGGAGTTGCAGCCTTCCTGTCAGCTGGCCTGTCTTGAAACGATTCGAATCCTGTCTAGAGACCAGCATTGCCTGGATCCCTTCATCAGCCACTCTGCCATGTCCACTCTGGCCCGCTACGCCGGCATCATCATGGCCGGTGCTGCCACACCTGCCGACAGCCAGCCAGTGGAGAGCCAAGGTAATTCCTGCCAGCTCTCCCAGGTTTCTCCAGGGTTTCACCACAATAGAGGATTTCTATCCTGCTGCTCCCGTTCTTTTGTTTCTCCCATGAAAGTCCCCTAAAACCCCTTATCCTCAATTTGGCATGGACCACACAACGGACCCTTTTTATAGCAACTTCCATTGTCATTGCAGGAAAAAGAACAGTTTCACACTTTTACACATACATTGATTGTTTGTCGACTCTGAGCCAAAACGCAGGTGCCTTGCACTCCACACCCTCAACCCGACCTGTCCTGTGGAGACACTGACGGAGGACTGGAGCTGCTGCTTCAGTGATTCACAAGCATGACAGCACAGAACAAATCTGTTGTGGAGTTATGAAACAAAAAAATCTAAATAGCTGAAAGAGAGATAGGGTACATTGGCAGCTTAGTGTATCTTTTGTCCTCTGTCCTCACATGAACCTTTTATTTTAAAAGCATTCTAAATATAGTTGACTTTGCCATTTTTCCTCTTCCTAGTCGAAGGTGAGGGAGAAAAGGGGGAAGAGGAAGCAGAAGCATCCAGTGAAGTGGTGAAGGAAGCCTCCCCTCCTTCAGAAAACCCTGACCAGGAAGTAATCGTCGAGGGTCTCAAGTCCATCTGTAACATCCTGCTACACAACGAGACAGGACAGGTCGGTCTGCTGTGTCTCTTCATACCTACATTTACACGAAATCCTCAGATTGGTGCTAATTTATAAACTGTGTCTTTGGATGGATGGATGGATGGATGGATGGATGGATGGATGGATGGATGGATGGATGGATGGATGGATGGATGGATGGATGGCAGGTGGTAGCAGCAGATCTGCAGCTCATAAAGGGTGTGGCGGAGAGGCTGAAGCAGTCTCATGATCCCACCTGGAACCATGAGGTAGGAATGTTTTAAGGTGGGAGTCAAATGAGTAGTGTGGGAGTTAAGCATTCTTCAGATATGTTCAGTATGACCACTTTCTGTTGACAGTGGCAAGTTTAGTGAATTTGTACGTTCAATATAACCTCATTGGTGTTGCAAATTAGTTGAACATGAACAAATCTTTCAGGGTTACACTCTAGTGAAGTAGGGCTGGGTATCATGAATTTTCAATACACGTGCAAATACAATAACAGGTTTTGGTACAAATACTAAAAAAAATAATTTTTGAAACCTTGCCGTGCAGAACAGAACCATGTTTCAAAACACAAAACAGCCAAACCTCTCAAATACATTCATGCATGTTTAATGCTGAACAAGACTTTGCCTAAAAAAAGTCCAGTCAGCATATTTATGACTTACTGCAAGACAGGAAAGGTTCAGTGCTTTTGGTACTTAACTGTTCTCTGTTGCACTCTGTACAACAGACAGCAGTTCCAGTGTGATGTTCGAGCTCTGATCTGCAGAGGAAAAAGCAGACAGAGCGTGAATGAGTCTCCGTCTTTTGCTTTCTCTGTCCAGGTGCGTTTCTTTGACTTGCGCTTCACCTTCCTGCTGACTGCCACCAGAGTGGACACCAGGGCACAGCTGGCTCAGGAGCTGCACGGCATCAGTCTGCTAGGTAACTGATTTCTTGTGTAACCCGTCTAACTGCTGAGCTGGGAAACAAATGTCAGCTCTTGAGGTTACTAGTCTCCAAAGTCACCATTACTAAGAGGTAATTCACCTTCCAGGTCACCAGTGTCTGACACCAGGATGTTCTGAAGTAGAACAACTCATGATAAATCAAAGAGGCAAAAATAAAATGAGGAGTGTAAGTTGATAACTTCCTGTCCTGTGTATGTTCTAGGCAACCAGTTGGATGCCACGCTGGGTCTGTGTTGGCCAGATACATTTGAGACGGCCAGGGCAGGGTTAGAGGGCATCCCACCTGAAGACCTGCCCCCACTGAGCCGGCAGCAAACAGAGCTAGCCATGGAAATACTGAAAATACTGTTCAATATCACATTTGACACAACCAGGCGCAAGGTTGACGAGGTACTGAAGACGTTCGTGGAGTTAACAGGATTTTACCATTAACTGTGAATTCTGTTCAGGCAGTCAGAGTTCCTGCAGGTCCGGTTTGCCACTGTGCTACAGTAACAGGAGTACTTGTGATGAATTACTTTCTATGAAATCCGTCATTTTAATGATTCTGTTGAACTGAACATTACACAGATGTTTATGCTGTCTTTGCATGAAATATTGCAAGGCACAAAGGAAAAATATCTGCTCGCTGTTAGCCTCAAAACAGATAGCTGAGGCCTCTTTTGGGGGGAAATGTTTCAATCTTCCTCAAGCGAGTGTCAAAGAGAAAACAGACAAATCAGCTCAAATCCTCACATCTGCTGGTCAGCAAGCAGCAGAGGAAAACAAATGCCACAACATGGCGATCACAGTATATATCAAAGTGGATTGATTGTTTTTAAATGCATTGAACTGGACTGCAGCTGCAGCGCTTTGATTCTTTAATCTCGTGCTGCTTCTGTGTTCAGCAATAAGCTTTTTGTTGAAGTATTTATGTCAGAAAACACCAGAGCGTTAGTCAGTCAGTGTGAAATATACATTAAAGACACACATTTATAGTGATGAGGGTTCATGTGACTAATATGTGCGTAACATCTGTGTGTGAAGGAAGAGGCACAAGAGTACAGACATTTGGGAGCCATACTGAGACACTGTCTAACGAGCCATGCAGACGGGGAGGAGCGCACTGAGGAGTTCCACAGGTAACACACACTTTTCTGCGTTTCTGTTCACTCATTACTGGATTCATACAGTCATTCCTCATCTGTGACGCCGTCCTCTGAACTCCCCCTCCCTTCTTTTGCTCAGCCATACTGTTAACTTGCTAGGTAACCTCCCTCTGCCCTGTCTGGACGTGCTGCTGATGCCCAAGGTACAACAAGGCTCCATCGAGTACATGGGGGTCAACATGGATGCTGTCAACATGCTGCTGGAATTCATGGAGAAAAGACTTGACCGGGTAAGACGAGACTTTATGTGTGTATGTTCAATTTGGTACTTGTTTGGTTAAAAGATATGCATTGCTTCTTTTCTGGGAGGTGAATGAAACAAACCATTTTCTCTGCTGAGCACAGTCTTTGTCACTAGGTGGAGCTCTATGTTAACTGATGAATGAATGGGGTCCATGTACTTTTAACAGAAGCAAAATGGCATCAGGTTACATCTAGTTGAGTCATCATTTATATTCACAGCCTATATTATTTTAGTAAATATTGTACCTGCATGGTGCATATTTCTAACTACAGCTGATTTCACTTCCTGTATATCGTCACCAAATAACAGAAACAATCATCAGTTATATTTCTCTGCATTTAAATGGATGCGTTTGGTGAAATGTCCCCGTCCAGATGTTGTTGATGCTTGTCTCTCTTCCAGGGACATAAGTTGAAGGAGACCCTTCTCCCATCACTGAACCTGCTGACGGAGAGCGCCCGCATCCACAGAGAGACCAGGAAGTTCCTCAGGTCGAAGGTCAGCGCTCGGCCGAGCCAAAGAGAGTCCGCGATGAAGAGATGAATTATGAGTGCTGCTGGTGTTTTTATCGCTCTGATATCCATCTATGTGTGTGTGCATGTGTGTTAAGGTGCTGCCCCCACTGCGTGATGTGAAGAACCGGCCGGAGGTGGGCAATGCTCTGAGGAACAAACTAGTCCGTCTAATGACGCACATTGACACTGACGTCAAGGACTGTGCTGCTGAATTCCTCTTTGTTCTCTGCAAAGAAAGTGGTGAGAGATTTTGTGTCTGTTGATTTTTTTCAATAATTCATGTGGACTTTTTTGTGACTTTATGCCCACTGAAACATAAACTATCTTGATTGTGTCCTCATCAATTATCTATGGTTCAATGACTGGCAGAAATAAAATCACTGGCCAGCGCAGGTGATGTTAAAATCCCTCCACCTCCCCAAGAGAAATAAATCCACTCTGACTGGGGCTTTAGAGACCCAGTACAGCTTGAACTCCTCTTTGATGATGACGATCTGAATTGAAGAAGGTTTTGTTGACGTTGTATTAAAATACTGTCATATTAACAGTCATATGCTCTCTATCCAGTTTCAAGGTTCATTAAATACACTGGATACGGCAATGCTGCAGGTCTGCTGGCGGCCAGAGGACTGCTTCGGGGGGGCAGAGACTCTGGGAACTACTCTGAAGATGAAGACTCTGAGACAGAGGAGTACAGAGAGGCCAAGGCCAAGTGAGTACCACCACAGCACTGTGCCACCTTAACTCAGTGCTTGATGTAGTGTGTGTCATTGCAGCCTTTTTCAAAAATGATATTGTGTAGCTTTAATTAATGACCTTGACAGATGTCCATGTGTGTTCGACCAATGGACCCTCCATTCTCTACTGCTCATTCAGATCTGATTCATGGTGGCAAGTAGACCAAGTAAGGTGGCTCAGATGTCCCTCCAGCATGTTCTGGGTCTGTTTTAGGGTCTCCTCCTGCTGAGCATTGCTACAGTACCTCCACAGGGAGGGGTCCAGGAGGCATCCTGATTAAAGCCCTGAACCCGCTCAACTGGCAACAGGTCTACTCCGAGCCCCTTTCTTTATCTCATCACGGCCCCTTATTCTTTTTATTACTAACCAATCATTGGTAAGGGTTGAAACACAATTCGAGGTCTCCTCTCCAGTAACCTGGTTTAAAGCTGTCTCAAGGAAGCTGAGCAGTTTAACTCCCTGATAATTGGAGCGACGTTAATGTGAATTGAAATTGTCCGTTAATTCTGCACATCAGATGTTGTTTGTTCTTTTGGTCATTTCTGTCTCTATCTGTCTCGTTTCTCTCCAGTATAAACCCAATAACAGGAGTTGTAGAGGAGGAACAGCCCAATCCCATGGAGGGAATGACAGAGGAGCAGAAAGAATATGAAGCCATGAAGCTGGTCGACATGTTTGACAAACTTTCAAGGTCAGTAAAAGCAGGACACGCACACACATGCACACACATGCACACACAAGATTTGAATTACTGCATATATGGAAACTAGTATTTTGTGTATTTAACCAATTTAGTGTAAATGAATGAATGTACTGGAAGTTGACAAGATAGAGAATCAGAGACATTTAGTGCCATTTCCTTCAGATTTGTTTGCAGTTGAATACTACAGTTTTCACTGCTCAGTGCTGTACACTTAGTTCAGTTTCTGCTCATATGCACACATTATTAATTTCATTATTCAACCCATTTCTCCCCACAGGACCAGTCTGATCCAGCCCATGCAGCTGGGTATGGACGGGAAGATGAAAGAGATGACTGCAGAAGATATGTGTAAACTGACCCATAATCCTTTGTTCCAGCCAGAAGAGCCAGCCAATTCAGAAAGTGAAGATGAGGCTTAGCAAACACAGAAGCATAAAGATAGAAACACATTCAACTCCTGTGGAAGATCTGTCTCATTTCTTTAGATGTTCACATGTCACGCAGTCCAACATGTTCCTGGAAAGGAAAGCTAGGATTTGTTCCGTCAAAACACAGCATGGAGTACACGGAAGGCAGCTTAAAGAACCAAATGACTGGTTTTATATGCGCTATCCTGTTGGCTACAAATCACCAGTGTTTTACGGATGACCACTTTCCAAAGAGTACCATTAGTTTATTTGTCTTCATCCTCACAGGCATCTGTTCAGTTCATTACATTATGAAAACCAACTTGCTCAGGGCCACTGTGGAGCACTATGACAACACCAGAGAGTGCAAAAGTAAACAAAACAGATCTTTTCACTGAAATTCTTTCGTTTCACAAGCTCCCCAAGGCTCATTCTAACGCTGGTTTTCATACACTTGGGGCAGCATATGTCAAAAAGTGGTGCAGGAAATTCGAGGTGACTCATTTGCCAGCATCTGCTAACCTAGAGTCAATACACCGCCTGGGGATTGGCTGATGGGCCCCTCAAAGTCCCAGATTTGTTCCCAGATCAGTGATTTGAAGCTCAACAGACACGACTCACAAACCTCAGATATTGGACTGTCAGTGAATGCACCATTTGCCAAAATGTTCCCTGCTTACAGTTCCATCACCACATGAGCAGCCAGGTGCATTTCTATGTCAGTTGATTTTCATATTATAATGACATGACTTTGAACTAAAGGCTGTCTGGAAGGAGGAGAATTAGTCTGAAAACTGATGATATACTTCAGAAAATAGTCAGTACGGTCACATGATGTAATCTGTAGATGGCAAAATGTAAACAAAGCATCAGTGTGGTCCTTTAAATCATGCTCCTTTCTGGATAAATGCACTTCGAGTACACACACAGATGCAACACAGCAGTGTCGATTTTGTTTCTGACAAGTCATGAATTGCTCATTTCTTGCTGTTCTCGCTTTAACGGGAAACACTTCATGTTCCTCCACGATTCTGCTGCAGTGTTTCAGTGTGACTGGGCTGCCCGTGTATGTGCAAGTCATCTCAGTCAAGTCCACACACACGCTGTATGCTGTGGACTTTGTGTTGACCATTCTTAGCTCAAAAAACAAATCAGCACCGGACACAAAACCTGAACCTCATACGCTTCACAAAGGTGGCGTGTGTTTGCGTGGTTTGGGGTCGTTTATGTCTGCAGGCCTTTATTACCAGCATGTTTAAAAGGACTGACTAATGATCAAACAGTCACAGCATGAAATGATGTCATACTGTTTGCAGAGCACAAACTACAAATACAGCTCCTCCTACCTGAGACCCAAACCACTAACAACATATTAACCCAGACAGTTTGGACTTGATTTGATGAGGTCTTGGGGTCTTCACCTCTGAGACTTCTGCCACTACCACAAAGCACAGAGGTGAATGGCATTTGGTTTATAATCTGCGAAGCTTCGATGTCTGACGTTTGAAAAGCTCAGCAGTAACGAGTCTTTCCAGAAACAGCATCCCTGTTACTGTTGCCCCGGATGATCCACAGACCTCACTGTGAACAGCAGAAAGAGTTCTGTGTTCGCAGGGGAAACTAGTCTCTGTCTGTGTTTCAGTCTGAACATTTCTACAGAATGTTGGAGCATGATGAGATGAGGATGTGTGTCGTTTCTAATTTTCACGAGAACAAAGGAAAACGGATGGAAGCTAGGCAAAGAGCTGTTCTTCAGTTTGTGAAGAAGGAATTAATTGTATTTTTGAAAAAAAGAAAAAAAAAGAATTTTAGATGTCTTGTTTTTCATGAAGACCTTCAGATGTTTTATTTTTAGAAATGAAACATGAAACTGCAGACTGAGAAATTATAATTTTAGAGAGAAGATGAAATATTCTAATGCAGCGAAAGACTATAATCTGAAACACGTTATATATTAAATGTATACTCCTTTATATTGTTATTGCATAGCTGCCAACTCAGTTGTGCACTGAAATATACATTAAATGTGTTTAAATGACAATTGACTCATGTCTTATTTGTAATGCAATTATTGTGCTAATGAGGCCCAATCCTAAGGCAATTAACAAACAGAAGACACAAAATGTCCTAAAAATATATGAGACAAAGAGAAAAACAGTTCATAAACAAAACACAAAATGCAACAACACATCAGAAAACACATTTTACAAACCACAGAGGGGAAACATGAGCTTCCATAAAGGCCACTGAACTTGACCTCATTTCGACAAAAAAGTTAAAATAAGAACTGTGGTTCCAGCAGGTAAAGGTGGTGCAAACAGTGGAAGAGGACAGTTTGTTCGTCCCCTGTCTCAGATGAGATCTGTTCTTGGTTTTTATGATGTTGAGATGTGAGAAATCCCTCTCACAGGCTGCGCTGCTCAAAGGCAGTGCGAGACAATTTAACCACCTTGTTGATGATGGAGCAACAATCTGGACTGTTTGCACAGTCAGAGGATGCTGTCAAGTGTTTCCTGCTCACTTTAAGCACATGCAGTCTCTCGTGGTACAGTCTCTGTCAAGTTGCAAGGTGGTTTCTGTGATGTCCTCTGATCCATCAGAGAGCAGCCCACAAAATTCAGCAGACTGCAACTTGGCTCTTAAGTGTTCTCCATCATCCGTGTTTTCCCTTCATGTCAGTACACACCTCTGACATTCACTCCAAGTCGCTTCAATAAAGCAAAACCCTCAGCACAGGAAGACACAGGACATGCTGCTTAGCCTGATGAAATGCTTGGAGAAAAATATTGCACAGAGCTTGTTGTTCCTCATGTAACTTGCAATAACTTGTGTCACGTTCATGTGCTTCTTCTTCTTCTTCTGTTGAGTTTTATGGCATTAGTAAGTGTTGCATTACCACCATCTGCTGGAGTGTAACAGCTTGACAGTGCAAACTGTTTGCAGTGTCTTCTCTATAATCCAGACACAATTCAATTGCTGCATTTTTTGGTTTTCTGCTCATTTCCCGCTGTTGTTTAAAAGCAGTGATGAGAGGAAACAGAGCAGTTTAATTACTGAATTCAGCCGTATTCCAGTCTCATGGTCTCTCAGTGATCCAGACTCTTGAACGTTAAGTTCCATCTTGACTAAACTTCATTTCCAGTCAGCAAGACAACTGAACACTGGCTCCCAACTGCAGCTTGCATCCAGTTCAAGACTCTGCTGCTGGTCTACAGGGCAGTGAAGGGAACTGCTCCTTCTTACTGCCAAGCCATGGTCAAACTCTACACTCAACCTGACGAACACAAGACAAAAACAAATAACCTAAGCACTTATACTGTAGCACTTAAATAGTAGGGGTGAACTGAGTTTGAATGCGCTCACTGCAAGTTACTTTGGACCAACATGTGTGCCAAAGGAATATAATGTAATACAACAAAAGCTACCATTGGCTTTTGACATTTATTTCAGGGGAGCATAGTGAATTTTCTGCCCAGTAGATAATACTTCAGCTTGGTTAGAAGTTTTAATGGTAAGATATAATTTCTCTGCTGTAGTCACTCCTTCAGTGTGACCTCCTCCAACCCTCTGAATATGTTCCAGCTTCATACAAATTGGGGTTAGACTTACAATATATGTCCTATTCTGCTGATTTCTTATCTGCTTACTTTAAATCTGTCATCAGCCACATTCAGTCAAGCTGGTCTGCTTTGTTTTTGTCCCCCCAGAAAACATTTTACTGAGTCTTATGTATGGAAGTTTGAAACCCTCAGACACCTTCAATATGCAGCAGTCTTGTCTTTCATAAGTCTGTACTTAACAGTCATTCTCCACAGCATATGAGCCCAGCCTGGCTGCTCTTTGACACACCAAACGAAATAACTGGAACTTTAATGATCCCAGTGGGAGATATGAGGGAAGAAATGGAGCATAATTAAGAACATAGAAAATCACTGTGTCTGGAACACATTTTGATGAACACTAATGATGTGAAAACAAGCTGCAGTAGCAGTCAAAAGTTTGGGTGTACTTTCTTATTCAATGGCTTTTCTTTCTCATTATTATTTTACTTATTTTTTTATTTTAACACACTTATGGAATTATGTGGTAAGCAATAAAGTGTATGACGCGTTGCACAGAGCTGACATCTCTCAACCAGCTAATCTGGAATGGTTTGCAATGAACAGGTGTGCCTTGTCCAAAGTAATTAGTGAAAAGTCTTGAATTCTTAATGTGCTTGACACCATCAGTTGTGTTGTGCAGAGGCGGTGTTGGTATACAGCGGATAGTCCGACTCAACTGCTGTAATAATTCATATCGTAAGAAATTACTTTGGTCTGATGAGTCCAAATTTGAGATTTTTGGTTCAAACTGCTGTGTTTTTGTGAGACACAGAGGAGGTGAATGGACGATATCTGCATGAGTTTGTCCCACCATGAAACATGGAGGAGGAGGAGGTGTGATGGTGTTGGTGTGCTTTGATGGTGACAGAGATTTGTTCAAAATTCAGTGCACACTTAACCAGCATGGCGACCGCAGCACTCTGCAGTGACATGTCATCCCATCTGGTCTGAGCTTTGATGGATCATCATTTGTTTTCAACAGGAAAAAGACCTAAAACACAACTCCAGGACGATGTGAGGGCTGTTGACAAAGAAGGACGGCAATGGAGTTCTGCATCAGATGACCTGATCTCCACAATCACCTGACCTACACCCAAAGCAGGTGGTTTGAGATGAGTTGGACCGGACTGATATGATATTAATATGTAACATAATAATAATATAGAAACAATACAAAGCAGCTGCAGGGGGATACTGGAATATCTGCAAACCAAAGAAAGAAAGATTATGAAGACAGATGAAAATTTAAAGCTATTTTGTACACAGGCCATGTTGCCCACATGGCTCACTTGTATTCCAGCCTCAGTTTATGTGTTTACTGTGAGAGATCCAACTCCACACATATAACTCCTCTTCATCCTGCAGCATCTGCCCCATCTGTCTGTTGAAAATGAAAATGACATCAAGTGAAGATTTAAACTCCCCCACCTGTCTTCCTACACCGCCTCTCCCCATCTCATCACCTCCCCATCTCAGCACGGTCTCAGGCAAATAGCATTATGTTTTCAGCTTTTTCATCCTTACATCAGATTGCCTCTGTTCTCTCACTACAGCTCCCTCACCCCCCCCCCCCCATCTGAACTCTGCCTGCATCTAAAATTTATCAGCACAGAGGAGAAAACTGATGCAGCGCTGGAAAGATGCCCTATTTACCAAGAGAGATGCCAGGTTATCCTGTTAGTGGGTCTGAGCCGAAATCCTGCTTCATACTTACCTGAATTTGATTGCACAGGTAAATTTGTAAATATGGAAATACACCATACAAGCACAAAACTGAAATAATTAACTTCTTGAAACACAATTTTGAGACTGTATTCATGCAAATTTTCAATGCAAACCAGCTTCGCTCAGTGTACAAAAGTACTGGACCAAACAGTATTCATTGGGGGATCATAAGAAACATATGTTACAGTGGGGCATCAGCCGTTAAATATTGTACTTCCACTAAGCTGGAGCATGACAAAGTGTTGAAAATTGAAGCAGTAGAGGCTGAGATGGGTAGAGCTCCAAAAACACTGGAATGACATTAAACGCTGTTCAAACTCGACATCCCCAGTTCATATTGCAGGCTTTTCCCTCTCATCTGAAGCCTAAGCTAACGTAAGCCTCCCTGCATTACTATGGCAACATCACAATTATCCTCTCTTGATAACGCTCCTCATTACAGACGGAGGAATTAACCACAGAGCCCAAATGAAAACAAGAGAGTGCAAATTTATGACACAACTCATAGTTTTAATTATTATTAACAAGTATAGGTATGGATTTACACTCTGTTCATAACTTTGTTTTTGTTTCCTTTATGTCGTTTTGTACATATTCTGTGCGTGCAAGGCAAAGATAAACATGACTGTAGAAAATAAATTCTCCCCTCGGATGAGACGGAGGCTCAGGTTGCTGACAGCACGGGGAGCTGAACTGAGGTCTGCTCTTAGAAAACACACACCGTTTCCCACAACCACCCTGAGAGTTTGATAGACTGAATACGCTCATGTTGTCTCAAAATATATGATCATATATTGGTCTTTTATTATAATCTTATCTGTTTCTCCTGTGATATGATGGACATGGCGATTACATATGTTTGTCTAATGGAGCGACTGAAGTCGAATTGGTTTGAATGTCACAGAAATATGCAGAACTTTAGTGTCCTGTGTGTCAATCTGGAGATTCTAAAAGCCTTCTTAACAAGGCAAAAGAAATAGTCTTAGGAAAAAAAATGGACTGTTTTCCAACATGGATGGCATGATGGGACTTGTTAGAAATAGTATAAAGGAAATGGTTTTGACATAATATTCAATGTATAAATATATAATATTAATACAGTATATAATTGTGAGAAAAATAACCAGAAACCAGATTTTCTTTCATTGTAAATGTTTTGTTTTTTTTCCAAGATACTGGGAGCCACCTCACCTGTCTTACTGTAAAAGTGGAATTTGTAAGAAAAATTGGGAGATATCATTAAAAAAAAGAAACGATCAACACCAAATTAAGGCAAAACCTTTAGCTTTATGTAGCTTGATCTTAGCCTGGTTCCAAACCTCCACGTGATCGACCACATCTGAAAATTTATCAGTGCTGTTCTGCTGACTGGATGTTTCCACTGCTGGAAACAACCGGATCAGTCAAAGCCTTTATGAGCTTCCGTTGGAATAATCATCTAACTGCGCCAGAGGCAGGATCCAAACAAATATGTTTACAAGTACGGATGAGACTGACGCAGCTATTGATTGTTGTAAAAAGAGCTTGGAGTGCATAACATTGCATAATGACAAGAAACCGTCACTGTGCACCTCTGAGGTCCTGCAGGGACATAACGTCTAGCACCATGGGCCATACTGAAGGACGGAGGCAATGGGTCGAGTCCATGAGCAACAATGGTTTGTCAGTTTCTAGGAATATAAATAGTATAAATAAAAATGGTCATCCATACCAGCAACAGCTGGCTCCAGTGACCTGCTGAAGAACCCCCCCTACACTGTTGACGTAATGAAAGAAAAAAATGAAAACGACAGTTATGGGGAAAAATAAATACAATGAGTGGCTACTGATGCTCCTACTCCTCATACATGACTTCAGGTTCACCCTTAATGTGACTACAGCGAATACCACATCCTGCAACATGCCTGAAATGACTGCAGATACAATGATACAGTTGGCTTTCTGGCATAGATATACTTGTATTTGAATTATATTTGAGTGCAATCAACCTTGACTACCAACTCACTGTAATAAAATCATGACAACAAAGCCTCATGAACTCTTTGTGCTCTCAACTTCAAACCAATAGCGGTCGGATCTCATAGTGTAACTTCATCCTATTTCCCTGAACACAGCCATTTTCAGCCGTTTAAAATGTTTCCATCTCAGTGGCATTTATTGTGAGGAAATGGGTTTGGTACTGCGCCTCTTCGATCTACAGTATGCAGTTTCTGCAATGTGTGGAAATGTAAGTATATCATACTCGGCTTCCTCAGCAGTCAGCATTAATGCATCTTTGTGCTCGCAGGACGGAAAGCGTTTTTTAGACCGTGACGTAAACTGCAGGACCTCAGTAGTAATAGTAAGTAGTTAAATGAACGTGCTTGACATGTTGCAGAACAGATTACTTGGATTGACAAGATAAAACCTAACTGATAATTGCTAATCCTAACAGAGCCTCTGTCTCGACTGAAAAAAGATGAGTGGATGGATGTCACAGTGATTGGTTTGGGGCAAAAAAAACCTCCCTCCCAAACAGCTAACATCCTTTTGTGGAGAGTGCACAATAAAGATTTCCAGACCACCCAGTTCAGCGGATGCCATCTGTGTCGCATTTGAGACTCGGCCTCCTCGGAAGGACTCCGCTCAAAGGTGCATTCAGACTGAATGCAAAGTAAATTTTAGAGGTGGCACGGTTGCATATTCATTGCAAAGATGCAAGTGGGTGCAGATTTGCCCTGGGTGGCGCGAACTGAGGCAGAGAGTTAAATGAGTTAGAAATGTTTCGACTTGAACAAAAATGACTGCTTATCCTGCAGCTGTATGACTCCAGTTCATCGGTGTACGGAGATGAGAAAATAGTGAGTCTGGAGCAAAATAACAGGTATCCTGGTAATATCTGACATCAGTCGGGATGAGCTGTCAACACACAGACACACTCCGCAGACACACAGTCAGTGCTCATGTTGCTGGCTAGCTGCAGCTAACAGCTGTATGTCTGCTGTTTTGGGTAAATAAGACTGTAAAAACAACCCAGCAGTCAAATTCAAACAAATAATGCAAACTTCACACATACTAAAAGGAGCAACTGGGCTCTCCTAATTGACTCATGAAATAAGAAAAAAAAAAAATCAGGTTTATTTTCAGAATGCTGCCCTCAAACAGATGAATTTGACCACTGGATCATTCGTGCAGTCCGTTCCATTCGCACCAAACCAGACGATATACCCACTGTACAGCTGTTAGCTGAACACAGCAGCTCTTCTCTATTCGAGGGTACAACATTCACGCTACTCTCAGACCTCATATACCCTCCCAGTCCCTGATCTCAATGATGTCACGGACCCCACCCTCCTCTCTCCCCCAGGTGTGTCTTTTCTCCTCAGGTACGTCAGTCTGTGAGTATTATTCAGACAGAGGGGGCTCAGTTCTTTGGTCTGCTGGCTCTGCCTTCATTGTGTGCTGTTTAGAGACCACCTCTCCTCTCTCCTGCATGCTGTCTCTCAGACCCACTGTGCCTGGTACTGTGCTGGGGCCCTTCTCCTTGTGGGACAGAGGACTCACTTGGGGGTGTTCTGGGGATGCAGATGCAGCTGAGATTGTGCTGGGCATCTTTTCTTGGGATGATGGGGACACCAGCAGTTTTCCTAGAGATTGGGGCAACGGTGGGGCTGTGCTGGGGCTCTTTTTCTGGGTTGTGGGGGTTATAGGAGGCTTTTCCAGGGTTTGGGTTAGTGCTGGGGGCCTCTCTAGGATGGACAGAGCTTTGTGGGGGGCTTCAACTGGACTGAAGAGTCGGGGAGCTGAGGCTTCTTGTTGAGCCTGAGCTGTAGAGGAGGGACACCCTGAGCCTGGGGCCTCATCTTCTCCTGGAGGGTGCTGCTTGGTTTCAGCTACTGTCCCTCCACAGCCCGTCCTTCCTCTCTCTGCCTTCAGCTCCTCCTTCTGGACAGCCTCCTTCTCCTCAGCTGTGTCACTGGCTGGGTGAACAAGACAAGAATATGTTTAGATCACATATAGGAAGATAAATGTCAAACCAAAGAATAAGAAAAACACTAAGCTATGAACATGTGTAATACTCCTCTCTCACCCTCCTGAGCTCTTTGTGCGTCCTCCCCACTGGATGGGTCTTCAGTGCAGGTGGGCAGGTCCACTCTGTTGCCCCGGAAACGGATGGGTGATCTCTGCAACACTGCCTTCAGTTCTAAGAAAGATGGAGATGGAGACCAAGAGCTCATCTTTAATTATCACTAAAAATAAACTCAAACTGGCAATGGTACATCAGAAGACACAGTCTGACACACACTCACATTTAAAGCTGCATGAAGCAGTATCTAGATATTTATAAAAGAGAAGCCAAATCTGTCAGTTGAGTCAACCAAAAACTGATTGATGCACCTTAACAACTGCGTGTCACAGAGATCTATGGACCATTGAGTTAAGGCTGGTTCACATGATGTGTTATCTGACCTCATGAGAAGGCAAATGCCACAAACGCCACACTCAAAGGCAACTCAAAGGCAGAGTATTACGCGAAAGTCATTAAAATGTGGACGACAGATTCAATTTCTCCTATGAAACGAAAAGTGAATGTTGATTTCTTTTGTACATAACTAACGTACTTATTTCAAGCCAAACCGTGATCTTTTCATAAACCTAAACTAATAGTTTTGGTACCTAAACTTAACTGCAACCGTTTCACAACCTTTACCATGAGTTCATTATGACTGTTAGGAAGCTTAATTTTGAAAGTGTAGCTGGATGTTGCTAATCAGATGTTGTATATCTATTATTGCTACCTTGACCCAACTCCTGCATCTTGAAAAATTATGCTAAAGGAGTACCCAGTGCTTTAAAATGTGACGAGTTGGGAGTGAGAACATGTTGATTATTAACAGTGAGCAAGAGGTCTTCAAAGAACCTGATTCAATGAAACCCTGAGGACCCAACCTGAAAGGATCAAGACCTCACATTAAGACCCTTCAGGGTGCTACATTGCTGCTTCCTGTTCCCTTTAACACTCAAGAACCAGCCAATTATATCTTCTGAGCTTTAGCTATAGCTGTCTTGATTGGTCTCCAGTGTATCTGACTTGGCTGAATCGATTCCCAGAGGACATTTTCCAGGCTTGGATAAAATGCAGTCTGAGTTTGTCGGGCTAACAGAGCTCAAGTTGTTAAATGTGTAGGATCTGTAGTCTTGGTAAATAAAGTGCTTTCACAGAGTTGTGGTTTAATGTAATCTTACATTGTTTTCATATTGCTGACCTCATGGTTACTGCTGTTGGTGTTCATTGTATTTAGCTTTTTTATGTCTTCATGAAACACTTCGTCAAAGTCTCACCTTGTGTCATGGCCAGAGTGTCCTCATGGACGGACACGGCCCTGCGTTGTGGAAGGGGCTTCATGTGTTGCCGTGGCTTAGGAAGACTCTCTGAAAGTATGCAAACCACACACAGATCATAATTCAGATCATATGATAACTAAATGCACTGTAAATATAACCAAACCACTGAATGCAACCTTACAAAAAAAAACAGGTAAAACAGGAATCTGTCTGTCTGTAGAGTTTAATCTCTTCCTGAGCGGTTTCACTGCATTTCACGCCTTGATTTGTGTGATTCTGACGACTCCCACACGGTGCCCATGTGGCTCGCACGTGACCGAGTCATCTAGTCTTATCAAGGTGATAATGACCCAGAGATGTTAAATGTTAACAAGGCGAGGGTACAGGCTATCGTGAGCCTCCTCTGATACACCAGAGTTAGCGGCTCCCTCTTTCCAGCTGACAGTTTCACAGTCTCCCACTGATCCCACACTGACTGGACCACACCTCACCTGATGTCTCAGAAAAGCTCAGTCAGTACAAACCTGATGTGGATGAATTATTCGGTTTTAAAGAGATCAGTCTCGCTTACCATCGGTCACTGATTGTGCTTTCTCAGAGCGATCCTGTGCGGTGGGACCCCTCCATGGAGACGGGGCTGGAGGAAGCAGCTCTTTCCTGGGAGATGAAGCTGTCCCTGCACCCCGGAGACCCTGTTGACTTCCATTCTAGGGATGAAGATCAGAGGGCGCTCAGCGGGATGTAAAATGAACAATATGACTGCTGTGTCAACATATGGTGAACAATTGTGCCACATAGCAATGGTTTGTGGTCAAACTCAATAATGTGTTTATGAGCTCCACTGAATAACATAAAAGCAGTGTAATCCAACAGTCCTGCAGTTAATCGTTTCAACTTTACGGTCAGATTGGAGGTTGTAGTTTGTGCTGCCGTTGAACTGTATTGTGTTGTGTGTGAGGGGTGTTTTAGTATTTAGTTGACCCCCATTGATATGAAAGGAGTGGAGAAAATATTAGAATCAACACCTTGGTTTACCTCATAAACTAGCAACTGAGTGCATTTGATTGCGCTTGATAATTTTAAGGCAAGCTGTTTGAGTTTTTACAAGGATTACAGAGATTTATAGTAAGATTCTTTCTATTATTCATCCAAATTTGAACATAAGCAACAACATAAGATATTCCTCCTTTAATTTTACTAAGTCTGCCTTTAACATTACTGCCACCTTGTGGCTTGTATTAGTCTCTGTACCTAATTTGTTTTTTAGAATTCACATTACAAATGAAATGTATTTATAAATTCAACCTCTTTAACTGTACATTTTAACTATATGAATAGCTACGAATTATTGCATCAAAGAACTAAAGATACAACTACAGATACAAATCTAACTGATCTGTTTGTTTTCGTATATCATTCTTACATATTCATGATCTTTTTTTTCTCAGCGGTGTTGCTCTTTTAATATGAACTTTCCAGGTTGATATGAAAACATAAATTGGATGACAGCTTTACTACTGGATGTAAAGCAGTAATGAAGGATATATGTGAGCGAGCGCTGCATTACCTGTGCTGTCGTCTCCCCTGGCCTGCCATCATGAGCGTGTGCTCTGAGCTGCACTCTGTCTGCGGAGCTGCTGGAAGGAGGAGCAGAGGAGGGGCGAGCTCCTCCGCCTGCAGGAGCAGCCGGAGTGGGGAGAGGAGGCTTGGCTACAATGGCAGGTTTGGGTGGAAGGGGACCAATGGGACGCTCGGGGAGGGCGGGCTTCAGGTGTAGAGGAGGGTCTGGTCGGATGGGGTCTGGTGCTCTCATAGGATGCCTAGGGTCTGCTGGAAACAGAGGGTGAAAGCGACAGTAGATCACTAGGAGACACTGTGAGTGATTCAGGCTGGGCCAATCAGTGACTCCAGGGAGGACAGATGTTCAGGCTGGTGCAGGCTAGAACACAGAAACCATGGCACCACAGCAGAGATCCTCCTCCGTTGTGTTGTCACAGGCCTAGAGACATCAGAAAGGGTGTGCTACACACAGACTGTTACATCACACAGCTCAGGCCAGAGGCCATGGTGATGATGTCAGTGGCTCTTTTCCATGTCACACTTGCTTTGCTTTGAGTAATTTTAGGACAACTCTGTATTGTATATTATGGTGGCTAAAAACAACATGTAACAGGTTTACCCATTACAAAACACATTATAGAGCATTTTATTCTTCTTTTTAGTAAATACCATTGATATTCTAGTGTCTAGGTCACTATTAGTTTATCCCTGCACATGGGAGTATTTTTATTATTTTCATTTAGAAACAGGCATAGGTAGCACTGATACCTGATGAAGTGGACATGGTTCTGGGCTTCATGTATGTGGGAGGTGGTTCAGGTTTGTCCAGGATAGTGCCTAAGGGAAAAGAGATAGTAGATAGTAGTGGAGCCAAAGGACGATTTGAATCCAAGCTGTACATACAATGAAAACAATATGTGCAGCGAGCTTAACTAGAAACCATTCTATCCACACAGCTGTAGGCGGTGGGCCTGCAAACAAGTGTTTGTGATGATGACTCAAATTAAACTAGAAAGAAGGAGAAGGCACCGGCTGGCACATGTGAGATCGCTTTAATTTGTTTGTATAACTGGATTTTTGCAACACTGCTCAGAACACATTAGAACTTATTTATAATTAATTTTGTTCCCACAGTCAGATTCAGCCAGTCTCATTAGAAGATGCCAACGTCAATCACAGCCTATTCACCGCCACAGCTCACCTTGGTTTTACACTAAAAGCATATTTGTGAATCACTCATTTAATTTGCAAGACACAAAAGGCATAATTGATTTATCAGGCTTTTGTTTTGACTCATTTAACACTTTTATGACAAATACAGTCCCATACTTTTTAACTTGAATTTGCATGGCACTGATTGGTGTGACTATGATGGAGACACCGTACACAATAACACACAGCGCTCACCTTCAGAGTTGGCCTTTCTCAGCTCTTCATCTTTGTTCTACAACAGACATGTTGGACAATATTAATTTAATAATCAACTTGGTGATAAAATTTGTAATGACTTACATCACAATCTTATCCTTCTTGTTAAAAAATAAAGGAAAACAGGAAAATATTACATTAGAATATGGACAATATGACAATATGTTTTTCTTATGGGAAAATTCATGAATTCTACAGACTGTGAGCTTAAAGTAATAATACACAAACATTTACCACAGGACAAAGGACAGATTAAAGGATAATTCACATGTATTTCTACTGTTACTTCCCATCAGTTAGGAAAGCATTATACACATCAAGCTATTTGCTGAGACCTGGGAACATGGAGACAACACTACAACAAAAGCCTGACAGGTCAAGAAACGTGAGCAGTCAGATGGTCATGCAGGTTGGAAACAAATAAGCTCATCTTTGTTTCCTCTTCCAAGTACATTTATCAAACCTGTCTGTTTATTTCCAACCTGGAGGATTGTGACTGCTCATGTTTTGACTTCTTGTTAGTGATGTCACTGTGTTGCCTGCCATTAGCTTGATGAGTACGGTGTTAGGAATGCTGAACAAAACTACGAAAATAAGACCAATTATTCTTTAAGGGGTGAGGAGACCCCCTCCACGTCCCCAACATTCAACCAAATAGATGTTGACTGATTGTGGTATCAAATATCCAAGAATAGCACACGCTGGTATTAGTATCTAACACAACATAAAGTGTCAGTCCCAGATCAGAGTATAACACCTCATCATGGTGTGTGTTCACTACAGTAACATCCCTTTAGTTAAACAGACGCAACCTGAATTAATTGAGAACTGGTCAAATATTCTAAAACATGTGAAGGTATTTCACACTGTGTTACTATTTATTACATCAGAATGAAGTGTGACATTTCAATCACGTTAAGGAACCCCCACAAATTTCAGGGCCAGCCAAGGCTGGCAAAAGCAACACTTTTTCAATAATCCGTATTTATAAAAAGCAACCAGTCATACCCTTCACACCCAAACCCACAGCCGTCCTACCTGGCTTGTCTTGGTGTCAGCAGGTGGAGTTTTGGCTACGCCCATTCTGTGTAGCATCACCTGAAGCCTCTGTTCAAAACTAGGTGTGCTCTCAGATGCATGTTTCTGGAAGATGACACATGAACATTTAGAACAGTAAACGTGAATGCTCTCTCTCTCTCTCTCTCTCTCTCTCTCTCTCTCTCTCTCACACACACACACACACACACACACACACACACACACACACACACACACACACACACACACACACACACACACACACACAGTTGTCTGATAACTGTGCTGGGGACACAGGGGCCCTCTACAAGAAGGCCACAGCTGGCTCTGCGTCCTGCAACAAGCTGCTGCAGATGTTCTACCAGTCTGTGGTGGTCAACGCCATTTTTCATGCTGCTGTGTGCTGGGAGATGCTATGAAGCTCAATGACCTATATGTTTAGAAAGGCCTGCTGAGTGATTAGAGCAGGAGTTGAGCTGGACTCTCTGTAGGCGGTGATGGAGAAGAGGACACTGTCCAGGTTGGTTAGCATCCTGAACAATGTTTCCCACTCTCTCCATGATGTGGCCATCAAACTTTTCAACTGATCCCTGCTCTGTCGCAGTCTGGACTGAAGAGGATGTTGAGGTCTTACTACACTCCCTAACTACACATACAACTACATTTCTGTCACACTCATGCTCTGCTGTTTGGCACTTTCCAGACATGAAAATGTAAAATCACTGGTTTAATTTATTGTGTGCATTGTTTATTATTTATTGTGTGTGTTGTCATGCAGACATACAGTGGTTGACTTTAATATTAATGATAATATCTGACAGTGCACAGGCATTGATGAAAAGAAGTTAAGATGGAATCTTCTCTTAGTTCTTACTAGCTCACTTGCTGTATGTATAGTGTTATGCTGTATAGTCATTTAATAGTCCACTTTGGCCTGCATGATAAGACAAAATATAGGGAGAGAGTGATTGGCAGATTATTACTGTGTTTGAGAGAATCTCTTCAGCAACTTAAAGGCTGTTTTGTGGTGTCTGCAAGTTTATTAAACTGATTTTGTGCATAAAAGATGATACAGTGATATGAAGAATAAGATGCATATTTCTCCTACAGAGGTACTGGTCTAAAGGCAATAATTAATTCCAAAACTGTCAGTGAAGCAATGGAGCACAGTCGGTTCACAACAGGAATTTAGTCTCGGGGTCTACCATAGGAGTGCAGGGCTTTAAGGTCATTGTGAAAATCAACACTTGGTGCAAATGCTTCACAGTAAATTTTATGTGCAGGAACTGCTGAGTTTTATTTACAGTATCTTGTCCAAGGATACTTGGCCAGGGATCAAACCACCAACTTCTTGTTCGGTGGACAACTGGCAATATATAACCTACTTACAAAACAGGGGGGCAATAGGAATAAAGGCCTGTCTTGAATTTTAAGTCTGATTCTCAGCAGTAATTAAGAATTTACAGGACTTGCTGTTTGGTGTTTGTTGGTGTTTGAGTCTCATCAAGGGCCATCCCTTCCTCTCATCAAGGGTAGCATCCTACTAGATGATCTGACTGTGTGTGTGTTCAGTGTATTGTCAGACTGACCTTACTGTGTGTGTCATCCTTGTCTTCAGGCTCTAATCCCGTCAGCAGTATGAGACTCTGGCTCTTGCCCTCCCTGAGAGACCTCTTGGTCACCTTCAATCTCCTCTCTCCGTATGGAGTCCCTCCCAACTTCATCTCCTTCATCAGCATGCCGCTCCTCTCCTGCTCAGTTAGAGGGGAAGTGACAACAGGACTGGGGATGCGACCCGGCAAGACAGGAACTGCCTCTTCTTCCAGGTTGGAAAGCGTTGCAGTGGTGAGGTCAGGGCTTGTGGCGATGGTGGGGTGAGAGGGAGTGGTCTCACTGGGAGGCGTCATCGTGGTTAATGTACTGGCAGGCGCCATCGTTCCCCTCGCATCGCCTGCAAGATGGTGGCTGGTGGCAACGGTTCCTTCTGTGGTGGTGGCATCATTAGAAACGTTAGCATCCTCCACTGACCTTGCCCCTCTCCCCTTCTCTCTCTCCTTGTCCCTCTCCCTCTCTCTCTCCCTTTCTTTGGCCTCGCGGAGGGGTCGAATGAGGTCTGCAATGGAGGTCCTTTTGACCTTCACCCCATCTCCTCCTCCCTCTCCCCCTCCTGCCTTGGTGGCTCGGCTGGCTCGAGCCCTCTTGAAGGCAAAGAAGTCGCCAAACTTTTTCTTGATGTTTTTGGTGGGAAGTGCGGTGGTGGTGGTGGTGGTGGTGGTAGTGGTGGTGACAGAAGAGAGGGCAGGGGGAGTGGAGGATGTAGAGAGGGGTGGAACATCAGTGGATGTAAGGGATGTGTCAGTAGATGGGATAGAGGGAGAGGTGACTGTGGTGGTGGTAGAGGAGGTGATATTGTCAGAGGAAGAGGAAAAGAGGGTTGAAGCTGAGGGGGTGGAGCTTGACTCTGAGGGAGTGGCTTGGGCAGGGTTTGACTCCTCCCACCGGCCTTTTCTGCAGCAGGGAGACAGCAGAAAGAGCAACAGACAAGAAGAGACACTCAGTACTACAACTACTGCTACAGGACTCAAGACACATGCTCAGTTCAGGTACACAACAAGAAAGGTCATGCAAACAGCACACAGAGCAAAAATGTCTCGGAGATTACTACTTCTTGCTCCACTAGAGGCGAGGCCTGGTATGGTGAAGGTGGTCATTTGGTCAGTCTGTCAATCTGCTCAACACACTCGTCTAGAAGCAACATCATCCTTAAAAACTAATGGCTGGACTACGGTAAAATTTGCTTGAATGAGATTAAGGCTACGTTTACACAGACGATCTGAAAAGAAAGCGCAAAATTGGCGTTGCGTTCTCACTTTTCATTCCGCGTTTAGACGAGCATTTTTCGGGGGAAATCTGCATGCATATGCAAGCCTGTGATGTAAACGTGTACGCGACGTGTGCAGATCCAGAGGATGTAAGGGACGGGCTCTGGCAGATCGGAGCACAGTTTTGCGTTTTTACCCTTTAGACGGGAACGTGACGGTGGAGCGTTTTTAAGATGTTTTCACCGAACGTTGTCGTGTAAACGGGGCCTTAATGTCTCAGAATCTTGCCTGTTATTCCACTACAAGTCAAACGTATGCAGTATAAACTCTGCATACGTGACACCACTTAATCTAAAATGAAATGATGTGTGGACAACTCATTCAGGCTTCCAAGTGATTAACCCTTTTGATTTCAATGTTTCATGCAGACTTGCTAGCACTCCGTGAACCACGTGTTTTGGTTGTCCAACTGACAGAGCCATGCCTATAACGGTGCAGGGCTGTGAGGAGATTTTTGGCATTTTGACAAGTATACAGTTCTGTAATTTTGTCTTTGTAGTGAACAGCAGCTGTTGATCTCCTGGTTTTGGTATGCGGCTGGTGTCGACAAAGGGTAAAAATGAAAATGTAAAATGGACACCAACAAAAGGCCAGTCATTGCTCATGGTTCTGTTCATACTACACTGGATGTCTGACAACTGCCCCTACACAGACACGAAAAGTATAACTGAGTTGAAATTGTCACACCACATGTGCTAGTAAGTATTCTATGTATAAACTAGGTAAGGAACCAGGTCAGGTCAACCTGCATTAATGACCATGAGAGAGGGTCACTCTCCCCCCACATACACTACAACCACCCGCTATCATGTGATCACAGTCAGACTGATGTAATGGGTTCCTGTGATGATGCTTGAACCAGTTACATTCACTGGTGAAGACCATGAAAAATCCAGTAAGGGACCCTTTGAATTGAGATTATTTTGTCACGCACCAACCTACCTGCTCCTGGTCGCCACTAACACAGCTTTGGTGCTGACCAAGAACGACGTTGAGCGGATGGATACATGATGAGGGCGATATCACAAACAAAAACCAACTTGATTGACTGAGTGGTTTCAAAATGGCAGTTCATTCATAGAACCATCTTATTCATTTTGTGTTCAGTGCACTGAAACAACAAGCTCAGACAGGTCCAGACCAGAGTTTAGACAAGGAATGTGAGTTTACATGGTGTTACACTGAAGGGACGAAGGGTTTGTTAAACACTACAAAAACATTCACCATGCGATCTACACATACAGCAACAAGACTGAAATTACAAACCTGTTTTTTACATAACAATACACCCTCGTCTCAGCAGTTATCAGGGACGCTATAAACTTTTGACAGTGGGCACTATTATCACTGTTGTTAGTGCGTGATTTTTTTTGTGTTAATGTATGTAACTATAAAGGTGGCAGGATACCAGAAAGTAAAGCAAAACTGGTCCATTCACACAAAAAACTCCAGATCAAAATGTCACATTGCCTTTGATTTCCAATTTCTAACGTCCAGACAAGTCAATGTGCTCTCGACGGCTTTCCTGTCTGAAGCGCAGATGAGGACTGGTAAAGCTTGGGGAACGTTGACAAGAAGAAACATAGTATATACCACACTGACTATACATGCTCCCTCACAAAAAAATTGAAAACTTGTTTGAAAATATTCTAAATGATCAGTAACATCAGTTACTTAGTATTGCACTTCCTTGAAGTTGGGGGTTTTCACAATAGACAAAGAATAAAATATGAGGGTAAGAATTTCACCAAGATGCTCAACCCTTCAAGAAATGCACACAGCTGGTATTCAGAAACTGTGCCTTTAAACGTGGCAGCGATACAGTCACCACCCTCAGCCATGTGGCTGCAGAAACACCTGCAGACCTGATGCAGAAGTAGGTGATGCCCGCACAGGCCTGTGAGAGCTGACCAATAAGAGCAAACTGGGCATTTCGGAGGGGGGACCTTAAAGAGACAGGCACTAAAACAGACACCTTTTCAGACAAGAGGGTGAAAAGTGGTATTGCAATGGATGGAAAATGGAAAAATTAAGTGTTTCTTGAACACCCCCCCCCCCCAGCAAAACAAACAAACAAACAAACAAACAAACAAACAAAAAACATGAACCTGAAAGTGAGTATAATGGGACCTTTAACTTCTTTTTCTGCCACATGGTCATTTTTCACTGCTGTCATTTGACACTACTAGCTGATTTTAAACAATGTTTTTCTAGTTATATTTCAACTTCTATGGACTTGTGTTTTATCATTGTGGGTTGCATTTTGTGGCCATTGCAGGGCTATTTGTTTGGACAGTTAATGGGTGATATTACAACTTCTGATTTGATCTGATGGACTACGTCACGCTATGGCTCGAAGCAGGACTCAGATGCAGAGACTTGTGTACACAATTTCAGCCTTTATTAAAGAAGTCTGAAAATCCTCTGGGCAGAGTGTAAAACGAAAAGGCTATGAAACTTTCCTGATGAGTGGTCTTCCCTACAGGAAATCACCCGGCTATGAAACATATACAAAGAAACAAGAAAACAAAAACAGGCTATGAAAATATTACAAACTGAAATCGCTCCAAAGGGAGGAATATCTATACTAACTAGAGTAATAAAGCAAAGAACAGAAAATCACTCCAAAGGAGGAAAAAACAGATCCAACAAAACAATTTAAGCTACAACCAAAATCACTCTTAACGAGGAAAAACCTATGTCTACAAGAAAACTTTACTGGTGTATAAAGGAAAAAACAAAAAAATCACTCTTCACAGAGGAAAATACTCTAAGTCTATATCTACTAGAAAACTATACTGATCTATAAAAAGTACAACGAAAAATCACTCTTTACAGAGGAAGACAACAAGACTTCAAACGTGGATCTATGGCTGTGGCGAAGAATGCTGGCATGATCATACAAAGACGAAACACACTGGCACAAGACAAGGGAAACGCAGACTACTTGAACACATGAGGGCAATGGGAAACAGGTGGAAACAATCAGGTAATCGGGAAGACAATCAGACTGGAGACATGAGGAAGGGCAAGTGACCTGAAACAAGAGGTGTGTTACTTTTCAAAATAAAACAGGAAAAGACGAGACAAAAAACCCAAAACAAGACAATACCTCACCGCGGTGTGACAGACTACTGTATTGTGTATGTGTACAGTATCCAGAATCACTCCCTCTTTGAAAATCAATAATATTTAAAAGACTGCTGAATTATACTTCGGGAATCAATGCACAGACACCTACTGAGCAAGAGCTCTCACTGGGAGGCCTGTGTTTTGTCTCTGCCAGAGGTCAGACACATTAATCTGTGTACATTCATGACTGAAACTGTCTACAAGAGAAAAGACAGAAATTTACCTTTGTGTTCTTATTTGTCAGATTAATAAAGCTGCATGTACGAAATTTTTATGATATATTATAGTAAGTTAAGTTTTAGAAGCCCATTCTCAACCACTCAGAATAAAAGCCAGCAGACGCTCTGCAGATTTACAGATAAATATTTAACTTGAGATAAACCAGGTATACAGTCACATACTGTAACATGTCGAACCCTCTGCTTGTCTTTCTCTTTCTCTCTTCTCCAGCTCTCTTTCCTTATTTTTCATATTTCTATTTCATATTTTTTAAGTAGCTTATTTTTAAGATGTACAAGGACAAACAAACATAGCAAAAAAAAAAAAGGGTTGCAGGCATTTTCATGGGACATGAGAGCTTTGTACTGTTGTGGGGAGAGAGAGCACAACCCACAGGTCTGACCCCACTGACAGGCCTTTTCTTCTGTTGTTTACATGTATACCACAGACGAGAGAGACACGTCACACATATGGGGATGTTGGGAACATGCAACGCCACAGTGGCAATCTGTCCTCCACAAGCAGCCAAAACCTGACTGTGCAAAAGTTCGCCAAGTTGTGTTTAGTCCAATTTTAGTTTACGTTGGTGGGCTCAGATTCAGTCCTGTCAGGCTGTGCTGAGGGCTGAGGTGTACCCGTATGTCTTTACGGTGTGTTGACCATGTCAAATCTTTCATTCGCTTTCTCTGACACTCACTATTTTTCTGACTGCTGAGCAGAAAAGGTCCAGAGCCAGAGAACCTGTTGTGTAAGTATGGCAGCCGGCATCTGTGAGTTATCGTGCCATTAGCTGCAGCATAACTGCATATTAGAGTTTTTAATATGGTAAATTTCATGTTTATTGCTTTTTCTGTTTTGGTATGTTTTGAAAAGGCAACATAAAATATAGTTGATCCAAATGTCGACAATTCTTTAAAATGATGTGGTATCTGTGGCCCCCCCTCAACACACTTCACAGTGTCATGGCACCCACTTTGGGAACGACTGGTTAAAAAAACAAAGAACAATTACATGCAATTTTCCATTTGGAAATTCAGCAACAGGATCAGTTCTGCTCAGTGATTGGCTGCCAGTGTCAATCACTATTGACACAGGTGTGGAGAGGAAGAGGGTTTGTGAGATTGATTGGGACTGTCAGTCAATCATAGCTTTCTGTCTGTTAAAATATATCCATGTGGTTAATTAATTTCAAGCTCTGATCTTAGTAGATATCAAAGATTTAATTCCCAGTATACTGATACCTTAAGTGCATATTTGGCAAAGAGAAAAAAAAGTGTGTGTGTGTGTGTGTGTGTGTGTGTGTGTGTGTGTGTGTGTGTGTGTGTGTGTGTGTGTGTGTGTGTGTGTTCAACTCACAGTGCATAGTCAGGGATGATTTTCTTGGTGAAGAACTCCTCTACTCCCTCATCCACTCTACCCATCCCCTCACTGGCCTCATTTTCTACCTTTGAAACCGGCTCCTGGAACAAAAAACACAAAATAACATTCAGTCGTACTTCTTGCACCTCTGTGTTCATGTGAAATTGGTCCATTCACATTTGTCGCAGGTCAGAGATATCCAGCTAATATTCCACTGCTTTCATCTCACAGCAACCTACAACCTTGTTTCCAGAAAAACTGGGACAATAGAAACAGAATGTGATGATCTGCAAAACAATGAAACCCCATATTTAACTGAAAATGAAAACATGTCAAATGCTGAAACAGAAATTTCATTGTTTATGATATCCTCATTTTGAATTTGATGGCAGCAACGCATTTCTAAAAAGTTGGGACCGTTGGGATCATGTTTATCACTCTGCTGCGTCACATCTTCTTTAACGACACTCTGTCAGCGTTTGGGGACTGAGGAGACCAACTGCTCATTTTCAAAGTGGAATGTTTTCTCCTTCTTGCTTGATGTACGATTTCATCGGCTCAACAGTTCAGGGTGTCCTTTGTCGTATTTTACGTTTCATAATCCAAACATTTTCAGAGGGTGACAAGTCAGGACTGCAGACAGGCCAGTTTAGCACCTGGACTCTCCCTACGTTTACATGCAGCAGGGTATTTTGGGAAACGGATATTTTAGCCCCTCTGTTTTCAAAAATAACATTGTGCACACAACATCGTTTTCAAAAATGTTGTCGTTTACATGAACCCGGATAAATACGCCGTGGAGCACATCATGACTATGCCAAACCTATCGGCACGAGTGTAAGGTCGCTTACATGACGTTAAGTATTTTCAGTCGCATGTTGTGACGTTTTGGAACCTAAAACGCCTTTTAACCCTGTTTACACGCCAACACATAACCGGCGTTTTCAGAAATTTACAAATGATCGTTTTCCATGAAAAAAACTCTTTTTGCGTGTAAACGAGAGGCCAAACGCATGAAAACATATGTGTTTTCCCTAAGTGTAAACTACGGAGCCATGCTGTTGGAATACGTGCAGAGCGTGGTTTGACATCGTCCTGCTGAAATAAGCAAGGCCTTCCCTGAAAAATGAATGGCATTAATGGGGCCTTCACAATATGCAGGTTACCCATGCCGTGTGCACTCATATTGTCAGCACAGACTGTCACAGAGTGGCGAACCCCTCCTCATCTTTCTAACAGACACACTCAGCCTCTGTGGGAGGCTCTTTTTATACCCAATCATGTCACTCACCTGTTGGCACTTCACCTAATTCACTGTGAGACGTTCCACCAGGTGTTTTCTTTTAGCATGTCACAGCTTTCCAGTGTTTTGTTGCAACTGTGGCAACTTTTTTGAAACATGTTCCTACCATGATTTTCTTAATGAGGATGTAATTTTCAAAAAACAATGGAATTCCTCAGTTTCACCACTTGATATGTTGTCTTTGTGTTATTTTCAATTAAATATGGGGTTTCAGTGTTTTGCAAATCATCATCTTCTGTTTGTATTTACATTTTGCACGCACAGTGTCCCAACTTTTTTGGACACAAGGTTATTTAATTTACATATTACTTTCCATACTGCGGGGTAGCTTAAGTAGTGAATTTCCTCGTATATGTGAGAAGTTTTAAGTGGCAGAGACTGAAGAATAGAGGTGGCTCAGTCTCTTGCATGCCATGGACAATCATTCTCATGTTATTCACTTTAGCCTGAGCAAATAAAGTGTGAGTAATGGCAATTGTCACCTAAAGGTGACAAGATTGCAGGTTCAAACAATACTGTGACACTTGGGAAATCTTGTTTGTGTATCTGTGTGTGTGTGTGTGTGTGTGTGTGTGTGTGTGTGTGTGTGTGTGAGAGAGAGAGATGAGGGAAATGAGGGATACAACCTAACAGCCAACATCATGATTCAGAACTCCTTTTCACAACTCTAAAAGCATGTTTTATCATGAAAAGGAATGAATTTCATTTTGTCAGACTCAGCTGCTGTTTATCCCACTTTGATATTCACCACATTGATTAGTTGTTTCAATAAAGATGAAAGGATTCAAACCTGTTGCCTCACACAATATGAGTGTATAACTAGAAAAGCAGAATATCATCTTAAATTTTAACATTTCACAATAATTCAACACAGATTCGCATCTCGTTAAAAGCTGAGAAAGGGATTAATTTAACAGAACTAATATAATACAAACATTAGGGTATTTAATTCAATACAGTGTTGTAATTTGACATCAATGAACCCTTTAACACGCTAATATTTATACTGTAACATTTCCCATCACCCCATACATTTCAGCTAATTTCTCTTTTTTGTCATTAGTGCAACTGTAGATTAAAAGCACTGTTGGGTTTTGAAATGAACGTGCTGAAGCTGCTGTGGACTAAGCAATAAGTAACTCGCATTCAGGACAGTTGTCATGTGTAAGCATTACTCTAACTGGGTCAAACCCAGTCTGCAGAAACACAGTTACAGCATATTAGCCAACTGGAGTTGCATGGATCAAGCCCTCTGCAAACCATTTACAACCAAAGCAGTTTTCATGGCTCTGGTCTGTTTCTACATGTGGCGCCACACAGTAACAGGTCACTTTAACTAATCTGTGGTATTACCCATTAAAGAAAAGTAGAATTAGCTGAGACTAACAAAAGCAGAATGATTCAAGCACCCAGGAAGGTAGGAGTTATGCATCAGAGATACAGTATTGGAAATTTCTGTCCACATATTTCTGCACAAATAACAGCAGAGTTAACCAGTTTAATGTCAATCAAAACCAAATACTGACACTATCACAATCAGTGCAGTTATTCAGAGAGCATTATATTTCTATATATATTGATAATCAAAACAAGCAATATGAAGATGTCCCCCTGGGCACTGGGACTTCACTATTATCTGCCATTCTACAGCCAAAGCGATACAGCAATTATTTGAGAAATTATCAGCGAATAATCAATAATGGAAACAGTTGTCAGTTGCAGCCCTGGTTTGTTTATCTGGTCAAACTAACTAAAATCTTGGGTGTTTAGCTCATCTGGCGCCACTGCGGGGCTTCCATCTTGGAATCAGTGTTGATTTTGTTATGAAAACTACGAAGAAATTGTTGACAACCTTTTCATGACAAACACAACACGAAAACACACACAACAAAAAACATGGATGGATGGATGAGTGGACCAAATATTTAATTATGACGTTACATTCTAATGCAAGGTGTTACTTAATGTCCTGCATGCATCTGCAGAATCACACTTCAGAGCTCTTGATTTTAAGATGTATCCTCTCCTGCCATAAAGCATCTCTTCCTCGCAACCTAAGAACCTGCTGATGGACACCAGTGGTGAAGGAAGCTGTCAAGATGAAGGAGGCCTTTCAGCCTTGGTTGGCCCAGGGGTCTCAGCAGAAGACAGATACTGGGAGGCCAGAAGGGCTGCAGCTTTGTCAGTCAGCAAAGTAAAAACTGGGGTGTGGGAGGACTTTGTTGAGGCTGTGGAGAAGGACCTTCGGTTTGCCTCAGGGAAGTTCTGGCAAATGATGCAACGACTCAGGAAAGGAAAGCATTTCTTGGCTCAGGCTGTTTTCAGCCCGGGAGGAGAACTGCTGACCCAAACTGGGGATATTGTCAATAGGTGGAAAAAGCAGTTTGAAGAACTCCTGAACCCAACCAACGCATCCTCTGCGGAGGAGGCAGAGTCTGAAGACTCAGGTGAAGCCTCACCCATATCCCTGGCAGAGGTGTCTGAGGTAGTCAAGAAACTCCTCTGCAGCAAGGTGCATGGTTGAGGGTGAGATTCACCCTGCACCACTGCAGGAGTATGGGGTACCGGGGTCATTACAAGTCAACCGGTAATGCTGGACGAGGGCTGGGCTATGTGATAGGGGATCGCAATAAAATTTACATCAATAATGATGATCAGCTTTGGACATTTTTACTCAATATAGATAGATCTAACAACCTATCACACAGCAGAAACAACAACAGCCAGTCAGTCTGCAGGGTTTGCTTTGCATGTCAAAGCCAACACCCATTTCCTAACACACAGCATTGTTTGAACTACTGATGAAGAACATGGATGTCCTCTGGAAAAGAGGAAAAACCACGAGTGGAACAGAAGGGCACAAAAGCAACATTTGGCTCTCTGCCTCTGTACCGCTGCCTGTTATCTCCAGGAAGGGGCTGATTGTGATGATATCAATACTGATCCATCCATCCATTTTCTATGCCGCTTATCCCTTTCGTGGTCACGGGGGGGCCGGAGCCTATCTCAGCTGTCTACGGGCGAGAGGCGGGGTACACCCTGGACCGGTCGCAGGGCACATACACACACCATTCACACTCACACCTAGGGGCAATTTAGAGTCACCAATCAACCTAATGAGCATGTTTTTGATCTGTGGGAAGCCAGAGTGCCCGGAGAGAACCCTTGCAAGCACGGGAAGAACATGCAAACTTCACACAGAAAGGCCCGACCCGGGAATCAAACCTGCGACCTTCTTGCTGTGAGGCACGCGCACTACCTGCTGCGCCACCGTGCAGCAGCCCTCAATACTGATCAATATGGAAAAAAAATATTGAGATCATATCTTCTGCAATATTGTCCAGCTCTGTGTGTGACTCTGTCAAGGTTGCCCCTTGTCTCAGACCCTATTTGCAATATTAATTAAACAAGATCTGAAGGTGCAGGCGGGATGAGGAGAGTCTTCAGTTTGGGAATTTCCAAATTGCGCCTCTGCTTTTTGCAGGTGACGTGCTTCTGTTGGCTTTCATCAGACCGTGATCCTCAGCACGCACTGGGGTGGTTTGCAGCTGAGTGAGAAGTGGCTGAGATCAGAGTTAGCGCCTCCAAGTCTGAGGCCATGGTCCTCTGTGGATTGCTCCCTCTGAGCTGAGAGTGAGTTGCTGCCTCAAGCGAAGGAGTTCAAATATCTTACGATCTTGTTTGTGATTAATGGTATGGACAGCATGAGATGGACAGGCAGACTGGTGCGGTGCCAGCAGTAATGCAGGCGTTGCAGCACTTCCAGAGAGTTTATGTATCATCTGCAAAATTGCATACAGTACAGCATGTTCCAGCCTCTTGTCGCTGTCAGTCTCTAATAAAGGCATAAAGAAGCCCAAAATAAATATTAAAAAGTGCATACATCAAAGATGGTAACAGAATACTTGAAAGATAAAAATGCATAACCAGGCATACACAGACTAAAACTAATTGACTAACAATAACCAAATTTGACTAGAACTTGTCTATTTCTTCCTTAGACTAAATCAAAATCAGGTGCCAAAATGAATACTTGGAGTCAAACATGAATGATAACAATGCAACGCTTTCTTGTATGACTGCAGTATTTGTATCTGTCTTTTCACTTTTTCCAGCTATGTTCATCATCCAGTGAAAATAATCTGCCTCTCTTTCATTCTCTGCCACCTCCTTTACAGCCACCTGTCTCTGTGTGCTACATGCCAGCATGGCATACAATTGTTGGCATACACACTCTCTCTCTCTCTCTCTCTCTCTCTCTCTCTCACACACACACACACACACACACACACACACACACACACACACACAACCACACACTTGTTACCAAGGGGCAAGAGAGCTGTCTCCACACACCAATCTGCACACCCACACACCCATGTTGTGGATGTGGATAGTCATACATACAGTATACAGGCTGATAAACAGAGTGACATCTACACAATTTCAACTGTATCCCTCTACCTCTGAAATCCTGTCAAAGGTTTTTACAGTTTTTACTGTTTATGGCAATAAATGTTGATGCAGTTAGGTTGGCATCTTTGGCTCTGCATTAAGCTGCTCTCTGCTTACCCAGCAAGCCTGCTGAATGAACAGCAGGGAACAAACACAGCTCCTCCCGTGGGTGCACAGACACACGAGCCAGAGCAGCAGCACACTGCACACACCACGGGCCTGACTAGAGCAGGTGGAGGCAAAGCTTTACTGGGCAGCAGATGGGGTGGAGAAGTTGGTGTTTTGGGAAACAGGAGAAGGAGAGGTCATGAGAATACACCACCTTGTTATGAAAATAACTAAGTGACCCCTGCACCTTATTTTTCATGATCTACTTGCTCAAAACAGGAGGTCGGGATGCAGGACTATCGAGTTCATAAACCCATGGTTTGATATGCATCGGATGATGTGCATTTAAGGGTAACACCCCCCCAACAACCCCATCTTTTCTGTCTTCCTTTGTGTGATTAATGTAATTTTCCAAACCTGGCTGGACCTCACCTGTCCAGTAGATGCCCTCACTGAGCTCCCAGCTTCTGTGAATCACCTGACTGGTCAGGGACCCTAGAATTACTAGAATTACTTTACCCCGTTGTGATCACTGATGGATTCGCAAATGACTTCCATGTCTTGCCCATTTGAAAATGGGAAAAATTCCAAAAATATTTTTTTTCAGGGTGGCAGAGGACTGGAATCCCTCCAAGTGTCCATGGTTAAAATGCAGGGAGACACACATGGTCAATCTCTAGTCTGTCACAGTATAATGATAATGGACAGTCTTTTATACAATTTGTCTCCAGTCCACCCAACCATGAGAGGAAAACCAGTCAAACATGGTTAGAAAGGAAAATTCCACACAGGAAGGACCAGAAATCGAGCTCTGTCTTTCTGGCTACAGGGCCACAGTACTGTGCCACATTTATGTATAGAGGACAGTGACTGCTGAGGCAGTCGGTGCTGGGTGGGGTCTTGATTGTAAACTGAAATAATGCTGTCAGTATTGCGTGTACTGGATTCTTCAGGATTGGTCACAATATACAACAGCAATGACTCCATAAAGCCCCTGTTCTGTAAAAATCCCAAAGTAAGTAAGACCTCACCGTGGTTCTTTAAAAAGTCTGGAAACTGTGTCACTGTGGAACAGTGTTCTTCAAGGCACCATAAATGTTTTATGCAGAAGCATTTGAGCATGATGCTTTATAGAACCTTTGTGAAAAGAGTTGCTTTTAGCAGCACAAAAGATTCTGCTACGGTACAAACCTGAAATGAAAAAAATCTCCTGATACAAAAATCCCTTTTTGCTAACAGCATCAGTTCATTATGCTGAGTTATCGTTTAACATTTCTTCATAAAAAAAATTCATGTTCTGTGCATACAGTATATCCAAACCACTAGCCTAACATGAAATCATTTGGAAACCTATTATTTGGGCATATGACCTGTTTGCTTTGGAGTGTGAAACAGGCTCCCTCTTTATCAAAGACATTTCAAACCCTTCAAGCCTGAGGAAAAACATGAAGAGAAACCTTTTTATGTGTGTGTGTGTGTGTGTGTGTGTGTGTGTGTGTGTGTGTGTGTGTGTGTGTGTGTGTGTGTGTGTGTGTGTGTGTGTGTGTTTTTGTTTCAGGCTCAAACCCCGTATGTAGTGTAAAGTTGATGATGTGTGTCCTAACATCAGTGGTTTGGTGATAATATTCTAACTTTAAAACGAAATGACAATATAAGAGTCATCCCAACAAAGAGAATGGAGGAGCCTGTTGGGGCTGCAGCCCCACCTGCTGGCCAGAGTGAAACACAGTGGAAATACAATCACTCTCTTCCACAGAGTCTGCCGTGTTACTCTGCAGTCGCCCAGCACCTTCTGCATTTTTTGCAAGTTTAGTGACCAAAATAGGTTCTCCTGCACACTTGAAAAGGGAGGGGTGAATTGAGGGGTATTTAGTTGGTTGCAATCTGCAACCTCACCACTAGATGCCAGTAAATCCTACGCAGTGGTCCTTTAAATTATCTGCTAAAAATTATCAGGTGCTTGTGGATGCATTATTTTATTGTGGTATGAAAATAACGGTAAATTTGAAGGATAAATACATTTACCTCTACCTCAGTGCCTTCACTGCAGCTAAACGCTTAGAGGAGCTGCCAAACATAACTGCGAACTCCAAAACAACTAAAAAATAGGCTCTATGGAAAAATGGGGCAGCCCAGGTGCATTTATGCAGAATTTGCACTGACTTTTATGCTAACTGGTGGTTTTTACCCTGTAAATTTAGTGTTTTTCTTATTATTTCTTATTTCTTATGAGATCAAAACACACTGAGCATAGAGGGTACTCACGGCTGCTGATTCTGAGGACAGGCAGGAGGGGGGACATCTAATGTAGCTGAAACATGTCACAGCATTTGTGTAAAACACGACAAAGTAAATTGTAATTAACCACTACATGTTAAGCCTGTATGTTCAAGATGTTTTTTCTTTTCAGTTTTGAGCGAGTCAGCAGCGGCTGACGTTAAATGTCCTCGATCATACGGATCACACTGTATGGATGGTGCACTACATCTGTCAGTTGTTTATTCTAAACAACAAACAAGTGTGAGTAAGCTGTCACTAACATGCACCGATCCAGGGCAGACCTCTGACTGAAAATATGTTCCTGTGTGTATGTTTCGAAAATGTCTCGGAAATGTGTTTACCTCATCAACTTCATTGATTGTTGTAAATATATCCTTATTTGCAATTTGATGCAGCAACATGTTTCAACCAAATTGGGACAGAAGCAACAAAAGACTGAAAGTTCCAGATATAATTATCACATAGTTGCTGCACCTCCACAGTTAACACAGTATAATAAAAGGCTCTTCCTCCTATTAGATGAAATGATGTCACACTCAAGCTTGTGTGCTAGTAGGCTAATGCTAGCCTATTCTAACCAAAGCTAACATGGTAATGATAGCCCATCTTGAATTAAACTAGCATGCTAACAGGCCAATGCAATCCTCTCCATTAGAATTAGTGAAGCGAAAATTCAAGCTAGCTGGTTAATTGGCAGACATGAACTGTGTAATTAGCCTTTATACTGAATGTCCAAGAACAGACACGCTAACTTTAAAGTTTCCTCTTAACTCTTCTTCTTCTCTTACCTTTAATCTAATATTGGAAAAGCCTTCCATCATGTTCCAGCCTCTTACTGTTATTTCTACAAAGGCATCACAATGTTGCATGCTGGCAACCAATGTCAGCAACGGCTAGTAGTTCTTTTGGTTTTGGGGAATAAATTTCAAAATGCATTAATAAAATCTAAGCACTGACGACCCACATCCGCTCATCACTCACTGACAGGGATGACTGATCTCTGCCAGACTGTACATCATCTACTGTAGTCATGTCTCATGGAGTAGTTTGTGAAAAGCAACACATCTTACACTGAATCACACACAAGACACAATTTATGCACACAAGGTCACCACAGATGAAGAGGAACCCTCTTTTTTTCCATTTACACAGTTACAACAGAGAGAGAGAGAGAGAGAGACCCCCATTAATCTGAAAACATGAATAATTGAGTTAGAGAGAGCATTCCCAGGAGAGAGTGACAGAGAGAGAGAGAGGGAGAAATCAGCACTGGGAACAACCCAGGGAACACCACTCCCAAAATGCATGTGCTGTTTCTATCACACACACACTCACACGCTCACACACACACACACACACACACACACACACTGAGCACGACTACATGGAGGAACAGAATGGCTACCATTATTACTACAGTACTATGGAAATGAATGCAAGAGAGCAATGGAGAGCCAAAGATAGATAGATAGATAGATAGATAGATAGATAGATAGATAGATAGATAGATAGATAGATAGATAGATAGATAGATAGATTCTCTTTCTTTCTCTCATATTGCCATCGTTTTCTCCTCGGGGATCCCTCTGTAGTCGTGCAATTAGCTTCCTACTTCAGCTACCCTCTATCCTTCATCCATCCCTCCTTTCCTTCCTTGTATCTCTCATCTTTCCTTCCTGCATCCTGCTTTCCACCTCTTCCTGTGGCTGTAGCAGGGAGCATATACGCCTCTCTAATTCTCTAACTCTAATTCCTCCAGCTAATTTTGCATGCACATGCATCATTGTATGTATGTGTAAATGTAAATGATGTGCAATTTCTACATGATTAAATATGTGTGTGTGTGTGTGTGTGTGTGTGTGTGTGTGTGTGTGTGTGTGTGTGTGTGTGTTTATGCTCATTGGTAAAGGTTTATGGGGATGTGTGTGTGTATGTGTTCTTACCTGAGGCCTGGAGGAGGGGGGCTGTGTGTGTGTGCGTCGCGGCCGTGGTCGGGAGGCAGTGTAGTGCCTTAGAGTCTGGCCCTGGGTGGGTAGAGGCTCCATGAGAGAAGCGGGGGATCCAGAGCTGGGGAGGGGGCCTGGGCTGGGGCTGCAGCCGGGGAAGGGAGCCTCTCGTCTCGGTAAGCCTCCGCGGCCGGCAGCCTCCTGCTCCGGAGCTCGAGCGGAGACAGAGTAAAGGAGAGGGAGACTGGGAAGAGGAATGAACGATGCTCCTCTCGCTCCTGATATTGCTGCTGCAGCATCCACTGCCGCCACCTCCCCCTCCCTCCGCCTCCTCCCCCTTCGTCCCGGGGGGGAGGGGGACGGGGAAGTGGAAGGGGAGGGGCTTGAGGCCTTGACTGACAGGGGGGTTGCTATCGGCAACTGAGGCAAGCCACACCTTCCTCCTCTTCCTCCTTCCTCTCCAGCACCTCCTTCCCTCTCCCTCTCTGCTCCCCTGTCCCTGATCTGCTGCTCCCAGTCTGCATCCAGGAGACCTGAGAGTGAAGCAGTATGACTGATGAGAGGAGAGATGATGAAGGAGGGAGGGAGGGAGGGAGGGAGGGAGGGAGGGAGGGAGGGAAATCTGGGAATCCAGCCCACGCAGTAAGCATGCTTTTTGTTGGAATGTACAGTATATATGTATATCTAGGGCAAGTCGAGCTGTATAGGAAATATATGGGGAGAATAAAACGGTAAGAAGGAGAAGAAGGGGTGTCAAGAGACTAGGATAGAGGGGGAGGAGAGACTAAACGAGGAAAGAGGGTGGACAAAGGGGGGCAGAGCGGAGCATACGAGAGAAATAATGAGTTAAGCACAGACATGCAGAGAAAAGAGGGGAAGCAGAGGAGCAGATGGAGGCTGCAGTCACACTGTACTGCACACAGGATCACAGTTATCAGCCTGTCACACAAACACAACACAGACACGCACGCACACAAGACGAGGGAGAATAATGTGGGGTTCAACCTACATTGTTGTTAATCTTTCAGGGACAGGGTCCCCTGCCGTCTAAATATTTCAGAGGCCTTTGAAATGCAAATTAGGAATGCATTTTAAGAAATAAAATGCTCAAATTTAGATTCTTTCTAAGATGCTTGATGAAATACTGACCTAATTACGTTCATGAGCGGCACATGTCAAACACAGATACACGGAAACACAAAAGTATAGTGAGCAACTTTTTATTATTATTATATTATTTCTATGTATTATTTTGTTTGATTATTACTTATTTTAAAGCTCCCCTCCAACAAACAAAAGGAGTGGGGCTGGGATGTTGTGAGCCAGAGCGTCCCAGACCCCCCCTGCCCTCCCCGCCATGTTTCCTCCTCCCCCCTGATCATCCCCTCCTCCACCTTCTCCCCATCTCATCTCTCCCATGGTGAAAGTCACTGGTGTGAAAGTAAACAGGCCATGCTCCAATTAGCCACACAGTGCTGTCTGCCATAGATGAAGAATACAACGGAACAAGATGAAACAAATGAGAGCAGGTCAGGGTTTATACCTGAGCCCAGTTCTTACATCCAACACCTTGGTATGGAGGTGTCATGGAGAAAAAAGAAATTACTAATCTCATTCAGCGCACTTGAACTGCTTAATAGGTACGACTGAACTAATCATTTGTGATGTCAAATGATTAAACTTCTGCTCTTTAATAGATGTTGAATCATGTCTTAATTTGTATTTTCAAAGTACTCTGTGCTCTCAAATCATTAATTTGTGATGCCAGATTATTTAGTTTGTGCTCTTGAATTACTAATTCTTGCTCTTAATTCATGTTCCCAAATTACCAAGGCATCATCTCGAAATACACATTTTGTTGCTCTTCAATTTCTTAACTTGTGATAATGAAGTATAAGAAAGGGATGAAGTTAGTATTGGTGGACATCCCCAGACGAGCTAGCCTGCCTCTATTCACCTTCATTACATCCCACTTTGTCCTCTCAACACTCTTTTTGATCCAGTTGTGATGTTATATTTGAGGTACAGTTTCAGCAATCCGAGCTAGCTTTGGCTGCCATCTCTCAGTTGCACATACTCCGCTCTGTAACCTAACGCAGTGCACACTTTACAGTGACAGTGGTCACTCTGATCTAAACCAGTTATGTTTCGACTTTGGATGAAATGACTTGAATATATTTCACCCAACTCTGCAGATCCCCCTCAGCTCAACAGAGCATTTTAGCATCTTCAGGAACTGTCTCGTCTTACAGGCCACGACTTTACTGTTTGCTTCAGTCTCTCTGCTCGCAGCAGGCAGCTGTTTTCAGTCAGCTGTACCACTGTACACTACCTGCTCAGCGGCAGACAGCAGACAGCCACAGGCAGGGGCTAGCTGCTGAACCCAGTGGAGCAGTGAGCAGCTATCGGACCTACATTCATCACATGGACACACACAGAGCTCCAAATTAATACTAATGTTGATCTTCGTAAAATCGACTGCATTCATAGTGTTTTTCTACTTCATCAGACAAGGCGCTTTACATTTCTTTGCCTCTCATTCATTCATGTTGTGGCATGTACAGGACTGAACGTTACACCATTACACCATTTTCAGTCTTTGTATACTTTTTCTTTTCCACGTTTGCCATTTAATGGCTTTTGCACCCACCCATGCAAACAAACTGAATTAAAATGAAAGGTCATTAGATTCAGAGGGAGTGAGAGACATTATTGATGACATAGTAATAGAGGTTGCATCTTACTCTTAATTGAAGAGGCAGGCCTCAGGCTCTTGGAGTGGAAACTATTTCTCCAAAATGCTGGACTGTACTGGTGAAGGACAGAGCAACGGAAGACTCAACACGTCAATGAATGAGTGAATAATGAATGAATGAGCAGGTAGGTGGGCGCGTGTCCCTTACGTCATCAGTCGGGAAGTTGCTGCCAGCCAGTTGGAGCTCTGGGACGTTGATTTTCAGAGGAAGACATGAATTTTCTTTTATAAGGCATTCCTAAACAGTCAGTAAAGAAAAGCATCAATTAGAAGCGTGACGCAATGAACGTGTTTACACACAGTGACAGCCGTTTCTCATAATATTAAAGATAATATAAATAATAATAATGTGTAATTATAATGATGATAAATAATCACTGTTGGTGCTTTCAATGAGAGTTTAACAGGACAAGATTTAAGGAGATATTCTTGTGTTTCATCTTTTTTAAAGTGACACACACAAACACACTCACGCATACATAAACCACAATACATACACATTTACCATTTTGTCCTGTGCCCTGGTCAGATCCTGCAGTACCTGTTCTATGATGCACTCAGCCAGAGAGACACTCAGTGTTTGTCTCATTTCACTGGATCAAAAGAAAAAGAATAGATGAAATAATTTGACTGCAGCAGCTCGAATTTACAGCAATAAAAAGACGAAATTGGATAATTAATATGCTTATGGTTGTATTTCAGTGCAGCGTGTATTTCTCATCTGTCTGCCTTTCTGTCCATGCTGTGTCTTGTTGTATCTTGTTAAACAGAAAACTCGTCAATGATACATCCAAGGTGCACTGAATAGCTAGCTAGCAAGGCTAACTGCTGCTAAACCAATATGTCTCTTTTTGGATTTCCATTGAAAACTGTTTTTTTGACAAAGAAAGTAAGAACAAAGATCTTTGTGTGCTTTTATGAAATTCAATACAATAATCCTGTTGCCTTTGTAAAAATGATTTTGAGCTCTTGGTGGTGTTTCAGTTGGTGTGCTGAACTGCATTACGTGGTTCAGTGTTTACGTATTTCCAGTGCAGTTGCCTTCGGAGAAAGACAAACAAATTCAGGTTGAAGCTTTTTCAGTTTGAAATGTTTTAGATTTACAGTGAGCAAAGACGTGAATAATCAGTTCATTGTCACTGAGTAGAGGCCATCTCTGATCCTGATAAAATGTGCAGTAAATAATTAGCATTCTGTTATGTCAATCTGTTACTGATATAATGTGCTGACCACAGTATTCATAGTTCCTGGTTCCTGATCCCAGTTACAACCTGCTCATCAGTCGTCAGAACGCGCAGTGTCGATGGTGATGCTGATCAAACTGACTGAAACAACACTGTCTCACAGAAATGTTCTTACCGCAGTCTGTTGCTGACGATCTGCCCTGTGTTCTCTACCACAGTGCTCCTCAGGAACATGTGTGTCTGTCTGCTTCTTTTAGACACACACTCTGACAGACACTCGCACACACTCGACCTCTGGACCACCCGTGGGCATGCTGCCTCTGCGCCCCTCATCAGGCTTTGAGCCAGCTCCTGGAACACACAGACTGGGACTTGAGCACGTCCAGGACAGACAAGAAAGAGTTTCCTCCGAACACCAAGCTGCCTGAACTGGGATTTTACACTCATTTTAGAGGCTCACTCAGGACTTTCCACGGTGTAACTGGAGCATGAAATCTCCACGTCTGTTGTAAAATAGTGACAACTAATAGAAACTGTTTTTAACAGAATTCTGCTCCAAATCCAGGAGCCTAATTAATTTTCAGGTTTTGCGCATCATTCAAAAATCTGCACGCTGAGATAATGCTCCCATACGAATGGGATTTCTATTTCTACTTTTCAGTTTTATATTAACTGTATTTCTATCAAGCGTTGAGCATTTATCAAGTTTGGATGTGCATGCTTTGGTCAACTTTTTGCATCAGTTTTGTGCAAAAACCATATATATAGAATATATATACAGAAGCACAAAATCTGTAATGCCATCCATTTTCTATGCCGCTTATCCCTTTCGGGGTTGCAGGGGGGCCGGAGCCCATCTCGGCTGTCAACGGGCGGGAGGTGGGGTACACCCTGGACCGGTGAAACGTTGCCGACACACAGCCCGCACCAGCCCGGACCGGTCGCCAGCCGATTGCAGGGCACAAACAAACAACCATTCACGCTCACACTCACACCTAGGGGCAATTCACCTAGGAGTCACCAATCAATCTAATGAGCATGTTTTTGGTCTGTGGGAGGAAGCCGGAGTGCCCGGAGAGAACCCACGCATGCACGGGAAGAACATGCAAACTTTACACAGAAAGGCCCGACCCTGGAATCGAACCTGTGTGTGCTTCTTGCCGCACTACTTGCTGCGCCACCGTGCAGCCCATCATGAACCATATCATAGTAATTGATAGACTGTTAACTGAAGACGTGCTTAACCCTCTACCCATTGTTGCTGCAAGATATGTTAATGATGTTCAATCCTGATCATTCTGTATTCATAATGTACTGTCACATTTCAGTAGCTATCATCTGAGCTGAATTAACTAAATAGGGTATATATTTCCTAGCTTTACATCTGATTGGATCTGATTGGATTGACTAATCTCGAGTGATATTTGCCGTGATCACTGAACAGTGTGCTTCAGCCTGAGTGATGAGTTGTACGGTGGGCATATTTAAATGTGTACCTGTATGCTTCTGTTGAACTCATCAGTCAGTGCAGCGGCAGTGTCGGCGAGGATGCAGTTCACCACGTCCCCATCGGAGGCACATGTCCTGCCGGCCTCGTACAGAGAGGGAAGCAGCTGCAGAGGGAGAGCCAACCAAAACACAAGCAGCATCAAGCATTGTTTACACTCACTGGCCACTTTATTAGGTACATTCACTCAATCTAAAGCGATCCAGGTGACCAGTTAACTCTCTGAGAGGTGTTTATTCAAATATATATTTACTACTGAGATCACAGTTGGTGTTAGTGTTGTACTGGACTGCATTATATGCAAATGTACCTTAAAGGACTCCCTGGCGTTGTGCAGCACCTCATGTGCTGTCAGGACGTCAGCCTGGACCTCCTGAATGTTGCAGTGGTTTAAACGTTGAAGGCTGTCCTCCAGCTGCCGACACACAGCCCGCACCAGCTAACATGGAGGATAAGGGAGACAGACAGAGCTGAAGATACAGAGCCGGGCAGACACTGTCATGGGGGCAAGAGGCTAGTATAGTTATTTAATAAGCCATCAGAGCCGTCAGAGAGCTTCACCTTTGATATGATAGGATTCAATTTGATTGATCACGTATTGATTGTATAATGAGTCACTGCTACACAATACTACTAGTTGAAGCCTTTGACGTTATTCACCACACGTCTGCATGTATGACAAGTGTAACTATTCTAAAGTGTGATTTATTTGGGGGTTGAGAGGAAAGCAACCAGCCCCCATGACACAGGCCCTGTTGCACAACTCTAAACCAACATAATAACTCCTGGTATTAATAACCTAAAAACGTGTTGCTGCAGGGCACTCTAATGTTTCTTGGTCACATGCGATGAACATTACATTGTTTACTGGAGTACCATTAGTCATTGTTACTGCTGCTGCTGTTTGCTCAAGAGCGTCCTCCGCACCACTCTTCACCTGCTTTGATTCTGCTCTGTTTGTGCGCAGCTTTAGCTCATTTGTTCCCAGTGGGCACTTGTGTGCAGTGTTCCCTGCAAGGTATCCATAATGAACCCCTAAGCTCCATGTCAGGATGCACAGCATTGCCACAGCGAGGAAACACGTATACTTCCATGTGATACTTCTTACCTTTTCTGAGTGTTGAGCTCTGAACACTTGATGAATTTCCACTCTGTCAGACTGTCTCTGGTTGTTTCTGTCTAAACACTGTTGAATCTGCACACACACACACACACACACACACACACACACACACACACACACACACACACGGTGAACACCGAATAATTATTTTGCTACATGTGGAAGCTAATAACATCTTAATCCTCATCCTTCACCACCACAGACTCGTCACTGACACAGAAAGAAAACCAGACATGATGAATGAACGCATGGATTTCCAGTACGTTATTCAGTTTCTTAAATATTTTCCTGATCGGTTCCACTGTCCAACACACTAACCACAGACTCACACACTGACCTTGTGCAGAGCCTCTTTTGTCCTGTCAGGGTTGCTACGGTAACTCTGTGTGATATCAGCCAGGGGGAGAGACACCTGCTTCAGAGTGAAGTTCCTGCACAACGTAGAACCGGCCATCAAAACTCACATGGATCCACATGGGGTTAATGGGCTGTGCATACTGTACAGCACAGTTTACTTCAGTTAAAACTTTCAGTCAGAGTGGCACAGACCCATGAACAGCAGTCCGTCTGTCCATCACTGTGGAAGCGTCTCAAAACTATTTGATGTTAACACTTTCATGATAATTGTCATAAGGATTTGTCCAATACTTCCTTTTATGACCAAATACCTGCAAAATGAATGGCATTCCCATCAGCTCCAGTTGTACTTGGTGTTCAGTGATATTTAGCAAATGTTAGCATGCTAATATGTTGAAGAAAGATGATTAATTAACTATAGCATAAGCATTATACCTGCTGAACATCAGCTTGTTAGCATTGTCACTGTGAGCTGCAGGGCTGCTAGTACGGCTGCAGAGTCTTTTTGATTGAGATTGTAATTTACATTAACAAAGAGGCCTGAAAGTGCTGAAAGATGATTATTGTTCACACAAGATGAAAAAATATCTTGCTGTGTTACAATGGTTAAAACCCACAATGTGGTCACTACGATGTGGGTTCGATCGATCGATTAGCACAGCAGGCCTTGCAAAGTGTTTGTTAGCAAAAATGCTTTTGTGGAAATCTTAGAATTAGCTGTAACTAGTAATTTCTGAAGGTGTTGACTTAAGCCAGCAATGGCTGTTTTGAGATGATCATAATCTGAGCAGCATGTTAGTCGACTACTGCTACAAGCATTAATCTTCTATTTAAGGATTAATCTACTTTTACTGTGTGATTTACAGTATACCTTGGCATGGGTGTGTACATATATATATATATATGTGTGTGTGTGTGTGTGTATGTGTATGTGTGTGTGGATGTATGACCTCTCCAAGGCATCAGCCACATCCTGGAAACCTCTGGCAGTTACATTGTTTCTGTCCCATGTTAGAGTCCTTTAAAGAGAGAGAGAAAGAGAGAGAGAGAGTTCATCTATAAGTGGTACCGCTTCCTCTAAGTCTGGTTGAAGTTGGCCTACAGTGATCATCATAGTCTTGGTACACCATGCAACATTGAACAATAGAGCGAGCACATTAAATACTGAACACTCATGCAGCCGTTCAAACGCTGAATGTTATTTTAAAACAGTGAAATGATGACATCTAGTGGCAAACAGCAGACCCACAGCTTCAGGACAATTTTAGTGAGATGTAATAAATAAATGGTTGAGCTGTGACACAAAAAATGTTCCAGTGTAGTGCTGCGTTGACATGAAGTGGAATAATTTCCATGTCAGTGTGTTCCAGAAACAGATACAACCATCGCACGTCCTCTGCTTATTGAAGGATGAGGCTGGCATCATTCAGTGAGTCACAAAATACTAGAAAACGAGATTAAAACGAAACGCGTATGTGTGTGAGCATGCACCTCAGTCTGGTGTTGCTCATCAGGGCTTTAGCCAGCATTTTGGCTCCAGTGTCTCCGATATTGTTTCCACTGATGTCCACTTCAGTCAGAGCGGCGTGACCGCCCAGAGCGCTCAGCAGGATGTGCATGCCTGCCTTCAGCTTGGAATCACACACTGATAGAGACAGCAATGGCTGTACACACACAGACACAGACACACAGAAATACATAAGAAACTGTGGAATTCTGTTCTGTTGCGGATTGGGAAAAAACATTTACATTGAGAACATTTATTCAAAAAGTTGGTTCAATAACCATCAAACTGTAAGTATAGAAATGATCCACAGAGCCCCATTTACTACAATGCAGGCTCGTATTAATGACTGAGAGAGAAAGAAATGATAGAAGTGTCACTCACACACTCTTCATCCTGAATGAGCTGAGCTATACGATGAAGAACATCAGTGAGAGCTCTGGTAGACAGACACAGTACAAGACGTATGACACAGACAAGAAAGGAAGAGAGCGTGAACTGAAGGACAGAGGAGAGGGAGAAACATGTTGGTGACAGTTCATCAAAAATTAGGCTTTGAAGCTTCCAGATACAACACAGTAAAACTGGACTTCTCATTTGCTGTCTGCTTGACGGGCTGGAGCGGGCAGAAGTATTGATATGCAAACAGCTGTTTTAAGGCATTTCTACATCCATTTATGGCTAAGGATACATCCACACGAATATGTTTTTCAAATGTTAACAACTAACATAACACAATACCCCTTCAATTCAGACTTTTAGAAAAGGAAGGTCCTTCCAAAAATGGAACAACCCATTTAAAAATGTGGCCTGTATTTTCTGTGGTTTTGAGTTGATTTTTGCTCCCACAGACATAAAGAGCTATTATTTCACTGAGTTTTAACTTTGCAGAAGCTTTGTACCACTTGGGCCTGGTGGACATACTGTAACCAGCAACTGTCCCACGTGCAGCTCAAATGACTAATCTCGAGTGAATCTTCAAGTTTTAAAGTGAAGTTGTCTCCAGCTGTCTGTGTGCAAAGGTTTCTGTGCATACATCCATGTAAAGAGCAGAGTCAGGCGCAGACTTGTTGGTAGACTAAAAGGATTGTGTAATGGAGTATGTGCAGCATGGCTGCACATGATGTTGCCCAGACCTTGACTTCATGGCAAAGTTTCTCCCCAGCGTGAGGTGTCGAAGAGAGTGACAGCGACCGACAGACAGAACCAGAGTCACCATGTCATTCTCAAAACCTACAGACAGACAGGGGAGAGAGAGGGAGCAGCACGGAGGATTTAAATTACTCCATCAGCATTAGACAAAACTGCAGAGAGGAAGTCAGAGCGGGTGGTGGGCAGCAGCATAGCAGACAATTAAGTCTAGTGCCATGAATATCACATTATAAGTGTTCTGCCTCTACGACTGCTCACTAACAGCCGTTCATTCATTCATTGAATAATAAATAAACTCACTCCACTTCCTGGTGCTGATGTAAAAACAACTTATGGAGCCAGGATGTTCTATAATACAGCAAGACTTCATGTTAATGTAAATGTACAGTCCCTCAGTAACATGAAGCCTTCGCAGCTAACCTTTCACTCCAGAGTTTGGGCAGCGTCCTTCCTCAATATGAAAGAGGTTTTTACAGAAGTAAAATGAAGAAGCTACAGTTGATAAGTTAACTTTATCACCTTGTTCGGTTTGTATGTCAAAAGGTTTTTTTTTATTTTTGTGCGTCTTGTGTGTCAGTTTGTTTTTGCAAACTTAGTCATCTAAAAAACTTTTTGTAATTGTGTATGCTATTTGTGGTGATAGACATATGTGTGTGTGTGTGGGGGGGGGGGGGGGTGTCCATGGATTGCATATGTTGTGGGGACATAAATCTGCTTACACAGTCACATTGGGGGGGGGGGGGACTCACCGCGCTTGTGAAGACAAAATGCAGATCTCCACAATGTAAATCATCACATTTTAGGGTGAAGACAGGTTAAGGTTAGGCAAAAATGTGTGTGTGTGTGTGTGTGTGTGTGTGTGTGTGTGTGTGTGTGTGTGTGTGTGTGTGTGTGTGTGGTTTTACATACCGTTGTCAGAGATATCAAGACTTGTGATGGCTTTAGCTTCAGAGATGTGCTCCTGTATCACCTGGGCCCCTGCTGAACGAAGCTACACACACACACACACACACACACACACACACACACACACACACACACACACACACACACAGGTATAACAATAACAACAACAACAACAACAACCTCTTGTTGACTGTGGCTTATGCTACAGACCATCACAAGTGAAAACAGGCTTTTTGTATTTGTGTACCTCACAGCTGCTGATGTCCAACTCTAGTCCAAAGAGTCGAGTGTTGGTTGCCAGACCCTGCAGTAATAACCTAGTTGCAAAACAAAACAATGCAAGTCAATATGTGAAATAAACAGATGTATACATGTGACAGCAACGCTGCTTTGGCACCTTTAACCCCTTAACCAGACTCAAGAACCACAGACCCCCAGCTGATGGGTTTTGTTGAAATGTGTGCAGGGTGTGTTGCAGGCGGCAGCAAAGCAAGCTGTGAACCTGAACTCCTTCAAAACTTCCCTTACGAAGCCTATCAGTGATCACAGATGCTCATCAATCATTATGGGCATTGCTGCTTTGAGTGACAGCTCGCTGCTAGGTTTCTGCAACTACACTTCATTCGGCCCACCTCAGCTCCACCCACAGGTGGAGTAGGGCACTGCCAAGGTGGTGACGGCCGGAGCCGGTGTCACCGAGCTTCTCAATGGCTCTTCAGAAACCTGTATGTGAAACAACTGGAATACGTAGCCTACTCACCGACAGTAGAAACACAAATATTGGGAAAAAAATGACCAAGTCAACAATATTGGGCGTGTAAAACACTCTGAAATGCTCTCGGGTTGCAGCCAGAATGTGACATTTGTGGTGATTCAATAGAATCATATCATAGTGGTACATGCTGACTATTTCATTTACTTTCATGTTAAACAAAACAGCTCATATTATATTGCATTTGTTGGGAGAAGACACACCTGAGAGCTTGTGGAGGTAGTTTGGTTGCAGACAGGCCCACGTATTTCAGCTCACAGCTCTGACTGAAGAACTCTCGAATGCTCCTGGTCACCTCCCGGACCTTTCTACAAAGCACAAGCAGCACATTCAAACAGTCATAGGCTGTGCCTATGTGAAGGAAAAATATGCCTATAAACATCAGTAAAAAACAAAAATGGTTACTATTGTTTAATTACAATGCAATTTACCAACCGCATCATGAAATTTTACTTTAATGGATTATAGCATCTGATTCGACAAACTGTCAGACTGCTTCCACACCTGCACGCTACTTTTCCTCAGTGTGTTCGTGACTCAGCTTGTCACTACTCATCGGCCGTCTGCACAGCTGCCCAGCGATAACCCTGTTAGCCTCGGTACACAAGGCACTCCCTCCCAGATCGTCTACATTCCAGCCTTTGTGCTGTTACAACATGTGTTACAGCATGAAAAGCATCAATTTAACCAATAAGGTTTATTAATGGCTTAATGTAATTTAGGTGTGTCCAGATCGCTGGGATCTGGTATCGTGCATGCAGGCTCATTAGCACACCTCATATAGAACAGAGGCACTATTAAAGCTATTATTTCCATCTTTTCTCCAGATGCCTGAGAGCTTGACTCAGTCATGCTATCTCCTCATTCTGTCTACTCTTGGTGTTCAGTCAACTGATGTTTTGGATTTCCTTTACTAAACGAATAAGCAGAATGACCCCGAGTTGTTTCTGTTTCTGCACAGATGTAAATTAGAGCTTTTAGATTGTCACTATGAAAATATGTGCAAATACATATGTGCAGAAGCAATGAGTCTATCTTTGCATCAACAATGCAGAGAGGATGTTAAGTTCACAGGGCTTTCATCTCAGCAGCGAACAAACTGAGGACCACTGACATTACTGAAGTGGAAGAGTGGAGCTGACCTGTGGCTGAAAGGATTCCTGGCCAGGTTCAGGTGCATAAGTTTGTAACAGCATCCAGCAGACAGGGACACAAATAACTGCAAGACAGACTTAGAGTGAGTGTTATGTATCAGAATGATAAGCACAGAAGATTAATGCACATTTAATGCCCTACTATTGTTTTAAATGGTCTGTTAACAAGTCATTCAGTCAACAGTAATAGTTCATTAGTAACAAACGTTGAAGATAAATACAAAATTAAGACTTTCAGGCAATTCCCAGGCTTGAGTGACAGGAAGTCTATAGTACCCATCACAAGTGTTTGTGTAAACTGTGTCTCACTGACCGTGTCCAGAGGGCAGTTGGTATCACTGAGGTCCAGATGAGACAGAGAGTTAGTGCTGGACAAGAACTTGAAGAGAAACTGCATCACACACACACGCACACACACACAGAGGCAAATTTTTGGTTTACTGGAACAGTTAGAGGGTCCATCCCTGCACATATAGCAGGATTTTCAGTGCAACAGTTAAACAATGTTCATGTCCCTTTAAATATTGCACAGACAGCATGTATTACAAGCCTGATTCGAAAAAAGCTGGGATGCTGTGGAAAACCTAAATAAAAACTGGACGCGGTCATTTTAAACTGTGTTTACAGACAACGGTTTTTCAAAGTGTTCTGTCTTCAATGCGAAACATTTCACATGAAACACACACAAAGCAGAACGTACCGTGGCCTCCTCTGTACCCAGGCTGCCGGGGTTACCAGACAGATCGAGGTGGGACAGAGATGCCGAGAACAGCTGAGTGGAGGACAACACCTGACTCAGACAGCCGAGACCTGGAAACAGACAGATGAGACCAGAAATGCAGAATTGGTGATCATGTGGCTGGAGGACGATAAGCGGATGTAAAGGCAGGTTTGTGGAACAATGCCATTATTTAGATGGAAATGACATTGATGGTTGACTACCCTGTCCCAAAAATCACAGTCCTCTCTGTCCTTTTGTCTCATCCTCCACCTCTGCCCAGCCTCAGTCTCTCTTCCTGTGTGTGTGTGTGTGTGTGTGTGTGGTTGAGTGGAGACAGGTGTGCTGAAGCTACAGCAGAGCTCCACCAGCAGCATCCCATCCTGTAATCAAGCCTCCATCACAGACTCAGCTCTGCCACATCCACCTTGCTAGATCATAGTTCCTACTCAGTCAGCCTGCGTTTCCAGGTCTTTTTAAGGCCACAGTGAAAACGCGGCTGTATTTCAGAGGATTTTTTTGACCATTTCACCAGATTTTTGAGCGTCTAAAGTTGCTTAAATAACTCATGAAACTTCTCTTGCTTGTCAGAAGTGGTGAGAATTTACATCTGATATGGATGCTCAGCTGGGGTTTAACAAGTCGGTTCAGCAGCACATCATGTTTAACGTAGACAGACATTTACAGGTTCTCACTTGAGCAAACGCCCCCCAGAGAATTAACCAGATTGACTTTGAATCGGGTCAGTTGCAGTCTAAAGACATTTATGATGCTAAACTGCAAAGCTTTTGACTTTTTAGTCTAATGCAATTCTTGTGGTAGCACAACAAATTTCAATGTTTGGCCATGCAAGAAGACGTCCCGGCCGGAAGCCCCCCTTGTTGTCAGCCCTGGCGCTCCCCTAGCTCGCCCCGTCCGCACACTTTCCCGTCCCATCCCGTAAGTTTTGCCCTGCAATAAATTCCTTCTTGATCCAAACTCCAGATCTCCGCAAGTGTCCTTGCCTCTTGAGTCTCACACTTGGGTTCTCATGCTAGCTTTAACACCTTGTTTACTGTGTGAAGGACGGAGCAGGAGGACGGAGAAGTCTGAGGAGGAGGTGTATGATGTCGTATAGTACGCTGTCCAGGTGACATCCATCTCTATACTGCTCTCCCCCCTGGTTTATAAAAGTACAATAAAAATACAGACCAAAATGAGTGGGTTGTGTGTGCTTGTGTGTACCTCTTGCGGTCATTGACACCCGTGACAGAGAAAGGTGTTTGAGTCCTTCAGCTAGATTCTCTAACTCCTGACTGAGAGCTATGACACCTAGAATTGAAAACACAACACAAACACAAAACGTGTACAATCCTTTATGCTTACTGATTCAAAGAAACACGAACGGAAACGTCACAGAGGACAGCAAATTTGGCTGTTTGGCTCAAGATGGATCATGGTTTAAAATAACTGGTCTGTGCTTGTGCCACTCAGCTGTGATATATAAAAAGCCCACCTTTGTCTTCGATTGGATTCCCTGAGAGGTTGATGGATTGCAAGGTAGAAGAGGGGTGCTCCCGTAGGGCAGCTGCCATTTTAATCGCAAAGTCCCTGCAGCAATAACAAGATTCCTTCTCAGTCTCAATCAATAGAAAACCAGACTTTAAACGAGATGAGACTCGACGGCCTGCTTAGACTGACATGTGAAAAATGTTTGAATCTTTCTTCAAACCCTGTGGTTTGTCTGTTGGCTATAAAGGTCACATCCTGTCCAATTAGTCGTGGGAATTGTGCAGCAGGTCTGCATTACTGGACCCCATTTTAATCATGCAAGCTCAAAGTGGTCAGTGCAAACTGCAGCAGGGCACATGCATTGTGTGGGTGTCTCCAAGCTGCTATTTTGGTTCATGAAGGTGCAGCAGCACAAAGTGCAAATAAGCAGCACGAGCGGCGCTTCAAGCATTTTCTCCTGACCTTGACGTTCTCTTTGCCCACCTGCGTGGTGTGTTGGTGCTCAGTGCGGAGCAAGAGAAAGAAGTGGGAGCTTCACAGAGCACGTTGTTTGTTTAAATGCACCTTTACAAGCCATGCTAAGGGGAGTGTTTGCCTGCTGTACCTGCCTTATTATATACCTTCGTATATGCATGCAGTCACACACAAACTCACAGTTTAAGTCCACTGGTCTCAAGTGAGAGCTCCTCCAACCTGGGAGATCTGGACAGCAGGAAGGTCAGCTGCTGCTGGACGTCCAGTGACTGAGGGGACGAAGACAGAGAGAGACAGAAGACCAAGACAAACAGGCTGGTATAACCAGGTTTCATTTTTACTGTTCCACACGATCAGTGGAAACTGTTCAGTGCAGAGAAAGGTGGAGACGCATCTCCCATAAATTCATTATCCATGAATCCAGGAACTAGGGGGGGCACTTGCAGGCTGCTGGTGGGTAATGCTCTGGAAGCAGTGAACGCAGCGTCTTCCTCTGAAGTGTCTCATTCAGTTTAAAATGCTTCATATTTTCACATTTATCTCAAGTATGTCTTCTTATATGTCTCAATTCTCTCTACCTCTTTGTGTTACTATCGCTCAGCTCAGCTAGAAACACACAAAGACGGGATTTGGAAGACACCCAGTTGATTTGTCTGACTCAGACTGCTGAGGCATCATTTCAGCTTCAGCTGATCGTCAGAGCAGGTTTTTACAAAGGTTTCTCTTATTGTATTAGATTTAGGGAGGTATTACTCACAGCCAGACAAGGGAAGATCGTAGCGACCATTAACTCTTTCAATGTACATAGAGCATGTGAGTGTTGTATTAAGAGGAGACTTTTCCATCCACTCAGCTCGGTGTCAATGTGCTCAGACATTTTCACACCAATAATGGTCAATATGGACATTACAGTGTCATAAAACCTGCTGTGCCTACTAAGCTGGCAACTGAGTTCATATAAACAAGAAAAAACCTAAAGGCAGCAGTATGAATCACTACATGGACAAAAGTCAACCATGGGAGAAAACAACTTAAAGAAAGCTCCCCGTTAAGACTGTCTGGATGTCGTGCTGTAGAAAGTCTCTTCGTAATTTAATCTGATTTTACAGTTTTTGATCAATGTCATCACTTCTGCTTGGCTTTGCAGTCTGCTGGAAGGCACAGAATGAAAGCGTGCCAGGAGAGAACTAGTCACGGCAGCTGGCCTGACTCAGCCTTTGAAAAGGGTAATTAGACCAATCGTAGGCACCCGAAACACGCAACCACCAAGAGTGCGCGTCGAACCAAGTCTGCTTTTATAAGGGACTATCTTGCACGAGTTGGTAAAACTTCTGTTTCCTGGCCCATCTAATGATTAACACTGCTGCCTTTAATTTTTTGTTGTGTGTCTATACATGGGTACATAAAGTTCAAGTACACATGGGTGTACTGTATGCAGGTAACATGTACTGTGTGTGTATGCATGCTGGTTTCTTTGCAGGTCCTGTGATCATACCCAGGAAGCTGATGAGTTCATGTGAAACACTTTTTGCTTCTCACTTTTTGTCACATTCTTTCACATTGTGCAACCTTTTCGCATTATATACATCTTGTACCTTTCTGTCAGTGTGGACATTTTTTTTCAACGAAACTTTGTTTATATCCTTCTGACATATCTTTTGAAAAGACTGGATTCAAGACTGCAAACCCTTTGACATTTCTTAAACATCAGAAGAACACATGCAAATGAACTTATAAGAGCGTGTACCAGTTTGAGTTCTTTGCAGTTGATCTTGGTGAACCACTGGTTGAAAGACAGAGCTGCGACTGCTAGTGCCAAGTCCCTGAGAGGAGAGGAGAGGAGAGGAGAGGAGAGGAGAGGAGAGGAGAGGAGAGGAGAGGAGACACAGTGAGAAACAAAGAGAGGGATTAGAACAGGGTTTGTCAGGTAAGATTGGATGAAACAGCGCTGAACCGTGTCACACCTGCTGTCTAAGTGGCTGAAGTCCTGCAGGTTGAACCGTCTCCAGTTGTTGATGTAGTAGATGTTGTCAACATCCTGCCAAAACAGTTAGCCATGCTTTATTTGGATACACCAATGCTAATATCTGGCACACACAACACAAGGCAGTGTTTCATGTTGAATTACAGTAGTGACTTACCCACTGGATCTCCTCTCTAAATGGCATCTCGTTAAAATCGCACAGAGCGGCGTAGGTATCCGAGAATCCTCCTGCAGGGCAAACATTCAAGAAATGTCTGTCAGCAAATACATTATCAGAGTCTGACTAATAATAATAAGCTAATAAAGCTTATAAAGGAGCTAATAAATGCTCCTTACATGTCAACATAGAAACTGATTGTATTTCAATCGTCTGTCCTGTCAAATAAAGCAATGGCAGCTGTGGCTCAGGAGGTCGAGTGGGTCAGCTACAGACCACAAGGTCAGTGTTGTGATGCCCACCTCCTCATCCACATGTCAATATATAATTAGACAGCTGAATATATTGCCTGGTAGCTCAGTGCCAGTGGTGTGTGTGTGTGTGTGTGTGTGTGCTTGTACGTGTGTGTGCGTGCGTGAATGAGCAGCAAAGTGCTGTAAAGCACTTTGGATAAAAGTGCCGTATGAATGTGTCCATTTACCGTTTACTGTACATACCACAGGAGCCAGGCTCGCTATTCAGCTGCTCTTCTATCGCAGCAGTCCTTGTGAGGAGTCTGTGCTGGAGCTCTGGAGGAATCATCTTCAGCAGCTTTCTGAAGGGTGAAGGACAAGAAAAACACTTAAGACGGACAGACTGCAGACAGGACAGAGAGTCTAAAGCCTGTGAGTCAATGTCGTGTTCTTCAGCATCTGCCTATGGACCCCAGAGACTGATGCAGCCTACACTGAACTTCATGTTCCTGTCGGATACGAGCGAGCAGCTTATCTGACCGTCGGTGTGCGTTCACACACGGAGCGGGCTGTGCAGTGAAACCCACCCTGGAGAGGAATCAGGGAAGATCCTCTTCAGTGAGGCAGTCATGTGACTGACCATGGCCTCCAGATCCTCAGCGTGCGATACACTGAAAGACAGAATGTTGCTGTCTGTCTCCAACACAATCTGCAACACATGTCATACATGGATGATGCTTACTCAGCAAAAACACATCAGCCAGAGCCTGATGTTGGCTTTTACGTCTATAGAGACTGAAATATTTCAACTCTTCAACTGTGTATTGCTCTCCTATTCGTTTTTTTCTGTTTTAAATTACATTGAGATCTCTGCTGAACAAAAACAAACATTACATGTAACTGGCTAAAAATGCTTTTGATAAAGACAGTGTACCTGTGTGAGGCTGTGAATGTTGATGGAGCTAATCTCCAGGTAGCTGAAAGTGCTCTCCACCTACACACACACACATACAAACACACACACACACACACACACACACACACACACACACACACACACACACACACACACACACATGCGTCTTATCATATTTATCAGTTTAACAGGTCAAAACCAGAGAGAAAACAAAACCAATACATTTCAAACGTCATCATAAAATGTGCTGATGTGTGTTGGTGCAGCTGGTTTGGTTCAGAGCAGTTTTAACATCAGCGTTGTGATTTACCCTGACAGGCTGTTTGTTTATGACCAGGAAACCTCTCCATAGACTCAGAACCTGCGACCGAAGAGACATGATGAGACAAAAAAAGACATTAGATTTGAGACCTACAGCTCCCTCCACAGGAACAGCATGGGTGTTACATGTTGACAGAGTGCACAGTGTGTGTCAGGGTCCATCCATCCATCCATCCATTGTCTATACCTGACTATCCCTTTTCAGGGTTGCTGGGGGGCTGGAGCCTATCCCAGCTGTCGTTGGGCGAGAGGTGGGGTACACCCTGAACCCATCGCCAGCCGATTGCAGGGCAACATATACAAACAAACAACCATTCATGCTCACACTCACACCTAAGGACAATTTTAGAGTCACCAATCAACCTAATGAACATGTTTTTGGTCTGTGGGAGGAAGCCGGAGTGCCCGGACAGAACCCACGCATGCGCGGGAAGAACATGCACACAGAAAGGCCCTACCCGACCTGGGGATCGAACCGGTGACCTTCTTGCTGTGAGTCACGCACACTACCTGCTGCTCCACCGTGCCACGTGTGTCAGGGTTATTGTTTTAATTAATTTTCAGGTAATTTGGGGTTTAAAGGTAAGTTTTAGCACAGGACCCCTTAACAAGGAGGAAAAGGTAATCATGCAGGTGTCACCTTAACAAACCAAGGGACACACAACGAACCTGGGGCTCTCAGGACGCTGAGGGTCTGAGGTCAAAGGGCAGGTGCCCACTTTGTGTGTTTAGTCATACAGCCTTGCTTTAAAAGGTCACAATTAAAACACACACACAGTGACACACAACACTGATCAAACAAGACCATCATCTGATTCCTGCTTGTCTGACCAACATGAATCATCTCTGTCTCACACTCAAAACTCTCACTCTTATGACTGTACCTGCTTTCTTTTGACCGTAAGCATCAATGTTAGATAGAAAGTCTTGATTAACACTCACCACAAACCTGTTGGTCGATCTCCCACATGACTGACTGGAGTTCAGAACAATGGGCGTCACCAGGCAGACCCTGTGAGGCTTCAGCAGCTCTGAGATCTGATCTGCTTACAGGACACAAACAGGAGCACTGTCACCCACACAAGCTGTAGTATCTGATGATGACAGCTGGTGAACATCTGCACAGTTTGGTCAGCAGGACGCTCATGCGGATCATAGAGCTCGTGAAGACATGAATTTGTGCTGTTTATCAGTGATATATGGATTCATGTATATGGATTCATGTATTGGTCCAATTTTATCCAGTTTTCAATAACCATGCTACTGAAAAGAGATGCAGCATATTCTGTCACTTGGAAGGAAGTCAAGTTCATATTTACTGCAAGGGAGAATTCAAAATAAACACGGCCAAAACTGTCAGCCATTGCCCAAATTTAACAAGTTTGTTTTTCTTTCTCTTGAAATGAGTGATTTAGAAAACATTTAAACTGTTGGCTTACAACCTGTGAACCCTTTAAGCCTTTATGCCATGAATGAAGCTAACTGGGAAGTGACAAAACTGCAGTTCCTCAAATGGCCACTTGGGTCAGGATCCAGAAGCGAGTCGATCCCCATAGACCCCCATATTAAAATACCCAACTTTACAGCAGAAGTAAACATGTTTACAGCCTGGTACTCTACGGCCATTCATGACAACTGCAGAGGAATATTTTTTTTATGTAACTCACTCATTTAAATTATATTACGGCTTAAAGCTAAGCATAACTATGTACACGCCCACTTTGAGTGACAGCTAGCTGCTAAGTTTCAGTGACCGTGCTTCATTCGGCCTGCATCAGCTCCACCCATGCTCCACCTGCAGTCCTTCAATTTCAGGTTTTTTGTTTTTCAGCACAACTGATGTTTGCAAATGTGTTTGCTAATTGCTCGTTTGTTCTCCTGTATTCTACTATCATTCAGTAAGCTAGCATGCAAAAGGCCTGCTCATGTTTTAACTACATACTTTTGTCTTAGGGGACATTTGTGTCAAACACCAAGAAGCTTTTAACCCAAGCCACTGATCACAAGGAACCATAATGAAATATGGTTATTGACAATGAGCAGACTGGTTGACCTGACAGGACGTTTAGCCAAAGACTGTGATCAGGCTAATTGTTCAGTTTATTCTACAGTTTAAACCCGGGGATATGTACATGATGTAATGAGATATAATGTGTCTCATCTGAGAAAAATATCACACAAGAGGATTTTCACTATTTCAAATACACAAAAACAAGCTCATGAAGTATTTTGTTAAAGTATTTGCAAATTTTGTTAAATGATTAAATACATATTTTAAATACAATTAATTGAAACACTGGCCATCTCTGGACTTAACACTGTAGACCAGTCCGACAGATGTTTGTGACTTTGGAGCAGTAAAGTGTGCTTTCTCTCTCTCATACTACACATTTCATGCAGCATTATTACATTCAGACATAAGTACTTATTTACTCATTTATTCTAAAGCCTTTCCACCTCAGTGACATGAATAGTGTGGGCAAAACATTAGAAACACCTGTCAGTAAAACAGTAAAAAGGTGAGTCAGAGCAAAGTCAGTGAACATGGCGCGCTCTATAAAGAGAAAGTAAACAGCGGAAACAGCTTACGACTTCAACACTCCATTCCTAAACTCTTACTGCATGTTGCTAAAAGCAGAGGTGATGTAACACAGAGGTTTTTCCAAGCTTTTTTGGAATGTGTTGCAGGCATCAAATACAGAATGAGTGTATATTTACAATGAAGCACTTCAGTTTATCAGTTTGAACATTACATATCTTGTCTTTCTCCTGTATTCAACTGAATGTAGGTTGGAAATGATTTGCCAATCACTTTTCAATCAGGAACCAGGCTGGCAATTGTATCACCTTTGGTCAGACATGCAAAAACAGCGGTATGGTCCTTTAAAAGCAGCTGGTTATTGGCACTGCTGCTGCTCTATTCTCATACCTTCAAAGTGACTGTAAGATAGCAGCACTGATGCTGCTGAAGTTGGCTCATCTTACCTTGCAGGTTCTGAGAGACGGAGCACATACTGTGGACCTCAGTCTGAAAACGTTGGTGTTGATGGAAAAAATCCAAAAAAGGTCAAGCTGTGATCATCTGCTGCTCCTCCTGTGCCCCACCTCCAAAGTCAGAGAGCTATCCTGACTGACAGGCTGGGTGTTTCACACCACATGATCATTACAAGAGGAAGAAATGATGGAAGGAAACGTGGATGTCAATATGTAAATAACAACTCGTGTGTCAAAAATCCTAAATTATATGACATCAGTATGAATCTGCAGTCGTCCAGTGCTGGCTGATGAGTAGAGACCAGAGGAGGAAGGTGTTGGTTCGTGGCAGCAGAGATCAGAAAATACAGGGTGGAGACAGCAAGGTGTGGACGCACACACACTCAAACCTCCACAGCAGACTTCTCTCTCATAGCTGCACATCTGCATATTACCCGCTCTGTCTTTTCCACTCATGTACACGCACGCACGCACACACACACACACACACACATACACACGTCACCGTTTCTTGCTTATTCTGCACACACTTTTTGCTCATGAACTCAGACGCACACATCCTGTTCCTCGCTGTGAGTCACTGTTGTAGTGAACACTGCTTCACCTCCCACACTGAAAAGCACACCACAGTCAGGAAATCTGCAGTTTTTAACAAAGTCCATCTTCAAACTGTTTGAGACATTGGGTCACGCTGAAGAAGAAAGATGCAGGCAAACATCAAAGCAAAGGAAGGTCGCACTGGTCGAAGAACTTCCTGTTAGAAGATCTAATCTTTTAGGCTGACAGGTGAATTTGCAGACATTAGTACTGGGGCACATGCAGTCAGTGCAAGGCTGTTTAATGCGCCTCGAACCACTAGGGGGCACTAAACTCCCCATTTAAAAAGACCCACATACATTTACATGTTCACCTCTGGTCTGAAATGTTGTACATATTCTAAAAATATTACTTCAATCTGATTTTTTATTGTTGAACCATTTTATTATTTTATTAAAATCCATGTTTTTTAAAAGAGAATTCTGTCTATTCCTTCCTCCACTCCAAAACGTACATGCAGAATGATGTGTGTGCCTGACCAGCCTGAATCCTCGCTCACCTGCTGAGGGGGAAATTTCTTTGAGTCTAATATGTGTGTGTGCAAGAAGGACTTAGGAAGCCAGTTATGGTAACTTGTGTAAGTGTGATGTGGAGTGCTCTTACACTGATTGGACATTTCAGTGAAGCAGGTGACACTGGGGTGGGGGTGGGGTGGGGGTAACACGCAGCAGATGGCCAGACTGGAGTTAAACCCATGCCAACGCGGCGAGGACTCAGCTGTGATACACGGCGTGGGCTCTAACAGGTCAACTCCTGCGGCGCCCTGGCCTCGATAGCTTTGGTCCAACACATCACACTGCCCAACCACTGCACACTGAAGAACTGAGACTAAACACAGGCATGCAGCAGTCATTAGGATGATTTTATTTTTCATCAGCTGTACAGTAGCTTATCTTCAAAATGACATGACAAAAGTTTCTTCTGTTTTCGGTCTTAAAACAGGGCGTGTTCAAAACCATCTTAAACCTGTTCTCCAAACTCTTCTGTCAGCACAAACAGGCCATGTGAAACAAAAACAAAAAGGTCGCTGTGAGAACAGCCAAACATCATCTTCCATCTGTCCGCCTGCAGAACGATACCATGGTAACAAACCACTTTGCTCTTGTTTTACAGTGACACTCAGACCACAGCAGTACATGCGCTGAACTCATGTTTCTGAATGACACTTACAAAAGTGTCCAGTTGATTCAAGAACACTGGTTTCCTCAGACACCTCTCAGGATCTTGGCACTCTTATCTTTGCATGACCATTTCTGTCCATTGTCCTTACAGCCTGTTCTTACAACACAGGGCATCTGACCAATGTTACGTTACAAATGAAATCTGTTCCATCTAACAACAACAGGTCCCGCTGTAATAAAAGGAAGGCCGTCTCACAACCTGTGGTCTGTCACTTCAGACTTTTTAGTCCTGCTGTAAGGATCAACATCTTCAGTGGACTGAAAGCATACATGATCTCACCTGGACTCACACGATAGATCTTAACCCTGTGTTTTGCAAATATAATCAGGGATAACTATACCTCAGTATTGGCTGCAAATGGACACCGACTGAAAGCTCAGGGCTAGTGGAACTGCAACACTTGGGTTAAACAGGCCTTAGTCCAGGGCTGATCTTGATTACTGAAGACACATAGTACAGCAAACAAAATACACAGCATCCAAACACTGTCATCCTTAAAAAAAGAAGGAAAAAAGAACAAAAAGGTTGTTTTGTTGTTGTTACATACCATTTACTAGCTGGACTCCATTCAGTACAAGGTTTTGGACTGGGTGCCAAACAGTTTTGCCTCTGACAAAGCTTCTGTCAAACTACTGAACTGAGCTAACCACAAAGAAATGCAAATTAAAAATGTAAAATGGTATCAAAGCAGATACAAAATGGCTATGAGCAACAGAATACAGAGAGAAAAATGATAGTGGTTCAGAATTCAGTTTGGTTGGTTAAGAGGGACTCGTGTGTGTGTGTGTGTGTGTGTGTGTGTGTGTGTGTGTGAGGAAAGCATGATTGAGAGGTCAGTTTACAAATCACCTTTACAAACTCAGGCCACGGAAACCTTGATGTCCCTTTTAGCCAACACACCTCCAAATCTGCTGTTTAAAAACATTACAAAGGTTCACAATAAATCAAAAAGCAAAGGGTTTAAAACGTGTATTTACATGCAAACCACCTGCCACAATTGGTGATCAGTGATTATTTTAGGGGGGTTTCATGACACAATGATTCACAATCTGGCCTCTGATAATAGCTCCGAGCACAGTATGAAGTGGGAAGTGAATACCTTTAAAGGAGAAACGAAGAGCAGCTAGTATTACCTTGCAAGAGATGAGATGATTCAAATGCATAGACATAATTCGTTGGTTAATGAAGTGTCTGGAATGTTCAAAATCACAATTAAAGTACAAGGTTTTACCAACTAAATCAGGAATACCTGTTTTTTCTCCAACTGGTAGGGATCAGTTGGTTAATGTGATCTACTTTCTCCTTCCAAGTGAGGAACAGGAAGAACATCAGCAATCAACGGCAAAATCCTCCATCAGTGATAGCAAGAGAAAGTAGAAAACGGCTAAAAAAACCAAACTTCATCTCAAACTATGTTGTAGCTGGGACACTAAATTCTCAAGTATTTCATTTGTATGAGCTGACTGTGGGCATGTTTCCATCAGAACAAGGCTGGCAGTGTGGATGTCATGTGACTGTGTCTGCCTCTGCCCATTTGCTCATGTATAAAGAAAAATCCTTTTGTTAATGTCTTACTACAAAAACCACCGTATACAAACTTCCAGCTAACAACACCACAACATGGACCATGTGTTTGCACAGGCCAAGAAGGAAAATCTGAATTGAGGGGGGGGATACACAGATCAAATGAATGAGCGCAAGTGGTATCTCAGAGGCAAACTTAAGTACCATATACTTTGTTTCATTGGAAAAACTACAGTTATATCCATATATACACATACAAAGGCTTGGAATTTGCAAAATCAGCATAGTTGCAAGAACAGCAAGCAGGACAGCAGAGAATGGACGTGACAAGTGAAGGTAGATCACCTAATGTCTCCTTTTGGCAGAGCAACACGGAGAGGAGAGGAGCTGAACGTTAACTGCAGTGTGTGGGTAGACACAGACACAGGATGTGGCTTTGGGTAGAAACAAGTAGCAAAATACACAATGATTCATCCAGAAGACATTCAAACTGAAAACGAATATGAAAAAAAAAAAAAAAGCATTTAAGAGCAGAGAGCAATCTGTCATTAGCTTGGACGATATCTGTATATGATGTGGGAGATGACGCATGTATGTGCAGAGGGATCTGGTGTTTTGTGTGTGTGTGTGTGTGTGTGTGTGTGTGTGTGTGTGTGTGTGTGTGTGTGTGTGTGTGTGAGACCCACAGACATCAGTGTGCAGGTTGATGTTTATGGATGTGAAGTTACTGTGTGTAAGCATTGACATGCGGCTTCCCTTCTTTGTGCATGGTTGTTTTTACTGCCACCATTTTTGCAGCCACTTCAATGGAGGCAAAATGGCTGCCGTCTGGTGAAGGCCAAGGATGTAGATGTGATTAATGTGGATTTGCCAATTTTACTCATAGTCCGGCTACATGTGCGTGGCGTGTTCACCGGTCCATCATGCTGAGGATCATCTCTGGTGTCAGATCTCCATTGGCGGCGGCCGCCGCTGTGTCCTCATTCACGGCCAGCTCAACAGTCTCCACCCCTTCCCCGTCCAGCCCCACCCCCTCCACAGTCAGGGCCACTCCCTGCTCCAGAGGTGTAGTTGCAGAAGCGTCGGCATCCTCTTTCTTCACTATAATGTTCTCCACTGCTCCGGTGCTCTCATCCTCCACCTGAATGATGGCAGCAGCTGCAAAACACAACAACTAAGACATTTGTACTTTCATGCTGCATTCAGGGGTTATGGGAATTAAAAGTAACTGCACATCACACACAGAGGAAACAATGGAATTTATCTGCAGGTTGTCTGTCAGGGCTCTTACCTGAAGCAGTCGTCTTGGCAGCCACCCGGGCTGACTTGCTGGGAGTTGGGGGCTTGGGGGCGTTCTTTGGGGGTCGGCCTCGTTTCCTCTTGACTGGTGGCTCATCGGGAGCTGGTACTGGGATGGCGGCAGGAGCCTGGTCCAGTTCCATGCTTTCTGCCTCCTCCTCTTCCTGTAGCAATGACGCTTCTTCCTCACCCTCAACATCCTCCTCCTCGTCTGGTTCAATGTGATCCTCCTCTGAATGACAAAGACAGACATCAGGTAAACTGATCAGAGCTGAGCAAACACACTCATGCCCACACTTGCATATAATGTCAAATTCTCACCGCTGTCATCATCATCATCATCTCTCCTGCTCCTCATCTTCCTCTTTCTTCCTCTCCTTCCTTTCTTAGGGGTTGGAGCTCCATTTTCGGCATCCTCCACCTCACCGCTGCAGTTCTCAGCGTGCCGAGCCATGGTGTTCTACAAGAAGATACCGTTAAGTTTGCTGACTTTTGTAAGCCCGTTTTAACCACCTCGAAGTTCACAGGTGCCCTTACCCTGCGAGTGAAGGTCTTGCTACATTTGGGGCAGACGAAGGCGGTGGGGACAAAGTTGGGGTCATGGTAGCGTTTGAAGTGCATGTCAAGCAGCTGCTTCTGTCTGAAGGTCTTCTCACACTGGCTGCAGGCATACGGTTTCTCTCCGGTGTGGGTGCGACGATGCATCACCATGTGGCGCTCCTGGATCCAACAGCATGGGACACAGTTAAAAAACACAGTTACACAGCTCTACACATCTATTCTTATCGAGCCAAGAGCAGGTTTTTTTTACTCATACGGTAAAATGACTTAACATCTAACAGCTAACAAGCTTGAATTCAGATGAAGAGGTGAACATTGTAAATATTATATCTCACAGAGCCACTAGCATGGCTTAGTCGCTTAGTCTTGTCAAAATCTAATTTAAGAAGTGGGACATTTGAATGATTTTTATCATTTCAGTGCGGTTCTGGCTTGGGTGATTAATACATAATATTTAAATGAAACTACTTATTTGCTACTATGCGTACGGTAACCCAACATATAGCTACACAAAGATATTTGTGTACACACACCTGGCGGCAGCAGTAGTCACACATGTCGCATTTGAACCTCTTCTCGTTCTTATGGGACTTCTGATGCTGGATCAGAGCGTAGCGCTCGTGGAAGACGGCATCGCAGTAACGACACTTCTTCCCAGTCTCAATAAACGAATGCTGCTTACGAAGATGGACACCTGCAGATCCACAGGAATGACAAGAAGACACATTAGGGGAATGAAACAGCGTGGCAAAGTGAACAATCTTGTCTGTCTGGTAAGTTTATGCTGTGTGCGTCTGTGTGCAAGTTACCCAAGTCGCTCTTTCGTGCGATGACAGTGTCACAGTGTGGACAGTGGAATTTGGCCACATTCTCTGTGTGTTTCTGCAGAATGTGCATCTTCATGGTTCCACTCTGGGTGAATCGGGCATGGCAGATGTAGCACTCATAAGGTTTCTCTCCTGACAAGAGGACAGAGCACACACACACAGGTTCATCTCTGTTCAATGTTCTCATTGATATTTCCCATCTAACAGAACAAGGAAAGAATACTTGATCTGAGGCAAAGTCAGTGTGTGTGCTGAGCCTGTTGGAACTGTGAGGGAATAAGGTATGTGTATCAGTATTCAGTATTGGCAAGTTTTACCTGAGTGTGTCCTCATGTGTCTCTTCAGCTTGTATGTGTCTCTGCTGGCGTAGCTGCAAAGACTGCACTGGAATGGACGCTCGCCAGTGTGGGAACGAATGTGGCGCTTTAGTTTGCTCACCTACACAACACATTCACACACAAACACACACACGCAGTCACATATCAGAACACTACAACAAAAAACGTATTTGTCATTACATGGAAATCATTTTGGGCTCTTGAAGCAGAGCAGCTGTTTATCTACTATCCCAAATAGCGTGCATTAACTTAAAAACAGAATTGTGATTTTTCTTTGTTCTTTTTCACTCCTGGAATTAGAGTAGCAAATGGAATGAATTAAACTAGACTTCAAACTTTGTAAAACTTCAGCAACATAAAAGCATACAGGAGCTTGTCTTACCTCCACACTGGCATAGTCACACATGGAGCATTTGAAGGGTTTCTCGTGTGTGTGTTTGTAGCGTCGATGACGAACCAGCTCTCCGCTTGTCACGAAAGCCATGTCACAGTCTGTGCACTTGTGTGGACGAGTTCCTGAATAAATGAAAAAACAAGACACATGTATGCTATTCGTGCACTGTATAAAAAAACGTTTTATTGAAGATGTGTGTATGTGTGTTTGTGCATACCAGTGTGTGTATTGAGATGGTTTCTGAGCAGGGTGACCGTCCTGAAGGCTCTTCCACACAGGTGACATTTGTGAGGTCTCTCGTCGGTGTGGCTCTTCATGTGTCTGTCCAGGTTGGAGCGTCGAGGGCACGTGTAGCTACACAGCTCACACTGAAACGTCTTCTTCACTCCTAACACACAACAAAGACATACACAGACCGCACATTCAATAACAGTGTTTGTACCACAATCCCACAGTACTAACTCTTACTGTTGCTATAATGTCGATAGTCGCACTATATCTAAAAACACTGACTCATGTGTTAGAGTCTCACCTTTCTTCTTGATCTTGGTGGGTTTGGGTGGTTTCATGTTGCCCACCACTTTCTCTGCGTTGACCTCAGACAGAAGGCCCTCCTGTTGTTCCTCTTCAAAGTCATAAACACTGACATCCATGTCCTTGTCTCCTTCAGCGTAACGCAGGCGACTCTTCTTACCCTGCACAAACAGCATCCAGTTAATTACAGGGAAGAGTCTCACATCCCCAATAACAAAGAGACTGACAAAACACAACTATCTTGCCTTTTTGGTCTTCTTGATAGCTCCAGATGGGGGCTGATAGTCTGGGTCTTTAGCCCAGTTTGGGTCATCATTTGGAGGCTGAATGGGCTCATCCTCCCCTTCTTCCAGCAGCTGGTTTCCCACGTCCTCATCTTCCTCCTCTTCAGGGTGAGCTTCCTCTCCCTCCTCCTGTTCGACCGTCTCCACTTCTCCATTAGCTCCAACCTTCACTACCTAAAGATCAAACGCATTAACTGTTAAGTCAGTCAAAAGAGAAATGATTATGATCATCTGATTATTGCAGATATCTAGAGCAGAGCCTAAGGATCAGTATTGGGGTTTATTTTAATAGATTGTGTCACATATTTTGCCTTTCAGGGATAAATTTTACAGATTGATACGATGTGAGCAAAGTCTCCTCAGCAACTCAAAATTCAGTGTTTTGGGGTTCACGAAACAGATTTTCTGTTCTTTGTGTATTAGAGACGTTAACTCGGGGATAAATCTATCACAATTCCTTGTATGTGTAAAACCGTACTTGGCAATAAAGGCTTTTCTGATTCTGATGCTCTTGGAATGCAGAAAAGGAAGTTAAACCGTTTTATCTTGTGCTGTTGTGGCCTTTATATTATTGTAATCGAATTCAACTCAGACATGAGCCGTGTTGGAGGTCTTACAGCAATATTTCTAGGTATGACCGTGAAAGATTGCAATAATGACGTTTACATACATGGGACTCAAACACTCAGACAGATGTGAAAAGATCTATGTAATCAAATGGATTTCTTGCAGAGGCATAAAATAGCAAATAATGCAGGTGCTAACTTTTAAAAGCACTGACACATTAGTGCTGTGTGTCTGAGTTAAAGGCTGACAATGATCTGTTAATGTACCTGAAAGCCCTCAGGCAGCGGCAGGGTGTGGCAGATGACCGGGTCGCCATCCTTTGGCATAGCAGTGGTGTCTACAAAGGTGCCTTGCTGAAGGGCCTCCACAGTGGAGGCAGAAACAGGCACCTGGACCAGCTGGAGCTCCCCCAGACCCAGAGCTGCCTGCTCCTCCATGTTTACTACCTGGGGACAGAGAGAGATCTGAGTTCAGAGATCATGTCCACGGAAACTATTAAGACAAATTGAAGACCTGAGAGTGAACACAAACCACTTGAGAACGTAACTTCTCAAAGGCTTACAGGTGGCTTGGATGCATGCCGTGAAAAGGAAACATACCTGTAGTGTGATGATTTGAGTCTGATCCACTGTTGTTACAGTGGCTTGGTGAGCGGCACCCGCTACCCCTCCAACAACACCCACTGTCGCTGATGATCCACCCACTGCAGCATCTATCACCTGGAAACCAACTTCATTTTAATGGACTGTTACGTGAAATTTTGGGGAAATCAACACTTTTAGGTTAGCATTAGGTGTCCTCAGTTCTAGATTATTTAATTTTGACAACTAGACGGAACAAATTAATCATTCTTTTGAAACCAGGCGTGCGGCTGCCAAAAGTTGGGCTACTACCACATCACATCAAACACAAAGCTCTTACAAGTGGGCTTACCTCAGTCTTCATCTGCAACAGAGTGGGATCCAGTGAGTCCATAACCATCATTTCAACCCCTGCTCCACCTTCCACACCAACCCCTACCCCAGCTTCCATCAGCTGCTGCTGAGCCTGGGTAGCTGCTACCATTCCTTCCCCATGACCTGAAACACAACATTGCCAGGAATAAGACATCTGACCACATTCTCCACAAACATATAACCACTTGCAATGGAAATCTAAACTACTCTGTAATCTGTTCACATATCGACTGTGGGAACATTTCATGTCCAATTAGTACGAACCTTGTTCCAGGACGACTCCAGCTTGTCCTTCTACCACACCCCCAGCCTCTGCAGCTTGCTGGAGGAGATCAGCCACCATGGCGTCCTGGCTGTGAACGGCCTGGATGGAGGGGAAGTCTTTGGCGGGGACCTCCACCACCCCAACACCCTCTGTTGGCCCTCCGTCCATGCTGGGCAGGAACTGAAATTTGGCATTGTGGAAAGACACATTAGCTAGAAGTGTTAAATCACCCTCCAGGCCTTTTAAGCCATCCACTGGAGTTATGTTTGCTTTATGACAGTGCTGTTCCATCATGAAAGAATATGCAGATCTTACCTGCAACTCAACATGAAACAGCTAACTGAGTAGGGCCTTCCGAAACAATATAAAAAGCTGGTATACAGACACTGGAATTATTTAACTACAAACTTTGGTATCTAGTGGAGTCGAAATGTTCAAAGGTATTTGTGAGCATGTGGTTGTGTATCAGCCTTTATAAAGCAATGGAAAAGGCCACCTGGGAAATTCAAGTTTGTGAATTGATAGAAATGACAACTCAAACTCCCAAACTTTGAAATTACACTAACATGGTAGAATTAAATACTGTAGATAAGCAAATGTCCATGTATGATAACAATCAATTTTCCCAGTATACCGTCAGATCAGTATACCACTGCAACCTCAGTACCTCACAGGGCAGACTGAGTGCAAATACTTCAGATAGTGTTATGTAGTCACTGTATTCACTCAACTCCTTTTCAAATATCTGAACTGCATTCTGGTTTGGGCAGATTGAATACAACTTGGTCAGTGTAAACTGCGTATATCACAACTGATACTGCGTGTAACGGCTGCATAGGCTTGATTATCACAATACCTAACATCTGCTTGTTTGCAGGTTCCCATGTCTTCATGTTGCTAACTGGTTGGAAGCTGGAGAGACTGAAGTTCAGGCCTTCACAGATCCTTTGACTTACGGTGCGACAAATTTAACACAACATGGCAATGACAGTGACGCCCAGCCGGGCAGCTGTCGTCTCCGCGCGCAGCATTTATACAGCGGTATTTTTGTAGCTCTCCAAGCCGAATCGTAGAGGGAGCTCTCTGCTATAATATATATCTGCGGCTATGATGCTCTAGGTGGGCTTAGAATAAGAGACAAGCGGGCGACGGGCGCAACAACAACTGCCAATTCAGACCACGGTACGATGACAGAAAAGAAGAGAATAGATGCATTATTCTACAATGGAAGATGGCTGATTTTGGGACAATACAGATCGTGTACGTGGTCTTAGTGAATCAGTGGCCACTGATCGCCGAGGATCGTTTTAATGCGAATGCCTCGTCAGTTGGGTTTTCCGCGCTGGCCTTTATGTCAGTTTCGACATGTATAACTTACTTAGCTACCTGGAAAGCTAACTGAACGGACTGTCAGATGTTACATGCGACAAATACCAATTCAGTTCAATGAAATGCTAAAAGTGGTTAGACTCAGTCGCTTTCGACCGTTTCGACACACTAAGAGCTCTGGGTGGGGAAGGGCCTTCATTCTGAGCTAACCTGGTTAACTGTTAACGGCTAACACCAGATGCTAGCTACACTACTTAATAAAGGTGTAGTTTAACGTTATGCAACGTGCTAAAACTCAGCTCAACAACCGCTGGGTGACATGCTATTCGGTTATTGTTTGTATCCCCATGTGAATGCTGCCGTGGTTGTATAAATGTTTGCGTTACTTTGCGAAACGTTGTGATAACGCTAATGCAAACAAGCTAACGTTAGCAATAACTTAAAACCGCCCGTTTCCATGTCGTCAAGGCTGTAAAGACGGGAAACAAAGAAGCGAGAAAATGGACGCCTTGGCCTAAACTCTCCCACCAAATCGTCGAAGTATTCATAACACATCCTCGACGATATTTCCACAGATACGCGTAAAATATAGCGGCTTGTGTATACATTTATTAGAACTTCGGTTATTTAAACGTATTTTGACGGGTTTTTCAATAACGATAGAGGGAGACAAACACTCTCCGACGAGCTGCCCGGACCCAGAGCCCCATCGTGACACCTAGAGGCCGATTAAAGATCCTGCAAACTCCCCCCTTATCAGAAAAGTAGTGGTACTTTACCTCTTTTTAGTGTGTTTCTCTTCCCGTTTAACTCAGCCGAAAGCAGAGAGTCTGTGCTACAAAGTTTAACAGGCTGGTAAGAAACGCAGGCTTCTTCGCAGTTTGTTTTAATCCCTCTCCCGCTTTAGCAGAGTAGCCTCTGCCACAAAATGGCAGTTGGGAGCTCAGTGCGCCTGTGCGGCCGCTGGGGGGTGGTGTCGAAGCTGCTGCAGACACCCTGATTGGCCAGGAGGGGCGCCCCGTTGGAATACATTGAAACCCATTTATCACAACGTTAGGAACAGGGCTGCGTTCACAATCCTCGGAGATATGAGAGTTACTGTCAGACTATAACCCCGACATATCAAAGTCTGTATTTAAAGTAAGCATAACAAGTGACACTAAATTATGTCAGTTCGTTCAGTCTACACTGACTGTCTACTGAATGACAATAAAGTAAAGTCTTAAGTCTAAAATAAATCAAATTCATTCAAAATGCTTTGAGTGCATCTGTTTAATGCAATGGTAACTCAACTGTGGTTGATAGTGTGGCATTTGATTTCATGTAAAGTCACATTGATCAGTCATAATGCTTGTGTGCTCATACTGAAAGTGACTAAAAGGACAAGGAGAAATTAAAGTTTCCAGAAATCTTTATTCACTACCTTTTTAGCTTTTAATTTGTTTTGAATGTTCTATAACCAAGGTCCAATGATTAATAAGTGAATGAATGACATGGCTTCAATCATGCATTATCCATTATATCATTATGTCCTGTGCTCTCTGAGAAAACTGCTCTTGTACACCGATGTCCTAAAGTACCATTCTAGACACCCAGAGATACTCAAAGTCCTCAGACAACTGATCATAAAGTGGATGCAGCAAAAAAATATGATGCTTGCTATTGTGGACTGCCAACCCGACAAATCACGTGTGTGTTCAATAGGACAATGAGCTGTTACAGCTACTGTCCCTCTCTGTAGTGATGTCACTGTTTTAGGGGATGCAAAGTCTTCTAATGCCAAACAAAACACAAACTTAAACAACTGTCTGACTCTATCTGAGTAATTCTCCTATAGCTTTATTAACATGCGTGGTTGTTATTTGTATGTGTGTGAGCAGCTAACGGTATAATTAACAAACACAACAGCACATGAGGCAATCTTTAAACACATTTTTAATTGTTTATATGATTGACACCAGAATGCCTGGAAATATATTTTTAAAAAGAAAAAAAAAAAAAAGAATAAAACATATTGTTTCCAATGCTGCACAATTTATCAAGATTGTGGAAAAAAAAAAAATACTGCGCTGCAGTGGTTTCCTACTGCTTCGCATTCTCTCAATTCTTAAATAAAGTATGTCATCCATGTCTTATCGCATCTCTGTTACTATCAAACCTTGAGGCACTTAAACACTGAGATGCTTTATGGATGCAGAGGTATAGCTGCAGGTTGCGGTCTTATAGAAACTAATAGAGCTAAATCCATTGAATACAGTGGTAGCCATCATAATAACGATCAGTGAGTTACCCCATGTGACATCAGTCCATATATGTTCCAGTGTCACCGCAGCCAACACTTATAATCTGCTGTATTACAGAACTACACATCCACATTGAACAAAACATATGAACTAGTCGTCTGACCACCCCTCACCACAATAGTACATCAGTAATTCTTTATGCCTTGAGAAGGATCAGGGCTATGTGAAAAATATATTTCAGTTCTGAGATGAATCCCTGAAGACTAAATCTAAAATTAGGCTCATAGAGAACGAAAAAGTTAGAATTTCTTCAGTGTCAGATATCTGAATGTATTTTTCTTACCAAATTCTTACATGAATATGAGCATTCTGACTTTGATCTATTCATAACGTAATACATTTTTTAAACCACGGTCCTAATCCTCTCTCAACATGGTTGCATCCTTACAAGCAGCTACGACTGATTTGTTTCTCATGAGAGTCTTACAGCAGTAGATTCTCAATATACTTCCATTTTGATAAGAACGCCTAAAGCCAAACTAAGGAAAGTAAACAGGGTTGGCACATGGCACAGGATAAATCAGGAAACTGGCCCTTCTGCTTGAAGACAAAAGCATGTGTTTCATTTCTACAACATTTCTAATTACTGTTTTATGTATCTAGCACGTTCACAGGTTGGAAAAAAAGGTAAAGTGAGGTTTGGTGGTGACTGTCAGCAGTCAGACTAACACTGCTTTATTTTTGTGTGACGCCGACAATGCCAACACACTGATGTTTGGCAGGTATAATATCCATGCTAGTTTAGCACGTTAGCATGCTGACATTTGCTAATCAGCACTAAACACAAAGTACGGCTGAGGTTGATGGGAATGCTGTTAGTTTTGTGGGTATTTGGTTATTAAAATAGACAAACTGCAAATTTGACCTGATGATGGCGCTACAGGTACTTCAGAAAATCAATCCTGAGGGGGACATGAATGTCTAAACTAAATTTAGAGGAGCCATCTATTTTCAGCATAGACCAAAGTGGAGCACTGACCAGCCAACATCGCCATCACTGGAGCCTCGCAGCTAGCGTGGCTAAGCATGACGTATTCCCTGCTAGTACCAATTTTCTTTTTTTTTTTTACTTTTTTTTTTAAAACTTGCCAGAACAGTGCACTGTCAACATTAGTATGCCATGTTTACATCATAGTATTAGTATACAGTATGACGCTGGGACATGTCTATATACTGTAGATATACTAATGATACACTATGATCAGTCTGAGCTCAGATGGCCTTCTCGTTACAGCGCCCAGGAAAGGAAAAAAGGCAGAGTGGCAACATCACTGTCAGCAGTGTCACTGTGAAACTGGTCACTGTTGCTGGACATTTGGGCATTTTCACCGATTTGTCAAAACAAAGCAAAATAATGCATGACGCTTCAATACTTTGTGTGATTCTAGTAAACTCTTTCTGCCAGTGTTTAAAGCATGATACCAGTGTTTCTGCATCCTTCTTTTACCCATTTACTGAAAACCACTACATTAATTTTGTGCTGGCCATTTTTCCAAGCTTGCTGTACATTTTTCAACATGTACAGCATCAATATCAAGTTACTGAGCTGAGCTGAAATATGCTCGAGTGTGGTAATCCATCACAGTCAGCTCTGTGTTTAAATTGAATAATTATGGAGACGTGATGTCTATCCTGTACTTAAAGAAATGGAAACCATTGGCTGCTTGAGCTTTGGAGTTAAAACAAACAGCATTCACCAAACAAAAACCGGAGACATTATCTCTCAACTATTACTAAGTATCTCATAATTATGAAATAGGTGCATCATAATTATGAGAAAATATCTTAAAATAATGAGATCCTCTTTCATTGTGATGAGGAAAGTTTGTAATTACAAGGGCGTCATGTGGAATTACAGCTCTTGTAATTAAGTCAAACTAAGTAACTAAGTCCAATGATAAGATGCACATCTCGTAATGATTAAAAAACTGAGAATTTTGAGGTCAGTAATTACAAAAAAAGGTCATCAGTGCTTTTCTTTGGTGAATGTCATTGCATTGTAATGTAATTGTATTTTAGTATACGATTTGTAGCAAATGGCTTACACATGCAAAAACACCGGTACTTAATCATTTATGACTCCATGTCTGAGGCCGCCTGAAATTCAGTCCAGTTCTATTCTGATTATTCCTATTTAGGTGTTAAAAAGATGGCAATAGCAACAAAAGAGAGACAAAAGCGAAATCTTTCTACGAGCCAGAAACCTTTTGAGGTTTGAGGTTCAACTGTTGTTGATCTGAACTTAAAGTGAACTGACCCCAGACCTGGATGGACCGACCTGTCTCCACTCAGTGATCTGTCTTTGCTTTCCCAAACCACAAAGCCCTCCACAGCAGTGTGTGACAGCAATGCAAATATTCAGTGACTCGGAACAGAGCGCTGCCCCATGTACAGCAGATATGTCGGTGGTACAGTTAAGTGCCACAGAGAGTCAGTCACTCACTCCATCAGTTCATCACACTGATGGGTTGAATGACTGAAAATATAACAGTAAAAATGCATCTCATAAAACAAAGTTTACATTTACAAATGAAGACTCTAAGATAAAAAACAATTTACAATCACAGAATATTGAATTCCAGTGGCATTGTCATATATGTATTTCCATAAAGAATAAAATATGTCATAATTGTAAAAAAAAAAAAAAAAGAAAACAAAGTAATGGCACTGAATTGCTGAAACCATTCTCCTTTTCTACAATCTCAGACCTTTATATAGAACTACAGTGCGGGTTACGCTCTTCCTTCTTTTTAACCTGTTGCCAATGTATTGACAACATTGAACATAAAGGCATGCAAGCTTTCATTTTTAACTTTTGAATTGGAAGACATTTCACAGTTAATAAGCCAGCAGTAGCAGCGTTGCAGATATGGGATAGAAAGCAAATGGTTATGTTTCAGCTCTGTGTAAGTGTGCCAGCTGAAACATGCTGCTGGTGGTTTACTGCAGCTGTTGGAGCTGCTGAATCGACAGCGTCTGCGTTCCCTCCCTGCATCAGCCACAAAGTGTCATCCTGTGAAGCCCAACCTGATCACCCATTGAAAGGGTCTTTAGAAAACAGTTGGCTTCCTGACAGATCCAGGAAGAATGTTAGATAACATACAACATATCTTTTCCCATCATATCAATAAATAAAATCCATAAAAATCTCAGGCTGTGGCTCTCCTCCAACACAGTAACACAGTCCGAAGCCCTGCAGGACGCACCAACGTCAGCCTCTAAATCTAGAATTTGGTGCTCTTTCTGTGATGAAACATGCATTAAGTTCAGCTAAGTACTGGTTTGAACTCAAAAATAAAGATCTTTCTTTTGCTTTTTTAAATATTTCTTTTTCAGGGCAGGAGCAAAAAGTGGTCTTTGCTGCTTGAATGCAGTCATGCCTTGAAGCTCATAACCATGATGGAGAGGAACGTGGATCACAGCAACCAGTACTCTCAAGTCTTATCAGACAGATTTGAGCTATCCAAACCTATCCTTTAAAGCAACACTTCAGAGTGGTGTGTCTGTCCCATTGGATCTTAATAAGTTCAAAATCTCAACAATCTGCTTGTTGCTCCTGCAATGAAAAAAATCATATTCATATGAATAGGTTCAATAAGTTTTGAATATCTAGATTTTGAGAGCAAAAAAATGCTGTTTTGTGTTTCAGTGAGTCAAGAGCAGTTTCTATGCACTGATGAGGTGTGGGGTGGTGATTCATCTCAGAGATTCTGAAGTGCATTGCACAGTGTCACGGCTGCAGTATTCGAGTCTGGTCTCAGTCTTGAGTCTGGTCTTGAAACGTGTTCAAGCGCTCTGCACTGTCATTAACAAGAGCAGGCAATAATATTTTCTGTAGTGTGTCTTTGCCACGTAACACCCAAACATCCTCCTTTTAGACGTGGGTTTATGCACACGGTATAGATGATCACACTATCATTGTTCGCTTGATAGAATATTTTCTTTCTAATACTATTTGATTATTTAGTGGTCGTCACAAATCATGGTTATTAGACGCAACATTTAGGCAGACTTACAAACAACGGTGAGAAAGAAATCTGAAGAGTTTTGACTGGGATCTGTTTGATTTGTTTGGTCTCTGTCTTGATTTGGTTTCATCTGGACTTAACTCAGCCTTAACTTGGACTTAAGTCATGTGGCTACCTGTCTGTAACCACAGTCGACTGGAAAGACTTTGAATCAACAAGCATGAGCAGGGCAGGCCTATGGTACAGGCAGAACTGAATGACAAAAGCCATTAATGTTCAGTTTGCAGGCATGTGACAGAATGAACTGCCCATCTGGAGCAAGAGGGTTCAAAAATGCCATTTAGCCTGAACTGGACACAGCAGTGTTTAAGAAAAGTAGCTGTATATAATGGTGGGGGTAGCCTTATACTGTAGAATGGATGCATATTTCACTGTGTAACCACTCAAAAACACAGTCAAAGTAAGAAAACGTGACAAAAAACTCAACATTTTGTACATTTTTGGGCACTTGGTGGTCTGTGAAAATGACAATTATCAAACAAAGTGACTTTAAATAGCTTTCAGGACTTTTGCTATCTTCTGAGAAAACAATGTATCTGTGTGACTGTGATTACAAAGCGTCTGTCCAATAATCTGACTTGAACATGCTTCAGGCAGCACAGACATGTTCCCCCCGTCCTCGTAACTCCTCCACCTCTTCTTCCTTCAGCATCGAGTTCATGCTTCCACTCCTCCCTCCATTAAAGCCTGCTTCCCGACATCTTTCCAGTCCAACTGATTTTCTCAGAGTAGTTAGCACAGGTTGGTGCACGTGGTGTGTGTGTGTAGCTTACTGGCTTTAAATGTTTGCCCAGTGTTAAGTGGAGTTGCTGTCCTTGATGAGAGTATTAGGCAACCTCCCTGACAGTGTATGTGCTGTGTATCATATATTATATACGTCTTTGTATGTTTTAGTGGTATTAAAGGGGCAGAGGAACAGCATACTGCATATTCTCATGACAATGTGTCAAAGCAGAACATTCATGATGTGTTGCTGACTTTCTGGTTGTGTTCCCACTCATTGTGTGTGTGTGTGTGTGTGTGTGTGTGTGTGTGTGTGTGTGTGTGTGTGTGTGTGTGTGTAGTGTTAGAAAGCCGTGCTGGCCATGCTTCCTGGAGCAAAGAGTCTCGGTATGCTGTCCTGAGACGTCTCCACGTGTCTGTGGGCCATCTTCCCCTCCTCGCCTGCGTCGCACAATGAATGGAAGAACAACAAAAAGATGGAAAAGGTGAATGAACGCTTTAATCCTCTCCAGAGATGTTTGTGCTGGACAAAGACAAATGGCTGAAAACAAGAAAGACGTATGTGACGTATATCTGCCTTAATTGTCTTCTGTTACAAACATATGAATGAATGGAGTTAAAAAAAAAAAAAAAGGATGAAAAAATAGAAAAATCAGTGGTTAGAGTGAATATATAAGAATCAGCAAGTACATTAAGTGCATGGTTCTCATTTTGGATCATTTTTACCAGTTAAGAGAACATTATCCTCATTGGCCTTAATGCTGAGGTGTGGATGAGACAGCTTTATAAATCATCCATGCACTCCTGCTTAGACGACTGATCTCCGTCTTTATTTAGACTCTAGCTTGTCAAACACTGAGCAGCCTTTATTATTTACCATTTACCTTCATGCCACTGATTTTAAAATTCTCCAAACCAAAATCTTTAAGATTAAAAATAAGGCTCTAAGATATAAGAGGGTGAAAAACTCCTTTTCCTTCTGCTTCTCATAGCTAACAGCTGACCCAGAAAATGAACTGCCTCGCTGTCACTCTAACGAATATGATGATTGTTATTACCGAGCACTAGCAGTGCCTGTTTGGCAGCATCGCGGACTTCCTCCTTGTCCGTCCGGCATAGATACACTAGCTGGTCGATGCTTTCTTTGGCCTGGAATGACAGCAGATGGAAGACAGGGGTCAGGCCATAAAATAGTATGTCAACAGTATTTTGACAAGGTGGAACAGCTTTGAGTAAGAGCACAAAGTCTGCATGTGTTTGTACCTTTAGACAAGCTAAGGCCTTGCATCCACAGACTCTGGTATCCACACTCTCATCTTCCAGCAGCTCCAAACAGCTGACCAAAGCCTGAGCAGGAGAATGCACACAGGGTTTACTGTCTTTGATACGTCAAGTATGAGGCTGCCACTTTTTACATGGCTGTTCATCTGGTGTGTATTCCTAATTGAAGTTTTTTGATTAAAGCCCAATTAATATTATCAGTCATGTCGACTTAAGTATAGGAATATCTGTACTGCTGTATATGCAGGCAGATAATAAGTACTGTCAGTACAGACAACAAGCCAAAAACATGTACATGTGTGTCGAAATTCAGAAACGGCCTCAGTGTTACTCTGTAAAATGTCACACTCACTCTACATCCTGCTTACAAGCTGGCCATTTTATCGAAAAATGGTTTCTTCACAGTAAAGTATTCAAATATAATCAACGTGACGGCGAAGACAGATTTGTCTTTATACAAAGGAACAGATTCAAATATTGTCGTGAATATCAAACTCATAAGAATGATACACATAAACACAGAATTTTAACAGCAATGAGTAAAACCAGTATGTCAGAATCGACTGAGGTCAAAGAGACAGATTTGAGTGACACTCAGTGTTTGAAGCACGCTGTGCACACATGCAGCGCACACACACTCTGTCCTCTCACCTGCTCTCTGTGTCTGGGCTGGGCAGCCAGGCTTCTCAGCACAGAGCTGGCAGAGGCCGACACTTTGCCTCGTGGGTCTTTCAGTAATTTGGCCACAGCATGAAGTCCTTCTCTCCTCAGGCTGCACTCTGCAGGACGCCGCAGAGCATGGACAATCACATCCTGGTCACATGAAGCCAGGCTCTGCACCAACCACACTGTTGGACAGATGTTATTGGTTACTGGTTATTTTCACTGATCAGAAGTTTTTTCTGCTTTCATTTAGTCGTGCGTGTGTGCGTGCGTGCGTGCGTGCGTGCGTGCGTGCGTGCGTGCGTGCGTGCGTGCGTGCGTGATACCTTCTTCTGCCAGCTCAGTGATGTGTGTTTCCATGTCAGTGATGCCATTGGCCTCCAAGTAAGTCCACAGCTGGAAGAGCGTCACCATCACTCTGTGTCTGTTGCCGCCTCGCCGTGGTAACCTCTGATCCAGCATTCGCTCCACCAGGCACAAGAACACTGGACAGGCACACACACACAGGTGTTAGCATGGTGCACACACTTACACGTACAGCACATGCTCGGATGCTTGTACCTGTGTCGGCCATGCTGTTGACCCTCTCAGGCAGAATGCTGGTGTAGACTGTAGACAGCGTCAGCAGGAAGCTCTCAGCATAGACGCTGTACACACTGGCCTGCCCCACACATTGTTGCCATAGTGACACAGCGCCCAGACACAGGCCGAGCTGTGGTATGACTGTGATGAAGATAAGACAGGTCAGAGTAACGGCAGAGGAAGTTAAAAAAAATTGTATTTTATTCTTTTATTGTTGGGTCAAGCTTGTTAAAGTTTACGTCATTTGTTTAGTTTCCAGCATGGAAGTTCATTCTTGTCCTCGTGTGAGACAATAATGTCAACTCAAAGGTCAATTTACTGGCTTTATCTAAGATAACGATGCAGCTGAAAGGTTAGACAAAGCCAGTTTCTTTGGCTTTTCTGAAGTCAGGATTGGTAGAAGTGTGTCATGAGTGCTCTCTCGGTTTATTTAAAGGTACGTTAGCTGGTTCTACCAGGTTCAACTTATGAGCCTTCACTTTATTGATTTGAACAGTTTCTGGTCAGCTGGACACACATCAAGGGCTCAGTGGACAAGAGGTATTAATAGATGAAGGAGGAAAAGGAGGAGACTGGCATTTCTGCATAGGGACGTGAAGCTGCGTGTAATGTTCAGACAAACAGTAAAGGCCCAGATCGACGTATACGTGCAGGTGCTTACCTTCAGCAGGCTGTCTCACGCGTCTTGGGTTGTCCTTGGTGATGCGTCGGATGATTTCGAGGACTCGAGCCTCTCTCAGCAGTCGATCTAAGGCGTACATCTCTCCACACCGCAGAGGACCAAACGTACCCAGACGCTGCAGACATAATGCCATATATCGCTTTACACAAAACAGTTACATTCACGTAGAGAAATCTTCAGATAAACAGCTTCGACACAATGTACATATTGATTGTACAGCATGTTTATCAAAAATACTGACCAATCTTATAATGTTTTTCACAGAAAATCCACCTTTCCCCCTACAAGATTTAGAGCTAAAATTATCTCCACATTAATTGCTGCAGCAGTGAAGCTATGGCTGTCACAAACCTGAGCTGGAACCTTGGCAGACTGAATTCATGGTGGTAATGTCTCACATCCATGTGCACTTTGGCAGCTACACACTTCTATATGAGTGAAGGAAATGACTTGAGGACAGTGCTGCAAGTCTCTTACCAACAGCTGTGTGCTGCAGTTCTTCAAGTGGACCACCAGGGCGCAGTCTAGAGTGGTGCAGCCTGTGGTGAGGGGGGAGGTGGGGGAGGTGGGGGAGGAGGAGCTGTCCCAGCCTCTGTCCTGCAGAGACCTAAGAGGAAAAGAGGAATTTTCAGTCACCTCCACGGTGTTACCGGAGTTTTCCATTAACACTGTCAGAGTCAGGGGTCGACTTGATAGAGATTCTGAAGACACACATCACATCAATTCTCTTCTCATTAGCTACCATTAACCCATACTATCTACCAACACCTTATAAAAAACATTTGAACCAAGCTCTAAGCATGGCTGAAGGGATGGCGACGTCATCTGTCAGTCTATCTTTTGATATAAACCTTTAAAAACAATCAAATTAAAATCTACAACAGCTGCAAATACCAGTTCCATCAATAGAGGATACAGTGATGGTACAGCACAGCTCCACTAGAGGGCAGCAACATACTACAAAACAATGAGAGTCCTCAACAGCAGGAGCTGGATGTTACTGAATAGCTGCTTCCTGTGAAAAAAAATAAGCTGTGAAATAAGAGAGAAGTTATTATCTTGATACATTATCATATATTAAGTTATTCCTGTGCTTCTAATATATTCTGACAATAACATTTAGGCAATCTCTTTTCTTTTACTAATCAAAGAAGAGTGTGACTCATCGTCTATGTGTGCTTTTGATAAATTACACATCTTAGAAAAAATGTGCAGCGTGCAAAATTTGTCCTCCAGAGGATCTGGTTTGGTTTCAGTCTGTTCACTAACAGTTCATTTGTCGGCACTGACCTGCTGACACTCCTCTTGTCGCCCCTCTCCTCCTCTTCCTCCTCCCAGTCAGACGTGTTGAGGAAGTCAAAGCTGCCCAGAGCTGTTTCCACTGTGAGGCTGACCATGCTGGGCGAACGGCTGTGCTTACCACCCTGCACACACACGCACATGCGCGCACACACACACTGTTTAAACAGATTTATGTCCCCACAACATGAGTAATATATGGCCACACACGCACGCATGCATGAACACATGCACGCAGAGATTCATAGTCACATCATAGGCCAACAGTCTGGTACAAACAAGAGTACAGATACATACACATATGTACGTCTCTGTACACACATGCTGACTCACACACAGTCACACAATAGGAAAACACACAGTCGTGGTCGGACAACACAAACCTGGTTCCACCTTAATACCAAACACTGATAACGTTGTCAGATATCAGCACGCACCAGCTGTATGTCGTGACTGACAGGACAGATGAAAATAAAATTCAAGCATACAAGTCTAAACATGCATATTGGCTGGTATGTACATGTGTACGTGAAGGTATTTGTGTATTTAAGGTAGCACACCATAACTTAAAGAGAGGTGGGAGCTTTTTTTCTTTTACTCTTTTAATACTCAATAATAAAGTATTTTGATGAGTCCTTTTACTTCCTCTTGAATGGCTGTTTTAAGAAAGTAACTTCTTACACTTGACTCAAGTTTTTGTCAACTCTACCCACCTCTGGAAGCAACATTTCTCCTTCCTCACACATACTCCATCCTCACCTTCAGTGTGACCTGCAGCAGCTTCAGCTCTTGTTCCAGTAGTTGTAACTCAGGGAACTGTCCTCTGTAATCATCCAGAGAAGAAACTACCGCTCCCAGGGCGTCTTCCAGTCCTGTGTCGACTGGACCATCGCCCTCTCTGGAGAGAGAATCCTCTCCTGCACCTGGCATATCCTCCTCCACCGACACACGCCGGGCTACATACATCACATCCCCGCTCTCTGGGAGTATGTTGCTTTCTAGCTGTGGGTGCGTGTTCATTGGTGACGGAGTGCTACGGTCCACTCCTTCAGTCCTGGGAGAGGAAGATGTGAGGACAGAGCTGGATGCATCATGTTTCATCCCATTTTGATGTTGATCTGTGACACCGTCAGCTGATGCTTTTTGTTCGACATCGCCGAGCCTCCTTGGTGACAGGTCAGCGTCTGTGGCAGCGGAGCTGGGCGGCTCAGGAGTTCTGCTGTGCATTTCCATTTCAATATCATTGATGGAGAGCCCGGAGGCCAAAGACATCACTTCCCCTGATTCGCCGACTGACCTGTCGGTCAACACAATGCCGTCAGCACTGCTTTCACTAATGTGGCTCAGGGAGCGCGAGTAGCTACGTGCCGTTTGGCTGTTGGTCACCACCCCATCCACTGCTACAGAAGACTGTTTCCCTGCATCGTCTTCCTCGCCATCAGGCTTCATCATCACAGTGGCTGTCCCCTTCTCCTCGTCCCTGTAAATCAGTTCATGTATCAGTTAATCTAGTTATAGCGGGAGCACACCACATATCAAGCATGCAAAACTCATCCCTGTGTTTATGGGCAGTTAAAAAAAAGCCATCGGTCCTAACCCTAACCCAAAAAAACCCCAAAAAACCAAACACTACCTGTTACTCTCTGCTTGCTGTTTAGAGATGCTGGGAACCTCGCAGGCAGTGCTGACTTTGTGGGCAGAGTTTGGAGTTGAGCAGGAGGAGTCTCGGAGGCAAAATGAAATGTCAGGCTGTGGGGAGGAACTTCCTGTTACAGCTGGCTGAATCTCTGGGGTCACCAACACCGCCTACAGAGCACGAGAGACATGGACACACTGAGTCCCAGGGGGAGAGGTACACAACCTACACAATCTACACAATCTATTGTTTGAGCCCACTAATGCCTGTGTGACCTTAATTACACAGTTCATATATTCCATGTGATTTTAACAGATACAAGTTTAAGCAGGAAAAATAATTATATTTCCTGTGTCCCTTCCACTGTCGATGTAACCAACAAGCCAACCCATTATATGATGATCACACCAGCACTGCAGATCACAGATTACGTATAGTGGCTGCTGTATGTACCTTATGATGCGTAGAGTTGCGAAGCCCTCCGACAGACAGCTGAGGACTGGAGGAGTCATCAGAGGACTCAGATGAGTTAGACCACGCTGTTCCATTCTCCAACTCTTCATGTCGGCGGAGCATGTTCTACAAGAGAGCAGCGCTGTTTAAAAGGTGCAACTGCTGAAAAAGGAGTTCAACATTAAGAGATACATAGACTTTGATTCAGTCGAGGAGCAGTTATCACAACTGTGTCTTTCAGATGGTGTTCGCTGGAACCAACCAGCTGCACTGTCTCAGCCTGTAGCGCCGCACATCTAGGGTTTGCTCTTTGTACGGGCACAATGACACCGGTAACATAACAACAGGACTTCAGGGAGCTGTGGACAGTCACTGCACCTTGGTTGCTCACCAAGAAATAGTTCCAGCACATCAGTCCTACATGCACAAGTTCTGCTTGTGTACCAACTAAACAAATATGAGACAAGGTGTTACTTAGTGTGCTTTAGAGGTGCTGATAGGTGTAGGCCTCACTTTCACTTCCAGCAAACTGACAGCTTCCAAATACTGGCCGACACCACACTGCAGATTCAGTCAGTCGCAGCCCAGCTGGCTGGTTCACACAGCTCACGCTCTCTTGATCACGGTCATCGCATATCAGTCTCTTTGCCGATCAGTCACACATCAACATCAAAACTGAATCTGTTGCTCAGGTTGAATTTGATCATAGTGGCAGCTTTCGAAGACTCAGAGTCCCTAATTATCTTGAGTTCTTTTAACAAGCAGTGGTCAACTCTGCTTTGTTCTCCTCTGTTCTTGTTGCAAAGTATCAAGGTGTTCATGAAGCTGGTAACCTGGTATGTGTGGAAATTAATGGATGACAGCTGTTTTAAAAGCCGCTCTACTGAGAATACAGTCAGTGATCAGACATACATATTTGGTATAAAACAATATTTAGCAGCCTGCATAGTTTTAATGGATGAGAAAGTAGCATCAAAATGCTAACTAAATGTGGAAAAAGAGATTCTGCTTTTCCAAAGTTCCACTAAATTTTGAGGTTTTGGAGGAGCTTGTGACTCACTCAGAGTCAGTTTGTCACTTTTCATAAAACTGCTTCAATCACTTTTCACGTATACAAAGTGCAACACCGCAAATTACCTCAAGGGGAGACACAGAAGACAGAGCTCTTGGAAAGGACAGCCAGCAGGAGGCTATGACAGCAGGCTTTTCATCACACGCTCTCGTGTGGCCATTCACAACAGGAAGGAACACTTTGGTCTTTAGTACTTTTTCCATCATAATTTACAGTTCAGTCAAACTACCGCTTCCAAGGTCAACAATGAGCCTTCACACTTAGCATTACTATAGTTAGTCTGGGACAATAGGATAGTTTTGACTGTAATTTGTATCACTTCATGATAACTGTTTTGTCACTCAAGTAATTGCTGAGGTCTGGGAACAGGGTGGCATCACTAGGCTGAAATTCGATGGAGCAACAAACGCGAGCAGTCAGACGATCAGACAGTTGGCAAACAACCAAACAGTTTTCAGTTTCAGCCTAGTGATGCCACCGTGTTCGCAGACCTCAGCAATTACTTCGGTGACAACACAGTTATCATGCAGAAGCACATACATATCAACAGCCAGACATCTTTTCAGAAATGTTTCCAAGTTTCCAGATCTCAGCAATTAACTTTAAAAACCCAGGTTATAATAACGAGCAAGTATCCATTAAGACTTTAGATTTTCTTTTCCCATCACAACTGATGCTAATAGATGCTTCTGGGTAGCCTCAACAGTCTCACAGGGTTTTTGTGTCTGTGTTCAGCTGGGAGCTTCAAATTGCCCCATAGACCAGTGTAGAGTCAAATGTGTGCAGCAGATTTCTAACTCCAGCTCTCATTTTGGCAAACTGGGAGCCAGCAATCAGTGAAATCAGCTGGAGAGCTGTCAAGAAACCTGGCACACATACCTTATGGCTCCATGAAACCAGGCACAAACACAGACTACCGACTACTGACGCTACTGTGCTGGGTTTCTAATGCACCACATCATTGTTGTCACTAGTCAATTCACCGGTGGACTCTGTGTTCCTACAGTCTCGGGGGGGTTTACTCCATAGTGACTTACTGCAGTGGGCTGTCTTGTAGGTGAGTTGTCACTACAGGAGCAGTTCTGGCTAAGCGTGTCTCTGAAGATTTCCAGCAGCGGCCAGTGCTGCCGCCTGGTCAGACTCCGAGGCAGAGACTGTACATCAAAGTGGCAGCAGGTGGAGCAAAAGGCAATGATGCAGTTAGGGACCTTTCATTGTCGGCTAAACTCAAATGCTCCGTCTAGACCTGTGGTTCTAAACCAGGGGTGGGGAACCTCTGGCCTCCAGATCCTATATGACCTGTCAGACTACAATCGAGCCCGTGAGGCAGCTAATGAATACAACAAAGTCAGAAATACAAAAACATCCACTGTACAGCATTTTTTTTTTTTTCAGAAAAAAGTGAGTGGTCACTGAACACAACATGCATGTAGTGGTTGAGATCACTTCAATGCATCATGGTCATCGTGTTGCACTCTCGAATGGACAAACAATTATTTTTTTGTGAAGTAAAAGGCAAGACTGTGTGCCTGCTTTAGTTTGTGGGAAGTGATGAGAAAGGCTCATCTTGAGCATCATTACAGGTACAAACATGCTAAACTGGATGAGCTGCAAGGACAAATGTGTTCGGATAGTTAATGCTTCGGCGGAGTCTGGATTTCCAACAAGCAGCTTTCGCAGACCACAGTCTGACAGTCAGTCAGTGTTATGCAGGCAAGATTTGTGGTGGGTGAACTGACAGGTAAGAGGCTGAAACCACATTCTGAAGGAGATGAAGGGAAAACCTGCTATTGAACTTAGCGAGAGTGGCTGTGTGATTTGGCCTGACATTACCTGCACCTGTCAGAGCTGAACCTCAGTAAATATCAGCACAAAATACAAGCTATCAGAGACTGCAAACCAAATATTCCAGTATGACTCCTTTGGAAAGTATCAGTGAAACTCTCTGTAGAGAACAGGGGGAACAAAGAGGCAACTAGAATACAGAGAAACTTACATAGAAGGCTTGTTCGCGTAAAGACGGCGTGTCAGGTGGACTCTGGTTGAAGATGGTTGAGAATCTCTTACTGACAGTTGGAGCTTTGTTGACACTGCTGGCCACTGACCCCTGGTCATCTTTATCAAATGGACTGACGGGAAAAAAAGGAAAAGAGAAAAAGGAAGACAGAGACAAAAGACAAAAGAAACATTCAATATAATATTTAAGCAATGTTCTGTTAATGAATAACACTTCGCAAGTTACTGATTGCAGACAGTACAATACTCATCACGCTCGACATCATTTTCAATACACAATAACAGCACGGCTGGCAAAACTTACTTCCAGGTGACTTCAAGACTCAGCTTAATAGTCCCAAGGTCATTAATATCCACGGCAACCGTCTGGGGCAGTGCAGCAAACAGGTCCTTAGTCTCGCAGGAAACACTTCCTACTACCACGTGATTGGCTAAGCTCTTCAGCTCCGTCACCTTGGAGACCACAGAAGTATAGTTTGATCATGCTAGCGAAGTTTGCTACGAGCATTATAGTCCAACAGGAAGTACACATGGGCCATTCCAGTTGACCAATCACAGCTAAGCATGAATGAAAACAAGGGACTGACCTTCACAGAGAGGAACTCACTGATGAGCGGCAGAAACACCATCTCTTCACTGTCCCACACCTGTTTGGCATTGATCTCGATTCGGCCTCGGAGCTTCCACCGCTGTCGACCATACTTCATAAAGATCTGAATTCACACACACATACACACAGTCATCTTTCCATCACTACTGGGGACGTTACATAGACTCATAGTCATTTCCTGGAGACTTACCCTAACCATAACCATTGCCATAATCACTACTTGCCTAACCACAAGCCTTACTCTAACCTTAACCTAAACCTAACCTTACTCTGACCAAAACCCAAGTCTTCACCCTGAAATTTAACGATTTACAAGACCGGGACTTGTGTTTTGTCCCCATAAGGAAGAAGAGTCCCCACAATGTGACTGTGTAAACAGATTTATGTCCACACAGCATGAGTAATACGTGGCCACACACAGACACAAAGACACACACAGAGTGAGTGTTGATCTCAGGTCTGCATGTCAGAAGAGCTGTGTATGTGTGTATACTTTGTGTCTGACAGTCATCTCAATTGTTTTTGTCTTCTTACTTTATCATCTTTTTATGTTTACATTTTTTTTTCTTTTCTATTCTTCATAAAGCCTTCACTACTAATGTACATACACAGCCATTCAAAAGTTTGGAATCACCTCTTATATTGATGTTTTTCACAAGTACAACACCAAAAGTATTAGTTACATTTAAAATATGGTAAATGGTAAGTGGACTGTATTTGTATAGTGCTTTCCTAGTCTACAACCACTCAAAGTTGTTGTACAAAGTACTTGTACAACAAAAGTCTGCATTCACCTGCTCGCACACACATTCGTACGGCAGCTAAGCCACCTGCTTATTACGAACGCTACCATTCAAACACACTCACACACTAATAGCACAGCATCGGGGGCAATTTTGTGGTTCAGTATCTTGCCCAAAGATACTTTTGCATGTGGACTGCCAAGGCCAGGGATCGAACCACCAACCTTCTGATAAGTGGATGGCCGTTCTATCTCCTGAGCCACAGCAGCCCAAAATAGGGGCTGTAAATGAGATACATAAACACAGCAGTAAAAAATGCAATTCAGAGGAGGCGACTGATGGACTAACCTCATACTGGTCACCAGCACACAGTCTAGCAAATCCAGCCAGACCTGAAAAACACACAGAAACAGAAGCAGCCTATCAGCTTCTCATAGCTACACTGTTTTATTTTTCTAGCAGAGGTGAGGTGACATTACCTGCCTTGGTCAGGGATATTAAGGTGTACTTGGGTAATTTTATACCCCCCACCTCAGAAATAATCACAGCCAAATTACCTACTGTTTTTCCCACAAGCTGAGTTTTGTGTGACAATGGAATCAAAAATGTTTTTGAACAATATGAAAGTAAGACCCCGGAATAACTCGATGGGCTGTTGTAATGTTAGCCACAGATAACAGGCTATATTTGTCTACATTTTGGCAAATGGCAGTATTAATAGTCTGCCAAATTAGCTGTCAGTAGCGCGTGTTTGCAGTGTAACCATGAGTGTACAGACCTTTATCTTTGGATTATTTTCATACTAAAGAAAACTAAAGAAAAGAAAAGTGTGATGATTCTCGGACAAGTTCTGAAGTGACTTTTTTTTCCTGTGATATCTAAGCAGATTTACAGTTGATGGACATTGGAGAAAATGATGTCTTGGACTCTGAGAAGTAGTGCAATTATTGTTGGAAATTTACCTCGCAAGGTATCTTTGCCTCACATCTCTCCCTCCACGCCTCCCCTTCAACTCTCTGGCTCTTACTTTGATATTACAATAGATAATAAAATGAAAAAGGAACTAAATCTGCAATGTTCAAGACAGCATCCATTTAAAATGTACCAAACAAATACTACATTTTGGGGCATTTTTCAGCTGCAGCCTTCATGAGGGGTCACTTTTTTAGTGTTCCTCCAGAGCTGACAAAATAACCTGTTGATAGACAGAGTCATCTTTAATAATTATGAAATTGTGTGGGGTTTTTTTTTCGCAGGTTACTGTCGATTGTACCCCGCAGCATACCAAAACTGACCGGCCAGCAGCAGTTATACCCTGATTCTTTCATGTCAGTCCAAAGATGCTGCATGCCAAATGTGAGGAAGACCGAATTAAGGGCATGGCAAGAATTCATAAAAAATGATTTACTAAAAAATTCACACACAAGCTTTCTGGTCACAATGAGTTTTGGAGTTTGTACCTTTCGTCAACTTTTTCAGAGTATGTGATTCTCATTGTTGCATGGCTGAGAAAAGGCAAAAACAAATTCAGGAGAACAAGAGAATGAAAAAGAGAGAGGGGAGAAAAAAGGAGGATGACAGGAAGGAGGGAAGAGTAAAGACAGATGGGGAACTTGTCATGTTTCATTCTTACCTTTCATCTTAATGTGGAACTCCCCCAGCTGGTTCTCCAACTCGTTCTCCAACACACACATGTTCTATAGAGAGTGGTAAGTAATTAGTGAGTGAGTTTGTTTATATAGTATCAACAACTGATGTCACAAAGTGGTTTGCAATAAAAGACAAAAGAGCAAATAACAGAGCAAAAGACATGGCATGCAGCTAAAAACATAAAGAATAAGATTAAATAAACTAAAACTAAAGCAAGACTAAACAAACAGGTCTTCAGCTGCTTTTTTAAAGTGTCCACAGTGACCACAGATCCTAAGTCCAGTGGGAGAGAGTTAGAGGTTAGGAGCTACAACCTCAAAAACAGCCTGAAGTGAGGAACAACCAACAGACCCTGAACAGAGGACCTCTGTTTGCTACAGGTGATGTCGGGCCATTGGCTCATTAATGTAAGATGGTGGTGGACCATGTCAGGCTCTACGAGTGATTACAAGAATCTTCAGCTGGATTCTGAATTTGATGGGAGTAAAGAAATCAAAATTCATGTTACATCAGACATCTTGGAGGACTTTGTCAAAAGCTTAGCATCAGCATTTTGGACAACCTGTTCAGGAGTGTCTTGCTAAGACAGGTGAAAGGGGAATCGCAGTAGTCAAGATGGTGGCTAAGGACACAATGAGTTTAGCCATGTTCCTCAGGTAGAGACGGAAGAGAAGCAAACAATGTACAAGCTGGTCCAAACTGAAAATCTGGTCCATAGATGGTGGATCTAACAGAAGAGGAAAAGACCTTCTTTCAACTTTGGAACAAAGCCAGCTGGAACGGAAATACGAACTTCTGCTTTTGTCAGCGTTTAGCTGTAGAAAATTATCTATCATCCAGTTTTTATAGAGAGGATCAGAGATGAAGGCTTTCATTTACTAATTTCTGCCAAACAGGTCTGAACTATGGAGCTGTTAATTATAAATGATGCCTATAAGTTATGTTCTATCCTATTAAACGTTAATGAATTCCCCTACTACGTTCTCGTGGCCCTATTCTCCCACAAAGACCACGACACATTTACAGCTTATCGCTCTCTCCCAGACACCACTGTTCGCTTCATCTTACCTCTGTGTATTCTTTGTATCCTTTATTGGCTTCTGCTAAACTCTCCCTGGCCTCCTTACTGCCTGGAGAGGCAGTGTAAGCCTTCACCATCTTGTTGGCTCCATCCCTGAGTCGCCTTTGCAAGCAGTAAGCTTCATATAGCTCCTCAATCTGGGAAAAAAAGGGGAAAGAGTTAAACAGCATGCTCACATCAAACTTTTTAAACTGCATATTTAAAACTGTGTGTGATGTACACTATTAAAACAACTGACCCAACTTTTCATTAGCATATTAGCACATCATAAAGTTGTTATGGTGAACGTGTTTGCTAGCAGTTGCCTATTTACACATCCAGGACATGGACAGTACCATTAGTATTTCCTGTTTATAAGTCGAATATATACAAAAAGAGAGCAAAATGGTCTTCACTCCAAGACCAATGTAACTTTTTTGCTTCGTCCACCCTCTGTACAAAAAACAACCCAAACACAGATCTAAAAACCCCACAACAAAATGAAACGTCAGGGGGTGTTTAAAGGTAATGTGAAGACAAAAATTCCATCTAAATGGAAGCAAGCAGCCTAACAGAGTTGAATCCTGAACACAATTCTGTGATTTTTCCAAAATGTTACTCACAGGTTTTATTCTCTATACCAGTGTTTCTCAACTCCGGTCCTCGGGCCCCCCTGCCCCGCATGTTTTAGATGTTTCCTGCTCCAACACACCTGATTCAAATGATCGGCTCGTCATCGAGCTCTGCAGTGGCCTGATAACGAGCCACTCCGGTCCTCCGGGGGGCCCGAGGACCAGAGTTGAGAAACACTGTTCTATAGCATTCACTGATGTGGAAAGGCATTGGTCAAGGATCACTGTGGTCTTACCTTGCTCAGGTGAAACTCCAGTCGTCTTATGTACCTCTCAGTCACCTTCACTTGCTGTCAGAGGGAGCACAGAGTCACATTCATTCACTTCAAGGCCTATCTCTAACCAAAACCTGTCTCAAATTCTCTCTGCAGTTGCGCTATTTAAGAATTTACAGATGCTCACCTTATCCAGTTCATACAGGAAACCCTGAAAAGGCAGAAAACATTGGGTCATCAGTATCTGTCACATTTTTAATTTAGTAGTAGCACAACCATATCAAGTGATACTGATAACGAACCAGTCTGGAGTTCCTCTTTGATTCTTTCATCTGCCTGCTGAGGTTGTCCAAGTCCATCTGATGAACCTGCAAGCAAGACCTGGACACGCAGACACACACACACACACACACACACACACACACACACACACACACACACACACACACACACACACACACACACACACACACATAGATAGTGTCAGATGTGGTTAAATGTGGTTAAATGGTAGGTGGTTAATCTTGTGGACTGTGGAATCTAATCACACAGATATTCTTGCTTTTACGTGTTTTAAGTTATGAGAAACTTACTGGATCTAAACAAACTGTCTGCAGTGAGAAAGAAATTGTCCTATTCTTTATTAACTTTTTCAGTGTGGCTAACATGAATTTTGTTTTTTCTTTCATAACTGCAATAGTAATACAATGTAAGAGCTTAGTAGATGTGACTACAGAATTGCAGAAATATCAGTCATTGACTAGGAGTGACATCATCCCTCCAAATTAAAGCTGAGAGTTGCTATTTGTATGTATGATGGCCGGTCTGCTGTGCATGTACTCACTGAAGGCCTTTCTTCAGCGCCTCGTAGACCTGATCCAGTCGCTCTGGTTGAGGAACTTTAGGTGGTGGGTTGGACTTGGCGGACATGGTGAACATCCTGCTGGCTCTGCTGGGCTTCCTGCTGAGACCTGGAGTGCTGAACACTGAGAGGTTCCTGTAACATAAGCATCATCAGGTCGACATGGTCCTCAAATAGCCTCACATGACATCAGATCAGTTTGATCAAACTCTGTTTTATCAATCATGTAAGACTGACACCTTCAGCATACACACTCAGGAAGTCTGTCTGTATTATAACATGATCTCTTTTATACTGCAATAAGATAGCACTGAAAAAACAATATTCTATAAATACACACAATCAAATAACCAATAATGAAATGAAGAAACCATGTTTTGGAATGACAATAATGGGCCAAATACCAGTTGTGCCAGTTGACTGAATCCACAAACAGCCCACAGGACAGGAGTGATGATGAAAATCTTACATTTTCTCTACTTTGTTTTGGATTCAAATGTACTGCAAATCTACTGATTATCTTAAATTTCTAATAATGCAAATCAGTCATCATCAGTTCATCTTTACCATGTATGAACACACACACACAGACACACAGTCAGCCTGTCTGTCCTTTGAGCTCCACCTGACAGGATGTCCTGTCAAGTGTGTACTTCCCCACGAGTATGTGTGCATGTGTGCGTGTGTGCGTGTGTGCGTGTGTGCGTGTGTGCGTGTGTGTGTGTGTGTGTGTGTGTACCTGTAGGGCTTGTCGTAAGTGTTGACTCCAGTGAAGCTCTGGCTCCTAGTGATGGACCTGGAGGTGAGGCGTCTGGCCGGGCGAACAGACAGCGACATGGTGGAGAGAGTTCGGGATGGACTCCCTGTTCAGAGCAAAGGAGAAGAACCATCAACAGACTGCTGAGACCACAGCATGACGGACTGACTGGTCACGTTATTCTGTCATTCATCTCACACACGGCAGATGAAACAGAGGCAGCATTCCCACCAAGCATTAACATTCGATTTGTACCTGGATATCTTCTTAATTATTTTTGAAGAGTGATAATTGGATAGTTTGACAGTAGAGACCGAAAGGAAGCATGGGAAGAGACCACAAAGGGTAACGTGTGACCAGGCATGTTTTTATTACATGGTATGCACCTTAGACCACAAGCTTGCAGGGATGGTCCTGTATCTGGATATTACATGGGGAACAGAAAAAAACATGTTAATCCAGGTGTAACTATGATAAATTACTTGTATGTGTTTCGTTATATGAAATAATAGTGATGCACTTTGATGGGTGCATTTGCCCCCCAAGGATTACACTGGAGCCATTGCAGTCCATTTGGCGATCTACTTGACCAATTCATTCAATTCATTTAGACCCCAACATACAGAGAGACTTAAAAATACCAAAATTACCCTTTAAGATCTCTGAAACTCTCTTAAATTTAGCAGCATTTTCAAGTTGTAAGAAATTTGATAGCTTTTCACTTTTAAGCAGATACAGGCCCAGATATCCGCAAAGCAATGTGTACGGAGCGATCACATTCATAAACCAGGAATGATACTAGATAACCAGAAAAAAAGAAAAAGAAATGAAAACCACAAACAGTGTTGTGTTCTGCAAGTCAGCATCTAACTCACTGACAAACTCATTTCCTGCTGGAAACACTGATACAAAACATTGTGTGTTATGAGAATAATCTTACATAATGGTTAGATGTAGGACCGAGCACCACAGCACATGATCCTCCTGATTTCACTACAGTGCTGGCTCAGGTCGCATATTTCTGTCCGAAACTGACTCGAGTCTGAGAGAGTACTAATTGAACCAGACCCGAATCTGACTCAACAACTAAGTGAAGTTACTTCTGACCTTAGTCAAAAGTATTTTCCTATCAACTGCAACTCCTCAGGCCTGATAGCTCCCTAAGGAATTAGCTTAGCACTGAGCAGTACAACAGGACATCTTGTTTGTTTTGGTAACGTGGTATGTCCAGATATTAGTCAAACCCTCAGATGTTACCAAGGAAACTGAACCATAGTGTAAGCGGGAAAATGCCTGTCGAGGTGTCCATTATAAGGAATTAAGGGATGATGTGACGGCTGTGTCAGAAGACAGCTGCCTTCATGGAGTCCATCGTGTACAGAAGGATTAATGGTCATGACACTTTCAGTGTGTCCTGCAAACCAAACAATTACTGTTGAATTGGCCTAATACACTCTAACGGGATGAACAATTTGGTACAGAAAATATATAAGTACATGAGTTTTGAAACCCTCTGAGAGGTTTGGTGTGACAGTTCATTCAGAGGTGTTTTTGCATCCCGCTCTATTGGTCATAAAGTCTCACTGAAAACCACAATGGTTAATATCTGGACATATTATGTCACCATCTTCATGTTGCCTAAAGCAGGCTAATCCAATGTGTTCCTGCGGTCTTAACCAACATTTTGAAATCTGTGGCCTGAAGCAGCGTTTTGTTATTGTGGCTTAAGTCAGCGGTTAATTTCTGCCAGCTAAAGCAGTGTTTCCATACTGTGGCCCATCCAGTGTCCTGTATCCTGTTTTTTCACACAGCTGAAAGGCCTTTGCAAGAAAACACCCCCTCCCACAGCACAGGAAATGTCACAATCCTACAGGAAGTCAGAAGCAACTGCCTCTCCTGACAGGAAATTTAACAAAAGGAGATAGTTCTAGGGCTGCAGTCATCTGGCTGACGAGAAAAGGTCAGTTCTGCTGGAGCGAAGTCACAAGGGATGGAAAGACTACTTTGGCAACAATTAACTTGTTGTTGCAGATAATTAAGGGACAATTTCTACCTTTAACTGAGAGGAAAAGTGTTAAAAATACCGAATACTGCTAAGTACACATAAACAAAAACAGTAAGAGGTGGTTTAGTTCCTTCCACTGAAATCATCAAGCATGTCTGTGTGTGTGTGTGTGTGTGTGTGTGTGTGTGTGTGTGTGTGTGTGTGTGTGCGCTGTGCGAGTCTGTGGTCAACCGTTTGTTGACTTAACCTAGTTTAAGTCCTCACACAGAGTCCAGAGGAGCTGGAGGGGAGTGAGAGATAAAGGAAGAACATATTTCAGAGAGAGAAACTGAGCCTGCCAGAGCTGGAGAGTGGACAAAGAGAGTAAGTGGAAAAGCTGGCTCATGCTGGATCCATCATGTTCAGACACTTTGGTCTTTAAGTTTCTGATGAAGCATCATGCTGTGCTGTCACAGCAGTTCATACAGTCTCTACAGCCAAGCGTTCAACCGCCAAGTAAATTTTAAGCAAAATTTAGACATGTCACAAAAGGAAAAAAAAAAAACAAAATAAAGGTCCATTTCCTTAAACAGGTTTGGAGCAAACAAATTAGGCTACACAAAGTATAGTTTCATCGGAAGTTGGCAGCATGAGCTACATTACTTACGGCTAAAATAAACACAGCAGAAGAAGAAGAATGTTGAAAACTGGAAAAGTCACCTGAGTCACCTGACAGAGGAAGGGAGAGGGGTCTGCAGGAATTTGTTTTGTTTGGCCAAGTTGTAATTGTTCTTATGAGTGAGCTATTATTGGTTATGTTTCATGCTGCCTGGAGATGAAGATTATGAGGATGAAGAGCGTTATGGGAATATCCAGGAAGACTAGGATGGCGGAAACAACTCCTGTTTCTTCTTCTTCTACAGGTTTTGTAGCAGAAACAGCTCAAACTTCATGTGAGTTATGTCCGCTGCGTCGGAGCTTTTTTGTCAAAGGTGTTTCTATCTCCCATTTGGTGCATTAACTCATGTTCGAAAAAGGCAAAAACCACCTCAAGTGAGCATAAAGTTTGCCATTTTCATCAAGCTTTTCAAACGCAATATTTCAAAATGTGCATGAAGACACAGCGATAGAAACATGGCTTATGAGAAAGTCTACTAAGGGTTATACAGTCTGTTATCAATGTCAGCACATAGCGGCCAATAAAGGAACAACACTTAAAACACTTTCATAATGGCAGCATCATCACTTTGTAGGTATCACAATCATAAAAACAAAAGCACTATATTCTCAAACCACAGCAGGTCCGTGATGCTGACTGAAGTGTTAATCTGGTTCTTGGCATGTTTACTTTTGGATCTGATGCACTTTCTAGGGGTGGAAGGTGGGAGGGTCAAAGTATGAGGTACATATTACAATATGATAGAGTCCAACACAATAACACCACAAATGCTCAGAATGGATTGTACAAAAAAACACAATGAAATAGGGAAACAACAATGAAAAACAACAATCGGCGTAATACATTGATGTATGAAATCTGCACTAAACCCTCACTGAGTATTAAGCCTTTAGACCTGATTGACTCAACATGCATCAAAAACTTCTCACTTTCTCAGAGTCAAAACTACACGTCATGATGTACAAGCACTGCTGGAATCAGAGGAGGTACTGTCTGTGATGTTCACAGTGGATAAACCTCCATCAAATTGGAAATAAACTAAATGTGGTTTCAAGCTGGGGTTTGTTACGTTACAGAAACCAGGAAGAGTAAGTTAGATTTTGGCAGCATCCAACCATATGGGTCAAATATGGGTTTTATCAATGAAATCTCCGACTGTCCTCTCTTGTGCTTAAATTTGATAGGGCCAATTATAGCTGGTAAGCTAACAACTCTTTTGTCACAGATTTTTTGAACATTTCTAAACCTTTAATCTTGTGCCTCGTGTATATGGCTCCACACACAACTGCAGGCACATTGTTGACTCTAGAAATGTCTCTGAATTCCCTGAATGAGACGGACTTCGTCTCCTTTGATGCACCCTTACTACCCACTACAATAACCCAGAAACGTACAATCCACTCTCACATCTTTAATGAGCAGTCTGCAGCCACATTTTCCAGCTGCTTTTCTGATCAGGTCAATCGCCCTCCTCATTTCACTAATATTAATTAGTGAGCTGGTTTAATGATTTGTGTATTTCAGCCCTTGATGCTTCTGCTCCATACGCTTCCAGGGCTGTCCCAGTTTCTTGTATGGATCAACGATGACATCAGACACCAAAGAAGAGACTATAGGAAGGCTGGGCTTCGCTCTTTAGAAAAAATCTTAACTTGAATTTCATCGCTTCCACGTGAAGGAGCTATTGCTTAAACTGAACCAGACTGTCTATACCCCTGCAGCCACTCATATGCGTCCCTCAAATAATCCTACAAAATTGGTAAAAGCCATTGTTTCTGTTTTAGGTCCCAGCTTGCTCACATCCAGGTCTGTCCCTGACTATTTTAAGATTGCCAGTGTTCAGCCACTTCTTAAAAAACCCTCTGCAAACTCAGACCACCACAGATCAATCTCCACACCAACCTTTTTTATTATAAAAAACTGTCACCAACCAACTGCTGGAGTGACCTGAAGGTCATTAAGTCTGGCTTTTGTCACATGCACAGTACTGAGACAACATTACTGAGAGTAACCAATGATGTTCTTCTGCATGCAAGCAAAGGCGAATACTTTTTTTACCCAAACATTTCTGACACGCAAACGCATCAGAGCTTTCTGCTACAGTCTGAAATAAAACTGTTAAGGATCAGTCGGTGATGCCACCACCTTACATACACACACATGTATGAAAAGTTGACAGAAGCACTTTCGTATGACAGTGACATCACGTATCAATCCTCGGGCTGATGGCGACCGTGTCTGTGCTGTGGGGGAACACGGACACGCGAGCCTGAGTTTGATAGAAATGTAGCAGAGGGTGAGACGGAGAGGAACTGATCCCTACAGTGGTTTGAGTTGAGGTATTAAATTTTGAGTTTCTCCTGCAAACCCAAGTCTAAACTGAGCATAACCACGCAAGCACAGGTGCGCACACACACATACACAAACACAAACATATATGGACACACACAAACTCTGGACACCTGCTTTTTGTTATAAGACCGAACAATATAGACCTCACACCGGTGGGGTCTATACACATACATACATACCATACACATTTTACAGTAAGAATTATGGCGAATGAGTCATTTGATCTTTACATTTTTCAGAAATTACAAAAACATCACATTGTGCATTTTTCTTGTTTCACCGGCTACATTGAAAATGTACTGAACGCACCCCTAAACGCTAAAATCACACACCAACCTTCATGGGGCTCCACGTCCATGTCAGAGTCCCAGTTCAGACAGGGCAGTGGTAGTCGGCACATTTCTCTCTCGGTCACACCCCACTGTCCTGTCTCCTATGTAATCTCCAGCCTGATTATGCGACTCCCATGAGCTTATCAGTCAGCATCTCGTTTAGTTTAATGATCCATCAGCTCCATTCAAACTTCACCTAGCTCACCCTGAAGGTGGTGAGTTAAATCCACCAAACTGAACATGTCCGTCAAACTGTGCTGTGTGTTGTTCCCTACCTGATGCAAACAGTGGTCCAGTCCTGTCCAATGATAATAACAGATTCCAGTCACACCATCTCCTCTGCTATTGATGTTCTCATATAAACACTGGGCCGTGGCTCGGTGCCACACACTCAGCCTTCCATTCGCCTCTGTGGTAAGCCAGTGTGTGACACCACACCTATTGTTTGATGCTCTCTGGCCTCTCTCTCCCAGACCATTCTGGAAAAACCCTGCCTGTGACCCAAACATGCACACACACACACACCCAAACACAGAACACCACTAAGTCGATGTCTCCCTTACACTGTTTTTGCCCCGCTAGCAATATGACAATGTTAGCTCATCAGAGCAAGATATCTCAACAACTACAGTTGTACTAGCCAGATTGTTAACTGGCCCCAGAGAATAAATCACAATGTTTAAACCTATACTTGAACTTCAACACTTGGAAAGGAAATGCAATCTATACTTCATTAAATATTGAAAAGTAAGTTTGTAATGACTCTGGTGAGCTACATGAGAAATGGCTAAAAGACTGATCTGGTGAAGTGCAGCCACTGACAGCGCTGCATATTAAGCAAGGTGAACAAAGGGTCAGTCCTTAGTATTCCTCTTGGGATCATCAATGCTTCATCTCATGTTAACAGTTTCCTCCCTTCGCAACACCACTATTTCATACCCTGTTTGTTCTCTCACACCCCCACATCATGTCCATACAGTTTAGTTTCATACCCAGGCCCTTCCCTCTGTCATATTGCTGTCTTTAGGAAAAGAAAGCTCAGGAGGGAGTAACATCCTGCAAGGAGGGCAGGGTCAGGAAAAGACCAGAGCAATTTATGGGTATACTGAGTCACAGGAATAACCCCACAGCCATCCATGCTCACTTCCAGGAAAATGATACTAGTCTCTGAAAAATTATTATAAAGCTGAAAGGACCGCAGCTGAGAGCCTGCTGTTGTAGTTTAAGGTCTGTTATTGTTGCGTGGAAATATAGTCGGTAGTTGAGCTTTCTTTCCAAGAGTGAGTTGAGGAAATTGATATTAATCTTGTGTCTGTGAGTTTAAGGGGAAGTGAGCTGATTCTACACGTATAAGTCTGTTTAGGGTTGCTGGGGAAGTACGGCTCCATATGTGAAAAAACCCGCTGGAGGCCCACAGGGAGCTGCACAAAAGTGACCTTGAATTTGGGCTTAGGAACGACAAGTTCGAAAATGAAAAAATAGAAAGAAGCGAGCTTCCTCGATCTCTGCAGCTCCACTCCTCTTGCCTGCTTGAGAGCGTAGGCTAACATAACACAGCTGAATCTCCCACCCAGCTGCTGGTGGTCTGGTTTCAGTGTGGATGATGTAGGCGCCAGCGTTTGACAAGGAAGAACAATGTGTGGAATAAAAAAGACAATATGTCTGGTGCTGCTGCATCAATTTTGGTTAACCTAGCTAATCATAAACACCAGAAACAGCCAGCCGGGGCTCGGTCCAAAGTTCAGAAATAGACCTATCTACATCTCTTAAGCTCACTTATTAACACACTGCATCTTGTTTTATAATCTTATCTAATCTGCGCACAAACAGAAATATAAAGCAAAGAGTTTATTGTAGCGGAACTACTTCTTGATGAGCAACAGCTAAAACATGCAAAAGCTCTTGAATGTGCTGAAAGATCTGCTGGACAACATGAAGCGACATCATGTTTCAGGTGTTCTCTATATGAACGTGCTTGATAATGTTTGGATTAGATGCTGCAGTTAAATGTAGTTTTATTGAATTTCACTCATTATTACCCACTTTATTATGTCTGCTACCATTCCTCCAAGAAATAACCTGCTTTCTATATTTTAATGTTTACTGTCTCCATAAAATGTTCATTAAAAGGCATCTATCTGTCTATGTCCAAAGGAATGAGAAGAATTTTTGAAATGCTTGAACTTGAAGATAATGGGCTAACAGTCTTATCTACACTGTGAGATGAAACTCAAGTCTTGAACGACCATAAAACAGTGCTAACGGTTCCATAATGTAGCCGTCACTGCTGCTGCCACACCAACGCAAATCCACCGGTGTACAGTGAAGATGGCTGTAACAGTCCTCATAAGGAAAAATGAGTGTGAAAATGAACGTAGGTCTTGACTGTAAATACATATATTGACTTTGTGCGATGAAACTGAAAAAGTGGAGCGAGTCGAGCTGAATATTCACTCTTAAATCTACCGTACTCAGGACAGAACTGTGTGTTGAGACGCAAAGCTGCATAATCCCTGCTAAGACAAACACAAGAGGACGATACGACCAGCATGGAAGGCTGATTTGAAGGATGATTTAAAGGCTGATGTTGATGTTAATCTTTTCACAGTGGAGCTGCCAACAGCTCTGCACTGATTCTACTGAAATCACTCCTACCATTTTCGATTTCTCTTTTTTTTTTATCTTGTTGTTATTACTGTTATCAAGGGGGTTTTCTTCTCCATCTTATTTTACATTCACTTTCTATCCTTGTCTTTATGGTCATTCCATGTCTCTTTTTAATGTGAAGCACTCTGCATGTGATTTATTTGTAGTTTTTGAGCTGCAATTCTTTTATGAAAGGTTCCTATACAAATAAAGTTTGTTATTATTATTATTATTATTATTGTTCATTCATTATTCATGCCAAACATACAACAATAGTTTAGTACTTCCCCCAAATTTGTATTCTTGGAAAGCTAGAGAGGAACCCCAGGAAACAACATTTAAACCACTAAAGGACACTGGTAATCTGAATTGAAATACAGGCTGTTTTTTCAGTTTGGCAGATCTTTAAAGGAGGATGTCAGGGATTTTGGATGATAAATTACAACTAATTATCATTTTTCAAGGCATGCTGTACTGTTTTAGATTCATGTATATGTTTCCCTCCTGCCAGGAACAGAGTTCATTATGTTATGTACAGTATAAAAGAAAAAACAACATAAATGGAGCACTGTGTCTACTTTTAATTATTATCCAAATTAAAGTATCATGCATAATTGCAGTTGCAATTTTGAGATTTGATCACCGACCAAATTTAATACAAAGACTTATAGTTTTGTACTTTTAACGTGCATTCCTGGAATAATTACAACTAGTCATGTGGTAGACACTTTTATCCAAAGCGACGTACATATGAATTCACACACTGATGGCACAGCATGGGGGGCAGTTTTGGGGTTCAGTATCTTGCCCAAGGATACTTTGGCATGTGGACTGCCAAGGCCAGGGATCGAACCACTGACCTCCTGATTGGTGGACGCCATTAAAAATGGTCATTATGGTCCATAATCATATCGCTGTAAACTACACAAATACTGTGTGTGTTTAGTCAGGTAATAAGTGGTGGTGAAATAATTTTGACTGAAATGTATGGCTGAAGAACAGTAGAGTGGATGAATAGTGTGATTATAAAAAAAGGACTATACTTGACACAGGACTAAGACTAAATTAAAAAAAAGGAAAACTGGGAGGAGGAACAATCACAGTGACCACAAAGTGCTTCACTGCACTGAACATATGGGCACATCAGCATTGTTGAAGACAGACATGAAAAAATGTTAAACTCAGTTTAACAAACATTTTCAACAAACGAGATATAAAATACACAGAGGCATCGAAAAGCAAGCCTGACTGTGTGTGATACAGTGTGTAGTGGCAGTGGTGCAGTGGCACGGAGTGACCAGAGGCATCTATTCATCAAGGGGAGCAACACTTCTTTGACACCGCTAAACAATTTAATGTAGTAATGAAAGGTGCTTCTTTGAAGACTGTTACTGTGCTCAGGAAGGGATCAGCACTGAAGCATATGAATACGACAAACTGTTGATCTAAACAAGTCACAGGCTTTTTTTTTTAATTTATTATTTTTTGCCGTTTAAAGTGAACTCTCTCACCATCGACTCCTAATAAGTTACAAACCTGTTAACCATCAGCTGGAATTTCATCCTGACAAACACAGAGTTAATGATTAGAAATGAGCTCATGTCACTGAGCTGCTGGCTCATACCTCCATATCCACTGTACATGGTAGCTGTGGTGGTTGATGTCTCTCTCGCGATGGGTCCACCCAATCCCAGAAACAAGTGCTCACTCCTCACTCTCAGTGGACTTTTCGTCAGCAGACTTTCTTATCTGTCGCTTTGCTTTCTCTTGTACTCTCTCACTCCGTGTGGCATCTCGTTCACTTCTCTTATCACTATCCCGGTCTATTTCCAGTTTTCTCTGCCCCCATATCCACTGTCACAGTTAATCCGGTGTCCACTCACCTACTGATCCCCCCTCTCTCTCTCTCTCTCTACCACACATACGAGGAGGGTGGAACAGGGAGGAGGAGGAGGAGGAGGAAAAGGAAAACACAAGGCGGTCCTCCCTCCTTCTTCCTCCTTCTTCCCTGCTGACATCACTGGTTTTTCCTGCCCCTCCTTCTCCCAGTTGAACATATTGTTTCTGACCACACACACACCACATAATTATTTACCCACCGTCCTCCCACCACAATATCCACACAGCTAATTGTAGGACATCACTGGAGGCTTTTAACACAATCTAAGTGTCAGAAGACAAAGTTCACACATACATACACAATACATACATTTTCAATGAATTGTTTTGAGGATTTAATGAGTCGTTACTTATGAGACAGAAGCTGGGATCCATGTGGCACACTGAACAACAAACGCTGCTAATGATCTCGACAGCTCTGTGCTGCGAGCGAAACAAAATACCACGTTCACCAACAGCATCGTAAGCAGTATAAACAGCAGGGTTTAGGGTTTAGGGTGCGATACGCAAATTAACTCAAATTTTCAACAGAATGTGAAGAGATAAGTTGTGACATTATGTAAAGATGTCTACCTACTGTGTTGCAGAAATATCTACTGAAGTTAGCATGCTAACCAAGTAGCTGCAGCCCATTACCTCTTGTAATACCTCTTTCAAGCGCTCTTACATTTTTTTGCATAATAAATAAACACAATTATTTTAAAAAATGTCAGGAAAGGAAATATTCTTACATCTGTTTTCTTTATTAAACCGAAAAATACATCCGTACATCTTCTGAAGTTTCCCTCTTTACCAAACTAAATCAAGCTTCATTGCTTTGTTAACTCATCATAAATAACACTTCATTTAAACTTGACAGAAACAAAATAAAACTCATTAAAACCGTCTTCCAACAAACACCAACTCTGGTCTGGCCAAAATCCACCTTTAATTCATCAAGTTGGATATGAAAATGTTCTGCGTTTGCAGGCAGCTTTTCCACCCTGAGGATGACTGACCCTCCTCTCGCTCTTCTTCCACCTCACGCCTTTCCTGTCCCAGCCTGCTGTGCCTTCACTCTACCCAGAGTCAGAGTCCTGATCGGAGTCAATTTAAATCACCTCTGCACCATTTTCCCTGTCGTCAGACTGGCCTCCTTTGGCCTCACGGACTGTGTTCAGTCCTGGTCCGGCCTTGTTCACTGGGAGCTGCTGAGCTGGGTTCCTTTGTCCGCGATGTAAACACTAACAAGTGCTCTGAACTCCTGGTCAGGTCAGACTCAGTCAACTCATGCACAGCTAACTGAGCTAACTCGCTAATGACAGCAAGCAGCTACAGCCATAGACAGCGACAGCAAAGAGTACAGCGAGCAACAGTTATCAGTTACTCTGGTGATATGCTGACTCCTCTTGGCTTGAAGCGACCTTCAACAGGTGGCCAATTCTGACATATTGCAAATTTCAGAGCTCAGGCAATAGGAAGCCCCAGGGTACAAGTGATTGCAGTGGAAAGGGGTCATTTGTCTGGTGAATGGGATAATTCTACATCTTGCCTTCCAATCGACGAAACAGAGGATGAAATGATTATTGTGATAACTTGAGAGAGTTGTAAAATCCTGCCTCACAGTATCATAAACCACTGTGTAAGGTTTCGGTATCTGATAAGCCTCATGAGTCTGTCAGTCAAACTTAACATCCAGGAAACAGCACGTCCACGCCCGGTCCTGGCGCCACAGTAAAGTAACTGGCCAGGCGTTCGTTTTTCATGGGCAGCCACTGACAATCAAGTTGATTCGAAGTCAAGAGATACTGTGCACAGAACACCTGCTGCCCTGGTGGTTCATCTTTCACAGCTTTAAGGCTGCTGAAAAAAACCATCAACCTGATGGTCTCTGTAGGGTTAAAAAACTACAAAGCAACCAAGTTGTGTTGCAATTTGTTCATTTTCAACAGTCAGCGTTGAACGCTCCCCTACAGCGTCCTCAGGGCTGCATTAAGCTACTCAAAGAGATCACTTCCTGCTACTATTGTTTCACATTAAGGGCTTTTCAGTGGCAAATCATATGGAAGCTGTTACTGCACCTACATAACATTTGTATGGGGCGGCACGGTGGGGCAGCAGGTAGTGCGCATGCCTCACAGCAAGAAGGTCGCCGGTTTGATCCCCGGATCGGGCAGGGCCTATCTGTGTGAAGTTTGCATGTTCTTCCCGTGCATGTGTGGGTTCTCTCCGGCTTCCTCCCACAGACCAAAAAACATGTTCATTAGGTTAATTGGTGGCTTTAAATTGTCCTTAGGTATGAGTGTGAGTGTGAATGGTTGTCTGTCTATATGTTGCCCTGTGATCGACTGGCGACTGGTTCAGGGTGTACCCCGCCTCTCGCCTGCTGACAGCTTGGATAGGCTCCCGACAAGGGATAGTCGGGTATAGAAAATGGATGGATGGATAACATTTGTATGTGAGAAGAAATGTTTGGGAAAGTTCAGTGACCTCTGCAATAAAGTCATACCCTTCTGCCAATCAAATCAAACTACCAATCTCTGCAAAACTACAAGTCCGATGATGGACTGACTGATTGTTCACCGTCTAACATTCCACCCCAATGTGAAACCAACATGAAACCATTACATGGGACTTTTAATGGTCGAAGTTGCTTAAGCATTTTAGTGGGCAGTGTGTATTGCTATCAGCTACTACTGATTTCAGTTGCAACAGTCCAACCCACCTACACACACACAAACACACCTTCTGCTTTAAATCAAACTCGCCTCCTCTCATTCAGTCACTTCTGACATTCTTGTCATCTGCACTTGTGTATTTTGCTGAAATGAATCCACATTCTTTTCATTCCTGTCATATTTCTAATACCCTGACTCGACCAACCAGGCACGCTTGTTTCCCTTCAACTTTTTCTTCCTCCACTGTTGATGTGCTTTCAACTTTTCTTTTTTCAACTTTGTGGATCTCAAAGCTCTGCATTTGTTTATGTGTGTGATGTTTCAGAATCTAAAGGTGCCTGAATGTTGCATTTGCATTCAATATTAATCACGGGAAAAAGCTCTGTGTGTCCTTGAGGTTTAACAGATGTGTCAAGCTGATTTTCATTCCTGCCTTTGTTGGCGCATTGCTGCATATTTCAGCATATCACTGCCACCTGCTGATCAGTGGAATAGTGTGAAATGATTGCCAGGACAGTGAATGGAGTCACCTGCATGTACATGCACAGGGCCAGGCATAGAAAACTCCATAGTGCTACGAGAAGTCAGAAACTCTACAGGATACATTTAACTAACTCTCACTGAGCACACAGCTTTGTTTATCGTCGTGATCTTGCATGGTATGTTCACATTGTTGTCTGAAACAATAGTCAGCCGTTCATTTCCGTACAATATGAAAACGGTGAAATGTGGGAAAATGAGTTCTGATATGTGAGAAATGACTAAAGCTGGCCCAAACAGAGGAAGTAAGGAACAGTGGCCAAATGTTGCACCTTTATCATTCTTATTGGTTCATTACGTCTGGTGATCTCAGGTAATTCTAATACAGCTCCACCCAAATTCAACAAGTCACAGGGCCTCGGACAGCTGAGGTGGCACATCAGGAAATGCACATGCACAGTGGATATTTTGGAAGAGGCCTGATCTTTCTTTTACTGTCTTCTCTCTTCTGCTTCATCCCCTTCTTCAGCTCCTACATCCATAAACTAAAGGCAGTTAATCACTTCGCCTCTACTTTCTCTTCCCCCTCTTTCCAACATCAAAGGTCGAAATGACGGTGTGGTTTTTTTTCCTTTCTCTACAGCATCTTTCCTGACTTCCATCCTCCACTTTCCTCCTTTAAAGAGGAATGTCAAATTTAACATTTAATGGGCGGAATGAAACCTGCGACAGTCCTTTGGTCAGGTTTATTATTCTCTCATTAAGACAGAGTTAACATGCAAACCTCTTTATGCACACCGACACATTATGAAGAGGAAAAACCTTCAATGACACCCCAGTTTTAATTCCTTAAAATCAGTAGACACATGATTTTTAAAACTTGGTCTACAGTACATGCTGTACAACACTGAGTGAGAGAGAGAGAGAGAGAGAGAGACAGACAGACAGACAGACAGACAGACAGACAGACAGACAGACAGACAGACAGACAGACAGACAGACAGACAGACCAAAGGGGAGGATTTCATAAACAGAGGAATCCTGAAAACTTCACAGTGAAGATGGAGACTGGCACGGCGAGAGACTGAGATAAAACACACACACACGCGCGCGCACACACTCTTGTTAAATGATTGTCATACCTCAGCTCAGAGCAGCCGAGCACCAGTCTGACACCAGCGCGCTCTTTTTCCCAAATTCAAAATCCCTCACTGTGGGAACTACTGTGGGATCATTGTGATTTTTCTTATCATCATCATGAGTCCAGGCAAGGCTGTGGGAACTGAGTCTGCAGCTCGCTGCGACAGAATGAATTTAACAGAAAGCAAAAACACCAAATTTGATACTGACACCGACCAAGACTTCAAAGTGGATCGGTTGCATCTGAACTACGCCCACTCTGATTAATAAGGTCATTATCACAACCAATTGCTATCCGATGTAACAGATCAGTGCATCCCTACTGAGCAGAACCCCCCCGACAAGTAAACCCATCGTCATGTGTCACATCAGTGTGTGTCCCTTTGGAAACAGATATTTTGAGAAATGTACTTGTTTTCTTACTGAGTTACAGTGATACTGCTTTCGTGTCTGTATGCTGAATATGACACTATCGTGAACAGCTGGTTGGCTTAGTTTAGCATATGTAAGTCACTTTTCCGGGGGTCTTGTTTTTGCAGTGTCAGCGTGGAGAGCGTTTCAATCAACCCACAGACTCAGAGTTAATGAGCTAGCAAGCTGCAGTTGATAAAATCTGCCAGCAACAGCCATAACTTCAGCCAGGTGGGGACTTAGCGAAGGGTCAGTTTAGCATGAACACATTCTTCAACACATTCTTCTGTCCATCTGGCTAATTATTTCATATTTTCTTAAATTCTCTTAAAGTCAGCTGGTCTTTGAGCATGAATGACTTTCTGACCACAGGCTTTTATAGTGCTGACTTTGCAAGCATAGAAGAAGACTAAAATTGGGAACATTTAGCTCCTTGTTGCTCATGTTCACCAGTAACACTTTGTCCTCATCTTATGCAGCCTGACTGTACAGTGCTAGATGATGAAACAAATCATTTTAATCACGCTTCATTGTGGTGGAGTGGAGTGAGCTCGGTAATGAGCTGACAGGCTGTTCGTACTTCACTAAGCGCCACATGACTGGCTCTGTGATGTGTGTGTGGACCCCTGTGAAGTAGGGACTTTCTGGTTAATCTCCAGCTGGCCAATAAGCTGCTTAACTGTCACTGGAGTGCAGCAGGCTAATTACTAGTTTGTGGCCAGTCTAATATGGTTCAGAGGCACACAGAACCATACTGAAAATACCCTCTACATGAATACTAATGCTGAAACAGACTGATGATCCTAGTTATGTCATCTGGTTAGGCTGGCACTGTGTCACATGGGACAGCTTTATTTCTTATCTAACTATAGATTTCAATGTTTCAAAAAGTGCAAGTTTCTAGACTGTGTTCAGCATTATTTTACATGCCTAATTTACTTTGGAAGTGAAAATGTGTGAGTGAGTGAGTGAGTGAGTGAGTGAGTGAGTGAGTGAGTGAGTGAGTGAGTGAGTGAGTGAGACCCTTCACTGCTGGACCAGTGAGGCGGACGTGCAGGGAAACTGTGTCATTAGGTTAACCCTTGGTGGAAGGTTAAGCTGCTGCAGGGGCAGGTAAAGAGATACACAGAGCAGATGCTGAACTGATGGTTTAATCTGTGACCACAACCTGTTGATAACGTTAAACGCGCCTCAGACCAAGACCGAGGTAGATGCTGAGAAAGCTCCAAAATGCAAGAGTGGACAGCCATGTTAGCAGCTCGGTGAAGCAGAGGTCGATCCATTAATCGGCCAAAGGCATTTTCTGCCCTAAACCATCATCATTATGGAGCCTTTAAAAATCCACTTAGCCGACCTCTACTGTGAAGCACAGAGGTGGAGCACAGATAGATGTAAAATCATTATGGCTCCCATTGTATAGTCCTACAGTAAATCTGCAAAGACAGGTTTTTATCCAGAGCCTGTTCTTTAGCTGACCTCTTAGATTAAGGTTGTTGACCTATTCTTATTGAGCGATTCAGTCGATTTAGGCCACTAACCTTGAACCCAGACAGCACTACTTTCAGCACTCAGTGTTTTTTGGCTCACATTGTCTGCACTGGACTTTTTCCAAAGTGAGCACCACATTCACCTGTTCAATGATCAGCTCCATCGTTTCAGACACCTCTACTGCTTGGCATTTACAGCCCACTACGCTACACTCACTGCAGCCAAAAACGCAGGCTTCCTCGTTCGTTTCCATCAGACCCAGGCATCGCCTCAGACACTGCAACCGCACCGACGAAGCTACCACACATGCAAGAACATATAATACAAGGTAGTATGTGCTGCGTAATTCAGCTCAAGTCACAAGAGAGAAAATTTCAGAGAAAATTATTGGGGCTGAGGTAACTTTCCAGAGTTGTATAGTCCACCCTCAAAGAGTGAAAACACCATTTGATATTTTGGCATTTAGCCTTCAAACTTAAACATCAATAATTCACAACACACACACACGCAACAGTGACAGACAAGGCGCTTCATCCACTCTTAAATCTGGTGCTTAAGGATTCATATACATATCGTATGTCTGTCTCTCGCTGTCTGTTGTCATGGCTTTGGTGTTACAGGCAAAAGACCTGGTTGGTAATCCTCCTATAATCTCTTTTACCTGAACTGTTACTAGAGGTGCAGAGGACAACACACACACAATCACTGTGGCAATCTTATCAGGTCAAAGAAAAGTTGGGAAACCTGCCTGCTTTAGATCGAACCTGCTGTGAAAAAGAAATCACTGATAACATCATTAAAAAATCATCAGCGATGCTGGAGAACAGGAACGAGCATGAGAGAGAGAGGATGAGTAGAGCATGTGTCAGTAAGTTGCCGTTATTGCAAAAATCAACATTTCCTGTTCCTGCTTTTCAAAGCAAAAGTCTTCCAGAGAAGGGGCTGTGGTCACTTCACCAGTAACAGCTGCCCAGGACCAGTGCTAAAAATAACAGCAACCCACCCACCAACGACCAAACCTCTCAATCCCGTATGCTCTTACTTTTGGAAGAAGAGAAAGACGGGAGGTCAGCAAAGGGCTAAACAGCTGTTCTAGTCAGTGTAATATATGATTACTGCAGCAGCTCTGTTATTAGTAAAAGACACTGCATGAGTCACTCAGTACAGAAAGCCACTGCACGGACACACACACACTTAGTGTGTGTGCAGCTGAGTCAGAGGTCATGTCAGGTAGAAGTCTGAGGTTTGATAATAACAGTGATCTTTTTTAAGGTTCCACCCATGTGTGCTCACAGCTGAACACTACTCCAGTGTTTCTGACAATACATGTCAATAATCAATATTTTCCCTGAATGTTGACCACTGCTGTCCAAATACGCCTAACTCTCTAAGCTCTTCCATCAATTTTAGCAAAACGATTCTCTCATTCGGTTCAGTTTGAGGGCCTTCTGTCACGAATATCTTAATTGCTACTTCTAAAATAATTATGGGTCACTCTTCTGAAATCCTTCAGCTTCGTCTCGTAATATTCTCTCAGACTCGGCTGTCTACACGGACAGTTCAATAACAGTACCCAAAGCATGAATGCTCGTGTAAAATGCTTCATTTTCATAAGCTCACTCGATCCACAGGCTGACTTATGTGTTGTCCAAAAATCAAATCAAGCGTATTGTCACATACACAATCACAGACAGTACAACACACAGTTCTCTGCATGCTAAGCGTTGGGAGCAGTGTGAAGACACTGTGCAGCACCTGAGGACCTGCTTCAACAGACATGACTGAACCTGACATACGTGTTTGTGATGGCAGGGGTGACAAGGCGACCTGCAAAAGGAGAACATGCAGACTCCACACAGAAAAGCCTTTCTAGCTGTGAGGCAACAGTGTGAACTGGTAGCTGTGTCGACCCAGTGTACACAGTTTATCAGCGTAACCTGCTAAACGCATTAAGAGTCCAATGTTCAGTTTGTGTTGAACATGTTTAGAGGTGTTCATTCAACTGCTTGATCGTTTTGGATTTGGCTGTAGTTTGTGATGCTGTTGAACTGTACTCCCCTCACTGATATAAAGAGGTTTCACAAAAACACTTCTAATAAACTGACCACTGACTGTAGATGTCACCATGCAGCAGGATCTGCTTAGACGCCGACAACCTCACATTCACAACAACGGCATCACTCTTGGGAACGAGTGTGCTTGTTGCGTGTCCACTGAAAAAAATGAATATGTGCGGGTAAAAGACGCAACATCCGAACAAGCTCTGAGGCTATGACTACCCACAAGCACAGACCGCCAAGAGGCGATCATTACTCACTTTTACAGTCGGGCAGAGAGCAGAGCGCGAGAGGAAATGACTCTCCAAGCACCGAGAGGCATGAGGGACAGTGCACAGATAAAGCAGCCCAAATAACACCCAGCCCGACAAAACACTCCATACAGTGTGTTAGTCACAGAGACACGAGAGATGTCCCATATCCTGCAAATGACAGAGCAGTTAATTGATAATCAGAGAAGTTAGAATTAAAATAAGTTCTACGTCAAACATATATTGGCTCAAAAAAATGTAAGAAATGCACATGTAAGTCTGTCTCTTTCCATGTGAACATGTGATCATTCCATTCGTTTTTAAAAGATCTCGCCGACACTCGTCCAACCGATGGTTTCACTTCAGTCAGTCCGAGACAGACTTTTCGTGTTTACAGGGTTGGCCCTGCTTTGCTGCGGTCCAGCCCACAAAATTCAGACAAACCAAATCATCAGCGGCGTCCTTTGGGAGAATATTCTCGGCTTCGCGACACCGTCTATCTGAGGAGTCATCATGTCTCATTATAACTGGAACAGCGCACTGGCACGTGTGTGTACATGTCCGTTTCACTTTGTAAACAGCATGTCCATGTTTGAGTTTGTGTGTGCGTTAATTGGCTGTTTGTCCACTTCATCGAGGAAGTCTACTCCACCAGAGGAAGTCATTAACTTCAAAGGACCTTGTGCGAGTGTACGTGTGTATGTGTGCGTGTATGAGAGAGAGCGACAGAGGCCTTAGGCTGTCCAGAAAATGGAATGCATGCTGGGTAATCCATGTCAGGTTGCTTTTTGGGCCTCAGAGCTGGTTTATTGACAGCCAAGTTGCCAACACATGTGCACACACGGTTCAAGTTGCAGCTAACGGTCATACACTGTTTAAATATGATCGCCTGTAAAGATTGCATATGTAAACACCTCCTCAACGGTTTCCACCAGCTTAAATTCAAATTAAGTCATAAATAAAGTTGAATTCAGACTGAAATCACATATTGAGGAGTTTGTTTTTTGACCACAAACATACTGCACTGGAATTTAGTTGGAATAAGACTTTTCAATCAGTGTGAAGGTGTTCATTTGGTCCCGAGCAGAGCTTGATTGACAGCTTTCACAGAGGCCGAAACAAAGCAAACAAACTGGGCAAACTAACCACAGTTTGTGTGAACCATGATGAACTGGTTAAGCTGGGAAAGGATGCTTGACCCCTCACTGACAGCCTGCTGTGTTTGTGGTGGCACTAACACACTGGACTAATGTGCACATTTAAAGTGGTGACTAGTCAAATCGATGACATTCAACAATTTATTCATACACCAGACACATCCGAGTCTCCTGAAAGTGCAAATGTGCCACAAGAAAGCCAAGTGTAGTTACACTGGGTGGAGATCAGTCTGACTTGGCCAATCAGCTGAGGTCTGTCCCGTGATGGCAGCTCTCACACTCATACGTTCATTCTAACTGCATACAAATGGGCAATGGGAGCTTGCTTCTCTGGAGCACAACGTTAAGAGGTCCTTAATAAAGGAGTCATCTCAGACCGACGGCGATCCTTTCTTTTCGTTCATCCTCCTAACGAGAGGAAATTGTGAGGGTTTGAAAAGTGTATTTTTCAACTTTGAAGCAAGAGTTACTGCTCACCCTGCGACTGCGTCACTGGCTGCAGGGTCATGTCAGTATGAAAGCAATGTGCCTTAAAGCAGAATACAAAGGTGACAGGCGTGCAATGACTGTCAGGATGTGACAACTTTTGACTGGATTACAGACAAAAACACATACGTAATGTGACCTAAGGATGCCAAATAAGTACAGATGATGCCAAATAAGTGCGCCACCATCTTTCCATATGGACGAACACAAGGCTGAATGATGTGAGAGTCAGACGAGCGAGTACCGAGCAGTGTCCGCCCGCTCTGTATCGGTTTCATGCAGCTTGTTAGCTCCAGCCTGATTATTAGCCGAATTAGGTCTTCTAACAGTGACAGCCCTGCAACAGCACAATGGACTCACTGTTCACTTGGCTCTGAGAGAGAAACACAGAAAGAGGGTGTTTGTGTTTTGGAAGGAGGATTCCCACAGTCAGCCTGAACAAGTTTGTTTTTGTCACCTATTGGAGCAACATTTGGGTTCCATGACCTGCCGCCTTGGAGCTCAGTCAAACAGGACGGCGTGTTTGTCTCCACTGGCAGAGTGCTGCGACAATATGTGGCGTATTTCAAAGCTATGCCAAGAATGTCGTCACTCCATCCAGAGACAGATAACTCGTCGGATGTCATACTATAGGGGGCGGGAGGGTGCAGAAGGGCCGACAGTTATTTTCACTCAACCAATGAATTATTTATTTGGTCTAAAAATGTCAGAATTAATACCAAAGCAATGTGACCCAGTTCTTTATTTTATACATCCAACAGTCCAAAAATATTCAAATTATACTGAAATAAAATGGAAAAAAGCTGGAACCTGATCGTGTTTGACAATTTTACTGATTGAGTTTTTAAAATAACATCCATATGCAATTCAATTCAGTCTTTTTAAAGTCTTTTTCAGTGAAATGATGCTCTTAAAACATGATTTTGTTTTGAAATTATATTCGATTTCTTATTTTGGATTGAATTAAATTGACTGTGGAGGTCAAATAGGCAACTGAAAGTAGTTACAGTCTTCTTGATATTTGGTAGTTTTCCATAGACGGGGACACATTGGTGAGAGATGGACTGTCGTTGTATCAAATGTGGCCCTTTTTACACAAATAAGACCCAACTTGATTTTTCATTTTAACTACAAAAGGATAAACATTTGCTTGATTGTTGCAGCGTTCACGGCTGTTAAATGCAAGGCTTCTGTGGGTGAATGACAAAGTCTGATCAGACTGAAAAGTTCTGGAAGTGCAGTCCATCTACTGTCTTACAGTTTAATGGAATAAAATACAAAAATGTAGACTATTTATAACAGCACAGGCCTAATATCGGACACGGTGACTGCTAAACATGACTTAATTCAATAATAAAATGGTTTACCATGGAGCTATTCAATATTCAAGGATGCAGATGGCTTTTTATAACACACACACACACACACACACACACACACACACACACACACACACACACACACACACACACAGGTCTACTGTGCACATGCTTACAGTCTGTCATGTAAAGCTTTGGTCATAAAAACATGGACACATGTTCCCATTTCCACTCCAGTCCCAAATATTCGCCGCAGTCTAAGTGCTGAGTGACGGACTGTGAACACCGACGACACAGACTGAAGTCAAACCCTTCAGAAACTTGGCACCTTCGCGGTCTTTGGTAATTCAGCCGTGCACTGTTCACCAAACGGCACTTCTTATGATGGAAACGGGGCGCTTATGGGTGCCTCGGTGCTCGCTGCCACTCAGCATTACTTTACGTTTTCTTGTGAGAACATTGCGGAATGTTCTGCCACGGGCAAACATACAAGGTGACATTCAGCTGAAACCGCCAGACTGAAGCTGGAGCACGGCTCGAGTTAAAAAGAGCAGAATTAAACGATTTTTGGAGGCGGTTTGGCGCGGTGGATTCCCCATACACACAGCAGAGAACGGGACGGTACGCGGTGACAGGACAAGACTGCAGCAGACGGAGACAGTTAGAGGAAAGCTCCTCACCAAGACAGAGAAGATGTCCTGGGCTAACGTAAGGGCTAAGCCCCCGACCAAAAATAGGAGGGTAACTATGACTAACCAAGAGAGGGTAACGAGATAAACAATATGGCGAATCAGGCAGTTAGATATGAAGAAGGGTATTTAAATACAAAACATTTGACCCAACATACATGTTCGCTGCGGTGTTCTGGCTCCTCTCCTCCCGGCTGACACAAATCTCTTCTTTGCCCAAACAACGAAACCAAAGGCTGCTGAGTGGAAGAAACAGGTGTATGTTGCTCCGAGCTCAGTTCTCCTCTCAGTCCATCAGTGTCGTCGTTAACATTGTTTTGGCCGGTATAAACTATCCACTACATTGCTTCAGTGCACAGCTTTCGTCCACGCAGCCAGCAGTGCAACGTTCACTTCAGCCAGCGTCAAGAGCCGCGCAGTTAACGAGTAAACTTCCGGTTTGCACTTTCAGTTTAAAATATCGTTTATTCAATAGGCTAATCCGCTACATTTGATAGTCATTTTACATCCGGCCAACGATGGCTGCTCATATTAATTCCCTCAATATGCACCAAAAGTACATTATGTACTTGTACAAATGTTAGGGGTTTATCTCCATCTAGTCCATTTTTACTAATCTAACTAATCTCAAGGCTCTCCCTTATCCTTTGTCAATAGTTTTAGTTTTTGACTTCAGTTGATATGACGCTGAAATGGTTCCTGTCTATAAATTAAACTAACAAACATAGCCTACTTAGGGCAGGTAGCACTCCAGAACATGTACTGGTTGGTAATGGGTCTGACGCTATTGTGTGCAGTGCACACAGGTATCAAAAACCACCAGGCATTTAATAATTAATAATAACAATTTGAAATATAGGTTATTTTTTGTTCATCAAAAACAGTGCCATTTTCAGTGTTCTAGTGACATAGAGTAAAACACTCTTTTCAAGTTGTGAAAAAGACATTAAAACAGCTCAGTTTACGGTGCTCTAGTACTGCTGCTTTATATGTCACTGTAAAAAAAAAAAAATCTAACTTATGATGTATTGCAATATTATTAATTCTAGATGAAAAAAAAAACACTTGGAAAACACTTGGATAAGGCATCTGAGGCAGACGAATTTAAGTGATGTGACCCATCAGCTGAAGGTGCAATTCTGTGATATTAGAGTTGCAGACTGCTGCAGCTGCAGCTGCAAAAGGCTGCAGGGTGATCCAGGCAACATATTGTAAATCCGGATATTAGAAACAAACAAAATGCAGCAGTCAAACAGATTACAGTGGTCAGGAGAGTAGCTCAGAGTGAAGCATTATGGGTGTGCCATGTCCCTGCAGTGAGGAGGCAAAGGAGGGGCAGCTACATCACAATCAACAAGCTGATTAGTCAGCACCTGGAAAGTCCCGCATCTTCCAATACTGGCAGTCAGTGGGGAATGGACCACTTCACTGTACACTGTGCCTCTGAACCCAATCTAGCCCCACCATTACTTACATTTAGTACATACTGAAGCGTTAAATTGAATGCCCTGTAATGAAATGTTGGTCTAATGTCACATTTCCCAGGCTTCACCTGGAGAACCCCTTGTCACACATGTGCTGGTCTAATGGATAAATAGCATTTAGTATTCTTCTCAAATGGGCAATCAGTTATGTTTAATTTACTATTATTAACAATCAGGTGGAATAGAAAAGAATGACTGTTGTTCATCGACTTCTGTTTTGGATTCAACACCATTATTTCCCATACTTTTTTTTGAGAAACTAGGCCAACTTTGTTTCCTCCCTGGTGCAATTTGATTCTGGGAATTCTGACCTCAAACAGTTTGGATGGGGTGCTTTGTCTGCAGCACCAGCACCTGAGCCCCCTGCTGTTCATCCTCATGACTCACAACTCCACTGCCAGACAGCTCCAAAATCACCTTTAAGTCTGCTGACACGACGATGGTGGTGGGCTGCGTCTCCAACAATGAAGAGACAGTGTACAGTGGAACTCTTGACAACCTGGTGTATGGAGAACGATGTCATGGACAAGACAGAGGAGACTATAGACAAATAAAGTACTTACTTCATACCAGATCATAGAGCGAGGCAGAGAAACAATAGAGAGCTTCCTGCGGCTGATGCAGCTTCTCTGCTGCTTGTGTGCTGACAGCACTTTGAGCCCCTGAGGATAAGCAGTATGACAGCAACACAGCGAGAGCCAAGCCAAACAAATGTCTGGAGGCGGCTCGATGAGTGATTCTTCATTAAGACAGCAAATCATGAGTTTCCTCACAATGAAGGAAATCCGTTGAATGGCAACGTTGCCATGTCCCACACCCCAAAGACTTTTAAAGCAGCGATTGTTGAAACAGCTGATATACTTGAAGTGTGTGGTCGTCAAAGATTAAACAGACAATACACGGCCACAGTTCATGACAGCTCACACATATTAAAATGCAATTTGGGGTCCAGTATGATCAAATGTGGTCAACTGTCATTGGTCGGTAAATAGAAGTATGATGGGCATTATGTCTAACAGGTTCTCATTTCCGGGCAGCACGGTGGCGCAGCAGGTAGTGCGCGTGCCTCACAGCAAGAAGGTTGCTGGTTCGATCCCCAGGTGGGGCTGTTCTGTGAGAAGTTTGCATGTTCTCTCCAGGTACTCCGGCTTCCTCCCACAGACCAAAAACATGCTCATTAGGTGAATTGGTGAAAATTGGTAAAATTGCCCCTAGGTGTGAGTGTGAATGGTTGTTTGTCTTGTGTGTTGCCCTGCGATCAACTGGCGACCGGTCCAGGGTGTACCCCGCCTCTCAGCTGGGATAGGCTCCAGCCCCCCTGGGATATGCGGTATAGGAAATGGATGGATGTTCTCATTTCCAAAGTGTCAAACACCCACACTTTTTGTGCCTTGAGGATAATGCTGAGATCTCCGATTTAAGGTCTGAGAGCAAAGGTGTTAAAGAACAACTATGCAATGATCACATGTTTACTACAAATTTTTTGTTTTGTGTATTCATGTCATGGAAGAATTTTGCCTACTTTATAGATTGTAGTAATGTTCTTGTCACATAGTCGATGTCCTCACAAACAAATAATAGTTTGCATGTTGAAATAAAAATGTAGCTTCCTTGTTTGACTGCGTTTGGACAGCTCTTCCCCTCGCGTAACTGTGGTTTTGCTCGTGCCACCATCAGTGCAGTCAGTACGTCTACCACTCTTGACTTTATGTGGGTTTGCCAGAAGATGGCAGCCAATGATCACAATGATCACAAGCCCTCCTTCATACAGTGTACACAGATAACTGGAGTATGGAGGGTGTTTCACATAAAAGCTAACAACTTAGTTATCTGTCCATGAGCAAAAAGGTATAAAAAAAACCGCGTCCTTTCACAATTTAATTCACATTTAAACATTTCATTTAGATTGATAGTTACTTAATTTCCTCAGTTGATGGCAGATTCAGTCCATAGCTCACACACAATTAGTCAAAATGTGGAGGGGTTAAAAAAGACCCAAAACTCAGCACACTCGTATGAAACTCAAATAATGTGAATTATTTTTCCATAGCTTGTGCGTCCAGTGGCAGCATGCTGTGAGTGATGCCTTTCACATGCCAGCACACATGGATGCAGAGGCCTCTTCACTCTCCCTAAAGCCATTTAAAATGCTAATTTTTATCCATTAAACATTTTATTATTTTCATATCTGTAACTTATTATCCAATGTGCTTTAGTCACTTTACTGTCCTATTGCTTTTCTTTGTTTGTTTCAGGTCTTATTGTGTTCACCTTCACACTCAGGGGGACACAGTTTTGATGCTGTGTATACTGAGTACTGTATATACAGAGAATGACAATAAAATCTACATTGAACCTTTAACCACACTACCAGCTCAAAGTGTTATAATATTATTATTATTATTATTATTATTATTATTATTATTATTATTATTATTATTATTCATATGTGACACTCTGGACATTTTAGTAGTTACTGTTAGGCCAAGAATAATTATTGTATTTGTTTGTGTTATTATTAATAATAATAATGACAATAATAATAAACTTTATTTATATAGCACCTTTCATAAAAGAAAAGCAGGTCTAAGTGCTTCATATAGAAAAAACAGAACGAACATAAAACCAGGGGCAGAAAATTTATGTAACATAAGATGAAGAACAAAACCCTCTTGATAATGATATTAGAAAGAAGATTGGAAGAAGGTTAAAAATAGAATAAAGAGAATGGAAACATAAGACTGAAAATTAAACCTATTGCATAACAACAATAATAAAGTTAAAAACAGAGCAAACGGAATGAAAATAGAACATTTTAAAAGAAGTGCAGCAGCGTATAGGTGCAAGGTAAAGGCCTGTATCAGGAAAGTCATAGCGAGTTAGAGGCTAAAGATGGCTGGAAAACTGGGAAATTCACCTGCTTTCATGTGAAGCAGCTCTAGGGCAATATTCGTTTTCACCAGTAGATGGCAGTAGTGACTTTGAGTGAGCAGTGCTGTAACTTTTGACTTTTGACTTAGAAAAATGCACAAGCAGCATAAACAATTACCTTAAGTTTATTCTCATTTTTGGTGCCATGTTTTTATGTTTTCAGTCTTCTTTGCCCTTCTTTCTCATTCCATCCTGCTCGTCCACCTCGCTTTTCTCTCTTCTTCCTGATCTCTTCCTTGCATACACCTAAACATTCCCATGCTGACACATACATGCACATAGCACCACTATGTACACATATTTGTTTCAAATGAGAGAAGTACCACCATGTCTGTCATCACCTTGCGTGCTCAGTAAAAAATAACTGGCAGATTGCAGCTTCCTCTGTCGGCAAGGCCTCCAGGAGCTGCCGGCACCTGTCCCGCTTGGCCATCAGTGAGCAGCTCCACCAAACTGTCAGTCCAAATGCTCTTTACACGCTCCTGCAGGTGCCACTGTTATTCCATTCCAGCTCCCAATGATACAGATGAGTGCAGGAGCTGCATGTGATTGATTGTTGCAGTATAATAATGGCCTTTATTTACATTAACAGATTTAACAGGAGTGATTTGTTACCGTGCTGATTTTTCCCACCCCTTCCAGATCGCAGCTCATTTTTGTGAACGTTGCCCTCCCCCACCGCCTGCGTCTTCTCCCGCAGTGACTGTGATGGCAGACCACACCAACAGTATGACTTTATTGGGCTGAACGTAGCAGTTACTTGGAGCTTCAGAAATAATGATAAATAATAAATAATCCTCAGTAGTTTAAGTGGCGTCACTGTGAATAACCCCAGCCGTGGCTTTTATACTGTAATCCACAGGCAGGTGGTGTCAACTGGACGCTCTTTGCCGTTATCTAAATCAACCCACAATTTTAAAGCACTGATATACCTCCTAAACATTCAGAAAGGGAGGAATTACGAAATGTAGCTACATTTTGGGAATGTTAGCTTCCTATGCTAAGTAAAAATATTTCTGGCTTTTATATTTCCATGTTCAGCTTTGTTACTTTTTAAAATATCCTTCATTTATGACTAGAGATTATTACTGAGAGGGATAAAAATAGTAGTAAAAGCAGCTTATTACTGGTAACTGAACGGCTTGAGGTGAGTCCAACCTGGCTTCCGGAAAAGCCGTTCCTCTCTGGGAGGCAAAAATTAAGCCTTAATCAAGCATTAATAAGCAGCATCCCAATTTGTTTTCAAGGGCAGATGATGTTAAATTTACATTTGAAGAGAGTCTGAAACTCCCGTTAGTGTGTACGTGGTGAACATATTATTTTAGAAAATCATTGTCTTCAGAATCAGAAAGCCTTTATTAGTCCACCGGAGGGGAAATTTCATAATCTTGCTATACATCTAAAAATGTGCTTCTATCATGTCTGTGTGAGCTGTTATATTTGTAAGAATAGCTAAATAAGAGGGTTGCTTTTATTGACTCATATCTGGGTACATTTAGAGTACATCCACACAATGCTTTCTAAATACTAAGAAAATCTGGTCATGCACTTAAAGTGAGAGCTTCCAGTTGTTATTCTGCTGACCCACAGAATGTATTTTGATTATCCAGAGAGACAGTTGCAGATTGCTTAAAGCACAAAAGTGGGCACAATACAAAAGATCTCGCTGCACACAAAGGTTAAATGTATGTTTTATTGTTACCTTTTTCAAACAATATGTTTCACTTTAACACAACGGCACAGAGATGGTGACAAGAATAAACATTTTTGAATCCATTCCTTGCACTTAAGCATGCATTTATGAAAAGGCTGAAGAAAATGACCCCACCTTAAACACTATGGATCAGAGTTTTGTAGGACACACGCAAGCACACACATTCAGCAGGAGAAGTTCTCAGATGATGCCACGAGAGGAGTGTTGAGATGTCACCTAGTCCCATTTCTCAGTTAACTGTATATAATTAATGTTCTGTGCTGTTCTGCATGTGGACCAGGTCAGTATGTAATTAATGTTCTGATATAGATAAAACTGCTGTCTGCCTATAATTACTGCATACTGGAGGTCTGATATATGTCAAATTGTGTGTGTGTGTGTGTGTGTGTGTGTGTGTGTGTGTGTGTGTGTGTGTGTGTGTGTGTGTGTGTGTGTGTGTGTGTGTGTGTACTTGGCCTTATAGTGATGTTACGTTGTTGATGAGAGTTGAGCAGATGAGAGAAGAGGAAACGCAGGGAGCAAAGTGGGAGAAGACAGAACGACAAAGAGACAAAAAAAAGGAGAGGAGAAGAAGAAAAGAAAAGAGCTGGGGAGGAGAGAGGTTGGGGAGACTGGACAGGAAACGGGGAGAGAAGAGGAGAGGAGAGAAGGAAGGGATGCAGCAGGATGTGCTGAGTGTATAATAACTGTGCACTAATACTATTTATATATGTGGGTGTGAGAGAGAGTATATATACATACACATATTATATATATGTATACTTGGTCTGAACATACATTGAGGGACCACAAACAAAGCTTGGGCACACATTTCCATTCAATGAAGTTTATTTTCTTTATTTTATACAGTCTAGATTAATGCTGAAGACATTAAAACTCTGAAATAACACATGTGGAATTACGTAGAGAACAAATAAGTGCAAGCAATGCAAATTTGTTTTATATTTCAACAACAAAAAAAGGGTTCTTTCTCACAGATATAAGGAGAGCCAGTCCAAAGCTGATACCCACCCACTGTCTGAGCCTCTCAATCCACACATGTTGGTCGACAGTATCAAAAGCAAAACAGATCTATTACTGCCAAAACATTCTCCTGCATCTCCTTGCATTAACAGATCATTTGAGACTCTGATAGTAGCTGTTTCTGTTGAGCGCAACTGATGAAAACCAGACTGAAAGGTGAAAGGAGTGAAGTGTGTTCAGCTCATCAGCTCAAGAAACAGGAACAGCAGGAGGCGAAGGGGAATAGATGGAATTTACAGAAAAAGGAGCTGTTAGGAGGAGGTGGGCGATAAATTAAAATACAGTACAGGGATTAGATCTCTATACACATCCTGTGTGTGTGTGTGTGTGTGTGTGTGTGTGTGTGTGTGTGTGTGTGTGTGTGTGTGTGTGTGTGTGCGTGCGCGCGCGGGCTTGACAGAGAGAAACTGTCTTGTGAAGATCAAGTGTCACTGTATTCCAGTGTCTGTAATTATACTGCATATCAGAATGATACACACACATGCCCACACACACTTGCACTGAATTGCTTAGTGTGTATGTGATGTAATTAACACCTGGGGAAACCTACAATTCTACCTTCAAACTAATTCAAATACAATACAAATCCATGAATATGCAAATATTTTTTAGTTTTCGTTAAACTGTTAAAAGTTAAACTGCGGGACACATTCTCCTACTTCAAGCTTCCACGTGCCTCTCCTGTAGGCTGCGTACTGGAACATGAGGCCTAGTTGTGGAGTCACAAAGTCACGTTTGTAGATACACATCTTAAACTCGGACCGAAAGCGATGACAGAGAAACTTTCCCCCGTCGGCAGATGAATGTGAAAACAGCCAACAGTATCAAACTCTGCACATTAATCATTCTGCACAGTGAAGCTCAAACATCTAACTGAAATAACAATAAGCAAAACACATTTCTGAGTGGACAGGGACCTTATGGATCACAGCTTTCATGTAATGGCTACCAGAGTATCAGGGTACCAGGGTATTTGGAGTCTTTAGTAGTAATGTTGATGTACTCTGTGTTTCTTATCTGGATCTGTTTTCAATAGATTTGTTTCCTGATTTCTTCTTCTTCTCTTTTCACTCTTTTTTCCTGGCTGCATTTGCCTCACATTTGTGTGAGGCTATCATGGGTTCTTATTTCATCTGTTCAATTTCTTCATATCTGATTATAGAAGCTTGTGATTGTTTTTTATCCCTGCTCATTCACTTGGTTTCTATCCCCCCCACACACGGCCGTTAATACTGAACACTTCCTCACTCAGCCAGGACTGACTCAGTCAGTCCTTCACGTCTTGTCATTAAATGAAGAGGCCCCCCGACAAGTATCATTTTGGAATGAGAACCCTTCAGAGTGTGTGTGGCTAATAAAGCTGCTAAAAGGACCACTTTGACATCATGAAAAAAAGCTTCCCTACACTCAAGATTGGCTGGTGAGCCCTTCAAATAAAATCATTTCTCTTTAAATTCATCTCAAACTGAACGGTGGCCTCTATCATGTAATGAAAAGCTGAGACATCTTCAGAAGCAATTACAGGCTAACATGGCATCAGCTTTCTACTGCTACACCACATCTTGACTGTGGAGTGATGAACCTCTTAAAAGCCTGAATTGACTGGTCCAAATTGCAGGTCGGACAAGCTCGACAGAAAACACGGTGTTGCTGGTTCCGTTTAGCCACAGTGTGCATTAATTCATATCTGGGTGTCCAGGAATATAGCTTCAAGAAGTTGACAACAAGGAAGACAAGTATGTGATGGAAGGACACAGTCATGAGCCAGACAAATAACAGAGTCCTTTTCCAAATCCCTTAAACACTAGCAGAAAAATAATGAGGTAAACCTGGTTGACGTTGGTGATCTGACACCAGGCTAACTCCTCTTGATGTAGCTATGTGTTTGTGAGCTGGTTAGCCGCCGTCTTGCTAAATGAACATGTGATGATATACACTGAAGATTGAGACACCAGTGCAATGCGACTTCACATAGTTCATGTTGCTATACACACTGTAATCTCTAAGGTAGCCTAAGCTAAAGCTCTTTACTCATAGTGTAAATCTGGAGTACATGGTGAATATACACCGCCAATATGGTGAAATCTGAAAAAGAAAAAAAAAAAAAAAAGTATTGATGAGAAAAAACAAAACAAAACAAAACAAACATTGTGTTATTGAGTGTTCCAGATACCCTAATTCCTTATACATGTACCCTACTTTGTCACTCTAAGGCAAAACCAAACATCCTCATATGCAAAAACGGATATCACATATTTCATGAATTTGCAAAAAGTTGTGGCAGAAATTGGTGTGGACTACATCTGGACATGTGGCTTGAACAGTGCATGGATATAAAGTACTGAAAGTGAGATGTCTGGTTTGTGAGTTACGAACACAGATGTGTTTGTTCTTACAGTAGTGACGCCTTATGTTTGACCAAGGTTATTTGTTCAGTGCGTCGTGTTGAAATATCCTACCTTTAAAATTTGACCATCCCACTTTTGATGGTTGAGCCATTATAAAAAGCAGATTTGATATGTAATACACCAAAACTCCACTAGAGGCGCCATGAGACATGAATGAAAAAATAGATTCATGCAAAATTCACTGATTCGCCAATTTGCACCAAATTTGAAAATCAGGATCTGTAGCACTCAGAGGATTTGCACACCAAAGCGGGTAAAATTTGTATATAGCATATTATTGGGTTAATGGGTGAAAAGTTAAAAAATGAAAAGATTCACAGAACCCTGTGTGGTTTGATTTACACCATCACTGGCTAAGATGCTAAACACGACACTGTACAAACAAAGAGCAAAGTCATGTGGCGAGTAAGCAAAGTAAAAAATATATGTGTTTTTAGCTAATTTAGATAGCCAGGTTCAAGAGAATAAAAACAACAACACAGACTAATGTGGAAAATGTGTTTTTTACATGTTTTGGCAGATAAGGGTGTGGCCTTGTTTGTACAGTCATCATGGCCTCAAAAATGATGTGAGGAAAATCCCTAACTGTTGTTAGATTGCTAGAAAACGCTGCCCAGGTTGTTAAAAAAAATACGCTAAAAACTGGAAAGTTCAGGAAAAGTTTCTTGTGGAATTATTCAACTCATCCAATTTTTGTGTGTCACTGAGCAAAACTGAAGGAAAAGCCATCGATGAGAAGACAAGCCGATGATTAAAGTCTTGACTTTCCCATCACTGAAGACAAAGTCTTTTTTAGCTCCTCTTCCTCTTGGGCTTGTCCTGAAACAGATGTAACTAAAAGCCTGAAGGAGCCTCCTACATACACACACTCACTCACTCACTCACTCACTCACTCACTCACTCACTCACTCACTCACTCACTCACTCACTCACTGAGACAGTGACTGAAGTGTTTGTGGATTTGGCAGAAGGCCTTCATCTCTCTGCTTCTCCCACTGTCACTCGTATTGATTGTGTGTTGAGGGTTTTTACCCTGTGATTTCTGCTCATTATTTTGACCACACATTGTTCTTCAGACAGCGATCTGATTACAGCATTTGTCTGCACTCCGTCTCGCAACAAAGTGCTTCAAAACACCTTTTCATCTCCAAGAAAAGCTCTACTCCGCCTCCGGCAAATAAACACATTTATTGACAGTGTAATCACTCAGTGCTCTGAGCCTGCCATGTGCACAAAGACTCTCTCTCTCTCTCTCTCTCTCTCTCTCTCTCTCTCTCTCACACACACACACACACACACACACACACACACACACACACACACACACACACACACGCACACACACACACACACACACACACACACACAGACAGATGGGTCAGAGGTCAGCTGGGAGTCATGAGGTCTATGATTGGATGTTTATAGAGAAGTGGGCGTCACAAGTTGTCACCCCGCTAAACATCGACCCAAGGAGACACCTTCACTAATGGAGAGGCAGGCAGACAGACAGAAGAGATGGAGACAGACAGACAGATAGAAGAGATGGAGACAGACAGACAGATAGAAGAGATGGAGACAGACAGACAGACAGACAGACAGACAGACAGACAGACAGACAGACAGACAGACAGACAGACAGACAGAAGAGATGGAGACAGACAGACAGATAGAAGAGATGGAGACAGACAGACAGACAGACAGACAGACAGACAGACAGACAGACAGACAGACAGAAGAGATGGAGACAGACAGACAGATAGAAGAGATGGACAGACAGACAAATAGAAGGGATGGAGACAAATTGACAGACAGAAGAGATGGAGACATACAGACAGATAGAAGAGATGGAGACATACTGACAGATAAAAGAGATGGAGACAGACAGACAAATAGAAGGGATGGAGACATACAGACAGATAGAAGGGATGGAGACAGACAGACAGATAGAAGGGATGGAGACATACAGACAGATAGAAGGGATGGAGACAGATTGACAGACAGAAGAGGTGGAGACATACAGACAGATAGAAGGGATGGAGACAGACTGACAGCAGAGAGATGGAGACAGACAGACAGACAGACAGACAGACAGACAGACAGACAGACAGACAGACATACAGACAGACAGACAGACAGACAGACAGACAGACAGACAGCCGGCATAGAGATGGAGACAGACTGACATACAGAGAGATGGAGACAGACAGACAGACAGACAGACAGACAGACAGACAGACAGACAGACAGACAGACAGACAGACAGACAGACGGCAGAGAGATGGAGAAAGACAGACAGACAGACAGACAGACAGACAGACAGACAGACAGACAGACAGACAGACGGCAGAGAGATGGAGAAAGACAGACAGACAGACAGACAGACAGACAGACAGACAGACAGATGGCAGAGAGAGATGGAGACAGACAGACAGACAGACAGACAGACAGACAGACAGACAGACAGACAGACAGACAGACAGACAGACAGACAGATGGCAGAGAGAGATGGAGACAGACAGACAGACAGACAGACAGACAGACAGACAGACAGACAGACAGACAGATGGCAGAGAGAGATGGAGACAGACAGACAGACAGACAGACAGACAGACAGACAGACAGACAGATGGCAGAGAGAGATGGAGACAGACAGACAGACAGACAGACAGACAGACAGACAGACAGACAGACAGACAGACAGACAGACAGACAGACAGCATGCTGTCTCACACAGGCTGACCTTATAAACAGAGCTTATACAGTTTAGTTTTTCACTGAACTGAACATAACAGCTTGAACCAGCTACAGACTGAACGTACTGCTGAACTGCAGGCAGCCAGAAACACAGCAGTGATGCGTTCACTTACCGCTGTACACACCCAGTTGCATTTCAAAGGTGATGTGACCACTTGGCTTGGAAAAAAGTTAACGCACCGCACAATCTTTGAAGTGAATTGAATGACACAACATATGCATACACTCCTAGTTTAGTTTGGTTAGTCTTAAGTGCTGCAAATTGATTTCTCTGACCATGCAACTGTAGGCTTTTGTTCTCAAATAAACATTTCTTTTTGTTAGTGTTAAGGAGTAGGGGGGAGCCAGCAGAGGACCATGCTCTGCTTCTTTATGTGCTTGTATCAGAGACAGACCTCTGCTTTGAGGAGAGCCCTTACAAGTAACTATCATTTTTGGTGATGTCAGCACATTTCCAGATATCAGCAATTGAGCATAATGTTGTCATAACGGATAGAATAAAAATTGTCAGATCTACAAAAATATAAACCAAGTTGTAATAAACTGTAGTTTTAATGTCAAACTCTTCATTTAGAGCATGCACAGATATTTTACGGGTATCTTGGTCTATGGATGATGCCGGACCGAGTCAGACTCACTGACCCCCCTGCTTCCAGTCTTTATGCTAAGCCTGACTAGGCATGTCTTGACTCCAGCTCTGTGCTTCACACACAGCCTTCCATCCTCTCAAATCACTCTGAGAAAGAAATCATCAAAGCATATTTCCCAAAACATTTAACTATTCCTTTAATGTTACCAGGGTCCCCAGCGGTTGACTGGTGGAGCGTCACGATGCTGCGAGTGGGTCTGACTGTCTAATGGTCTGAGGTTATACATTTACATTGCAATTTTAGCTAACCAAATTTAGCATTGGTGCATGCCTTCCTTATGAGGAATAATACAATAAGATTTTTTTCATAGGGCACATATAGATGATTATCTGTGTACGAATTTGCTAAAAGTTGGCCCGTATGGCCAAATTTAAAAAACAAATTAGAATATTTTCTTAAGAAGTTCCCTGAAGATGAAGAAAACTGCCGCTGGACGATGACCGATAACTGCTGTACACGAGTGCCTGATAGGACGGTGATGTCGACAGTGATGATGATGATGATGATGATGATGATGATGATGATGGAGACAGGGAATTAGTTTTCGATTAGCCACAGTGTCAGGTCATGGTGTCACGTCCCACCTTTCTGTCTGTGTGACTGATCAATACCAACATCACACACACTATTAGCAACTCTACCTCTTCTTTCTCCCTCTCTCCCTCTGTCAGACAGACAATTATCAGCTCCCCCTCCCCTCCCCTCCCCCTCCCCCACCACTCGTTCCAATCTGTCTTGATTCTTCACTTTTCTATCACTATTTTCCCTCATTTTAGATCACATTACTCCTTGAAGTTTTTGCCTTTTCCTCACTGCTCCTCTTCTGTTTGTGTGTGAACTCACTCTGTTCCCCGTCAACCACCATCTTCGTTTTTCTGACAGTAACAATCACTGAGCGCCAGAGAAACTAGCTGTAATTAAAGCCAGATTTAGTTGGAATAAACGTTTCATGTTGGAGCAGAATGTTCCAATTCCACTTCCTTTGGTACAGGATCTTACATACAGATTTTTTAGATATTCAAGGTCCTGAGATGACTTCGACCCTGCTGTCATTTAGCAAAGTCAGGCCAAAATTAACACTTTATTGTGCAATTCATCACATAAAGTAAATGCCAGTTTTGGTGAACTTTCTTCAAACACCATAATCAGGCCAAAATGTCCCCATGAACCGTCAAAATGTGATGATTACCATTTAATTTACTTAGCAAATTTTTGTTGTCAAAATAAAACCAAGTGAACTGTGAACATTTCTGAGCACGTTCAAGCTTTCAACAAGATCACCCCTTTTGATTTCAGTGACTCCAACATATTTTGTCTTGTGCCACCCTAAGGCTCTAAGAATAGTAAAACACTCAGTATGTTTGTTCTGTCACCACTAATGACACTGGAGCTTCTGGGAGCTGTTAGTGTGTCTTAAGACTTTTAGCCTTATTTGATTTTCGCAGAGCCTGACTGCACACCGCTGCTTTTACACTCACTGGCGCTAAAACTTTCTCATCTCTCAAGCTCATCTTGTCTGTGTCAACAGACATGGATTCACAGGTCATCTCACATCAGATATTTATGATGCGGCTTGTCACACAGATGACCAGCCATTACAGAGAAGGTCATACACAAAGCTTATATTCAATACAGTGTCTGCTTTCAGCGAGTGCTCATTAAACTAATCAATGCTGCACAACACTTTTGGCTTTTTCACAACACAATCCACAGAGGTCTTCTGGGGGCGGGTCCACCTCAAGGATAGAAGTCACCTGACCTGTCCTGTCGTGTAACCTGTCCTTTTCAGGTCAATGTGACTTCGCTGTGTTTACAAAACCAATGCTATGTGCAGCTCAATCAGTCTAGTAATGCCAGACTTAGGTTCTTACTAGGACAGTGCTGAAAGCCATATGTGTATTGACTGAATTGTCTGGCAGAAAGAAACATCACAGCGGCCACTGAAGACTCAGGATGACCAAAAAAAATTAACTGATTAAAATGAATGGAAGCAACAGAGACAGAGCGACAGAGCCAGAGGCAGAGAGTGTGAGAGTAAACGAGGAACGAAAAAGCTCATTAGCTAAAAGGCTCCTCTCTCACCTCCTGCTGTCAATGCGTGTGTTTGCGTCCCTGTATGTGTGTGTGCCCACGGGCTTTCATTCAAAAAGGACAAAGAGCCTTGTCAAGTCAACAAGCAGCCAGTCAAGCAAACAGCACACAGGTCACACACGCGCACACACACACACACACACACACACACACACACACACACACACACACACACACACACACAGGCTGCACTATGCACTTGGATGTGTATATTGTTTGAGGGCACTGATGCTGTTTCCAAGTCATTTAACTTTAGATGGTGTTAGGCTGTCCAATGATTACCATTCTGTCAGAAATAGGGACAGACAGACAGAGAGACAGACAGCGAGATAGATACACAGATATTTTTGTTCAAACATGTCAACATTTCTCACACCACTGGGGGCAGAGGTCCAGGGGGTCCCTGAAATCTGGGCTTCTTTATGGAGTGCTTTGACTGAAGTGGATTTGCAGACATCAAAATAAACAAAATAGAATCTTGACACAATTACTGCCGGCAGCATCCTCAGACCACCACCCAGCTAACACCACCTAAACACCATTGCACACGATGCTGCTGCCCCCGGAAAGAGGGGGATAGCTAAGCTAACCCAATTTGGACCTAAGTTTAGTCCACTACCCAACCTCCTCCTGGCTAAGGTCCAGTCACTGGAAAATAAAATGGATGAAATAAGACTGTGGCTAACACAGCATCAGAACATTAGAGATTGTTGTGCCCACATCATTACAGGCTCTAACATAACATCCTCAAGCTACTACACTTGACTGGCGGGTCCTGTTCCAGACCAACAGAGGTCAGTGACGCATTGGTTTGTAAACTAGCTCCACTGAATGTAGAGGAAGTTACAGACAAGGATGATTTTAGAGTGTTTTGGCTGACTCAGATTCAGCTGTATTTATCTGAGCCAGAGTGTATGGCTGAAGACATGCAGTGGAGAGAAGCCAAGACTGGAGCTGCAGTATGCAGAGCCGTGCATGAGGATATGGCCGGTGGGGACCACGCTCGCCTAATGCTCTGCTGCTGGCTGCCAGAACCAACAGAGCAGTCTTCACCTACCACCATTTGAGGATGTCAAGAACCAGTGGAGTGACTTAATGCTGCAAACCAGCTGAACCAGTATTTGTCATTATGAGACGTTCTGTAAAATAAAAAAGAAGCCAACATCCAACTTGTAGGTTAATCATATGCAAAATGACAACGTGATTAACATCCTTGTGTTGACGTATGTTGCATACAACATAATAAATTCCTCTGGAATGCTATTTGTTCGAGGGGTACCTTCCTTTGTACTCCATCTTTGAAGCGCAATGTCTTTTTGGAGAGTTTGTAAAATAAATCCAAAATGATAAATTTAACTCCTGAGTATGGTGCTGCTACACTCTCATTCATGAGCTCTCATTATGTTCCACTCGGGAGCTGCTTAGTCACATGCAACACCAAGCGGTAAAATTCGGTATCTGGTCCAGTATACTGTATGGCGTAATTTTAGCTTAAATTTATCTATGCTTTATTTAATGAGAAATATCCTGTTGAGATCTCTTCTGCCAGGGAGTCCTGGTGAAGATGGCAGCTGAAAAAAATAAAAAGGTTTCATATTAACTACAAACTGGGACAGATAACGTTGCAAAAACATACAAAATCACAACAAGCAGACACAAAACACTCAGGGATCAGTGACTGAAAAGAATCATGACAAATTGTGGAGCTTGTTGAAAGCAATACCTCTACTCTGTAAAACCTGATTTCAACATATACAGCTCAATCCAAGCTTGCAGGGCGTGAAAGAAAAGAAGCAGATTTACTGAGCTCTGTTTGGTTGGTTGTGAAAAAGACGAGAATTTTCTCCGATGGCTAAGTTATAACATAGAAAGAAAGAGTTATAGTGTTATATTTAATATCAAACAGGTTTGATATACATGTATGGGTATATACAGTATGTATGTAGTTGTATATATTATTTAGTTTTATTTTATCTTATTTTATTCTGATCTAATTTAAATAACATGTTATTTATTATTATGTACAGTGTGTGGCCTGAAGGGGCTGCAACCTAAAGTTCATTTAACGACTTTGTGTTGTAAAATGACAAGCTATGAATCTTGAGGAGGACAAATACCTGTGTGTGAAAAACTATACCCCCCCCCCCCCCCCCCCCCACACACACACACACACACATATGCAACAAGCCAGTTGTTCCTTATATGACCAGGAGGTGATAGTCTGAGTCCAGCGATCATCACCTCTGTATCCTCTTTCTCTTTATCTCTAGAGCTTTAATAAAATTAACTGCTGATATGTTTTCTTTCTTTCTTTCTTTCTTTCTTTCTTTCTTTCTTTCTTTCTTTCTTTCTTTCTTTCTTTCTTTCTTGACAATGGCTTTTCTGGGAGCTGTCAGGGTGAATATTCGGCTTTGTTACTGAAGCAGACAAATGACACCTTTTAAAGCTGTGAGGTGTGTGTGTGTGTGTGTGTGTGTGTCACATGTATGTGTGGCAACGGTTTCATAAAGTGCAAATTCCATTTTTGTAGCGATGGTCTGGAGAGAATATCGTTTACACTTCATTTGCTCTGTGTGTGTGTGTGTGTGTGTGTGTGTGTGTGTGTGAGAGAGAGACAGAGAGAGAGAGAGACAGAGAGGGAGGAGAGAGGAGAGAGGTGTCTGTCGTGTGTGTGTCAGAAAGTTTGTGTGTGTAATTGAAAACACCATCACTCTCGTTTGGTAAGAAATGGTCACGTCATTTGTCTTTTGCTAACAAAACTATAAAAACCACAAAACAGTATAAACTGTACGAGGAACACCCTGACTATGAATGACAAGCTCACCTAAACTTGTCATCACAACCATATATCCCTTTAACACATAATGTAAATATAATTACTCATTGTTACACAGCACTGCAATATTTCACTAAAACAAGAAACTTTTCTCATTAAAACACAATAAGTTGGTTTGAAAATAACCAGTTGATGGAGAAGACATTACATCTAGAAAAACTAGATAAGTACGTCGCAGTGATTTAGTCAAACAGCAAGTTATTATAGGAGCGTCTTGTGCCTTTAATAACAATCACAAACAGCACCTTCACCCTTTGGCTATGAGCCATCTTTTGTTTTCACAACTACAAAGTTTAATCCATCGGAGGTCTATGGGAATAAATGCAGTTGAAATATTGGGGGAATTAAAATTTAGTTTAAGTCTTCAGTCTTCAGTCACCCTTTTATATAATGTAAGATTTACAGAGAGGAGCTCAGTTTTAATTTTAGTCTAATATTAGAAACCGTTTTGGAGATAATTTTCCTCAGTTTCACAATACAGTCAGGGATTTTGCAGAATATTTCTCCTGGCTGTAAAAAAAAACTAATGAGTAAGCATCCCTTGAACAATGTGTTTGTATGTAGGCTGAAAATGTGTTACTGAATTGCTGCACTTCCTTCATATCATGTAAAAATGAATGCTTAAAGTTTGTTAAAAAGTGCAATACAGTCATATTTCCTTCACAGGTTGTATTTATTTTCTGCATATGTCTAACACAACAAGCCTTTATGGCCTCTGCATATGCTGTCTTACAGTGATACTTGTTCTTAGGTCACAACCTGCTTTTTTATATGTATTACCTGATAAATTAGACTTAAATATATATATATCACTGAGGTTCTCTGCTGAATTCAGGGTCATGTTTCACGTTTCATGTTAAAAAAATGTGTAAACTCTGTCGTTAAGGCAGAGAGCATTATCTGGGAAACATCACGTTTATTCACTTTACATGGAGCTAAAATTAATGCAGTATTATGTTTGCCGAATGTGTTCGTGTCTGTTTATGAGCTGAAAGAAATCATTTTCAAATTACCTTTTGGAATGAGTCGATGTTTATTGTAGTTCTAATCAGACTGTGAAGATTAATAAAGGAATTCTTGACAATGATTTAAGGATTGAAAGACATTTAGTTAAGTAGGTAAAATACAGCTAAGTGTTGTTACAGTATTGAGTTGGGCTGTTACTACTTTAAAAGAAAAACTTTAATGGACACAGTCAGTAATAAGTGTGTTTTTAATGTTGTGGGAACTTAAAATAGAACTAATGAAATGAGCACTGAAGGATTTCTGATCCACTTGACAGCACAAATTGATTAAATGTCAAATCGACATTTTCCACGGCTCTGCTCTCCGTGTCGTTATGATGTGAAGGCAGGTCATTCACTCACAGTAACAATATTGAAGTCAGATGAGTAATTAGAAAGTTGGACACAAACTTTTATTTGCTGCAGCTCCTATCTGAGACAGATTAGTAATTAGAGAGAGACACTTTGAAGCCACTTCAGTGAGCACAGTGATGAGACAACCAAGCAGAAAATTGCCAGTCGCACCAGCAAGATGCAATAATCTGCTGGTTGACAAGTGCTTCATTAGTTGGTTTGTAGTCCAACAGTCAATTTGAAAGGCTGGTAGATTTCAACACTTGCAAGACGGGGCCTTGAAAATCATAATCACTGTATATAAGTGATAATTTGTTGTTTGGTTGCGGGGTAAATATAGAGAGGAGTTTTGTTAGGTTGAGAGGAAATCTAAATTACACCAACAGCACAGTTAGATTAATTCTCTTCTACTACAGGCCCCGACTGAATTTATGTGAATTTAAAACTGCACTAATCAGTATGTTTATGTGTACAATGAACCAGATGAAGTGAACTCAAGTGTACTGTCTAAAGGGCAACTCTAAGTGATAAACTCCACATGGCTCTTGAGCCTGTTTTAGCACATTGTTTCAGTTTCTCAGCACACAAACTGCACTTTCATCCACTTCGTTTCCAGGCAGCTGTTTCCAGTAAAAAGTCGAAGACAGTATGACAACTAGCATCTAGGAGAGGAGATATGGGAGGAAATTCAGGCCCAACTCAGTGGATGGCATTCCCAAAGGAGAGCAGCCATTGGACTCAAGTACTGTACTCACTGGCGCCGCCTCTGGGAGGGCACTGGATGCTATGTACCCCAAAGTTAAAGATGGGGGGGGCCCTGCGGATGTCTTCTTTACGAACATTCGGCTACATTAGCGGAGGGGCTGGCAGAGTGAATAACTTAAACTGTCTCCTCACCGCATGACATCATCTAACATTACCTACATTTTTTGCCCCCGAATGTTTAATCCAAGTCAGCACCAATGATCATACTAATAAGATGTCTTGCCTAAGACAACTACTCTGAGGAGGGGGTCTGTCCCCACCAGGAACCAGGAAGGAAACTTTGGAGCTGATTCTGATGGTAGCTCAGCCGCGGAGGCCTGGACACAGCATCCTCCTTCGTGGTCATCTGCAGAGCTGGTGCTTCTATAGGCCCATGTGTGACATTTTCGGCGGTTGTAAATTACATTTCACCTATTAAATGTTGCCCACAGCTGTCGCATGTGATGAAACGATGATGTCCAGCGTCCAAGTTGTACAATCAGAGATATTAAGGTATCGAATGGTTTGTAGTAAGTGCTGACTCCTCACTTGAAGACTCGTTCTGGCTGTCAGGGGGTCCCACTGGAACGCTTCTGATGGTTTCCATTGAGTAAGAAACTCATCCTGTTACCACCATACTATCATCATCCAGTCCTTGTGCTCTGTGGCAACCTTTAATGACAAGATGTTCTGACCACTTATCTTTAATGTCCTATGTGATGGTTGGAGTTGCTGACAACTGATGCCAGTCACCATCTTTGAACAAAGACAGGGGTTACCATCTCCCCCCATGTACCAGCCATCTCTTATCACGTGACAGAAGTTCCATACTTAGTAGGGGTGTGACACACAAGTCCTATCTGTATCTGTAGCTGTTTATGTCCCTAAAATATCTGAATTCGGAATTCAGAAGTAAAAAAAAAAAAAAAATCTAATTGTTTTTCATGCTTCAAAATAATATGAAGGATCAGATGCTCCTTTATATTGTTGAGGTTAGTCATAAGCTGCAGTTATGTTTAATGAGTGTCCTGTCAGGCACTGTGAGTCCATTAGCTCAAGATGTGTATCAAATACAGCATGGTTTTGGCATTGCACTTTGATTTTTCCCACGTATCTTTAAGCAAGGCTGAAGAACGCAAAAATCTTAGAGACAGTCACAAAATGTGGATTTAAAAATACATTTTAACTCGAAGCTACAGTCCCCCATGCAAACATACAGGACAGAGAATGAAAAGCAGGACAGATGTGGCTGAAACAAGGCAAGTGTGGCCCTGCAGGCAGGGTCTTATAGATAACTGATAAACACTGTGAGGGCTTTCTGTCGTTGGTCACGACACTGATTTTGCGTGCATGTGTCAGTCTCACCTGCTTTTGTTTCTTCTTCCCACAGTGGTTGGCAGGACTGCTCTTGATGTTGCTGCCTTTCTTCTCACCTGGAAATTTGATTCTTCCTCTGCAGCTACGTTACCTCTCTGCATGGACGGTTTGATGTACAGAAAAACAATATGGAAACCTGGATCGGAGCTGAAGACGAACAAAACACTGTCCATCAGGTAATCCACAGGACCACAGTGGAGATCAGAGGAACATCTGAAATTCCTGCAGACTGAAAATGTCTTCCATCAGGCCCTGGATTAAGTTTATATAGCAAAACCCACATCTCTCTCTCTCTCTCTCCTTCTCACTCTCTCTCTCTCTCTCCACTTCCCCTTGCAGCACAGCCACACTTGACTAGGCCTGAAGACCTCAGCATTGTGTGTGTGTGTGTGTGTGTGTGTGTGTGTGTGTGTGTGTGTGTGTGTGTCTGTGCGTGCTCACTGATGTTCATATATTCACATTTATCACAGCTGATTTGGAGTTAGTCTAGTTGAAAATGTCTGGCACGGTTAGATTTGCTCCCTCTTTTTAATGTGAAGTGCATGACTGGAATGAACCGATTGCAGTCATGCACAGTCATTGTTTTCTTTTGTGCACTGATTACACAGTATTATCATTATGATGTACAACTGAGTGTACAACTAAATGAAATCTCAAATAAGGCTTTTGTTCGTGCATTCTGATATATTTTACTCTATCGCCTTATTCTTTACCTCACTCTCATTTAATAAGACTCAAAAAATGAGGCCGCTTTAGCGTCTGTATGAGACACATTGGGTTTTCAGCTAATTCCAATGCAAACCCATCCATGGTAATATTAGACACTCATACAAGCTGCTTCACCCTCTGAGATAGAAAGAGCTATAAAGTCCTTGCAGGGGGGGAAGGTGGTGGTAGAGTTGTTGGTCAGACACGTGACCTTCACCCAGGTGTTTCACAACGATGACCACCGCTTCACCATGTTAACCATGTGTTAGAAAGGCTGTCTGGCAGGAAGGCTTTGCGTGTTGCACAGACACTGAAAGGTACCTTGTGCGTCTGTATGAGCTGCTGAGAAGTGTGACAAAGCAGAGTCACTTTTGACGACTTGGATGGAAACATGTTGACCCAGCCAGCAGCATGCTGTCATAAATAACAATTCTGCAGCACTAACAGTGATAGCACTGTGCCCTGATGCAGGAAATAGTAAAACAACCATAGTGGCACAGATATTGTGGTGTTGTTGAGGCCACCTGACGAAGAAATAAACCATTTAAGTATAATGAAATAAAATCAGTTTTAGAATTAATAAGCTATATACATTAAATACAATATCTCAGACGATATAGTGCGAACATACATGCGTAGAGTGGGTCGCCCACTGATCACAGGGTTGGTGGTTTGATCCCCTGCTCACCTGGAGAAGACGTTCAACCCTCAGGTGCTTCCAGTGGTCAGGCCAACAACTTACATAGCGGGTGAATGAGAGGCAAACTTGTAAAAGGGCTATATAAATGCAGCTATTTGATTTGAAGGCTCCACCACTGTCAGTGCTTTAGCAATAATGGGCTTAAATATGTCTTCAGGGTGGTGCTAGAGGAAAGATCAGGGGACCATTAAAACTTTAAAGGTTCATCCTCTGGACAGAATGGATGTTCACGGTCAATGCTAAAACCCCTCGGGGTTTTAATAGTGGATTTTTTTTGAGCTGGGGGTTTCTACAGTCATAAAGAATCATCCTCTGAGGACCATGAATATCCACGGTACATTTTACAGTCGACTGTTCACATGTCAAGATTTCCTCCTCCAGACTAAAGTCTTGAACAGGCAGATAATCTGACATCCCCTGGCCTTTCAGTAGGTCCACAGAAAAGGAAACACATTACTATTATAGGTTTCGTTTAATCATCGCACTTCGGAAAACTACACCCACCCATGCACAACTTTTACATTTCCACTTAAAATGTAGATATTGATCTGAGTTTATCATGCAGTAGTTGGATTTGAGGAGTTGAATCTTAAAGTTTTTACTTCTTGTTAGAATTTTTATGAACTTCACCTCCACACACACACCTACAATTAATACAGAGTATGCTTCAACACACACACACTTGGAATTAATTCACTGCATGCTTGAACACATACACGTGCCCCACATTTATGCTTCAGCACACACACTGACACATTCAGAGTGCTGCTAAAGAACAGACTCAAGCCAGCACACACAAAAAGACAAACACACACACAGACAGTATACACACACTATAGTACACAGCGACGTTACAGAAATATACTCCGTGACATCACAGGGAGAAAATATAGCCAGGCTTCATTTGCAGAGGAAGAGAAGACAAACAAAGTTCAAGTCTTAATATGGGTATTGTATTTTCAGAAATCCATTTTTTTTACATACAATTAAGCTCCTCATTACAGGTTCCAGCTAAACTTGAACTTACAGTAATTGCAGCACTGTAATCCTGAAGATGAGACAGTTTACAGCATGTGAATTTCTATTAACAAAACTAGATGTTGTTAGTGCTGAATCAGATTTAAGGAATAATCCACCAAAAACCTCTACGTTGAGTATCACTGACTGCATGTTACTTAAGGTGGCTCATGAAATTTTTGTAACATGTTGCCTCATAAAGCAAAGCAGCTGTAGACATCTTTGATTCACAGCATTGACAGTGGATCCAACACCAACAGTGTCATGCTCTAAAATGTTTTTTGGAAATATATGCTTATTTTGAATTGGATACATCTCTGGCATGACAATATACACAGAGCTGGGTGTGAGCACCTCGAGTCGAACTCCTCTTTCACATGATTGACTTCACAGAAATAACTGAGTAAAGTTATTTACAATCATACTGCTTATAAATGATTAAAATCTTACATCTTATGCTGACACGTGGCCCCTCAGCATGAGCTCTTCCCTCCAGATACAGGAAACCAGAAATAAAGCACACATTTAAGTAACAAAGAAAGTTATCAATTTACCTTTTCATTTGATACACTGACAATATTAATTTGGTGATCAGTCAAAACAGGCCTTACTGACACACTCCATGTGGGCTTGATTTATTTATATATTCTAATAACTGAACTCTAACTACAACCAAATAGATCTGAAACCAATTTGAATGTAAAAAAACAAAACAAAAAAAAACAAAAGCCATTTTATTACCTTGTATTTTTGGATTGATAAATTAAACTTGGCTCATGTGGGAACAGCCCAGTCTGACATATGGAGGAGAGAGGGAGCCAGACCAAGAGCCACAATCTTGAGCTGGATTTGGGAAACATCAACAGTTTGAAGCTTGTCACAGCAATGAAGCAGGACCAGCTGAATTACATTTCACATTAAAAACAAACCTGTCCTCAAAGGCAAATTAGGTCCTGGGACAGTGTTTGAAACAAAGTGAAAATTCTTCATAAAAGCAGGGTCTGAAAGGCCTAGCTGATATTTTCTGACTGACTCTCTGAGGTGGCGTGTTTTAAGTCTGACATGAAATTTGTCTGTGGAAACAGGAAGTTTCCTTTTAATATCAGTCTGAATTCAGAGTGAACAAAGCTTGTATTTAGCAGGCTTTAATTTTGAAATTTTAACCAGAATACCCTGATTGTACTCCCTGCTATTATGGAATTTGTGTGACACAGCACAATAAAACATATAATGTTTTATACAGTACAATCCACACAAATAATAATTTGCTGTACCAATGAAGATATATGAGAGGTACGTTAAAGGCACAGAGAGAGATAATTACAGTTACAAATCAGTTTGGATTTTACGAGTCATGTAAGGCTTCACAGATTTGCAGATAGATTCTAGATATCCTTATCAGTAGTTCTCCCAGGCTTATTGTATGTTACTGTGCAGCAGTACAAGCTGAAATGTGTAAAATGAGCTGAATAAGTGTAGAAACCTGTTAAAATAGATGACAGACTTGCTGGCATTTGAAGTGTACCCAAGCTTTATTTAGGAAGCAGCTGCCTGGGAACTTCTGTTGACCAGCTGTGTTTCTCTGGCTCAGATTCACTGTGACACACACACACACACACACACCACACACACACACACACACACACACACACACACACACACACACACACACACACACACACACACACACACACACACACACACACACACACACACACACACACACACACACACACACACTCCTTGACAACTGAGTGTGTCACCAGGCCAAGTGAGGGAAGCAGGTGGTGGGCAGACAGTCTGTGTGCGTGTGTGTGTGTGTGTGTGTGTGTGTGTGTGTGTGTGTGTGTGTGTGTGTGTGTGTGTGTGATGCAGAGCTGTGGTGAGGATGAGATGCGGTCTTTTTCCACTCCACTGTGTTTACATGCACTAGTAGTTTGCAGTCGCCTGTATCTACAGTATGTGTGTGGTTGAGTCTGAGGTGGGTTGTGTGAGGGAGGGTGGAGTCAACAGGGTTTGGCAGCACACAGCATCACTGAAGAAATAGAGGTTTGGCTGGCCATGGCCTCTTGCAGCTGTGATTTACACTATTTAAAAGCCTAAATACATGATAACACGCACACATGAGCAGGGGTCCACGGGAAATGGTCCACACTCTGGACCTGTGTTCCTTACTCTTTTAATCCAAACCATGATCTTTGCCTAAACATCCCCAAGTTGCTTTTATGCATGAACCTACTGTAACCAAACCTTTAAAAAAGTGTTGTAATATCAATGATGTGCGACAGTTTTAGAAAGTGTTAACAAATGATGCAGCCTGCTGCTTACTTAACATCAGAGACAGATCATATCACTCAGCTTCTCCCATTCCCTAATCTTCACGACTGAAGTGGGACACTGACCAGCTCACTGACATTGCAATCCATTTTGTTGCTTTTTGGACTGATTTTTAGAGATATTTACTGAGATAATGTCTAATTATTAAATTATGTTACTTTATATCTTTTGCTCCAAGCTCTGTTAATTACTGACCCAGCCATTGTCATGCTGCTGCTGCACTCTGTGCTCCGCTGTCGTGTTCCCCAACATGAGAGAGGGTAAGCAAGACCGGGTGAGCATCTACCCAAATCCACCTCTCCATGGCAATCTCCGTATTAGGACTGCAGGGTTACTTAAACTAAGATAAGACTAAAATGCCCAGAATTTTAGTCAGCTAAAACAGGGCGAGGTTGACTAAATATGAGGAAAACTAACAAGGACATTTGATGCAAGGCTACGACTAAATGGAAGAATGCCAACAAAACGAGCACAAATCTGTAGTCATGTCTTTTCTAAAATATTTTGTTTGTTTGAGGTAGTTTGGACTGGGGTTGTATTTTCAGCAGCACAGATGTTACTGAATGACCATAGATATATTATAGGAATAGTAGAGGCAGCAGCGTGTCTCTATGATCCTCTCGCTCTTTCATGGCTACACGTTTCTACTTGTCACTTTGATCTTGAAGGTGACTCTACTCTATAAAGAATATAGGCCAGAATATAGTATAGAATTGAGTATTTACGTAATATAGTTTAGAGAATATTAGACTGTAGATTCAAGACTGACAGAAGGGACAAAAAAATGAGTAATTCCAAATCTTCTCTGCTACTTCAGCACCACGGACAGCACCATGGATTTACAGCTAAATCTAAAGTATTATGTACTGTTCTCTATTTCTGAGCCGTGGTCGGGGCCATAGACTCTAACTTACACAAACCTCAGTCAGATAAAACGATTAAATAGTCAGGCAACCTTTTGCACTCTCTCTGCTACCAGGGCATGGAGAGAAGGCATGGCAGAGGGGGTTGCATTTTAGTAACGCAAGTAAGCAACGATGCACATTGCGCCCATACTCTATTTCTTTCATTTTAATCTATACAGCTGTCTGCACTGACTCCCTGCAGGCTTGTGTTTCAGCTGTGTCTCATGAGCGTAATAGCAACCTGAAGCATTTATTTATGCTTCCAATCTGTTTTTCTGACAATACTTGATGCCTGGCATTGAATAAATGTGGCACAGAGAGAGTTTAGAACTGTTTAATGACGTGACAGATGGAAAAAAGAATTTGTAAAAGCACATTATATGCCTGGCATTGAATAAATATATGTATGTACATTTTGCAACTTAAGTGGAACACCTCTTTTGTCTGACTTTGCTTAGAGCTGGAGCTATAGGACTGAGGAGTTTGTTAAGTTTGCTGTTTTATGTTACAAAATGCAAATGCAACTTTTTGTTTGTAAAGTGTGTGTACAGAAAATGGGGGTTTGTGTCACTAAGCCTGTGTCACCTGTGCTACGTATCATGAAAGGACCGAGCACCTGCTTTAGGTGAAGTGGACCAGTATAAGTAATCTATTGCTGTGTATCACTTTACCCCCAACGCTGCTCGTCAGTGGGCTTAACTCTTCTTGGATGTTGGGGTTTAGTGTGTGGTCACTGTCTGGTTTGTCTATCAGAGACAATAACAGCAGCTGTGGCTTCAATTAATGAGATAGCTCTTCATGTACTTTTTTTTTTTTTATTGTTGATTATTATTATTTTAGTTAACACCTTCCAATGAGCAGCTGTTCTGCATTGGCTGTGTGTGTGTGTGTGTGTGTGTGTGTGTGTGTGTGTGTGTGTGTGTGTGTGTGTGTGTGTGTGTGTGTGTGTGTGTGTGTCCTTCAGTCTGTCTGTATGTAATCAGATGGGCTGCAGAGGAAGAATCTGATGTGTAGGTCAGTGATTTTGACTGACATGTTGTAGCTGCTTGTATTATCCTGCTTGTTTATCATGTTTTTATTGTCTTTTGTAATTAACTACAGCTTTATGATCACGAGAAGGTAGACTGGCCGGTTGTTCTTTTCTGTCTTTAATGAGGCAGAGATTGCTGTTATTATCGTCTGTGTTGTTTCTTCAAGCTCACACATTTCTAATGAACAGCTGCTCTACGTCTGAGAGTGCAAGTCGGCACACACGCACGCACACACACGCACACACACGCACACACACACACACACACACACACACATAAGTTATTTAACGACCATTCCAGTTATTTACATGTATTATTTACTACAAAACACATAATTGGCAGGGTGCCATCTATTTTTCAAAAGACTAGATTTTTTATTTATTTATCCCCATTCTGTTCAAAATACTGTACACATGCAGTCTGATTGGGTCGTCATCCCCTCTTGATTCAGCTGATGCACATGCTTGCAAACTTCACTTCCTTCTCTCTCCTCACCATCATCATCACTAGTTCCTCTCTTTGTCTTAATTTGACTCTTTATATTATATATTAGTGGCATCAAAACTATAATACTTATACACAGGTCAGAGTCAAAAAATACTGAACTTTAATATAAGAGACTTTTAGTGGTTTTAACCCAAAGCTTGTTTCCTCAGACAAGTGATTTTTATGCCCAGACCAAACAAAAGCTTAACCACAGTGTTTTCCAAAATGGATTTATTTTCCAACAGTGATTTGTGACAGACTCTAGATATAAAGCACTTCTGTGTGTTATTCTAGAGGACAGCGACCACATATTTTGTCATTTAATTTGGAATACATGTTGCTCTAAGTACCCATTTCAAAGTTTCCTTTTCAAGATGAATGTTTTTCACACAGACACACGTGATTCCTCCAGACTCACAGACAGTGTAACAGCTCCATAAGATTATTTAAAGGTCATCAGTTTGAATTACAATATTTCATCTTCTTGTTTGAGAAATCCTGCTTTTCTACAGCCCCAAAATGAGCACAATATTAGAGCAACACCTCTGACACAGTGTGTGCAAAAAGCTTGACAAAGTCAGGTGTTACTCCAGGACAGTTGTATTTAACTGCATGAGTACTGCTTGTACAGACATGTGTATTTAATAAAGTGGTAACTATGGCACCCAATTTGACGATGAATATTTTGTCACTTGACTAATTGAGCCTTAATTCACCCAAAATGAAGAAATAATGAACTGCACAACAATGTCAGCCACCCTGTCTCTCATCCCCTCTGCCCTCCCTCTGTGGTCTCGTTAAAGAGCCATAAATGAGCGACAGACAGGAAATCAGATCATAAGGGTGTCATGGTGTCACCTCATCTCTTCTGTTCCCCTTTCAATTAACAGATCGCTCCTGCTCTGTATTGTTTGGAAAGATTTCCCAGCATGTGGTCTGATGCTGCTCTTTGCCAGCTGCTGGTTTGACAGCGCAGTTCATCTATGATCTTGGCTTTCATACTGATCACTTCCCATAGTTAGAACATATTCCAATCACATGTTATCTATCTATTGTTATCAATTCTGGCCTACAGTTCCCAAAGAACAGTGGTGGTCGCTGCCTGAGGATGGCAGCATGCACGGATCAGTTTAAGTCTGACTGCTGCATTCCCGCCAAGTCAGGCAACTTCATCACTGTCTGGCTTTGCACTGTTTTATTTTGAACAGTGCTGATGAAACCAAGAACAAAAGCATATGCATCACTATGAATTCCAGTGTACATATTGTTTGTTGCCTCATCATTCTTTGTATGTATTGTTTATCTTATATTACCACTTAAATTATTGTTCAGTCTTCTTTTTTTTGTCTTTTTGTCATTCATTGAGCTGTATGTCCTTTTTTCCTATGCAAGTACACAGTTACAATACACAGTACAATGTTAATGTTCCATTCCATGTACAGTATGTGCCCACATACCAATCAAGCTGATTCTGATTCTGATTTTCAGTGAAATCAAGACTTAAGTCTGAGCTTATGGTTACAATGTTTATGTCACTATGTGGTCGTGTAACTAAAACAGCAGGTGGAGAGAACAGGTATCGTGCTGTCCTGATGCTTATTTCCATCAGAGGTGTGTAAACTTTTGATAGTCATATTGACATCATGCAGGCAACCTTTCACAACAGCTTAAACATCTGCATCTGTAGAATATTTTATGTCTATATCTATAGCAAAGTGTTTTTAGTCAGCGCTTTGCTTCTGAACCTTTTTCTTTCTAAACTAAATAAAAGATATAACTTTATTAATCCCATGGGGAATAAATAAATAAATAAATAAATATATATATATATATATACACACACACACACACACACACACACACACATATATACACACATATATACACGTATATACAAAAAAATAATCTATAAAATAAAGTTGCTTTTAGGTTCAGTTTCTCAATGTAGAATTTTTGGATTGCACATGGTAGGCTATGGATGATAAAAAATGCAGTGTAATGTATTATTGCACAGTAGAAAAAATATTAACTATGTAATATTGCACAGGATATTTGCACAGATGTAGTGGATATTAGCAGAATGTTAAAAACAGAATTAATGCAGTAGTGCAAAAGACAGCAGAAGGTTTTTGAATCAGTGTTATGTTAAATGATGATTGACAGTTGTTGGGATGAAGGACCTGTGGTAGCGAGTGGATAAAGCAGTCCGTTGCTGGATGAGATGCTTGAGGCCACCACCGTCTCATGCAATGCGGGAAAGGGGTCGTCCATGATTGATGTCAGCTTGGCTAACGTCGTCCTTGAGGTGAACACCCAGCTATCTGTACTCACCCACAAAATCAATGTCCAAACCTTGGATGTTCACCAGTGTAGTTTGTGGCACCTTCCTGCAGAGGTCTAACACCTGCTTCTTTGTCTTGCTGGCATTTATGTGCAGGTGGTTCAATTCAGTTCAGAGTTGGTGATGACCTCCCTGTATTCCAGTTTGTTCCCCTGTGTGACATAAATATGAATTCACACACCGATGGTGCTGCATGGGGGGCATTTTTGGGGATCGGTATCTTGCCCAAGGATACTTTGGCAAGTGGACTGCCAAGGCCAGGGATCGAGCCTCCTGATTGGCAGATGACCGCTCTACCTCCTGAGCCACAGCATGAAAACACAGCATAAGTGCGCTGTCTCCTTCTGAACCGTCTCTGGTTTAAGCCAGAAGAAGATAATAAATTGTAATAGTGGTCATAGTTTGAATGAGGTGAAGCTTGCAGAGTCTGCCAAGGGTCTGGACCTATATCAAGTCTATAGAGTATCGACTCATTGCAATGAAAGGCCCCCAACACCCAGATGTAAACATATCCACAGTAATAACTGCTGAAATACTGACATAGCATTACATAGCATGACTAATGCTTTCAAAACTTCTTTGTGACTGAAAGTTGTTAATTGTAGCTACTGGTGATGGTTTACATGTGTCTCATAGGAACACTGGAATATATAGGGTTATGGCTTTAGCAACAGTTAAGCTTTCTGGGTCAGTGGACCAAAAACATTTTCACCGTTACATAAAGGCTGTGTGCTTCACTATAAGTACAACTGTATGCTGGAGTGCCCTAATGCTCAATTTATCAAAGTTATCTCAACAATCAGCTATTGAGAATTTACATTGTCCGGTATGTGTATTTGGCTTTTGTTGCTTTTTCGTCTCCCTCACAGTTGTCGTGATGACGCTTTTATTAAAAAAGTAAAAAGAAGAAAGACCGGAAGTACTCGCCGGCGGAACTCAGGCGGACCAGATACACAGCTTGTTTTCAGGGGAACTCATAACATCGTTGGACAACATGTCGTCTCTCGGATGACAGCTTTCTCTGGAAGGTATGTTCAACGCCTTACACCGAGAACACAAACAAGTGTAAAGAAAGACCTTTGGTTATTAGCAAAATGAACACATTAGCGGAGTCACGAGCCGTTTGTTCAGCTCGGTCCTCCCACGAGGCTGGCGTGGAAATGACGTCGCAGCGTGAACCAACAAAAACAGCATTAGCAAAGATTTGAAAAAGTCTTCTTCGTTTTTTTTTCACTGTCGTGTTTAGCTCCATAACACGCTGCAGATAATAGTACAGTATGGAGGAAGACAGACATAATCGTAGCGTAGTGGTAGAGAGTTTCTTTCTCCGTTTAATTTATGAGTTCACTGTAACGCCATAACGTGTGTCGGTATGTAATAATAACTTAATAATAACAGCATGTTGTCTGCAGCTTTTCTGTCATTGTAACTCATGAAATCAGCGGGTGTTACTGAACTGCTCGCTAGAGAAACTTAAAAATCTATGGGCTATTAATCACTTCTTACGGAAAATACCGATTGAAATGCAACCGAGCCTTGCTGAACAACGTCCAAGTCAGGATGCTTATGAATTTACTGTAGTAAAGTATAATTGTATAATATAACAGGCCTGTAACAAACATCAGTTTCATTAGGATCTGTTCATTATTTTCTTGATTATTGTTTAATCGTTGGGCTGCACGGTGGCGCAGCAGGTAGTGCGCGTGCCTCACAGCACGAAGGTTGCCGGTTCGATCCCCGGGTCAGGCGGGGCCCTGAGTTTGCATGTTCTTCCCGTGCATGCGTGGGTTCTCTCCGGGTACTCCGGCTTCCTCCCACAGACCAAAAACATGCTCATTAGGTTAATTGATGACTCTAAATTGTCCGTTTAGACACCTAAATTGTCCGTAGGTGTGAGTGTGAGTGTGAATGGTTGTTTGTCCTTGCATGTGGCCCTGCAATCGGCTGGCGACCGGTTCAGGGTGTACCCCGCCTCTCGCCCATTGTAGCTGGGACAGGCTCCAGCCCCCCGCAACCCCGAAAGGGATAGGCGGTATAGATAATGGATGGATGGATGTTTAATCGTTTAGTCTATAAAATGTCGATCACAATTAACCAAAATTCAAGATGTCTACATATGTTTTCTTCTATGGTCCAGCCAACAGTCCAAAATGATTCAGTATTATATACAAGATTATACATTATACAGAAATAGTTAATAGATGATAAATGTATAATGATATACGATGCTACTGTAGAAATAATGGCTACAAAATAAGTTGCATTGAGTACTTCTGCGTTTTTTAACACTTAGATCTGAATGAGGCTGTGCACAGCAGAGATCATTACAGTCCTCACACGTCTCGCTGACGCTTAAAGTTCCTAAATGAACGCTGAAATCACAGCTGGAGGATCCTCCCTGAATGAGTATGTTGGACATGCATGCGTGCATGAACCTGATGCGTCTGTGCAAAGGCCAGTGGGAAGTGCATCGGCTCTACCAGTAGAGGTGTGTGTGATTGATCCATCCGTCTGATGTCAGTGCTGTGTTGGAGCAGGGATGTGTGAGGCAGCAGAGAAGGACCTGTATGCTGTCCTGGGAGCCAGCTCCTCAGACTCAGTCCAACAGCTCAAACACAGATACCAGCAGCTGGCCTTACAGGTAAACACACTGCTCTCTCTGTGTCAGCCTGAGGCAACACACAACACAACCACTAGATTATATGACTGTCACTTTGTCCATCTGCCTGCACAATGCTGGGCTGCATTAGACAACAGGTGCAATCCTAACAGAGGGTACGTCTAACTGACATAAAGCATGATGTATTAATGCTAATTCAAGAAACAGCAGCTCCTGTTAAAGCATAAATGATTAATACTAAATATTTAGTTGAATCTGTTAAACATCGAGTTCACATTTTAAGTCTGATGCAGAGGAAGTTGTGGGTCTCTGCAGTCATTCCCTCCTGTTCTTACGAGCTGTAGAGGGTTCCTTTCCTAACAGAACCATATTTTAGAAGTTGGGGGACAACAACACTTTTTTTTGTTAAAATAGACTCTAAAGTTTATAATATGAGGCTTCAGCAGTCTGAGTTTGACATATTGAGTCAGTATCATCCAAAGCTGCAGTCCTTTTAGTATTACATTTCCTGTGTGTGTGTGTGTTGTGTGTTGTGTGTCTGTGCACATGCACAGTACCACCCGGACCGTCTTGGAGGTGAGGCTTCTTCAGAGGTAGAGTCTGCTGTGAAGAAGTTTCTAGAAATTGATGCAGCCTGGAGGATCCTCGGTGACCAGAACACCAGGAGACAGTATGACCTGCAGCGGAGAGGTAGGACTTCACATTGACATGTTCATTGTTTAGTTTATAAGACATTAAGAACTTCAGATATAGTAATATTTATGATTCATTCTTTATTTTGTGGCAGTGATCAGGATTTGTGTAAAACAATCTGGAACAATAATGGAAATTTGTGACTGTGTTGAAAATTGTGTCTAACTTTTAGACTCAGTAAAATGATATGATGCAGTTCTCTGAAACCTCATCCAAAGCTTAACTGGAGTGTACAAACTACTACAGAGGAGGCGCTAATTGGACTAATTGGACCCATTTCAGCCACATCAAGAGTTTGATTTTGTCATTCCTACATTGGCTGCTACTTACCCCTTTAATGCTTCTTGAAGTACAATAATAAATCTAATGATATGTACACAACCAGTCAGAGTTTTCTGTGTCCTGCCCACATTGTGATGATACAAAGCTACGAAGTTTCCCTTGAATAATGTCAGTCTCAGCACTGGTACTGATCCGGTGTGTTGAATTGATTTCTCTCTGCATGTTTCACTTTGTGCTTCTGCTGCCTTTATGTTATTTTGACAGCATTCATTTCACTCTGGTGTTGAGCTGAAAGGTCTGGCCTAACAAGATTGCCCTCAAGATGTTTATGTGAAGTGATCAGGGCGCTTATTCAGACATGACACTGACATATCAAACTGCCATCAGATGAACATAAAGGGGTGCATGTATTAATCAGCCTCACTTATTCTGAAAATAAAAATATATGACATGCCGAGCTAAGACATGTAATGACTGTAAATAGAACATGAAAGTTTTTGATGCTCAGTGCTGCAGACACATTTATAAATGTGTAAAGATTTGATGCCCAACCCCACTTTTAAGTGTTGTAGGTTGGAAAGGTGGCTCTGCAAAGTTTGTATCCTCCTCTCAATAGAGGGCTGTAGTCAGCTTGGATGCATCCAGAGTCACTGTGGGAACAAAAGTGGTATAACACGCATAGAAACTCCTCAGATGTTCATTTCAGTTATAAAACTACAAGAAATAAGAGGTGGTTGTTTTCTGTTGGTGTCTGTGAGTATATCCCCCCTGAAAGCCTTTTCCTTATCATTCATCCTATTTTAAATTATCACTGGCTTAGCAGCAATTATTCCTCACAGTGTAACACTAATTAAAATCCAAGCAAAGTTTAGCACTAATTATTCATGGTTCAAAGTCATTATCACTGTCAAACTGCAAAACTTGATAATGACTGTTTCCTCGAGAGTGAACTGTAAAAAGCTACATGTGTGAACATCCATCTGTGCACCTGTCTCCCATCATCAGTCTATCTGTCAGTCCAGCCATGTCTCCGTCCTTTCAGCCATCCATCCATTGATGACTGAGGCTCTGAGCTCTGTGTTTGTTTAGGGGATGGGGGCTAAAGATTCAAATAAAGGCCTGGTTCTCTTTGAAGTTATGCGCCTCATCTGCAAACAGAACCAGGCCTTTATTTGAATTTTATTTCAAATTTAATTTTAAGTATCTAGTTCTAGTAATTCTGAAAAGAATGGCAGTTAGAGACTGGTCCATCATTTTTAAGAGACTGGATCTAGGTTTTCTTAGTTATGTAGAGGCTTATCCATCGCAGTCCTAAAGCTAGTGGGAACAGTGCCGGTCAAAATAAAAAACACCAAACCACCTCTGGATTTTAGGGGAAACATGATTACAGATATGGTTTTTACCATAGGGTCATTGCCCCCCTGTTAAACATGAACAAATCTCCTGCTTTATACAATAATAATGTATCAATGCTTCTCCAGCACAGGAACTGAAACAGGATTGGCCAGTGGATTCTACAGTCTATCTGGAGGACATGACCTGGGACCAGGGTAACTACACACCAAAACAACATACCCATAAATCGCAAACAAAAAAAACTAAAAACAGTTGTAGGGATGCTCACATGATTCACTTCTCACGTGCAGTCAGTCATTTTCTGCCTTAACCACAGAATATCCAGCAGACTGCTGCAGCAACTCAATGCACGTTTGGCAACAAAACACTCTTCTTACTGCTGCACTACAACTTAACTAAGACATCTGTGAGCCAGACTTTGTGACAGAGTGACTGTTGAGTACATTATTCAGGTAAAAGGGGAGAGTAAGACACTACTGACTAGTGATGCAAAATAAAGCACTGCAATAAACTGCATTATTAAACAAAGAGAAAGGACAGCATCACCTTGTTGTTACCTTATTTGATGTTAGGAGTATAGTTACAAATAGTAACTTCAACAGAGATTTCTGGAAAACATCCATCCTGGTGTTCAATTCAATTCAATTCAATTCAATTCAATTTTATTTGTATAGTGCCAAATCACAACAGAAGTTGTCTCAGGACACTTTCCATATAGAGCTGGTACAGACCAAGCTCTTTTATCTACAAAGAAACCAACAATTAAAGATTCTGACAAAGGGCTAGGTTTGGATAAAAGTTAGGGTTAGGGGTTGCAGACAATGGCCACACTTGTGCCCTCATATTTTTCAAGAAAAGGTAGTACATCAAAACACTGAGCACGCTCAGTGTCCACAGGTAAGAAGGCATGCGTCAATTTAAGCTCTATCTTAACTACATAGCAACTAACTTGCGTGATACAGCTTAAAGTTTACTTCTGTCAGTCTCAGTCGTTGCTCAGATCTTCTTTTCATCTAAATGCAATTGTATGTTGTTTCAGATGAGTGTGTGTATACATACAGCTGTCGCTGTGGAGGAGGCTTCACTGTGTCGGAGGAGGAGGTGGAGGAGGAGACACAGAGGAGGCAGCAGGCTGACGAAGAGGAGGAAACAGAGGACGAAGAGCACAGAGGAGTGGTTGTTTGCTGTGATACATGTTCCCTCAGTGTGTACGTGACGTGGTCGTTACAAAATAAGAGTCAACTGTTAAAATGCCAACAGTAATACTAGTGTGGAAACCTTTCGTCTTTGACACAGTTGGGCCTTGCTGCTCAATAATTGGGTCAACATTTCCTCTCTGTGAAGAGGCAGCCAATCAAAGTGTGGTGTTGGTCTGTAGAAGCGGACAGTGTGAGAGTAAGTCAGAGAGTTTATTTACTGTATGGAAGATATTGGAAGAGCAGATGTCACGGTGGCACGGTGGCACGGTGGCATCACTGTCGCATCACAGCTAGAAGGTCCCCGGTTCGAATCTCACTGTAGGCGTTGGGCGTGTCCTCCACCATGCCTTTGGTGCCTGCTGCTCGAGGAAAAATAAGGGGCCTTTCTGTGTGGAGTTTGCATGTTCTCCCCGTGTTATCCTTAAAAAAAATACCCCCACTAAAAACATGGTGACGACAATGGAACTGGTCCCCGGGCGCCGGTCTCCTGGTCTGCCGTGGAGGAAGGACTGACCATGAATGGGTCAAAAAGTGGGAAAGAAATTCACAGATGCATGGCGTGTGCAGTTTCCCCCTCAACTCTGCATGTTGTGTGTAAATTGTGACGAATAAAGGAATTATTCTTCTTCTTCTTCACAACGTGCTTCACAATAAAAGACAAAAAAGCAAATAACAGAGGAAAAGACATGAAATGCAGACATCAAGCTAAAAACATAAAGAATAAGATTAAATAAGACACAAAAACAAGACTAAACAAAACGGTCTTGAGCTGCTTTTTTAAAGTGTCCACAGTGACCACAGATCTTAAGTCCACGGGGAGAGAGTTAGAGGTTAGGATCTAAGACCTCAAAACATCTGAAGACCCTGAACAGCACCTCTGATTCCTACAGGTGATGTCGGGCTGCTGGCTCTTTAACGTAAGAAGGTTCTACATAAAGATGGTGTTAGATCAGAGCTCGTGGTGGACTTGGCAGGAACATGTTCGACCACTTGCGGTCTTGCTAAGGAAGATGAAAAGCGATTGCAGTAGTCATGATGGGAGGGAATAAAGGTATGAATAATGATCTTCATCTCGGCTCAGGGCACAGTGAGTCTGCATTAACTGAATTCAACACGATTCAGCTCATTCGGTGTTCAGCATTCATATGATTGGCTGGGTGGACTTGCGGCCCCGTCAGTAGAATTTTTACCATTAGCTCATAGTATACCAAAGTGAGTTTGAATTGGTCTTTCTATGGAGTGTATTGATATTTTATTGTTTATATGTATTATGCTGGTGTTTAAATCATTATTATTAACATTTTATTTTGATGAATACTCCAGATGTTTTGTCTATTGGTGCTTTTAAGGAACAGATTCATCCATAACTGTAAAATGTATTCATGTTTGTTCTTATGGAAATTAAAAAATGAAGAGGAGCTCATTGTAGCCAAAAATGTGTCTTTAGTGTCTCTGTTTTGTTGGAGCTGTCTACCCAGATAGGATAAATTCTTATGTGATGATTATTCCTCATCTGGCTGTTTTCTGCAGTTCTGCTGTTGCTGAGTTTCCTTCAAAATGTTTCACTGCTGGGAATGAAGTTCCAGCAAAGCATCAAATCAGGCTCAGAAAAAACACAACAATAAGCACAAACTGTACAGAAGCACTGAGATAAATCATCATCAGTCTACTTTTCTAATGAGAGCTCATCTGCCTCCTCAAAAACTCAGTTTCATTGTTTGTCTGAGAACTGGCTTTCGATTTTGTGACGTACCAAATATAGATATGCAGATTTTGGGCAGGTGCACCTTCACCTCTTCAGACATTTAGTAAAGAGCAGTGGTGAAATGCAATTAAAAATATGAATGTACAATTTATATACTGTCTTAAAGTACAATGTTTAGGTACTTGCACACTGTAACAAATTGCTGTAAATACGGGAAATTTTGAACAGTAATAAACTAAATACAGTGAAATACTGTAAATGTCGATGCCTCTGAGGAACAAATTATTAACAACAAGCTTTTGTTGTGTCTTTTCTGCAGTTCCAGGTTTGTTCTTTCACTTGCTTTCTGTTGCACATGATCATAACTCATGAAAGATGGATACTGAAGACAAGGTGCATTAAGTTTGGTTCGTAAGTTGTATACAAATTGTTGAGAACCTGTTTGATTTGATTAATTGTTCTCATGGATATTTTGTCTTATTATTTATTTAAGCGCATTGGCTACTGAATGTAATGTGTAAACTGAATGTGATATCGGCATCTCTTGTCAGTTCAAGAAAAAAAGAAAGTGAATTGAGGGAACGTGGATGAGGACATGCAGACTGAGAACCTGTTCAGCATGAGGAAAGGTGTTTTTATGCATTGTGTTTTACGTATTCTATGTAAAACACAATGCATAAAACTAAAAACTAAAAAACAAAAAACAAAAAAAAACTAAAAAATTATTTAAATGTGTCAGTTACTGAATGCGTTGGATACTGCAATGAACTGTGGAGATTACAGTAGGAACACTAAATTAACAGTATCATGCAACCAACCAGCTGACAGTATTATACTGTAAAGCTAAAAAATTGTACAGCACAGTACCGTAATTTTTTACAGTAATAAACTGTTGTTATAGATCATGGTCGGTACACTGTGGATTAACTGTTTCATGCTGGCAGCTGTAGCTGCAAGCAGTTTACTGTACTTTAACAGGGAAATTTCTTACAGTGTACTTAACTTGAATCTCTTTGTTTAATGCAGCTTTATGCTTCTACAGCTGAGCTGCAATTGCACACGGCCTCTGACGGACGGAGGCCCGCTTGATGACAGTACTGAGTACTCTGACTCAGGGAAAGATGACGACATTACTCTCATGTGAATATTTGAATATTATTTTCTTTAACAGATTTTTCTTTTCTTGAGCTGTCAACACCAAAGGTGATCATTTATACTTTATCTGCTGTGTGTGCTGTCAGGCTCTTAGCAGTGATAATATCACCTTTTACAGAACTGTGCATAGAGGTTGTCAGGAGGACCTGTGACACCACTGTGGGGACTGTTCTGAGGTAATGTGATGCTAAAGTACAAGAGGGTGATGGTCTATCCCCAGAAGAGTCCACATGTGAGATTTTAGTCAGGCAGAGTGAGGGGTGTGTGTACACCCTGGGGTCCTCGCTACATGTCTGAACCTGCCTTCTCGCTGACATGATGCCGCTAAGCCTACCTGATGCTCATCACACTCAGGTACACATGGACAACCAGCAGATACCTGTCTCTGTTCAAAACCAGATGGCAGATGTGGTAACGTAGACAATACACATGTTCTTACCGGGCTCATTTCTTCCTGTAGCGTAGATCACTGAATCACTTTTTGTATGTCGTGTTTAACAGTTTCCTATATTGCCTGAACTGAGATCAAACCTGCGCTCCTGGCAGGTGTTTGTGCAGGCGCACAGCCGAGTGTCCTCAGCATCATCATCAGGTTTACTCCCCGAATGCTTGATTGTTTTGCACCCAAATAATAATATGATGAAGAATAAACTATATGAATACTATGAACTGTTCTCTCAAAACTGTGCATTGTATCAAGATACATCATTAGGTTGCCCCTTCAAACAGAAAATTCAATATTGTAATCCCCCCAAAAAGTATCAACCTGGATTCCAGAGTAAAAACCATATTATTCTTAATCACCAACAATACACCAATGTATATTTTCCTCATGGCCAAAACAATGATTTTACATAATATCTGCAATGGTGAACAGTTAAACTGAAGCATGAGATTCCATCTTTCATGGCGTTTCATATGATTCATTATTACAGAGGACTGAGGCAGAGCACCAAGAGACAAAAAAGCAGGAATTAAAATCAGGAAGAAAGCAGATTATTTGTATAATAAAACTATATCCTATGACCCTGAAAAATTACCCTGTGTCTGCCTAGGGGTCCTGACCCCCAGGTGGAGAGCTGGTGCCCTAAATGACAGAGCTATTCTCCTCTCTGCGGGGCTGCGACAGACACACAAAGGAATAAAGGCTGGTAATGACTCTGCTCTCTCTCTGGTCACTCAGCCTGTAAAGGTCACAGCTGACAGAAGCTCCAAGTGATGATGATCTCTCATCTATTATCCCCCTAATCCATCCATCCATCCATATCTGCTCTGCTCACAGAGAGGAGGGGTGGAAGAAGGGTGGAGTTCAGAGAAAGAAAGTTGAAAGTTGACAAAAAAAAGGGGGGAGGCGGTATTGTCTGAATTCTCCGCTAATTATTTTCTCAGCGTTGTCTGAATCAGCAACAGTGGTCAGCAGTGTTCAGCAGTGTCGGACAGTTTCTACTGACACACTGATAGTGGGGGTGGGAGGATGGTGTGGGTGGGTGGGTGTTTGGGGCGTGGGGTGACAGCTGATGTTTAAATGAGGGGTTGGAAGAATATTGATGTGACAGACGCAGAGACGTGATGGGATGCGCTGGGACACAAAATCACTCTCACCAGCACACCACCCTCAATTAGAGCGCTTTAGATCACTTTCTACCAAGCACCCACCCCACCCAGAACCCCGCCCCTCTCCTGTCCATACACTGTAAAATCTTCTAATCAGTTTAATTAAATCAACTCATTATAGTTAGTTAAAGGATACTTACTGTTCGTTACAACTTGGTTGTTATTTTTGTGGAGTTCTGGTCTAATAAGGCCTCAATGTGCTTCAAACAAATAACTTAGAATATCATGTGATCAGGTCTAAAGTTTCATCCCGCTCTGAATGTCAGCACTGGAAGCTGTGGTGGAAGGTTTGCTGCCATGGCCTCCCCGTGGCTTCATCCCACTGCCTCCCATCTCTCATTAAGAGATGTGGGAAATCTCTCACTAGTTTGTCTTTTGCCTGTCGTTGTAGTCTGATTGCTAAGAATCATGCAGGGATGGAAACAATACAAGAGTTTTTTCTCAAATAAATTTGATAATATTTGATAGAACTGTTAAATGAAAACATCTTTGGGCTGCAAATTAAAGCGCATCAATATATCATTGGATACACTAGCAGAACAGCACACCACTGAACCCTTATATGCAAACCACCAATAATTTCCTTATGCATAGCACCTGTCTGTCAATATTTTATAACTCGTATGTCCCTCCATAGTCAAGCGGACACATCAGCGTTCACACCTGTGTCTATCATGTGGCTCCAAGGTGTCCAGCTGACCACTTGCGTTTGTTACTGCCTACGTCACTTCGGCTACGTGGTCAAAGGGCCCCACAGTTAAGACGTGTTGCCATGTTTGTTTCACACTGGCTAACAGCCAGCTAAGAAAACACAACTGTGTCAAGAACTCATTTACATGTAGTAGCAATTTACGACTTGCAAATGAGCTCAGGACAAGACGAAAAAGGAGCTTGTGCTCCACGTGTATCAGCGCTCCTCTCAAAACAACCACCACGGCCCGTATTGATGGTCGTGTGATCTTATTGCGTTCTTGTCAGGGATGCTTCAGAATGCAGTAGCCTTTTCAGTACCAATGTGGTCACGTGTTCCAGACCACCTCGGCAAGTGGTTTAAGTGATCATCTCACGATGCGTCTTGGTGGTTGTTTACACTTGTATGTCCACCTGTGATCCAATCACCAAGGCTGCCTGTTAGTACAAAGTGTGAACAGGGGTCTAACTGTGCTTGCTTGGTGGTGCTTTACTTTTGTGATAAAGATAGATGCAACCTTTAATAATGCTAATGGAATACAGATTTTCTAGACATGTTTTGAGAACCAAACATCAAATAGTCACAGGCAGGCAAAGATTCAGGAAGTGCAGAGCAAGACTGGTCAGAGGGTGCTTTTCATTACGTTTAATTGTGCCTCCTCGTCTCCTCTCTCCTTCGTCGACCCGGAAGTCGTTTCCCCTCCGCCATGATGAAGGATCTCCCAATTGCTTAAATGCACCTGAAGGAGACGAGGAGCGAGGAGAGAGGAGGCTTCTGAAGGAGATCAGAGTGAGGATACACCGGTGTAGCCTACGCGGAAGTCTTTTGTTATTTAAGGGGCGTGTCGTATGTGGCACGCGTTTGAATCATGGCGGGAGCAGGTCTTCACAAATGTAATCTTGATTCTTGTTTCAACTGTGTCCTTTTAACAATTGTATCTGTCACCAAGAAATTAATGAAAATTCTTGGTATATATTTACGGTTTTTTAAAGCAAGGCTACAAGGCTGTTGGTTTAATCTACCACACAGCCGTCCTCTGTTATGCCTCTAACGGCATATAATTGAAACCTCATCAATAGCAATCAGGAGTAGAACAGTCTGACTGCAGATCTGACCATAATATCACGTTTTACAGCTTTTACCGCTGTGCAAACGTCATCAGTAATTGACGTCGCTTCGGACTGACGCTGTGGAGCGAGCGAGGATTTTTCATTTCGGAGTTTCGTTTCCTCCGTCCTCACGTCCCTTCCTCGCATCCCTCTTTCATGTCCTCGCTGGGCGGAGCTAAGACGCGAGGAGAGGAAGCGAGTGGAGGAGATGAGGAGACCAATTTATGTAATGAAAAGCACCCAGAGACTCCAGGCTGAGAAATGCACAGAACAGGAGAATAGATGTGGTCAAACGCAGGCTGGTTCAGCAATGAGAGATCAGTCTAATAGCGATTGCTGGAGAGTCTTGCATGAAAACCAAGAACAGCCTGGCACTGAGTGAGTGTGGGAGAGCAGCTTAAATACTGGACTGATTGGGAATGAATCTCAGGTGTGTCAACGGGTGAGCGGGCAGAGTGGAAAAGTACTGACTGAGCAACACAATCTACTGTGACAGCTCCCTTTATTCCAACTTTGCAAAAGGGTATCAGACCTGGTTAGACTAATCTGACGAGCACTTTGAAGCGTACTGAGGTCTTCAGGTGGGGGAATGACAAAAATAGTTGTGCGTTATCAGCAATGGCAGTATTGTGTGTATGAGCGTTCGACAGAACCAAGCATTTTTATGTAGATTCACTGTAGTTGGCCGAGCTTATACTTTTCTTCCTCAACGAGGGAAACAAAGTGGTTTAGATGATCTTTCACTGCGTACTTCAGATTTGAAAAACTAATGAGTAAATCAACCAAACTGTTCATTACTAGTTCAGGCAGCCTGGTCACAACATGTTTTTACAGTGTATCTTGTCCCTCTCTTTCAAAGCCCCCATCACTCTATCCTGCAATTAGAGCCCTTAGATCACTTTCTTTCTCCAACCCCCTACCTCTCCACTCCCTTTATCTTCCTCTTATCCTTTCTCACTCTCTGACCGCCTGCAAATAGCCCCATTTAGTCCTCTCTCTCTCTCTGCTGATGCTAACAGTCTAGGAGGAGTCTCAGGATAATAACTTTGAAATGGTGGCTTTGCCCTTTAACACAGTAACTGGAGTCCCTGGAAGGTAATTGGGGGTGAATGTGGAGTATATACTGTGGTGGTATACTGCCAGATCAGAACCTCCTAAACATCTGAAAAAGGTGCCATTAAGAATTGTTCTCATTTGTTCAGATTGTGGGAATTGTGTGAATGTGAATGCGTGTGTGAATGTGTTTTTTATTAGTAGGGTTTGTGGGTCTAAACAACTTTTCTGTGCCAAATGGTGATGAAACTACACCATTTCATTAATTAACATCCTGCTTCCCTGGAACTGATCACTGTTTCTGTGCTTTCCGAGCGAGCGAGCATCATACACTCTGCTACTAAGTGCTGGACTGTCTGTGGTGCGTCTTTGCACAGTCTGATCTGATGCTGAGTACTTGTGCTTGTGCTGCTATGATCAGAGCATCTGACAGAGGCTGTCCAACCTCATCTAGCCACTGGTAGGATGTCTCGATATAGGCTTCGTCTTCCATCTGTCGATGATACATTGAATGGAGAGGCTGTCTTTTATGATACCTTGTCCTCACGGCTCACTGTGGTCCTGGGGGCCGCTCTTTCTGATGTACTCTTGGATGTCCCTTGTTTTATCCTGGATACTGGCTTTGACACTCACTAATCCTCACCTCCCAACTTTTTGCTTATTGTGAAGTCTTAGCCTGCTGGATTCGACTGGAAGGGAGTTTCTTGTTGATAACTTGAAACTTCCCGTTGAGCTGCCGTCCTAGCTGTCGTGCCATACTCACTCTTGCCTATAGCTGACCTCCTTGCTACCTCCTCGTGGTTTCCATTTCCGTAGGAGGTGTTGATGGTATTGTGTATCCATATCTGTTCTCTGTAACATTTGATGGTTACTTGTGTAACCTGTGCAGTCCACAACTTTCCCAGTCTTTTGTTGCTCCTGTCCCAACTTGTCTGAAACATGTGGCTGGCATCAAATTCAGAATAAGCAGATATTTACAAAAATTAATGATATAGATGAGGCAAAACATTAAATATGTAACTCTCTTTGTACTGTTTTCAGTTGAGTATGAGTCAAAAAGGATTAGCAAATGATCACATTCTGTTTTGTTTACATTTTACAGAGGGCCCCAACTTTTTCCAATCAGGGCTGTAGATCCCCCCGAGACAGGAAGAAATGAATGGAATGAAAAGCAAAGTATTAGAAATAATTTATCAAATTTATTTTGTAATCCACCTTTGAGAGAAATACAGAATAACAAGTTAGTTTGGCACATTTAATCGTCTCTCTCTCTCAACCCTTTGAACCCAACAGCCACCTTGTTAATAAAAATTGATGTCCCATTGGGTGCTAACTAATTGGCTGTAGCAGACAAGGCCTAAGAGACACTCAGACCTTGTCAACTCATTAGCATGTTGTTAGCTTGTTATTAGCTTAAAGCTTTTTTTTTTTTTTTTTTAGCTCCTCAGCTTGATGAATGACCAAGAAAACAATCAGTGGACCACTGAACCCGTCTCTCTCTCTCTCTCTCTCTCTCTCTCTCTCTCTCTCTCTCTCTCTCTCTCTCTCTCTCTCTCTCTCTCTCTCCTGTACTGTTATCCATGTCCTACTATCCTCACACCTCAGTGTCATGCTTAAGATAAAACGCTCAGTGCTCACATTAGAGCAGAGTATCCGTTCTAAAAATCATCATTAAGGAAAATGAAAGAAACAGAGGCAGCTAAGGTACAGTGTGATAACATTATGAAAAAGATGTACAGAAGGTGGACCTGTGTCAGCATGCTACATAAGACCCCAGATGATCCCCAGGACCCACCTCACATAAACATGACATATGGTTTATTCACACGCACATCCTGACTGTCTCAGCAAGGATGAAGTAAAACCAAAAGTTAAAAGTGCCAAACTCTTCTCTTCTCATTTTTCTCTCAACAGCTCTTTGTCTTTGTTATCTTTGTCATCACCTCTCCGTCAGTGATTCACAATGCAGGGTCGTCCCCCCCCCCCCCACACTTCGAAATCTTTCACCATTCGGATAAAAGCAATCCTTTTTTCTGTTTGTGTGAGTGTGGTTCAGTGCGTTAAAGGCAGGAATAAAGGCAGAGGAGATGCTTAAGACTGAGAGAGAAAAAGGTGCTGTAAAGCTGTCTGTCTGTAGAAATAAGAATCTATCTTTGCTGTTTTGATTGGTTCTGATCGACAGGTATGAATGAGCCAAAAACAGATGCTAAGAATGAGCTCCAACAGTGTCAAGGCTGAAACATGCTTCTACAGGCAAACGACTCATTTGGAGATGTTACCCCCATAAGATGAGGGTTAAGTAAAACATGTGGGTTCTTCTATTATTTTTCTTTAATTTTTGAAAATAGAGTTCTGATCCAGCTAATTGGCAGATTAACCCTGGAGTTTTTTTTTTTGTTTTTTTTTTTAAATCAGAGCAGTTCAGCTGAATATGCAAAAATGTGTATTATGTCCACAGATATGATTCAACATGAAGAGTGAGAATTTCAGTAAAAAAATGAATATTTACCATAAATGTAAAAAGGAACTCCACAGTCCTTTTTTGTTTTGCCCTGTACACATAATTCCATAGACTGTTGTCGCATATGATGTTAAGCAGGTGAGATTTGACACAGAACAGATATTGTATTTAAAAACTGCTATTTCTGCTTGTGCTGCCTCCTCATACATGATGCCCCTCGAAGTGTAAAGTTTGCACTGAGTGGGGTACACCAGGAAAAGTCATTGAGCCACTAAAATCATCTGTCTTAAAAATTATTTTGTTAAAGTTCTTTTTTTTGAGATATTGGTAGCACCACAGGGAAAGGTAGTGGACTGACAAAAATATTCAGCAATAACAGCAAATTTAATTTGAATCAATATATTGCTAAATATATCACAGTAGAATAAATGATTGAATAGCAAGACCAGACAAGTTACACTTTCACATAGTCATCCTCCTTAACGACTCTGCTGCCACCCCCCTCCTCTCAAACCCACCGGGTGATGGATTGGGGGTGTTCAGGCAGAGGGATGCCCACTGAATAGAGCAGAATGGAATAGAGAGCAGTGTGTCCTGGCCGGTGCTAAGCTGCTTCAGTCCAGGTTAAGCGTGAGTAATCTGTGTTGGCTCACTGGCCCCCAATAGGTCCTGGGCCCCCACTCCCTGCCCTGTCCTCCCTGCTTAATCTGCCCCTCACTACCTGCCCCCTTGCCCTGCCCGGTTCTCTGCCCTCACTCCTCACAACACTATTGTCTCTGTGTGATCAGAGAGTCACAGAAGCTGCGCAGATGAGGCCAACTGGACTACATGGAATAGAAAATCAGAAAAGCCTTTAACTGACAGGTGAAGTCGGTTATTTTATAGATCTAAAAATTGCTGAAACATACAAAAACACCAAAGTAATCCTTCCATACGTATATTTCTACGACATGCTGAGGACCGTACAGTGTCAAAAGATTAGGAAGGGGACAGAGAGGAGAAGAGGAGTTCATCATCGCATGCTGAGTAGCTGTGTGGACAGCTGGAGGCGTCCGTTCAGTCAGGGCAGAGAGAATTCACTGACATTCAAACAGTATAAAAGCGTTGACAGGAGCAGCTTGTCAGATGTGACCTGATGACTGAGAGCAAATGCTCTCTGTCATTAGCTGCTTTTCTTCGACATATGCTGTCATAACGAAGAAGCACGAGGACAGCATAGCATAGAGAGGAGAAGAAAGGAGCAGTCAGAGATCTGCCAGAGGAGAGACGTCTTTGTCTGTCTTCCACAGTGTTCAAAGTCTTTTTCAAGGTCTGTTTTTTTTCTCTCTCATTTTCATTTTCACACTTCTTCACTTTCTATATTCAGAAATGTGTCTTTAGACAACTGTAACTGAAATTAGTAATTCCCCTCTTACATGCTGTAACAAGCACATCTGCAGCTGTGCTGTAGGGGACCACTGCTGCCGTGTCTAGATGGCAGGAGGAGAAAGGATCTGGGACCAAGGAGTAGAGGCCCCATTTTATTCCAAGTATTCAAGTACAGCTGAGGAGCATCGCTATCTGCAAATTTAATTCAAACCCCGCAAGTGGTCAAGATACCTTCTCACGGATCAAAGGGCCGGCCACAGCATCAAAGATGAGGTGACAGCTCTGAGGATGGAAATCTGAAAATCCAGCGGATCTCTGCACCACACCCTGTTTGAAACAAGTCACTTCGGACAGAAGCAGAGAAAAATTAGTTAAACTAAACACATTAAACCTCAGTCCAGTCACAGTGTGAGGCAAATGTACCATAAATGCATTTAATGCAAGTGCTCCGCTAATCCTCCTGTTTCAGTCTCTCCACGCACATCGGTCTCAGATTCAGAGCTCTGGCTCTATTGTGTTGACTCCACAAGGCTGTGTAAATGTGCAGGAGGGGTCTGCACAAAGACACTGTTTACAATTGCTTTACTTCCTAATTCTGCTCAGTGGTTCAGCATAATCACTTGTTGTAGAAATCACTTAACACTTCACTGCCATGTAGAGTGTGTGTGTCTACACTGATTTACTACACAGACTGAAGTCAGAGATAACTGCTGCTTCACTGACTGCACACTTTGCTCGTCACGTTTGCATTGTTTCTGTGTAAACTGCTACACACACAATGAAAAGAACCACACTAGTGAGGCTATTGTAAAGAACAGTGAAGGCCCAAGGCATCAGAGTGGCTCTGTAGGGCCCCCCATCCACCCGAAATGTGAAATCCCCTGTTGCATTGTTTATTTGGATTCCCACATCAAAAAGCCGTTAACTACTCTTCCTGGAGTTCATGTTACAATGCAATTACCAAATATGTCAGATTCAAGGATTTCAAGGTTTGTCACATACACAAATAATGTGTAGTAATACTTGTGTCAAAAATAAGAACTAGGGAAAGAAAACAATTCAAACAAAGATTACATAAATACATGTAAACATTGACATAGTCATTATTGTAGGTGGTTGCTAGGTCGGGAATAGCAAATGTCGTTAATGTAGTACTTAATCAGCCCCTCAAAGCACTTCATGACCATGAGGTGAGGGCTACAGGGCGATGGTTGTTCAGGCAGGCTGGTGAAGGGTTCTTGGGTGCAGGGACAATAGTGGACCTCTTGAAGCATGTGGGGACTGAGGACTACCCCAGGCTGAGGTTGAGTACAGTGGTGAGCACAGGAGCTTGCGGGTCGGTGCAGGTCTTGCGAACACGCCCAATCATTTTGTCTGGACCAGCTGCTTTTCTGTTGTTCACCTACTTCACAACTCTTCTCTTTTGTCACGGACTGAGAAAGTGAGTGTGCACTCAGCACTGGATGGAGCACTTATTTCAAGCAACATCAGCAGACCAGCTAATGCTAATGCTAGCAGTGTTAACACTGGAGCATGTATAGAACCAGTTTGGATTTTCTGTCAGGGAGGAGTCCACATTCACCATCATGCACACACGACGTCCTATGAATTAGGTGACACACAATTTATTTTTTTCTTACACCGTGTCTACACAGGCAGTGCAGTGAAAGCAGCATGTTATAAATGCAGCAGTAGCGTCAGGGTCTGTATGTACACAGCAAGCATTCAGTCACACCATTGCGCCTCAATTTAAACTTTCTGTCTGCTGTGGCGTGGAGAGGAGGGATTTGAGGGGAGGGACGAGGAGAGTGTGATTTACATACCTGCATACAAATGAGAAAATGTCACTCCTCTGGACCCGAGGTCCACTCCAAAGCCTCTGACACAACCTCACACCGAATGGCTTCTACAAGTTCACCTGAAACTCCCAAACCGCAAGTATGTTAAGCACCGCTGGGAGTAAAAAATAAATCAAAACACATCATAATACAAAATAAAATGAAATTATTTTTAATATCTGTTTTATTTTACTGAGGCACTATTTTCAGTCCTGATACTTGTTTCTGTGCCAATCAGCTTATTGCCATCACAAGCATTTCAGTGCCAGTGCTTCTTTTTCTGTTCAGGTGTTTTGTTTTTTTTTCAATGCCAAATTTTAACGTCACTGTTCTAGCCCCACACATTCTCCCATGAACATACACGTCACACACATTTTGTTTTAATGATCGCACAACCTTTTGTTTAGCAGCGCTCTCAGGAACCGTTTTAGGGTTTAGCCTCACTCTTAGTAAAGGTGAATTTGAACTCGTATTGCAGGTATAATCGAATCCGATGCTGTTATGAAGTGTCTAAACCTGAAGCAACTTGTTTAGAGCGTTAAAAGGTATTCAAAGGGAATGCAAGCAGCAGGTGAAACTCTCATTAATTTTCACGTCTCATCTTGAAGAGAACTGAATATTACCGTTGTGAATCATCACTTTGGTTTTGTCCTCATGACCAGACTGAACACAGGGGCCTTTAATTATTTTTTTCCTCCTCTTCAAGAAGATATAGTCAAGCCATTACCACTGACAAGAAAATGATAATGAAGATCACACAGCATGTATGTGTGTGGCTTGGTGACGCCACTGGAGGGAACTGTTATGACATGCCTGTTGCCATAGAAACCCCAGGCTGGGAGTGTCTGTCAAGGACCATTTCTACTCCCTTAGAGGAATACACACACACACACACACACACACACACACACACACACATTATTTTTCCAGTGTGTGTGTGTGTGTGTGTGTGTGTGTGTGTGTGTGTGTGTGTGTGTGTGTGTGCGTGTGTTGTTTGGCAGGCTGAAACATGGTGGAGCCTCTTGGGACCTCTTTGTGTGTCAGTTGGGTCCCAAGGGGCCGGCAGGAAAACAACTGTACTCACCAGCTAAATGATGACAAACACTGTCTGGGACACTGCGCGCGCGCATGTGTGTACATGTGTGTGTGCGTGCTTGGTAATAGGTGAGAAAAATATTTCAGGAGCCGGACTCTTGCGAGTCGGCCACATTAGTTATCAGCGTTTCCCTCGGGGAGCCAATTTTCAGAAGTCGATTTGATCGGCTGACGTGTAAAACAACAGAACGTCAGTCATCAGATTATATTGTTATATTCTAAATGCTGCTGACATTAAATGCAGGTCATGTGTGTGATGAAATGTTATCACTTTGGGTGAACAAGCTTTTAATATTAGGCACTGCAGGGTCTATTAACCAATTCTTCGCTTTGAAAATTAGATTTGTGGTCAGATTCTCTTTTCACAGACTTGTCTGACTCCCAGGGCATTGAAACCAGGGACAACCTCAGTAATTATCACCAATCACGAGGTCTTTAGCTTATACTGGTCCTGTGTGGGGAGGCTTTATTGAGACATCCTTTTGTTGCAGGTCAGTCTTTTAAGTACCATGGGTGGGCTGGACATCTTCATCACCTCTCTGTATCTAGCTGTCTATTGTACTGAGGTCTTGTATGTGGTGAAAGCCTCTTACTGGAGCTCACTTTAGCCAGTTAAGGTTAGCTGCAGTCAGCACAACAATTCTATTGGACTGCTCCACGCTCTCCAGAGTTGTTTATTGTTTGGCTTCCATACAGCCAGCGAGCAGCCAAAGCCTCTTATGCTGCCAAAGGAGCCTGTGGGTACAAGCACCTAATGGGTGACTGGCCTCTCTTCACATGGCTCTCACATCAGCAAAGCCTCTTACTAGAGCTCCTCTTCAGCTCCAACTCAAAATGAGCACAGTAATTGATACTTCAGCTCTCAATAAGCTGCTTGTTTGGCATCAGTACATAATATTGATGGCAATGTTTTTTTTTTATGTGGCTGCAGGGATATGGTATTAAACAATTTTAAACAATAGATTTACTGTGAATTATGTGCATTCTTGTTCAAATAATCACGTTTTTTTTTTTATTTTTATTTCATTTTATTTACATTTAATTTGTAATAAGGCTTATTATCATTTTATTTACATTTAATTTGTAATAAGGCTTATTATGGTGGCCAACTGGTGCAATGTTAAGCAAGGCAAGTTTATTTGTACAGCATCTTTCAAACACAGAAGTGATTGAAAGTACGCTTTAAAGGAAAAAGAAATTAACTAGAACTACATTCAAGGAAAAAGGTTGTGCTTTCATCTTTTCATTTTTCAAATTCCATGTGTAGAGCCGATCAATTCTCTCTGCCTTCCACCTCAGCCTGTTGGTTCCACCTGAAGACATAAACCAGATCACAAATAGTTTCAATTTTAAAAAGCAGCAGTAATTTGCTTAACCAGCTGCCTGCTGTAGTTTTTAACAACAGTCACTCAAAAAGGAAGAAATAGTGTGTTTGTGTGTGTGTGGCACCGGTATGCACCTTGTTCGTCCTGTTCTCTTCCTGCATGTGTAACATGTAATTCCTGCCGTTCCCAAAATTTCCAAGGATTTGGTGAATTTTAATCTTTATTGCACCTCCTCTCCTCCTGGATAAATCCCTTCCATTTTGTTAATGAAGTCTCCATCACAGTAATGATGCATTAAGTGTAATTGCGGCAGATCTGACTCTGTGTGTGTGTGTGTGTGTGTGTGTGTGTGTGTGTGTGTGTGTGTGTGTGTGTGTGTGTGAGAGAGAGAGAGAGAGAGAGAGAGAGCATGTGTATGTGTGTGTGTCGATAGGATGCAGTTTGTCCAGGTGAGAATTACTGTGAAGTACCTGTTCATTTACCCCTGCAAGGTCTTAGTTCTTACTGTATGTACAAGTGTTTGTCCCTGCAGTAGAAACACATTTATCTGCTTCTCGAACTGTTTCTTTTGCCTGTTGAAGCTCTGTTTGTGGAGAGATCCTGAGTCAAAAATCATTTTCTTACCTTTAATATGACAGTTGATATTATGGTTAATAGGGTTGCAATGCAATCTGTCCCAGTATCAGGGGGCTGTCCGTGGGTACATTACTCACCAAGAGGGGCACCTGGATGGGTTTTGGTTGCTGTTGTCTGTGCAGCTCACCATCAGCCCCTCTCAACGATCATATGGCATCAGTTCATCACTGACAGCCAACACAGGAAGAATCTTTCATCCTTTAAGTTCAGCAAAAAGTCTCCTCTCACTGGTGGTTTAGGAGACTCAAATGGGCACCGGTGAAGTCATGCGCTCTCAGGCAGTCCAATGGTTTTGACATTTAATATTAGTTAATATTAGTTTTAATATTAGTTTTCAAATGTTATGGGTGGAGCAGCAGGTAGTGCGCGTGCCTCACAGTAAGAAAGTCACCGGTTCGATTCCCAGGTCAGGCAGGGCCTTTCTGCGTGAAGTTTGCATGCGTTAATTGGTGATTCTAAATTGTCCTTAGTGTGAGCGTGAATGGTTGTCTGTCTTGTGTGTTGCCCTGCGATCAACTGGCGACCGGTCCAGGGTGTACCCCGCCTCTCGCGCGTTGACAGCTGGGATAGGCTCCAGCCCCCCCGCAACCTCGACAGGGATAGGTGGTATAGAAAATGGATGGATGGAAGTAAACGTTGTATTGTAGGCTACATGGTTAAACTGGGGCCTTTATTACAATATGTCAAGTCATCTAATTGCTAATGGTGACCCAATGTCCAGATATTAAAAATCTCCCATGCTCCATGAGCTAACTCAACTCCCACAGCCCATGTTGAACGAGTAGTGCCCTTTTTTACAGAGTTTAAAAAAAGTGACAAGTATGGCATGTATGCATGTGCACTCTTATCACATGCACAGACACAAGCACGATTCCTCCTGGTAGTTACAAGCTTAGTCAAAATGTTTATTCATCCATTCAGAGCTCAGGAGAGGACAGTAAACACTGGCACACGTTATTTGGGGTAAATGTTGATCCAAGGTGGTGTTAGTCATTCTTAGGTCTTCCAGAGCCAGCCAACATACTTCAGTTAACAGCGCTGACAACCATTCAGTTTGTTAAGTCAGCGTTAAGCTCCCATCGTTATGAGTCAAGCTGAACTCTTGACTGAGCATCCCAAATGGAATTCTCTCCATTCTGTCACTCATTCTTCCACAGCAGCAACAAACGGAGCCCCAGCATGCTGAGGGCTTCAGGTAGAGAATCTGAACAGCTGAATGGTCTCATAGACCGGCTCTGGGGATGTATTTAGATGTGCTGCAGCTGTATTGAGATGTACTGAGCCGTATTAAGACGTAGGGACGGAGTATTGAAGCTGCATTGAGAAGCACTGAGGTTGAATTGAGATGTTTTGAGCCATATTTAAATTTTACTGAAGCCGTACTGAAGCTGTATTGAGATGTATCAGAGCACAGCTAATTGAAGCTGAGCAGCAGAGAATGTTGTGCTTTGTAGCTGGACGGGATCATCCATGCTGCAGCAGCACAGTATTGTGGTCTAAAGGGATCCTCCATGCTATTGTGGCGTAAGGAGATTGTCCACAGTCGAAGGTAAGAAAAGGAGAAAAGCCATGAAGAGAAGGAGCACTCGAGCTGCCAGAGGTGATGTAAGTCTGTTCGGCTGTGTGTTGTCTGAGCTCTCTGTCCCAATAGGAGAGCCGGGCTCAGATTAAATGTGTCCAGTGTGTGGCCCAGTGCAGCCTCGCTTTGTGATGTGTGGCCCAGGCCAGTCTCTCTATTTAATACGTGGATCAGTTTGACCTCCACATTTGATGTGCAGAGCAGCCTAACCCTTCTTTTGTCCTGAAGAAAAGCTTCTAATACTGAGAGCAAAGACCTTTACAAGGCTCCGCTCAGGAGTTAGCGCGACACACCAAAACTTTGCCTGATGTTCACACTGAATGGCCATTTGGCTATCACTCCATTAGTCTGTCTAACATTTCATTAGCCATTTTCTGTGTACACATTTGCTTTTCATCCAGCCATCATTAATGTCTGATACGATATATCCTGCCACTGATGTTAGATTCAGCTGAGTAAGCTAGAGCACAGTCAATTTAACTTGAATTAACTCATGAAAAGGCTAATTTCAAAGGGTTGGTTTATTCACACTACAACCTTGATTCCAAAAAAAAGTTGGGATGCTATGTAACATATATATTCAACAGAATGTGATGATTTACTAATCCTTTTTGACATATACTCAATTGGAAGCAGGACAAAGACGATATATTTAATGTTTTATCTCATCAACTTCATTGATTTTTGTAAATATCTGCTCATTCTGAATCTGATGCAGCAACATGTTTCAAACAAGTTGAGACAGGAGCAGCTAAAGACTGAGAAAGACCTGTTTGGATCATTCCACAGGTAAACAGGTTGATTGGCAACAGGTGATAGTATCATGACTCGGTATGAAAGGGACATCCTCGAAAGGCAACAAGCAAGGACGGAGAGAGGTTCACCACTTTGTGAACACATGATTGTATAAAGGATATTAATATATAGACTCAGGAACATACATGCAGATATGAACTGCCACAATATAAGTTCTTGGGCGCAAATTCAACAACTGAGAGTAATGTAGGCAGCTGCGAGTGAGAACATGTGTGTAAAAAGGCACAAAACTCTTATGCAAAGTCACCTCAAAGGACATCGTAACACAGTGGCAATTTGGAGTTGGAGTTATTCTACCGTGCAGATTTTAAGAAAACTAACACTCTGACAGCCTGTCCACTGAGCCGTCAGAGTCTTACTCTGAAACTACCTCAGATTTATGTCACACATTCAAGGGGACTGATTCAATACATGATGTGCATTAGAACGTTTCATGTGGTATAGAAATTGTGAGAAGTGATTGCTCAAATAGGATTCCCTCATTCTTTGCGGCAGCTCCTCGCACCGGCGCTGTAACAGCAAAGACAGACGCACATCAAAATCTAAGAGGATTTTTGCAAACGGCTCACTTGACCGCAGTGTGTTGCTGCCATTTTTTGTCCACTGTGTCTTCAATTCTGAACTTGCTGTCTGGTCTCGGTTGTTTGAAATAACAAGCCTCTGGCCAAACTGTCTGCCAGTGCCTCCCTTGGCTTCTGCCTCCAAATTGTCAAGTCAGGTCGATTTGCACGAACAGAATTTAACATTGAGAGCAAAGCTAACCTGTGAGAGCATGTACGCCCTCCAGTTTGCCTCCTGTTTTTTTTTTTCTGTCTGTGTTTACAAAGCACTTCTGTCACATCTACATCTGCAGTGAGTTCAGAAAAGAAGCAGGAAGGGAGCTTAGGTTGGAGCAGAAGTCTGGCACTGGAGGGCCAGCCAGGAAACAGCACTGCGAGTCCATGAAGCCCCTGGATGGAGGATTATCAGGACATTTCACAGCTTTTTATTTTTTTAAGCAGGCCACTCCAAGAGGATCACAGTGAGCTGAAAAATCTGTTTTGTGTTTTAGATGACGTGGGAATTACCAGATTTCTCATGTCCACATACAAAAATATGAGATTCCACGTTTTCTATGTGCATATGTCTGTGGTGTGTGCCACATGTGTGAGCACAAGTCAATTATCTGTACTCAATAAATGTTACTGTGAAGCTGTGAGACTACTTGCACAGTGTCCGCTAAGTGGAATGATTTTGTTTGAGCGGAGAGTGCAGGCAGACTGAACGAGTGAATAGATGCTTTGATAGGATTCCTCCATTGATGAAATGATTCTCTACTGACAGTTGACAAGCTTCCATTGTGGTCACAGCCACTGTTTATTTAGTTGTTATCAGAGGCTGCAGAACAGCAGCCCTCATTACAACAGTTTATTTATTATGGCCTGTGTGTACAGTGGTCTCTGTGGAACCCCCCCCCCCCCCCAGTTGAAATAAAGATGTCAAAGTGAATCAGACACTGAGCTGATTCCCATCTGCTCTTTGCGGTTTCATTTTGGTTTGCCTTTATCTCTCTGTCTGTCCGCTCTGTTCGTCTGTCTCTTTGTCTGTGAAAAGCCAGGATGCTTCCATGTTACAATGCCATCCTGCTGCGATTACCATGCAAATGTATTTCATTAGGATGTAAATGATCAACATAATGATGATTTTTAATTAGAATGTAAATGATGATTATTTGTATGAAGATATCAGCAGCTGTGGGAGAGGACTGTGACAGCGAGCTGTTGTCTCTCTGACTGACTGACTGACTGACTGACTGACTGAATGGATGGATGGCTGCTCTTTCATTCATCTGCAAACAATATTCTGTTCTCCCCTCCTCTTTCATCCCTCCCTCTGTTTCTCTTTCTGTTCTCTCTGCCCGAGGAGTTAGAGAACACACACACACACACACACACACACACACACACACACACACACACACACACACACACACACACACACACACACACACACACACACACACACACACACACACACACATTTCTTACACTGGACACCAGTTTGCAGCAGTCGGGATTGAATTAAGCTTAAAAGGCTAAAACTATTTATTATTAAAGGTGTCCTGTTCTAAAGAGACTGAACAAAACATCCTCAGGGGGCTTTTACAGTGGTCTTGACTTTTGCTAAACTCTGCTAGCAAATGTAAGAGGGTTTCAAGTGAACCAGATTTTACGACATGTTGGGTACTTGGTGTAATGTGTTATAGATAGATGGTGACAGACTTTAGATACACTGAATATTGCAACAAACTGCCAGTAGAAGCTAGGCAGTGTCATGTGGAGAAAGTATAAAAGCTGAAATTGTCAAACAGTGGTCTTTATTTACCTCAGCTGCAAAAGGCACCATGCATTTATTTGAAGCAGGCTTGTATTGGAGACAGGCTAATATTCAGTGTTGAAAATAGCATGATGTGTGAAAATTATGCTTAGCTGCCATGTAAATTGTATAACAGGCTCTGAGAGTTTATCTTCTCTTATTTTATTAATTTTTTTTCTCCTGGCCTCTGTTTGAGACCAGCCTTTATTTGTTCATGGTGACAATGCTTTCTGACTTTTACTATTACTATCATATTGTTACAACAACTACTGCATGTGCATGCAGTGTGATGGTCAGAGCGTCTCTCAGCAACCCTTTACTCCTCTAGTGACCTGAGGACCCACACACACACACACAGAGTCAAGTGCTCAGTTCAACTGCTCAATCCAGTGCCCCTGCTTGAGGTAAACACTCTTTTCCTGTAGAAAACCATAAGGTCACACCAATGAACCTGTTTACCTGTGGAATGTTCCAAACAGGTGTTTTTGGAGCATTCCACTACTTTCCCAGTCTTTAGCTGCTCCTTTTAAAACATGTAGCTGACATCACATTCAGAATGAGCATATTTTTGTGAAAAATCAATCAAGTTGATGAAGTAAAACATTAGATATATTGACTTGTACTGTTTTCAGTTGAGCACAGGTTAAAGGGATTTGCATACTCTCACGTTCTGTTTGCACACAGTGTCCCACCTGTTTGGGAACTGGGGCTGCAAATGGCAGTAGAAGAATAAATCCACTATATAAATTTGATTAGCATCTTGTCTCGCTGGTACTTGTTTTGATGACCAAAATATATAATGAATATTATTTTGAGAATATCAATTGTTGTCTTGCCACATGAAAATAATTATTACCTGTGTATTACAGCATGTCGTTCTGGAGACCCCTCAAGAATGTCATTTTCATTTCATTACAGCCAACGAATGGGATGACAAGTGACAAGACGAAACCAAAATGATGAAGTGACACACCCATTGTAATTGTGTGATTCTTGAATCTAACTTGTTAAAGCATATTTTTTTTATCAAGTAGTTGGTTGCAGTTCGTAAACCGACTTGTATACTAATGCCTTCGATATTTCTGTCTTCCCTGAGTCGGGAATAGTGAGGTTGATTCATTTTGTGTGCTGTGAGGGAGTCATGTTCCCAGGTTCCCACGTAATGGAACAGGCCAAAGGCTCATACTTAATGATTCCCAGTTTTACATGCTGTGTGTCCTCTCCCAGGTTCCTATGTTTCCATGGTCCTATGTTCGCAGGGTGAGGGGTTAGGGTTTTGACCCAAACACAGTAGGAGGTTTAATGTACGTTATCATCATATTCAAGTGGGGAACACAGGACTATGTAGTACATACATAGGCTACGGTAAACCGACAGTAAAATGTAATTTGACCACAGAACAACTCACCTTTAAGAAACTAGAACATATTTCACATATTTCCGTTGGTGGTTTCCAGCCCTATTTTGTATGATGCTCTATAGTATTTTATATGTTATCCGTGACAAGGAGTGTGAGTGCAGATCTTCTAAGCACTTTAAAAGACAACTGGACTTGCTTGACGTTCTAAGTCCAGTTGCCTTTTAAAGCATTTAGAAGTAGCATGACCTGGATGAATACAAATGTTCACTGACAGAGTGCTGATCTGTTGTGGCAGGAAGATTTACACAGGAAAACAGCCTCTCTTCATCTCCAGCATCATCCAAATGCTGAAGTTTAGGTGCAGTTCTGTTGACAGTTATTTTTTGCCTGTAAAATGTGCAAAACCTCTGCATGCCATGTGGATATTTTATCAGTTCAAACCCTATCTCCTGTGGGTTTAATGCAAAAAAGCCTTAGAAACCATTTTCTCTGCATGGTGTGATGCATCACCCTACACATACACATGCACACACATGCAGTCAGAGTCTCGTTATGACCAGAATAACCTAATGATCTTGTCATCGCTCTTGTTTCAGTAGTAGGAAGCCATCATTGATCACTATCCAAATGCTCTTTGATGATTAGAGTTCCTATTGTGCTGTTTGATGCAGACAGTAATTGATAGGTGCTGACACGATGTGGATTGTGTGAGATGTAATGGAATGAAACTTTTCAGAGAGAAAATTCCGGTCATCTGTCTTGGATCCCCTCTCTCTTTCTCTCTGTGACAGCCATCAGCTCCTCTTTCTCTCCCTCTTTTTTCCAGTCTTTTGTTAGGTAAATGAGGAGAGGTTGACCCCATTCTCATTTTGCAGCCACCCGCTGGCCGATGGAAGACAGAAAGAAATGATGGGCTGAATGAATGAATGAATGAAACAGAGGGAGAGAGCCAATGAATAGATTTTTTTTTGTATTCAACAATGCTTTACTTCTGAATTTGCAGTGTATGAAATTTGGGTGTACATTTGAAGGTATTGTGTATGCATGTGTGTGTTCATGTGCATTGGTGTATGCGTGTGTGTGTAATTGTGCTTATGTGCTAATATTGCAATAGTCTCATTGAATGCCATGTGAACTCATAAAGCTGTAAGTCTTTGAATTCACAGTGAGAAATTTGCACTAAAAGAACAAATTTTATGATGTGATAAACTACCGTTTGACAGTGTAGAAAGTTGGTAGTAAATACATATTGGTGACAATGAAAAGTAAATACAGTTTAAATTTAGTTAGTAAGATGTTCCACTCTGTTCTCTAAAAATTAATTTATGTATTACTGAATTGATTTTCTAATCACTTTGTGGTGTCAAATGTAATCCCTGGTTGGACTAAGTTCAGAGACAATGCTTAATTGAGCGCATGAAACACGACATTTGTATAGTCATCGCGAGAGGAGGTGGTTGGGGGAGATAATGGCCGTACAAAATGCAGGACGCATCCAGGTTTCAAACTGCCGGTTTAGACAACAGAAGAAATTGGTGAGGGTTAGGGAAGGATTGTGGCTTCAGCTAAATGTTAAAAGCCACTTTGTGTCACTGTGGAGACTACAGTGCATCTTAATAAAAGAAAAAAAAATCTTGTGCAAGTCAGCAACATTTCCCTGTTGAGTTTGTAGAAAATGTAATGCTGTTGTGGACCGTAGTGGGATAATAATTCAGACCAAGAATCATCACAACATCAGCCCAGGCCAATCCATGTTCATGACAGACCACGTACAGTGCCAGTCAAAAGTTTGGACACACCTTCTCATTCGATGCTTTCTCTTTATTTTTATTAATTTCTACATATTACATCAGCATATATACATATTTATGCTGATGTCATCAATACTATAAAATAACACGTGGAATTATGTGGTAAACAATGAAGAGTAAGGAAAAATCTGTTTATTTTTTAGATTCTTCAGAGTAGACACCTTTTGCTTTGATAACGATTTGTACACTACTGGTGATCATAACAGTTACCAGCCTCAGAAATCGTCGATTAATGGCGCCTCAGGTTAAAGCCCACATGGATGTTTCACAGGGATCAAGGTGAAGACACATCTCACCATCGAACTGCAAAGAAACCACTACTTAGGGAGACCAACCAGAAGAAGAGAATTGCTTGGACCAAGAAAGATAAGGAATGGATGTTAGACCATAAATCTGTGTTTTGGTCTGATGAGTCCAAATTTGAGATTTTTGGTTCCAACTGTTGTGTCTCTGGGAGATAGAGAGGAGGTGAATGGATAGTATCTGCAGGTGTGGTTCCCACCATGAAACATGGAGGAGGAGGTGTGGAGGTGTTGGGTAGCTGCGATGGTGACACTGTTGATGATTTATTCAATTAACCAGCATGACTACCGCAGCAGACGTGTCTTCCTGTCTGTGTGCTTTGTGGGATCATCATTTGTTTTCAACAGGACAAAGACCCACAACACAACTCCAGGCGATGTAAGGGCTACAGACCAAGAAGGACGGTGATGGAGTTCTGCATCAGATGACCTGATCTCCGCAATCATCTGACCTACACCCAAAGGAGAAGGTCTGGGATGAGCTGGACTGCAGAGTGAAGGAAAGGCAGCCAACAGGTGCTCAGCATACATGCCAATAGCATGCAAAGCTGTCATAAAAGCAAAAGGTGACTACTTTAAAAGTTCCTAAATATAAAACATGTTTTGCTTCGTTTACCCTTTAATGTTTAATAATAATCCATTTCCTAGTTTTGATGTCTTTGATATTAATCTACAATGCAGAAAATAATATGAAAATAAAGAGAAACAATTGAGAAGTGTGTCCAAAACTGTTTTGTTGAAATACTTTTTCTGTTTACTGTTTATGCCAGTAATATATCTGTAATTGTACAACTACACACAAAAACTGCTCAACAGAAAACATCTAAAATAGTTGCAAACAGCCAAATTAAGGCTTCAGGAATATGTATTCATATGTATAATACATTTAATTTTTGTGCACTTTGCTTTGTCTTCTGTCTTTTTATTCAGTTTTGTTTCCATGCATCCACTTTCCTTTCCTACATAGCATGATTGAACGCTGATGAAATATTTTTTAAAGCATAGATTTAACTCATGAAGGATAATTGTGATATTATTATCTGCTACAATTCCGAGTGACTGTAGCTGCCCCATGTTTTTTTAATTTACCCTTTAATTTAGCATTTTAACACTGGGCCAATGACAATACACACACTCTTTCTAATAGATTATTCAAGTGTGTGGAACTCCACTGGTGGGATGAACACTGTTATTCAAACTCTGCTGAGGACCACACAGCTGTACCAGTCTCACCTGAAAATAAAGGTCTAAATCCACTTCAAAGTCCTAGTGTGGTTAATTTATGGCACAAATTATACGCAGTCCAGCTGCTGGTCATGCAGAACACATTCCACTTCAGTTCAGGGCTTCTTTTCTCATGGGGCTGTACATGAGAGGTCAGGTTCAGGTGCACCAGAGAGTGTTACTATAGAATGTAACAAGGAATATAATTGAAATAACTTTATTATGGAAACCCTCCCAGACGACTGGAGAGGACAAATACTTTACACTGTGAAATTAGAAACAGATTTACATTCCAGACACAATCTAATGTTCACATTTTATGAGCTAGCAAAATGTTTGCCCTTCTTCTTGCTTTCAGTAAGTGGTTTACTGTTGAACTTCTGGACATAAGAACTTTGGGATTAAAACAAACTGAGATGCGCCCCCCACCCACTGACCCCCCCCAACCCACCACACCGTTTTCCAGTTCAAAATCAGAATCCATGCCAGTTATCAGATAACATCCAGGTCAAGGTTTTTACAGTACCAAACACATTTCACCATAATCCACATTTTGAAACTCTATACACATTCCAGGCCGTGGCTTTTGGAGTCTGCTGACGAACAGCAGACAGTTATTTTCAAGTTTCGTTAAGTTCTTCCCTTTATGTTTCAGTCAACATCTTTGTTTTTGCTACAAATACACCAACATCATATAAATTAGGAACTAAAAGTGGAGGTAATATGTCTTCCCACAGAATGTCCAAATGGACACTGAACAGTTTATTCCTGTCTGGAGTTTGATACCAAAGGACGGTCCACCTTCCTGAGCTTCCTGAGTACAGCTCAGGCTCGAGCTTTTCATTCAGCGTGTCCTCACCAGCCAGATTTTGAATGGTAGCTGATGGACATGATGTGAAGAGAGAACTCCCCAAGACCTTTGATCCTGTTGTAGTTGAACTTGTACAGGGTTACAGCAATATTAAAATCCTTCAATTGGAAGAGCACTCAAACTCCTCTTGTCCTGCTTGGCTCCAGAATTTGGTTTTAATGTTTTCTCACAATCAGTAATGAGAGTAATTTCTTCATATTCACTTGCTGCTGTACCGTCTGTTTCAGTCAGACACGTCCTTTTTGACATTCAAGTTGTAAAACTGGGATAGGTCAAGCTTTGATGTCCCATACAGTCCTGTTGCAGCAATCACTGCTGATTTTCATTGCAGGCAAGAATAACTGCTGTGAGAGTAACGTCACTGCAGGCGTGGCCAGTACTGTGACAAGTCCGCTTCACTTCCTGGAACTTGGACTGGAACTGAGACACCAGGGGAAATCAGACCTGGTGGAAGGAGAGCAAAAATTGAAAAGTCTGTTAATTTCTACCCTGTCTCATCTAAATAGGTATCAACATGCATCCTGTTGGTGAAGGCACAGGTGGGGGGTAGAGGGTAAGTAGATTATCAAACAGCAGCCAGTTACTAACTTCCTACCTGTTGATGATGTCGCAGAGGATGTCATTGACTGGCTGTTGATGTGCGGCTGCATGTGTGGAGGAGTATATGTGTCATAACTTCTTCCATTTACAGTGGGGCTGGTGGGCAGCATGCAGGAATAAGAGGACTGGCTGGAAGCCTGGAAACAGAAATTAATATTACCCATTAAAGCAACACAGTTTAACACCTTGACGAGCCTTGCACCATTGGGTGGTCAAGATAAGAAATGTTGTTATAGCCTAATAATGATCAAGAACAACCCATTCTCACTCCCAGTTCGCCACATATGGATGCTTGTTCAGGACCCATTGGCATCACTTTTTAAGACACTGGGTACCCCTTTGGTGTCATCTTTCAACATGCAGGGTAGTCCAATAGGCTTCTAGAGTTGGAGGTTAATATTGAGTCATGGTCACCCATGACAAACATTCTCACAGAGATGTTCAGAGCAACTGTAGTCAACACTACCTCTCACTTGAGTCCTTGTCTAGTCTTTGTACAGTCTTGTCAAATAATCTTACTTGCATTGGCAGGCTGGCAGCCATACTGAAGCTGGGCATGGCTGGTAGGCTGTAGCTGTTGGACAAAACTGGATCTGATCTTCCCATCATGGATCCTGATGAGAAGGACACTGGAGAAACAGGGATAGAGAAGTGGAAAGAATAAACTGATTTGTGCATTACAAGCAATATAACTTACCACACAACCTATTAGAGAGAGGGAGAAAGTCCAAGACATTGTTTTGCATAAGAAAACCTCAAGTTGTGACAGTCAAAACTCAGCTGAAGTGGTTGTAGGGTTAGTGGGCCAATCCTGCTGCTCACATATCCAGATGTAGTTGTAGGTGTAGTTGTGCATCAAAAACAGGCATGCCAGTCCTTAGAACTCTAGATTCTCTGACCAGTTGTCAGAAATCTTATTCTGAATCTTATGGAATTCACAATGAATAATACTGAAGCGACAGCAGCATAGTTGCATTTTCAGGACTGTGTGAAAACAAAGGTAGTTTTAAGAGAAGTCTACAATTATAGAACACTCGATGGAGTTTACTTCAGGAACCAAGCTCGAAGACATGATGAAGAGGAAGATGTGTAAAGATGTGCCTTTACGTGATGTCACAGAGTGTTTCATCTTATTAAGACTCCAGTCACCAAAATATGTCTAAATCCACGACTGATGTTTGTAGCTCACATGGTTGGTCAGCATCAGCAAACAGTAGATACAGAGTTACATGTGACAAACAGCTAACCATGCTTTGTATGTAGTTGTATTTTACTGCTAAGATGTCTTTTTGATATTATATACAATATATATAAGATGTGATACAGACACATTTTGTTTTTTGGTACAAAAAAGTATGAAACAAAATGGTTTGATAACCATTGACACATGATAATCACTACAAGAATCAACAGCAACCAACCGCATTGTACATGCTGGCTCACTGACATTTTACTGGGATTACTGGGATGTTTGAATAGTACAGAGCTACTGTTGAAGTTCCATCCATCCATCCATCCATTATCTATACCGCCTATCCCTTTGCGGGGTTGCGGGGGGCTGGAGCCTATCCCAGCTACAATGGGCGAGAGGCGGTCCTGAGCCGGTCGCCAGCCGATTGCAGGGCCACATGCAAGGACAAACAAACATTCACACACCTACGGACAATTTTAGAGTCATCAATTAACCTAATGAGCATGTTTTTGGTCTGTGGGAGGAAGCCGGAGTACCCGGAGAGAACCCACGCATGCACGGGAAGAAAAGGCCCCGCCTGCCCCGGGGATCGAACCGACAACCTTCTTGCTGTGAGGCACGCGCACTACCTGCTGCGCCACCGTGCAGCACTGTTGAAGTTATGAGTATCTTTTATGAAAGTGGAAAAAGCCTGTTGAGACTTATTAAGACATTTTTGGTGAACTAACAAGTAATTATGCCCATCATCAGTGCTAGTCAAACCTGTACTATATGTTATAGTAGTATAAGTCCTTGTCAGTACCTGGTGTAGTAGGTTGTGGTAGAGGCTGGTAAACACTGGAGTTGAAGCTGCTGCTGATGGGAATATGGTTGGAGGAGTTGGACACCTGACGGCGTTGATTTCTCAACTTCTCCTCTCTTCTCCACTTTGCTCGTCTGTTGGAAAACCAAACCTGCACATTCCAGATTAGAAAAGGAAAAACATTGGTTGTTATAAATTTATGTTAACATTTTTTAAGTCTATTTTAAAACAAGACAGACAAGTCCATATGTACACTGAGAGTGTTATTGGTTGCTGTAATTGGTCCTCCTGTCCACACTGTGAAGAGATCTTTACTTAAAGCAATTTCAGTGCAACTGATGGGGGAAATTCACCCTCTCATAAACCCTCTAAATGTACATATGGACAGGTCAGTATTATTTCTAGACTGAGGTGCAGATTTAATCAAATATGAATCTGTCCTTTAAGGCAAGCAGACTGTGACTGATCATCACTATTGTGTGTTTAATAATGATCTTATTTAATGAAAGCCATGCAGCATTACAACAAATAGACATACATGCATGACTTGTAAACCTAAAAAAAACAAGTACAACAAAGCAGTGAAAAACAAAGTAATAGAGTCTACCTGTATTCTCGCCTCTGGAAGGTCTATTTTGTTGGCAAGGCGTTCTCGGGCAAACACATCTGGATAGTGAGTCCTTTCAAATTCTGGAACAAAAACAAACTGTGTCATTACACGATAACAATAGCTTTGCTTTGTCTAATTGATGTACATCTGGATGGTAAATTTAGAGTAACAAGAGTGAAGGAATTATTTCCAGTATCCACTGAACTTTGGTGCTGTGAGGGGCTGTGATACTTTCACTGAGATACTTCTCACATGAGACGGCTATCTGTTACAGAGCTTTCCCCCTATCACTATCAACTAGCTAGAACCAATTATTCAGAAACAGAAAATGCATTGGACTTGTATGGATGTTAGTGATTAATTTGACATCCCTTGGCAATGCGTTTATTTGCATTCTTGCAGAAAGTGAGATGACATACCGCCTCCCAACACCACTCATTTCTGTACGGTCTCTTAGATTTACTGACCTAAAGTCAATAACTTGACCTTGTTTAAGTCGACTGACAATCAATTCAGCCCAGTCCGCACAGAGCAATCATCAAATGTTTACATGATGACATTTTCAGAACAACAACAAGCATGTTTTCCAGTTTCTGCAATCATCAAGAACATAAATTACATGATAGTAGACTAAACATGAATGCACGTTATAACATGTGCCGTGTGACAGCTGGAACAGCGACACGAAAACATTCTGCAAGGTGGCAGCAGACAGGACGTGACTGACAGTTCACCTCTTCACTGAGACATCAACGTGGACCACTCCTGATTGAATACATTCAAAACTGGCTGAGCTGTCACTGGTCTTCATTTGTGATTATCAGTGTGGAAGAACATGCCGCCTGTCATGGAGACTTATTAGAATTTCTCCTCAAGTACTAATCAGGTTTTTAATAAAACGAGGAAGAAGCAAAGCACTTGGTGAAACATGTTTTTATTTCATATCCCCAGTGCAGTGTATATTCTTATATTTAGTACAGTTGTTAACAAAGTCAGAGAGTCTGTAGATCATGTCATCATGTAAACATTGCCTACAGTTGTCTGGTTGTGGATCTGAACCGGCTCAGTCAAGTCAAAGTGGCTGTTTTCACACTTCAGTCATGTACAGAATACAGTTTCGGTATGTATGATGTACTGACTAGCAGTTACCTTTCTCCAGTGCTTCTATCTGGTCCTGTGTGAAAGACGTTCTGTTTCTCTGCAGTTTCCTCTTCAACTGAAGTCTCATCTGAGTCTCCTCTGAGTCTTCACCATTGGAGCTCACTGATATGGTGTTCTCCCCTCCCTCTGCCTGTGGACACTCTGCGCCAACGAGGGAAGGAACAAACAAACAGAATTACAGTGGATTCAGGCTAGTCGCTGTTACACCATCAGCTGTAATTGAAGAAGTTCTCACATCTAATAGTGGACACCACATAAATGAGTAAAACCAGCACCATTTCATTGTGAACTGTTGTGTCTAAAAAGTAAAAAAACAGGAAAATATCAGTACCTCAAAACTGTGTGTGTGAGAAGATATGTTTCTGACCAACTACATGATGATGTGAACATAATATTATTGGAAAAATTGCAATCTGGCTTGAAACAGATTTATTAAACGCCTATCCAAGGCAAGGCAGGTAAATTAACAGCTGTTCTTGAGCCATTTGGAGTACATTCATGGTTTGGGTCTCTTTTGAAAGACAACACTCTGAACTTCTATAAATAAGATGAATATAAATTGCTTTAAATGTTTTTACCAATCTTCCTGAAAAGTTTTTAACAATTAATTCTGGATGCTGCGGCCAGGATTTTGACTACAGAAAAACACATGACCCCACTGCCCGCGACACTGCACTGGCGACCTGTGTTTAAAGCTTCAGGTAACCTTACAGCATCCTGTGCTGACTGCCTTTCACCTTTCATCCTATGCTCCAACAAGAACCCTCAGATCTTCCACTGACTTTTGTTTTGAAGTTCCTGGTGTTCCCCACAAGAAAACTGGTGAGGCTGCTTTCTGTTTTTGTGACCCTCATCTGTGAAACACCCACCCCATGGATCTTAGATCAGTAACTCCTTTGGTATTTTTGAAAAGAAATTAAAGATCTATATTTTTAATCCATCGTTTAATCCATACTTTTAATTTTTGAGGCAATTACTTAAATCCTGATCTATGATATGTACACACACACACACACACACACACACACACACACACACACACACACACACACACACACACACGCACGCACGCATACAAGCCTAATAATACTCCTGTAAAGATAAAGGACTATATATATATATATATATATATATATATATATATATATATATATATATACACACACACACACACACACACACACACATATATATATATACACACACACACACACACACACACACACACACACACATATATATATGCATTTTGGTTAGGTCCTTTCAGGTAACATGTATAAATTACAACAATTAGTGTGTTTAATATGCATGCTGTGAACAGTGCAGCTGTCTAAAGTCTGTGCTTTAAACACGTCCATGTTATCTTTATTGTTTAAACTGGGCCTTAAATAGCATGATAGCATTAGCTCTGAGTTGGGTCCGTGAATTATTCCTCTGACCATATTTTTGTAATATTCATGAGCTTAGAAAAACAGAGAAGCACATTTTCTATAAGTCTTCCATGCATTTATGTGTTCGAAACTGACTGATTTGGCCTTTAATTTGATATTTTATGATTTTGTCTTCACACATACAGTACAGCTGTAACCCACATAAAAAGAAGGTATGTAAAGTTTAATAATTTAATAACCAAAAGAGCAATATTACGAAAGCTATTCAATGCTGAGTGAGACACTGTAAGACGCTCAGTCCAGCAGGTATATCGGCAATAACAACTACAGCAGTCCCTGCTGTATACAGTACTTCACTAAACCCAAGCCTTGATGTGAGTAGACAATACAATATGTAACATTCAAATCCATGAAATGAAACCATGCATGTGAGTTAAAGATGAGCGGAGGTGCAAGGACCCTTCAAAGTGGAGATCTCCAACATGTGATCTCTGAGCAGACGGAAGCTGGGCTCCAGCTCCCTGTGGAACTCATGTTATTTGTGGTGCTAGCCTAATTATTCATTATCCCCAGCAGACAGAGACTGCAAAACAGAATGAAGCCATTGCTCAGTGTCACAATCAGTCAGGCAGAAAGAGATACAAATGAGAGCAGACGCCCCTTCTCCCTCCCTCGCGCACACACACACACACACACACACACACATGGGTACAAACATGCTGTAGACTGATGAGGAGGCAGCAGCCGGGGTAGTATAGCATGACTTCGTTTCACTATTGTAATCCCAGGGTGCTGGAGGAGGAGCAGCAGCAGCACATGAGTCTACTCCATACAGCAAATGGGGCCCTCAGCCACACACGCTGAAGGAAAAGGAAAGGAGGCTGCTCGTGTCAGCGCTATACAATGTGTCCTTTGTTCTGTGAATTTTAAGTCCTTTTTGCAAGTGTTGGCAACATTTTAAAGAGTAACAATTTAATACAATGGCAGCAAGAAGCCCAGTGGGAAAGAAATCTGACTTGAATGTGACCTGAGATGAAGTCAGCAAAATTCAACCAGAATCTTTGTACATGAACACCAGCACCAGATTTTCTAATAACAGAAAAATCTTGAGTTATGATGATTTGAAATATTGAAAAAAAGGTTTCAAAAGGGAAGTTTTTGGTGATTTGTTTTTGCCTCAGTCCATGTTTTGATCAGAATTTTGGGGAAAATGGATCCAATGTGCATTTATGAACTGAGCTGTTACAGTGTGTCACCCCTAATTTCCACCAGGAGCGTAACGTCTGAAGCGTATCTACGCTCTGAGAATATGCGCCTATTTTTGAGGGACGATTTGTTGATCTGGACAGAGCAGATCACAGGAACGGTGTAGAAAATCTGGTAAATTTTCTGAATGAAACACCCTGTGCAGAATAAACACAATTAAAACAGACAAAAAAGAAACCATTTGACTACAAAGCCTACTTTCCCATGATAAAAGCATAGAAATCAAAGGCAAATGACAACACAATGTGAGCAAGTAACCAAGGCTCGGCAGGAAAAACACTCTTCTTCTGAAACGCAACCAGAAGGGATTGGAAGCACGTGGACACAAGTGGGAGTGAGTGAAGTTGCAGTGTTACAGGAGTAGTGAAGTGGGAGTAGGAGTTTTATTAGCAGTAGTATAAGTTAGTGTCTTACCAGTGGTAGTGAGTGTAGTCCCAGTGTACCACCCTGAACGTCCTCCCCAGGTGGTTTGTCCATTGAGCATTTTGAGCTTGTCAAACATCCCCTCAGCTCCCACTGTGCCCATTTGCTGCTTGTCACTGGCCAAGTTTCTGAGCACTCGATTGATTGATGAGACCTGGCGATAAACACAACGATGAGATTACACACACAAGAGCAGTTATTGATGGACATGCAAGGCATTGGCAGACAGAACCCACTGCCAGCCTTCAGCCAGCCTCATAATGTCTGTTTCAGCAACATCACTGAGGTCTGTTACCTCCGCATCACTGGGTAATGTTAACAGCTTTGTGAAGAAGCTACACCCGTCATGTTGGTGTCTCTGCCTATTCCTTCTTACGCGACATAATTCATTTTACATCACACTATTTACCTGTCAGTTAATAGAGTGGCTAGATCAGGTATAATACATGACTAAAGTGTCTTTTTAAACTGGCCTCATATGTTCTGTCTGATTGGTTGATGAAGAGTTTTTTTTAACACATCTGAAATGTAATGAATGGTCTGTCGGTTTTCTAAGACTGAATCTGCCCACTCCCATAAACTATTAGCACTAAACCCACCTTAAAACCTGTCACAGTGTAACAAATACATCTGCTATTGTGGACGTTTTAGTGATTAGTCTAGACGTTTGGCTGGCTTGCCCTGCATAAACCTCTAATTGACATGACTTGGCTGAGGAACAGAAGGGTCTTACACTGGGTATATTGTCAGTGGTGCAGACTCCCTCTGCCAGCAGTCGGTCTCTGATCTCCCAGGCGAAAATGGATGGACACTCTCTCTTGTATTGAGCGATCTTTCCCACCACCTCTGGAGTGGCCACCCTGGGTTTACTCCCTCCAATGGCCCGAGGACGGATCGAACCTGTCTCGTAGTACCGGCCCAAGATCTTACTCACACAGCCATTAGACACCTGGACACAAAAACAGCAAACGTCACACAAATCATTGGAGCTTTGAGTGAAAAAAAAAAAAAAAAAGGTTTCCAAAAGTTCCTATCATGGCAATGACTGAAAGGTAACTCCACCCATTTAACACATCAAAGTCTGCATATAGGCTTTGGGAAGAGGGCTGCCTTTTTAAATATGTGAAAAATAACAGACACTTTGCCAGGGGCCCCATGCCTGGGGGACACAGCTCAAGCAAGAGTCCTCCCCCATGAGATTTTCAGGGTGAGACGCTTCATTTATTCACGGCCAATTTTTACGCACACGCTTTTCAAAGTCCTCTGCTACTGTCAAAATGAACGACATAGAGAGTCAATAAGAGTAAAGAACGGTTGCATCAGACATCAAACATCAGATTATAGACTTGAGCAAAATGTTTGATCTGTCAAAATAACTCCACTCTGCGTCCTTTGCCCTCGCTTTGGACATGGTAGTCCCCACTGAATGTCAGTTCAGACGTGGAGGCTGCATTGTATGACACCACACTGCATTGCTTTCCTGTGTGACCTGTGATCTGAATCCATGTGGTTCTACAATCAGCTCACAATACCTGCAGGCACCGTATCTACAACCACTTAGAGTACAAACTCTCACCATGGCAAGTTTACCTGTAGTATTCTGGATATGTCACAGGGTCGAGCTCCACTGTGTGCCAGCTCCACTATCTTCTGCCTGGTAGAATCAGGTAGAGGTCTCCCATTTACAAACACACCTCCCAGCTGGTTTACTCCGCTGTGACCTACACACACACACACACACACACACACGCCCCCACACACATGGAAATGCACAAAAGCAAACAGAAAGTAAAATTAAGTTTTTCTGCAGTTGGTTTACTGAGCTATATTTATTCTACAGTGATTGATTGATTCAAAATGATTCTGTTTAAAGCAGAGCGGGAAAGAAAAGAGATCTCTAAGCACAATGAACTGAATAGCCACACTGATCACGCACATGCAAGAAAAGAGGAAGGACAACAAGAAGGAACACAAGATAGAGGAGATGAAGAGAGAAAAGTAATTTAAGCTTCTCATGTTTTTTTTTTTTTTTTTTAATGGATATTTATGGTACAACCCCGATTCCAAAGACGTTTGCACACTTAAATGCAACAGGATGTGATGATGTGCTAGTTCTTTCTGACATACACTCAACTGAAAACAGTACAAAGGCAATATATTCAACCTTTTCCCTCACACTGATTTTTGTGTATATATGTTTATTCTAAATTTGATGCCGGCGACATGTTTCATTCGTTTGTTTGCTGATGATTACTTTGTTTTTTATTTACATTTTACTCAGCGTCCCAGGAATCCGGGTTGTAACACATACAGCAGTGTTAACAGATGCTTTGATACCATTGGCCCACCACATTTGAAAGACTGACCCTCCTCTCTCCACCGTTGTCATATGTGACCTGCTCAGCTTTCTGTCAACACTGAGGTCTACTGGATACATTTCATGTTTGACTAAGATAAAGCAGGATGATCTACATTCACTTATTTCTCTTTCCCAGAAATCCCAGAACATCAAATTCAACTTAATGCATTTAGACTGAATCTTTTTTTTTTTTTTAACTGTAATACAAATTAAGTAACTATCTTACAACCATGATCCAAAAAAGTTGGGACGCTGGGTAAAACATATATAAAAACAGAATTTAATTATTGCATTTCCTTTTCAACTAATACTCAATTGTACAAAGACATTTCACATTTAAACCGATAAACTTTACACAGATATACATATATAGTCATTTTGAATTTTGTTGAGTTCTTTCCTGTTCTTTAAGTTTAAAAAGTGAAAATCTTTCCTGTTCTTTGTTTAAGTTTAAAAAGTGAAAATCTTTCCTGTTCTTTGTTTAAGTTTAAAAAGTGAAAATCTTTCCTGTTCTTGCTTGATTTGGTTTTTAATGCAGTGCTGTCTGTAGATGTACATGTAGAGATTTCTGTGGATTTTCTGAATCTTTTGATGATATTATGGATTGTAGATGGTGAAATCTCTAAATTTCTTGCAACTGTGCATTCAGAAAAAAATGTTCTCAAACTCTTAAACTACTTGCCCTCAGTTTTTCACAAAGTGATGAACCTCGGTCGATCATGATCCTATCACATGTTACCAATGAACCTGTTTACCTGTGGAATGTTCCAAACAGGTGTTTTTGGGGCGTTCCACAACTTTCCCAGTCTTTAGTTGCATCTGTCCCAATTTGTTCAAAATGTGTTGCTGCATCAAATTCGGAATAAGCAGATCTTTACAACAGTCAATGAAGTTGATTAAACACTAAATAAATTGTCTTTGTACTGTTTTCAATTGAGTAAATGTGAAAAAAGGTTAGCAAGTTATTGCATTTTGTTTCATTTTGTTTTGCACAGCGTCAGAACCTTTTTGAAATCAGGGTTGTACCTCCTATAAAACAGCATTTTTAGGAAATTACCATTAAATTTCAGAGCCAAAAAATTCACATACCAACAGCACTTTTCTTTAATGCTGTAGCTTTATTCTAGAGAGGAAATGGAACTGTGAGCTGCAGAGACCCAACTTTCTCATGCCTGGTAAATTTCAAATAAGTGGATTTAAATGATCATCTTGGTGCATTCAGTCATCAGAAGGTTTGACAGCTGGCCAGTGAGGAGCAAACTATTAAATTTAAGCACTTCAGCCGAAAATTCAAACACTGCTGAAAGTGAAAAATATGGAGCTGCAGACGGACAGTTCTGTTTGTTTTTGTGTGGAGCTGATCAACATGGTGCAGGTCTGACATGCTCCTCTCAGCCACAGCAGACCACAGTCTGTGTGACACTGTGCAGGTTAAGTAGGGATTTACACTGAATCAATTGTCTATTGTCTCTTAATGGCTCTGTGGCGGAAAGCATATTGCAGATTTATAAACCTCTCAACAGGACATTAATAAATCATACAACCAGCCAACGCGCGCGCGCACACACACACACACACACACGCACACACACACACACACACACACACACACACACACACACACACACACACACACACACACACACACAGTGTAAGCAGTGAAGTGAGGCTGCTGTTTCACTTTAGATGCTCCTTTCTGTCATCAGAATGATGTCTACCACAAATATGAATGGAAACAATGTATTCGTGTTTTTCCCCTTAAAGAATAACACGCTGGGTGAGAAACACACTGAAAATAAATGAAGACCTGAAACATTATTTTCATCCTGCTTCAATAAGACATCAGCTTATTCAAACACAGACGAGTGTCTTTATCTTCAAACAGGACATTTAAAGGCATGTTGCTGCACTAGAATAAAGGAGAGACAGATAGAATGGATGGAAGGAGATTTTTGCAATGTGAGCAGTGGTGCAAGCCGACATGACTAGTCCCTCTGAAGGCCTTTAAAAAAAATGAAAGACATGTAAATCCTTGATGAAACTTTTTAACATGCATGATCTACAGTTTAAAAGGTCGTTGTTTGATCAGGATTTTTTCCTCACAGACACTCTTCATACTGTTTATGTACTGTATAGAGGACAGAGGGTGGAGGCAAAGGGAGACTCTCTCTGACGCCCGCCCCCCACCTTCCTTGGACTACTGCTACTCCCCCAGAAAAACAGATGGATAACCTGGATCAGAGAGGGTTTATCTTCCACTACACCTCACACTGTCACAGCTTTGAACTTCTCTTCTGGTTAATTAAATTATAGGAAGAGTCATGGCCCCCGTAGAAGCTGCTGTTGACTTTGAGTGTGACAGTGGATTATTTCACCGTCTAACTCTCCCTCATGCTGCCTCACATCATGTTCACTTTGTGTTTAGGGGTCGATTGTTTCGCCGTAGAAATGTTAATCACAGTGTCATTTCCCAGAGGAACACACTGGGGCTTTCCTCTGCTGACACACAATTAATAGACAGACATATGGAGTCAATTTGGCTGTGGTCCCTCTGCGACACACACACACACACACACACACAGACACACACACACACACAAAGCGGCCCCTGGGAGCATCTCGGTAGCTTTCACTTTAAATCAGCTCATTCACACTCAACCTGACTGAATTAACTTTAAGCAGCCACTATTATCAAATACCTTCTCCAAATGAATATGCTGTTTGTCCATGCACCCGTCAAATAATGGCATCATTTGTCTGTGCCTTTCAAAACTGTGTCTCACCGGTTAAAATCTATTGTTTAGCAGACCAATCCATCCACCGCAACCTCCTCACTACATAGACTTTGTCACTCTATAATAAACTCACTTGACTTCCTCCTTCTCGCTCGTCATATTTGCTGTGCTGGAAGGTTTTGCCACATATTTTGAGCCACTTTCTGAAACAACCGTCACTGTTGTTCTTCTTAGGAGGACAGTCTTGTTATTATACTGCATTTTACAATGTATATTTCTGATCGTTTACAGCATACAGTAGTATTTAATATATGTCTAGTTTAAATCACACAGTGCATTAAAATGAATGAATACATATGCTGTTAGCAGGGAATGAATCAGTCTTGTTACGGATCCACAGAGACAGTGTTTTCAGATAAAGTCACCAAAATAAAAGGCTGTACAGACAACACGTGCTCATCTTTAAACGTTATGTGACAAAACCTAGCAAATACAGAACTCATATTTAGAGACTCAGGACTTCTCAAATCCTGTTGATATTCCAATATAAACACACTAATCAATCAATGTTGTAACCGAGGCCAAAATGACATCAAGATTTCATCCAATTTACCTCAGAGGAGATGAATCTGAAACTGCTGTTTCCAAAGGGAAACAACATGCATCGATGCTCGTGTTTTCAGCTTGTTTTTGTAAAGATCTCAGTCCACAGTGATGCACCTGACAATGCTTATTTATTTAATTTTCATTTTAATTAAAATTTCTTGATTTCATTTAATACATTATATGTGTGACTTAAGCGTAATTCTTAATCATGTTATTATCTAATTTATTCCTTGTTATTAAATTTCATTATACTTATAAAATCATTGTGTTATTAATGTATTATTTGTGTTTCCATCACTTTTGGGGACATAACATAGACTTACACTAATTTCCTGGAGACTTCCCCGAACCATAAATATAAGCACTCCCTAAGCCTTACTCTGACCTTAACCCAAGGAAGCAGAGTCTCCAAATTTCGTCCCCACAACATGAGCAATACAAGTACACACACACACACACACACACACACACACACCGGCACACACACATACAAACTCACACATTAAAAGAGAGTTAGATGCTGAATATCACTAGTGGAGCACACTGCAGACTGTCTGAACCCACTTTCATTTCAATCAATTCCTAATGTAACCTGTGCTTCATTCACTAATGATCTTACCAAATTAATATTGGTGTTCACCTTCAGTTTCTCAACCCAACCTCCGGCCGCTCCCTTTTCACTCTTTGGAATTAGTTAAAGTGGAGATGATGTGATAATAGCATCCAGTCTGACATTTAACACAACGTTGCTGCCCAGCGGACACCTGGCTAAAATTTGACGTCAAGCAGCGTCATCGAGTTACATCCAAGGTGAGACGGATGCGAGGGATAGAGGAAGTGTAGTGTGGGATTGATGCTGGTCAGAGGAGAGATGCAGGACAAAGAAACAAGCAAAGAGGCAAAGAGAGAAGTAGTCCACACACCTTCACTGCAGAGAGCGTGGACCTCTTGTCCCGCGGTAAGAAAGAAGAAATCAGGTGGAGTTCATTGTCAGTCCCACCCAAAAGGTTCATACAGCTCAACATTTTGACTCAACAAGTCATAATTTACAATTTAAGGTGCATTCACTTGTGTTTCTGACGAATTTGGCTTGCTGATGGATGATCTGCATTTAGGTCTGTTTTTTATCAGACATTAAAGAATAATTCCAGTTTATCACAACTTGGGCCTTATTTGTATTCTTCTGTCAAAAAAGAAAAAAAAGAAAAGAAGAGGATGAGTGATAAGAGCCTCTTTCCTGATCTTGTCATTTGCTTTTATCTGACAGCTTTGTCGTTATGGTGACCTCAGCCTGTGCTGATGATGAATATCATTCACTAAATTAGATGCAATTTTCCTTTTTTTAAAATTCTTTTGCTTCACCATTGATCTCATAGCGTCATATACGCTACACACGATTTGATTGGTCAAATATTTATTTCTGACCTCAAATTTCAGATCCAACTTGGGGCGGTGGAAACAAATTGTGAGTACAATATTGACATATCATCACCTTTGAAGTTGATGCGGCCAATCTCTAGCAAACAGGCCTTTCTACACATTCAGATATGGGTCAGTATTAGTCATTTGGAATCGCGTGTGTGACCAACAGGCCATCCTAAATCCAATAAATAAAACATCTTTTTTTAGCTGCTAAATGTTCCACTTTCATCGTGAAAATGACAGTGAACCAAAACAGTGATGTTGTTCCCCAAACAGCTAAACAATGAGCTGAAAGCAGAGGGGAGCTGCAGATTCACAGGGTGACACCTTTCATTTGTAAAGTTGTTTTCACATTTGATGCACTGTTATGTTAAAAAAATAAAATAAAAAATAAAACTGCTTTAAGACTCAATATGTAATAAACCAGAATTGTCCTTTAATCTTAACATATTTTACAGCATCAGAGCAGATTTTGATTTTCAAATATGGCCAACTGATCAGTGATGAAACAGAGTGAAGGCAGGTTTCAGTTTTGAGTGCTGATAGTGGAGCCTTGCTGTTATTTGTGTTTGGTTTTGTCTCTAAAAATCATCCTGTCAGGCAGTGCTGACCAACTTAAGGATGATGTTGGCCCCTGGCAGTGGTGCACAGCTGGAATATTTCATGTGGATTGGTGTATAAATGAACTCTTTAAACATTGTTTTCTTGTATCTTTTTGATGAGATCGTATACAATCATTCATGTGCAGATAGAAGAAGATCAAAAGCATCAATGAGAATAGCAACAAATATGACGTAAGAATATGTAACTCACTGTTTTGCATCATGGAGGCCACACCAGTCTCCCAGCTTGTTTGACTTCTGAAATCTGCACAAACAGAGAGGTAATCTTTTACAGCGTTGTAATGTACAGCACATGCAAACACACTTCAGCGCACACACTCTCCCTGCATAACAAATCAAAGTTGGGGTTCTTGGATCTCCGCGGTCATGTTTACGCTGTTTTAAATGCCACAGGTCAATTCTAATCTAATCAACTTTTCTCGAGCAGCGAGGAAGAAAGCAACTTTTTATTGGATAGAAAAACAGAGGTGAAAAAAAACCAAAAAAAAACGAGACACTGTCTGGACAGAATGGCTGAATGCCAAACCATCCTGTGATTGGTTCATATGCTAATGTATGCTAATGTCCATAAAGTTATGAGCACAGAGTTAAGTCCCACTCTGAGAGTCCAGCTCTCACACTGGGTCCAGTGTACTGCCACAAACTGAAAAACAGGGCGGTTTCACATCTAATGCATGGAGGATTTTTTTTGAGTCAGTCATAAAGCTAAAAGGTTTATGATTTAGACTAAAGATTGGAATCACATTTGCTTCTGTAGTTCGATGCCTAACTTACTGTGCTGTGCCCATCTGACCATTTTTTATTCTTTCTCTTGAACACAACACAGACTGTCAACTGTGACTACAGCAATTAGGAGTGAGAAATGGCTGTTTCTATCCTAGATTATCTGTGGGAAGAAAGTCAGAACACACTTAAAGTTTTTAAAGTTTTTCTAATTCAGGATCAGAGTTCAATATCGTAAGAGAAGGTGTTTTTTCCTGAGATGGTGTCAAAGATCAGCAGGAGCCTCATGGAGTCATAGAACAAAACCAAACTCGACTGACGTCGTTCAGTTTCATACCTCGTACAGGTGGCTTCTTTCAGGGTGATCCAAAGAGCCCCAGATATAATGGAGAAACAGAATCTCACCCAATAACATGTGATAACAAACATCCTAATTGATGTAAAAGAAGAAGGTAATTTGGGCCAAAATTATGGAGAAGCAAAGTTCTCATAATTAAATAAACAAATAATCGTATGGAAAAAATACAGACATGATATAACCTGAAACTGAGAAGGATGCCATTACTTCATTCTGCTTCCTGTCACAGTAACAGAGTTTTACGGAGGTCACGCCTGTCTGCTCCATCAGACCACACATAACTGGCTCCTGTCTCTCTTGATTGATTGATCAGTGCTTCACTTTGAGATCGGTGGGATTGTCATTTGGAAAATTTGTTGTGAAATAAAAGCAGCCTTTGGGACAAAGAACATTTTGAAATTAAAAGCTAGTAAAATTCAGTAAAATGACCTGCAATGATTGAAGCAAACAAATCAGGATGAAATAACTTTTCATAATAAAGAGCAGTTGTTGGTTAGTGTGTGTGTGTGTGTGTGTGTGTGTGTGTGTGTGTGTGTGTGTGTGTGTGTGTGTGTGTGTGTGTGTGTAAAAAGTTTCACATTTCCGTGGTTATCATATTTATTTTGTCTGTATTTGTTCAAATGATCAGTTACTTAATGATGTCTTATTTATTCATTTAATTCTGAACAATTTGGTCTATAAAATGATCTCAGAGTATTATGTTAAGGGTGACTAAAAAGGAAGGAAATCAGCACTGAGATGCTACTAAATGAGATTGTTTGCAGGATCTAATAACAATCGATACACCACATTTTGTCACATTGATTTGTGATGCAGCAGAATAGCCTCATTTTGTGCAATTTCTAAATAATTTTAGAATTACTGGCATTGAAGTCACTGTAGGTGTCCTGGTGCCACAGTGGTTAAGGTGTTAGGACAAAGCCCCCAGTTCAGTTTTGTCTCCAAAATATACATAAATGCCATAAATATATAACTATTCTCCATTATCACCAAAAAAGTGCGCTGTTATGGAGGAATGATCGGGCATCCCAAGATGACCAGTTTAACTGTCTGTTGTCATTAATGCATGTAAAGCACGTGACATTCTTTGTACTCCATCCCAATATTCTAAACCAAAGCCCTTTTAGGTTGGCTTAAAAAAAGCTAACCAATAAAAGCTTCAAAGCGAGCCCTTCTCTGAAGCTCTTGTCATTAACAACCTGCATAATGAACATGAAGCAGCTCCACACAGGAACAAACACACACACACACACAGGCCGGCTATAGGCACCTTGTCCCCGCTATAACTCAGCGCCTTTCTGCCTGTGAAAGGAGACAAAGAGACGGAGGAGCGGAGCCGCGGCTCGGCTCGGTAAATAGCCGCCAGGCTTTGTGTGTCCACGGGATTTTGGTGTCGTTGCCTCGTTAGCTGCGGCTCGTTAAAAAACCTGCGACACAAAACCGCGGCGGGGAGCCCAATTTGACCAGTGCAACTGACATAAAGGAGTTCTGTTGAACACACTGATGACAATATAAAAGTTTCATTCAGCCGCATTCAGCGCGCTGATATGAGTAGAAAAGAGCCGAGAGAGACACAGAGCCGCTGGCCAACACTGAGGACACTGCTGCTGGTGCAGCCTGCTCTCAAAGCACCGAGGCTGGCCCACACTGCACAATAATAATAATAATAATAATAATAATAATAATAATAATAATAATAATAATAATAATAATAATAATAATAATAATAATACATTGTACTAATTGTATGTAGCAATAACAGGACAGAGACAGTTTGTATTTGTAGTTTGGATGTCAGTTCAGGCTACTGTTGCTGCTGGAAGTGATTATTAAACATTATAGGAAGGCCTGCATCAGTAGAAGGTCGATATGCAGGGTAAATATTTAGGCCTAACGGAGACTGTTTTCCATCTTATTTTGGAAAACAGTCTGCTCCATAAACTGCAAAACACTAGGACCAACTTTTGAAGGCTGGACGTGTCCCGCGCTGCACGCTGTCTGTGCTCTGCTCTTCCAGCCTGTGGATTACGCGGTTTGATCTCTTAGTGTGAACCAGAACGATTTGGTGGGATCAAAGTTTCTATTCAGAGAGTGTAGATGAAGATGAAGACTTTTTTTTTATTTTTAATCCGACGGTATCCAGACATTGCAGCTTCTCATGACACTTTAAAAATCAAATACAGTGTGAGATGGAAAGAGAAAGCGAGCACTGATTATCAGATAGCAGGGAAACGCTTGCTGTTCGGCCTCCGGTTGGACGTCTCTGCTCAGGCAGAGACAAAGTGTCCTCATCAGGACATTTGGGAGCAGCCCGATCCACTTTTGCTCTAATCCCGCTGACACAGACACACACACACAAAATGAAATGTTCCAAATTCACATGTTGGATTAATTCAGTGTGACTTGATTTATCATTCAGTTAATTGGCCTCGATTTAATTAGGACGTTAATTAACATCTGACTTAATTAGATCATCAATTAAGACGAACTTTATCGTCTTGTCTCTGCTGGCTTTGTATTTTAATGTGCCCTCACTCCAAACAGCGTGCATCATATATTACACAGTGAGCAGACGCATTTTCTTACTCGAAACCATTTTTGAATGTGATTCCAACACAGAATAATAACGCAAAATAATTAAAATGACACGTTTTCTGAACGAGTTACCGTTTTGAAGTCGCGCAGGCCTTTCAAGCACTCACTTATTATTAGTCTAGGCCTCCATAAAGAGCAAATAATAGAAGGCCTTCACTGGATAACCTGACAATTTATAGGGTGAAACAAACCTATGAGGGTAATAGACTTTTATAACTACGTCCATTATTTTCCGTTTAAATGACAATTAAATATAAAATATTCTAAAAAATCATTTTGTGTGTGTGTGTGTGTTTTTTTTACTTCCAATATTAAAAACTTGGTCTTTTCAGGTTACAAATGATGGCTGTAAATCAGTGAGTTGTAATATGACCGCTTCGGCGTTCAGTGTTTCCTTTCCCGCACATTTAAAATGAAAGATGACCACTTAAGATGTTTCATAAAGTTCTTGATCACACTGTGCAACGTGACTGGCTGCCCCAGAATATTTGACAAAGAGTTTAAGAATAATGGTCCCTTGAATTTGGAGGTCTGGTTTCAATTGTAAAGTGTGGATTTTGATTTTGCTCTAAAGGTGAAGGTGACTGAGCGGTGAGTTCATACAGCAGAGAAAATAAAGATCGATGCAAAACGAGTTTAAATGAAGGAGCATGCAGGAGAGAATATCCTCTCTGCATTTACGTAAAAAATCGCGAGGCTCAAATAAAAGTGGATTTGAAAAAGGCTCATGCACACGCACGCGCCCACCTTTCCTCCGCTGTCTCGCGGACTTCGGGGGAATCTCATAAATCTAAACACCGTCCCGTCGCTCCTGCCCGGCCGCCATAATCCAGCAGAGAATATGGTCTGATCTGATGTTTAATCCACACGAATGAACGAGCGGCATCACCACCACACGCTCGCAGCACGAGCGAGGTTCTTGTCGTTGTTGTTTGTTTGTTTGTTTGTTGTTTTTTTTGTCTGCCCTCAGTTGTGTTTGGTAGTCTGTTTGGGATTGGAGGGGCAACACAATCCCGAAGCAGACACTGCAGTTCAACCATGAGCATGATCACAACTAAGAGACGGATTCATGTTTTGGACTGTTTGTCTTTACATGTTAGAACTTTTAAGGACTTTAATGTGGCAAATCCAACAAAACTAGATTTTTCTGAGGCCCCTTCAGTGAAATTACTGCACGATGAACATACATATTCACACAACAATTTTTATTTTTGGCTGCCAGTACAATACAAAGGGGACTGGACTGGCCTGTTGTCGTTAATGTGATGTATTCTTTTATTTTTAGGTTTCTTTTTTCTCAGTCTGATAACTTCAGCCTATCCCAGCAACTTTTAAAACTGAACATAAGTATCATCTTATTTTACATTTTGACAGGAAATTCCAGACCTTGGGTGAATTAGGTGATGATACTGTTATTAAGCATCATTTATCAGTTATATTTTCAGAATTTAAGAACAAGCCATTGAAATAAATTCAGATGATATCCGAACTTTTTATATTTCCTCTCTCTTGAATGGCTGCTTCATAAAACATTTCAGAGGCAGTGATCACAAACACTGTCTCTCTTTCCAACCCATGTCTTCTTTCAACCTCATTTCCACTTGTCCGTCTGTTCTTCAGTTGTTTCGAATTATTTCATTTCTAAACTTCTTAAATAAATTGTATTCTTTTTCCTTCCTTGTTCTTTCTTTTTCAACATTGGACTAAAAACATCTTTGCCTTTGCTTTCTGTCCAGGCCAGGTTTCACATCAACGGCTCGACTTCATCTTGTTCTTATCCGCTAAACAAACTGTAACTTTTTAACTTGTGCTTCAACTGATGGAGAGAGAGAAGAGAGAGATGAGACGGAGAGCGAGAGAGAGAGAGAGAGAGAGAGGGAGAGAGAGGGAGAGAAAGGGAGGGAGAGAGAGAGAGGAAGAGAGAGAGCAAGCTTACCTTTCTGTGGCATGCTGTAGAGAAGTAAAGTTTTGGTTCGTTTAGTTTTCCAACAGCTCCTTTCTTCTATTCTCTCCTCCAATTAGTTTCTCCTTGACTGAGGAGACAAGTGCAGAGAGAGACAGAGCTGCTCCTCTGAGGAGGAGGGAGGAGAGAGGGAGGGAGAGAGAGCGAGTGGGAGGGCTGAGAGACTGCCATAGAGAGAGGACGGGGAGAGAGAGTGGAGGGGAGGGTACGGAGGGGTTCAGCTCCAATGGTGAGAGCAGAGTGTGTGTGTGTGTGTGTGTGTGTGTGTGTGTGTGTGTGTGTGTGTGTGTGTGTGTGTGTGTGTGTGTGTGCGTGTGACTCCTGTGATCACTCTCCCACACTTCATCCCTCACTTCGCTTCAGTTCAGTTCACTGTGCTTTATTGGCATGAAATTGGCAAATATCCAGAGTGAAACAATGCTGATGTAGTCCAAACTATTAACGGTGTTAAGGCACACTGTATACTTCATGGTGAAGTGTGTACAGACTCATACCTTTGGGTTGCTTTTCACAGTTTGGGCCAGGCATTATAAGGTCTCAATATGCTTCAAACAAGCTAATGTTCAGCGTCCAGTGGACCAGAGCAGGTAGAAGTGTTCCTACCTGTTACTCAGCGGTAACACTGGCGACGGCGAGATGAAAGGCCTGCTGTTCAGCCTCGTTCTGGCGGCATTCTGCTGCCTCTAAAATTGGTCCAAGGACTTTGGGTCTTTTACATGTCTTTGGTTGTTCACACGAGAAGTGATGGAAGTATTTGTGTGACTCAATAAAAAAAAGGCAGCCTATGAGGTAAGTCCAAACAAGGCTTATCATACGCTCAAAAACCATGCATGTGCCTTCGAGAGGTAGCTCTGGGTGAAATGAGGAGGTAGACATGAAATATAAGCTGAAGAGGTACCCAAGGCCTCAAAAGTGACGCCAAGGGGTCCGGACCAAGATGGTGCAGCGGGCACAAGTATCGATACGCAAACTGATGTTCAAGGGTGTTTGTACATACATTTACAAATGATTGAGGAGGCGGAAATGAAGTCAAATAAGGAGCCAAACTGACCCGCAGTCACATAGACTCAGAGCTGTTGCTGGGCAATACAGGTAAAAGCTTGGGGCTGGGGGCATGCAAAGGACAGAGGCATGAATAGACTACTAGTTGCCTTTGTTGATTGGGTTGGTTAGATTTGGACATGAGAAGTGAGACTGATTTCCACGTATCCTTAACTTGCGGGCTCCTGAGAATAATGTTTAATTATGCTGTTTGAAGTTTAAATTTAAGAGCTCAAGAATGTCAGCTGATTGGCACTTTGAGTGGTAAAATAAATAAAATTATAGACTTTACACCACAAGCAGTTTTCTGCCACCATTCCTCTCTTGCCTTATTTGCTGCACCAGTGTTGCTTTTGCTTTGATTTTTTAATCGATCTGATTTTTTTCTAGTCTTCATAGCCCTCCATTATAACAACCTGTTTCACTTGAAAAAAGTAAACTGCATGAGATAGGTGCATTTTGTGTGGAACAAGAGTAAAATGATGCACCAAACCCCCATGTTTAAGGGAACATGCACAGAGCTTGATGTCTTTGTTGAGCCAACTCACGCAGAGAAGGCCTGTCTGTTAAAGATGCCTGCGCTGCATCCCTGCTCCTAACTTTCAAAATGAGCAACAACAACAATAACAACAACAAAGACAGCGTAATGACTCTGCAGGGATCTTCTGACTGCACATTATGGGACATTTTAATAGCCCTGATATTGATAAGATTATTACAGTGTCCGATTATATCAAGTTTTGTGTAGACTCTGTGATATTTACTTTTTCCTTTAAAGTCTAGGCTAATGATAAGCACTGGGTGTGTATCAAATTAAAGAAACTTAACTTATAAGAAAAAAGATAGATGGGAAATATGGAGATAAATAAAAAGACAGTTGGACAGGGACAGCTACAAACAAAACATACCGAGAGATTTCACCACGCCCGGCTGCGATGGTGATACAGTTTTATTCCATTGCATCCACCCTCCTCCTTTGTTGAGTTGCTCGGATATTGATTGGCCATTTTTGCTTGATGTTTGTGCTTCTACCATGAGTAAATAGGCTTCATAGTTAAACGGTTTCCTTTTTTCTCTGTTTTAACTCAGAATGCAGATTCTCGACACCGTTCCTGTGTTTGACCTGCTGTCTCGCTCTATCTGCTCTGAGCAGACGTCTTGAAGGTTTCTGAAACAGAGACACTGTGTGCACAGTGGACTTCCACGCATTGTCTAGAATGGCAGCGATCAGCTCTCCCTGATAAATAAGTAACCTACATAGTTAATTGGTTTCTTTTTCCTTTTTTAATTTATTGTGTTCATTACTTGATATACAATCAAGTATCTGCACAGGGTGTTTTATTTTGAAAATTGACCGGGCTCACTATGCCGTTCCTGTGTCTGACTTCCTGCCTGGCTCAGTCTGCTCTGTGCAGCTTGACAAAATAGACCAGTATTCTCCAGGAGCAGAGCAGTGAGCCAGTTCAGGGACGCTTCTGAAATATGGTACATCTAGTAGAACCACAAGCATTGTCTGGATGGCAAAGACCACCTCCACGCAGCCGTGCCCAGTGGAATTTCCGGTATAGAGGCCTCTTTGGCATTTAGCAGTGGCCATCTTTACTTCAGAAAGACTCAGCCTCTCTGGGATGCTCTTTTTGTACCCAAACATGTTATTAACCTGTTGTCTGTAATTCACTGTGAAATGTTCCACCAAATCTATTTTAGCATTTCACAACTTTTCCAGTCTTTTTTTTTTTTTGCCACTGTCCCAACTTTTTTCAAACATGTTGCTGGCATCAAATTCGAAATGAGGATGTCACTTTCAAAAAACAATGAAATTTCTCAGCTTCTCAGTTGTGCTATTTTAAATTAAAGATGGTTTCAGTGTTTTGTAATTCATCATATTCTGTTTCTATTTATGTTTTACAGTGCACTAACTTTTTTGGAAATGGAGATGTATAAAAAATGTGATTGTGACTTAGCCCATTTATGCAAATTTGTGCTTGGAATATGGATGCATGGATATAAAGAGATGTAATGTTTGCTTACACTCTTATTTTTCCTGTGTATGTATAGTGTTTGATGACATCCACCAGGCATGACAACTGTCAACAGTTAGTAGTTTCTACCTTTTGATTCTTTGGAGTATTGTGCCTTGGTGTTTGTATACTTTTGTGGTAACTGTGTAACTATACAGCAATGCATCTATATTTGTGATTAGTATAGAATTGTGTCTTGTAATAACCTAAGAAAAGATATAACAAAGTATTTTTGTTGCATATGCTTTGTAATGTTTCTGCGTAACTCCTTAAATCACAAAGTCAGCTTCTTGAAGGGCTGTCTTTCAATGTGTGGTTCAGAGGAATTCAGTAATGACACATTCAATCAAACAATTAAGTTCATTGATTAATTCAGTAAAGAAATTCTCATTATTTCAATTCAATTCAATTCAATTTTATTTGTATAGCGCCAAATCACAACAGAAGTTGTCTCAGGACACTTTCCATATAGAGCTGGTACAGACCAAGCTCTTTTATCTACAAAGAAACCAACAATTCCCCCATGAGCAAGGACTTGGCGACAGTGGCGAGGAAAAACTTCCTTTTAACAGGCAGAAACCTCGAGCAGAACCAGACTCTGGGTAGGCGGCCATCTGCCTCGACCGGTTGGGTGAGAGAGGAAGAGCAAGAGAGGGAGAGTGAGACAGACAGACAGACAGACAGACAGACAGACAGAAAAGCAGTCAGAGAGAGAGAGAGACAGAGACAGAGACAGAGAGACAGACATGCAGTCACAGTAACAGTGACAGTGGATGTAATAACAGCAGTAGCAGTTGCAGTGGATGTCAGGCAGGGCCAAGGCAGGAGATGCAGCTGAAATCCACAATCCAGATTCAGCCACGGTCCATGGGAACCTGCAAGACGACAAAGCACAGACTAGCGGTACTACTGTTCTGATCATTTTTAAATTACATTTAACTCACCATCACACACAGTAAATAAAAGATTTCCCTCTCTTCTTTATATATAGCTGACAGAGTAATAATACCTGTTCCCTGCCTGTTCACGTTCATCGTAATCACATATTTTACCTTGATGTTTCATGACAATACAGCCAGCTCTATAAATAGACTTTATACAATCTCTGTATTTAACTCCCAGCACTTTTTGCTCCCCTCTTTTTTGTCTTTCAGGAACATACATTTGGACATGTTTAAAAAAGAATGATGTTGAAAAATTGTGATCGGATGATTAAGAATGTATTCACATTTTTACATTGTAATTTTAAAATGGATATATGTAGGTGCTCACAACGCTTGGTTTAATATTGGAAAGGTCATTGGTGACTTGCAGTGCTTTATTTGACATTTAGCTTCCCAAACCTTAACCAAAATGTTTTGGGTGTTTTTGCCTTTACCTAAGCATACACAGGAGAGACTTACCTCATCTCTGGTGTCAAAGTCCTCCTTCTTGTACTGTGCTAAAATACAATGGTAGTAAAGCACCAATATCTCATCACGAGAAGGAAAACTACTGATGTGTCAGGTGTGTTCGGTTGAGCAGGCTCAGGCGACTGGCAGAGAGGAGGAAACTCTGAGGGCATCTGGTGGACGAGTGGGAAAATGACAAGCTCAGGACAGACCTGTGAGGGACACATGGCAAGAAAGAAGGTCTAAAGCTGTTGAGGGAGATGGTGCAGCAGTGATCAGAACGTCATTTCAGTACTCTTCTAGTCTTCTGCCTGTATCTACACGTTATCTTTCACAGGCTCCTTGCCTACAGCTTTTAAAACTGATCTAATTAAACCACCTCCAACCTAGACCTGAAATGCGGTGTCCCACAGGGCTCTATCTTAGGTCACTTCTTTCTTCTTCAGTCTCTTTATGTGACTAGATTAGAAATCGGAACATTAAATTTAATCACGCACAATGCAGCAGCAAGTGTTCTGATGAAAACCAGACAGACAGCCCAAATTACTCCAATCTTGAAATCCTGGTTACCTGTCTGTCTCGGAATTCATTTCAAAATTCTTTTATCGGTTTTATGGCTTTGCCTCGTCTTATCTGTTCGACATGGTTAAGACATATGTGCCTGCTGGGTCATTTAGACGTCCTTGATGACTCAAAACTGCTGATTGTTCTCAGGTTCTCTGGAACAGCCACCAAGGTCTTAGGGGTTCTTAATCTGTTGACACCTTTAAATGAGATCATAAGACACATTTGTTTATTATTTGCTTTTATGATAAGCATTTTGTGTTGCATTTTATGCATGGATTGAGTTGTATAAATAAATGAGATGCTAACATTATGGGCAATCAGCTTCTCGAAATGAGAATTATCTTCTTGGACATCAAGTCATCAATACAGCAGATACATTTTTCCTTCTTGTTGAAGTGTTGTCAGAGATGAGATGCTTCAGCTGGATCCCAAAATTTCTCTGTGTGTTAAGTCCACTGGTGTACAGGCCAGATGAGTTGCAGTGTTGCCATCCTGTGGCTGCAGCCACACAGAGCCCAAGGCAAGCTGTCATTATGTTGGTGATAAGTGTGCTGCATATTCATGCATTTAAAAGAATCTATGCTGCATCATAAGTGGTAATTATGTAAGACGCCACAATGCAGAGAATTATAAGTCAATAAGTTTTTCTGCTTTAGGAATAGAACATTAATGTATAGAGATATATTCAAAATAAGGTAAAAGACCTAATATGTGTTGTCAAGCTTTATTGTTACTATGGGCTGAAAGCACTGAGTTGGGTTGTTCTGACAAAGCATCAACAACTGTATGTAGCCACTTTAACAGTCACATCCATTCCAGCTTTTGTCTCACACTCTCTCTTCCTCTCTCTCTTCCTCTCATGTACACACACATATAAACAAAAGATTGATGCTTTCATTGCCACCCAACTCTAAAACCATGTCGTCACATGGGTGTTGATAATTGTTCTTTTGTTAATGTCAGGGTGAAGTTTTCACGGTAAGGGCCACATGTTTAGGTCAGCACTTGAGAGCTGCTTCACGAGGTATTTTATTTTAAAGTAATGTTTTCAAAGTGATCAGTAATATTTTTTACATCATGGCAGAATTATTATTGTTCAATATTTCCTCTGATCCAAATAACAAAAATAGACGCCCACATTCTTTGAAATCGATCTGTGTGTATGTGTGTGTCTGTGTATTACTCATTTTGTGTGGACATAAATGTGTTTACACAGTCGTATTGTGGAGGCAAAACACGTGTGTGTGTGTGTGTGTGTGTGTGTGTGTGTGTGTGTGTGTGTGTGTGTGTGTGATGCCTGTGATCCATCAACATTCAAGAACCTTTCCAGGACCTTATATTACAGGCTGGCATTGATGAACACACAGTCAGACAGCCTCAGAGGTGAAATGCAGTTGGACTGGAAAAGACTTGGTTGTCTGTTGGGAAGAAACAATGACTCAGGTATTTCAGCAGTATTATTTTCAAGGAAGAGAGAAGTATCTGCTGTAAAAATGGGCAAGTGTTTACAACAAGAAAGTCCAAATCATTGGCAAGGTTTTCAGGTTTTCAGTCTTCAGTCGGCATGAGGTGTAAATACAGGTGTTAAGTCCTCAGGTGTCAGCATTTTTCACCCTGTTTATTTATGATGATCTTGTTCGTAGATTAATCTATTCGAGGATGTGTGTTTGTCACGTGATTTTTCTAACAAGACTGTCAGACACAACAACAATGAACATGACCAACACTAATTTCAATGTTCATAAGAAATCTCCTTTATTGGGGGGAGAGAGATAACAGGAAGTCAGGGTTCCAACAAGGGTTGTCAAATGTGTGAGAACCATGGCAAGCAAGACTAGAAGGATCAGGATGCAATGTGTGTGTGTGTGTGTGTGTGTGTGTGTGTGTGTGTGTGTGTGTGTGTGTGTGTGTGTGTGTGTGTGTTTGTGTGTTTGTGTGTGTGTGTAGTTTTTCCTTGTTTGACTGTTAAGTTTACTGTTACTGTCACCGTCAAGACACTTGCACTTGAAGCGTAACTCTCTTGGCAGTCTTCTAAATTTATTTGACTCTTTCCTTCCTGTAGAGCGCTATTGTTCCTTCCCTGATCGTTGGTGTTTAGTTTGGCAGATAGGCAAAATGAGAAACAATCTAAATGAGAAACAAAGTCTTTCAGGTTCAGGCTGTTTACTTGCTGTGTCCCAAATGAAGGTACTATAAAACTAAAACACACAAAAAGAAACTCATTCAGTCACAACATCAGTTACAAAGGCATATTCAATCAAATATAAAATGTAGTATAAGGCTCAAACAAATCCTAGTATGGCTAGAATAACTGCTACAACCATATGCCCCTAGTGGACTTTCACACATTGTCTAGAATGGCAGTGATCAGCTCCATTGGACGCATCATGGACAGATCGTGGACGTTAGACACCTGGTGAAATTCAGGAGGAAGCCTCAGTGCAGGAAGCAGAAGGGTGGTAACAGTGGAGAGCAGTCTCTTGCATAAACAGTAATTGGGAGTGACCCCCCCCCCCAAAAAAAAACTGGAGGAAATTCAACAGCGATCAATTTGGTTGGGAGGAGCTCAGAAAGAACCAGAAAGAAGGCTGAGATTACATTTTTCATTTGGGACTGGGACTGGGGGAAGGAAATGGCCTCTTGGTTGAGGGTACCATGGGCACCTCAGAACTGTGACTTGTGCAAACCTCATTTGACTGCTGCCAACAAAGCTGCAGCGTATCTCAGACAGTGTGTCTCAGGAGCTCAGGCATATACAATACTCTTGTTCGAGTGGTCTGTCATGTCTAATGTCCCCAGTTTGGGTCTTATCCTGAGACCAGGATTGGTACCAAGTATCAATAAAGATGCCTAAGAACACCCATGTCCAGGAGCTGACGAAGAACCTCTAAAAGAGGAAGGTGGCGAAGGTCATCTGAAATGCTGTCATGCTGTCTTGCTCAAAACGAGATATTCACTTCAAAATTAAAAATAATTTGATATAAGATCTCTCAGACGATGTATAGAAGACAGAGAGAGTGCAGCAACAGAGAACTCCTCTTTCCACATTTGAATGACGGTTAAGTGGACAATGTCTCCTTTCTGCTGTTCAATAACATTAGATGAAATCTTGGGAATAATTAAAAGATGAACTGGGTCGTGTATTTGTACTGGACTTTATCAGATGGGAGGATCTCCTTCGGAAATTGGATCAAAAAGGCAAGAAGCTGGCCAGCTTTTATTGCGAAGAGGCTACCATATTTGATCCAATGGCATCTGATCATGATCAGGTCTGTCTTTCTTGGTGCCTTTTCTGGTGTTTTGAATGCGAGACAGACTAAAGGTTTCACTGAATCCCCCAGTTACATATAATCCCAAATTTGGGATGGCATTATAAAACTTAACCTGGAACAATAGAACAGAAAAGTAGAAGTAAAGTGAACTAATGAGAGACAGGGTTTCTGTTAAAAATAGAAACACTACCAGAAGAGTGGTGAGTATGACATGGCTGCTGCACGGATGAAATTAGTGCCGTGGAACAGTATGATACATCTCCTTAATCTAGAAGTAATCCAATTACCCCTCAATGTTTTTTGTTGCCAAGTATTTATGGTCTTTCATTGTTTGTGCCGGCCACACACCCCAGCTATTATTCAAGCCGTTGACATTATTTGAACACTGGCTTTTATGGGGCAGTTTCTTACACTAATTATGATATAAGAAATGTAGCTCAATATGCATCAACACCGCATCACTGAGTACCTGGGGATTATAGGATAGAAGGATATAAGTGTGCCGGTTCTTGACATTGCTGCATGACTGTCATGACTTGTGTAAAAGCAGCGTCACTGTCGTCAGAGAGCAGATCAGTAGCCCTGCAATTACTGCTGCTGTCAGAGGTCTGCTTCATCTCTGCAAATGAAGGGGAGATTAATTCGCTGGCTCTCTCTGATGGACAGCAGCTGAAAGAAGAGACAGCAACCACTTGACCCTGGCTGACGGAAACACATGTCAACACTCTGCTCCCTATCTTCAGCTCCTCCTCTTTGTCCTCCGCTGCTTCTACTCCTCCCCCCAACGACTCCTGCTTTTCCATCACTTCCTCCTCTTTGTCCTCCTCCTTCTGTCATCTCCACTCTTTCCACCTCTGCCCCCTTCCAACTTTTCCTCCAATTCTATCTTCCTCCACCTCCATGTCCTCCCGTCCTCCTCCTCATGTCTCAGAAGCTGTTTCTGTCTGATGCTGACAGCTAACAAGTAATTATAGGTAATCATCTAAATGGACAGTAATTACTTCAAGAAGGGAGGGGCTGGAGCTCGTCTTTATAATATTGTGAGTTGGAGCCCAGCCCTTGACTTAACCCAGCAGCAGTGTACATGCACGCACGCGCGCGCACACACACACACACACACATATACAAACCATAGTCATAAACACTACACGCCTAAACCTAAAGCCTTAGTCTTCATCCTGAAATGTAATGATTTGCATGATAGGGACTTTGGTGTTTTGTCCCCATGAGGAAGGACAGTGACTGATTTATGTGCCCACAACATGATACATAGGCAATACACACACAAACACCAACACACGCATACACTTCCACAAACATCGATGCATACACACACTGCCTCATTATGTGATGCAAGAACCCTTGTTTCATTTACCCTCTTTCATTCAATGTTCAATTATCCACTTTTAAACACATTTCCTCAGTCAGTCAGTGATGGTCTCTGGTGTGATGTGAATGTCCGCCTTAAGCTTTCTCCACTTGTCTGCTGACTGCTGGTTTTTGACCATTGACACGCATCTTGGTTTTGCTCTGATGTCGTCACACTCGCTGCCTCATCCTAGCCTGGATCAGCACTCTCTTCCTGATACTCTGAACTCCCCTTGCTCAGTCTTCCCTTGTCAGTTTATCTGGGCTTCTGGTGGTCCCTGTGGAATTAGTTGAGTGTCTGTCCTGGTCAGTGCAGGATTTTCATATCTGTTGGCTAATTTCTAATATGTCAACAGTTCAGGTCAGCTGGTGGTAGTTTGAGCAGTTCCATGGTCTGATTTCTGGTTTCTGGATATTTTAAATGTTGTGGCTAAGACTGAGGTCTTGACACTGAACTTTGCTGCAGAACAAATTCTTTTGGCTGCATCTTTCAGACATTTGCAGTTCCATATAATTTTTTTTTTTTACTTTTAATTCATAATAGAATTGCACTCTGCCCGAATGCTCTATTTTACCTCGAGTCCTTCTTAAGTCCCCGTGTCCAATCTGCTCTGATTCATCTGTTCACACAGGCCTACGCAGTCACTGTTCAGTGTGTTTTCTGTCAGCTCTGCCGATGTTTTCAGCTTCCAGCTAACTCCACTTCTACCATGAATATCACCTCAAAAACCACTTCTACGACAAAGATTTCACCACCGCACATGGTTAAGCATGAGTCTGCTTAGAGAGCATCCTCACTCCTTCGGCCTCACTCCCCAATGGCTACTAATACTGCATCTTGGCAATGTTTTTTTTTTTTTTTTTTATGGTCTGAGCAAGCTATCTGCTGGTTGCTAATCAAAGTTACACAATGTTGCCAAGCAAATGACTTCCTGTAACTTCCATAATAAACTTTCAGCATATATTAGCCTAAATATTCCAACATTGCTTGATCAAGTGGGTGTACCGCTGAGGCTAGCCACATAGCTGCAAAACATACATGCTTTGCTTGTACCTTCAAGTGTGAGCTTGGGCATGAGCATAGAGGGAACAGGGAAGAATACATGAGTGCCAGACAGACAGATAAGCAGGATGACTTGCAGGTGAAAGACGAGCTTGAGACGCAGAGAAACAGGTTTGTAAAAATCAGCAGAAGGAGAACAATCAAACAGAAGAGTGCTTGGAGAGCCAGGATGATGTGCTGCAGGCGGCTGATGTGCTGATGGGAGGCAGGTGTGCGGACTGGGAGGCGTGATGAGCTGACTGCAGACAGGTGTATACAATGACCAGAGCCGGGAGCAAGGAAAGCCAGGAAGGAGGTCCACGCCCATGGCAACACACAGACATGGCATAAACGGAGAGAAACAAACAGCACTGGGAACGCAATGAAAGACGGAGCACAAGGAAACACCTTGTATATGTGGTTCATTTTCAAGTCACCACATCTAGAGTCAGTGTTTTGTTTCCTTAAATTTTTAGTTTAAAGTTTCATAACTCTATAAATTCACCTCTTCTGCAGCTCCCTCCATGTACAGCAGGCACTTTTTCTGGACGCTTTACCTTTTGCGCAATGATTGTACGTTGACCCACTTCAGACAGTGTTTGCACAAAAAAGTTCAATTATCTTGTCAAAATCCTTAAAATTATATCTTCTCGTCCCTCCTTGAAAAATCCTGAATCTCTGATTAGGCAAGTAACAGTATAAAAACAATAGATTTCAAATATGAATCATTTCTTTTCTGTCATTTCAAAAGTTTAACTACTTTTAACACTAGGTGATATCTATTACTTCACTGAGAAGTCTTTTCTCAGTGTGTCCATTGGATGCTTTAAGTTTCCACATCACACTTATATACTTAAACATCGGACCGGATGTGCTTCCAAACTATTTGTGATGTCACTTCTCATACTCGTCGGCAATGAGCTCAGAGAAACTTCCCACTTTCAGCAGATGAGTGAAAACAGTCTTTTGGTGTCAAACACTGCACATACATCATTCTGCCCAGTGAGGCTCAAACATTCGACTGTAGGAACAAGAAGAAAAAAAACATTTTGAGTGAAGGGAACTTTAAGCTGGTTTAGTAGTTTCTTGTTTTAAACTGTATGTTAAAGGGCCAGTGTGCAAGAATTAAGCTGATCTATTAGCAGAAAAAGTACAAATCTAAAGTATGTATGCGCATGTGTGTGTGTGTGTGTGTGTGTGCACAGGACACTGTTTTAACCATATGCTGTGCCGTCTTTTAGAAAAGCAGCTGGAACAGCGTGCTGCCATCTTAATGAATTTCCTTCTTTCATGCTCTGTGCTGTCAAGCTCTCGACACTGAGAACCATCACTCTTCTTTAGAGCTATGACATCTCCTGCCTCAGTGTGATGGGTGATCTCTCTACTCGCTCTAATGACTATTATCTTTAATTCGCAGAGTCTCAATTAACGGCTTACTGCAGGTCAGTGATTAACAATTAGCTGATAAAGACCCTGACACACTAACAGGACTAGAGAAGGGGGCTGAGGGGCCACATCACAGAAAATGTTCAACTTGATGTTTTTTTAAATGCAGGGTGTTTAGGTCAAGAAAAGGGAAAAGGAAAAAGGGAATTTTATGTTTTCTCGTTGTTCACTGTTGTTTGTATTACACAATGAAGATGCCAAAAATCCTCCACAATAATAAATATAGAATCTTTTTCTATTTGGCTTCAGCTAAAGGCTGTGTGACTGACTGCCAGCATGCCAGTAACAGTTCCGCTCACATTCATTTATTTTCATCCTTACAGCCACATATTTTATTCTTTATAGATTTTAACTTACACAATCAATCATTTTATGCTCATATTTATATATATTTACTGACATTCATACATTTTGCTCTCATGCTCATTCAATCATGCAAGGTGCTGTGATTGGCTGAGAAGCTCAAGCGTGTTCAGGTCACCAGCAGCATTAAGGGGGGAGATGAGATGTGACTACAGCAGCAAGCTATTGGGGTATCAAGAAATATTTTGTCATCCCCAGAAACTCTCACATCTTTGTCCTCGTCCCTTGAGCGGCAGAGGGCATGAGCGCATAATATTGCGCACAGCACGGAGAAAAGTGAGATGAGACGTTTCAGACCTGGCAACTCCAAAGTCGCTTCCGCCGGCTAAGTAGCTCCACAAGGCCAAACTGGAGGATTGCAACAGTCTTTGCAATATCAGAGTCAGCAACGCTGTGGCAACTAGTTCGGCTGCCAGTCAAGGAAAAGGTGAGAACAACATACATAAGAACTTAGCTGGAAGTTGTCATGTTGTGTATAGATCAATGTCTAGATAATTAAAGAGCAAGTGAGGGACAAACATGGCCGACACTCCTCTGTGTTGTAAGTTAAGATGACAGTCCCTGTATTCCCCTCAGCTCCCTGTAGATTTGTCTGTCATTACAGAAGATCATACCCGCATGTTTGATTTGGTTGTCCAGTGACTGTGTGACTGTCACCCCACAACAAAATCAGATAATGTTTTATGTGATCAATCTCACTGACTGAAAAGAAGTGACAGTAAAACCTGGAAATATATCTTTTTCTACGTTGAATAGAGTGCTAAGGAGGTGCACATTTCTGTTTTACCATGAAAACCTTGTAAAGAGGAACAGCTTTAAATAGGCAGAGGTTTCTGTTTGAGCTGTTAGCCAGTTTAAAGGACCAATGTGTAGGATTTAGAGGGATTCATTGGCAGAAATGGATAGAATTATGTTTGCATTAGTGAGTAATCACCTGAAAATAACAAGTGTTGTGTTTTTGTTACTGAGTGAATGAATGAGCACTTTACATCTACAGAGACCAGGCCCTCTTAATCTGCCATGTTGGGCCGCCATGTTTCTACAGTACCAGATAGGACAAACCAAACACTGGCTCGACAGAGTGGGTTTTGTGTTTCTTGAGTTTTCAGCAGCCACCACCAATGTGAGGCCAGGTGTGTTCAGTTGGCTGCAATCTGCAACCTCACCACTAGATGCCATTAAATTCTACATGCTGGTTCTTTAAATGAATTGCAGCACTTGGATATTTGCACAAGCCTTCTTATTCATTGGAAATTATCGCAGGTCCTAGTTTTTCATGTTTTAATGCATGTTTTTGCACTGCTGATTTATTAGACCATGACTTTCTTATTTATTTCTACATTTGGCATGTTTTATTTAATTACTTTTGACAGTTAAGACCCATGTTTGCTACGATAATGCAACAAGCATGAAGGCCATTTTGTTCAGGTTTTATATGGGATAGCAACACGACGGGGTGGCTGAATGACAAATAGTGCAATTTTCAAATCACAATACCTGTGATTTTGATTGCTTATTGCATCATTAACATTTCAATCAAAAGCTACAGCAGCTGAAACATTAAGTTGGTGACTAGATTTCACAGGTCATATCATGTCACCCGGCAATTTTACTCAGCTGTACTTTTTAGTTTGTGTCAACCTGTGCTGTTATTGCTAATACAGTGGCAACACTGGCCTCACAGCTCGAAGGTCCTGGGTTCGATTCTCGTCTGGGGCGCTGTGGGCGCTGTGGGCGCTGGGGGTGTGTCTTGCACCATGCCTTCGGCACCTGCTGCCCCGTATCTCGAGCGAAAAGGGCCTTTATGTGTGGAGTTTGCATGTTCTCCCCATGTTCACCTGGGGTATCCTCCATAAAAAACCCCACTAAAAACATGCAAGAAGATCACCACCTGACCAATGGTGACGAAAAGAACTGGGTCCGCGGGCGCTGCTGTCGGCTGGCAGCCCACCACTTCTGGTGTGCCGTGGAGGAAGGACTGACCAAGGATGGGTTAAATGCAGAGAAATAATTTCACATGAAGCATGGTGTGTGCATATAGTGTGTTGTGTGATAAACAAAGGACGTCTCTTCTTTTCTCTTCTAATGCTAGATTAAGAGGGTAAAGTGAAAAGCTTTCAGCAGCTGCAGGTTCAAGCAGTCCATAGAAAAATATTGCCATAATATAAGTTTAATGCAACATAGACCACATAGACCCTTGTTCAGCGCTAGTGACATGAACATTAGCAACCCTCTTAACATACTGACAGTGCCTAATTTTAAGTGTTAATACAATGTTAAAGGACTTGCATGATGAAATGAGAGTCATTAGTGACAGCCAGCATGTACAAAAGAGCCTTGTTTGGACAATAACAATACAACATCCTAAACTTTGCCTTGTTTTATGGGTTGATGAGCAATTAATGCAATGAAGGGTGAATGGATATCAAATCCAGTGTCTGCTTGGTTTTGTTAGTATAGTTCAAGCTGTTGTTGTTTGATATCGTGATAGTGTTGTGTTGAACACTGTTGTGATGCAGTTAAATATGCAATAAATGCCATTAGTCTTACTGTTCCTGCACCGTCACAGGTACAGAATCAAAGATGGGACAGCATGATGAGGCTCAGTGCACTCTCTGCTGGGTAAAGCATGAACTGTGCTCCTGTGGCTGTGCAGTGATTTGTTTCCTCATCCCACCTCACTGTCGCTGATTCGGCTGTCTCAACTTTTCCCAACTTGTCAAAACTTAGAGGGTTTTCCTTTTTCAAGCATTGCAATGTGCTACTGCAGAGCGAAGGTACAATGTACATGTGTGTTATACACTGAAACAGGCTTTGGTCACCAAGGTTACCTGTGTATCCTACAAAGAACTAATACATCTTATACTACAGTAAACAGTGACCTGTGAACTTGATAGCATTTGGAGAGTTGAAACACCCTCACACACATATAAAGATACACACAAACGTCCATACAGAGCACAAAGAGACCCCGCCATCCCCCTCCCCCGCTGTCACTACATACACACCCACGCACACAGTTAATAGCTGCTAAGAAATCACATTTGGTAAATTGCGTTGTGGCACTAACCTTTTCTCCAGTAATTAAATGAGTGAGGATAGGAGGGCTGCCTTAATGAAGTCAGCAATTTACTATTACACACACACATGCACACACGCACACACACACACACACACACACACACACACACACACACACACACACACACACACACACACACACACACACACACACACACACTCACATCTACCGAAGGAATCGGCTGAGGAAGATCATCTTTTGAAGTTTCTTAAAACAGGATATTTTAATTTCAATTTTCACGTTGTTTCAGATCTTGAGTGCTTTTTCTTCCCCATTAAGCTGATAAACTGAATTATGAGTTGTAAACAGTAAGCTTTAGAGGAATTTTGGGGTCGTGCGATGATTAGGTGCTACAGTAAAATCACAAAGTATGTCTTACTCACGTTCACCTTCCCTAAAATCTTTATCCCTCCTGCTTTTGTTTCATGTTCATTTATTCTGTGTTCGTGGCCCAAAATGACAGCTCCATTATGGCTGATTATAAATCAATAATAATCATCTCCTAATGCCATGTTAAATCTTTTTTATCAACTCAAGTTCTTGTGAGCATTCCAAGTTTTTTGAACTTCTATTTGGTGTTTATGGCCTATCGGCCTCGTCGACCTGGTTTTTGGGGTAGAAAAACATAATGTACAGATTATTTTATTAATAACAAAATAACAAAATTGTGTTATTGCTATTTATCAAAGGCTACACATTAAAGAACAACAGTAACAATAACAGTATTATTAACCATAAAAAACAAAAATGTTTACCATCTGTCAATCAATGGAGGTTACATCCATAGTGTGAAGAGGTTACTTCAGCACTTCCACTGATGGGACGAAAGTTTGCCTCACTTTATCCTATGTGCCATTCAGAAATGTGTCACTGCATTTTTTCAAAATGATCTCCATATCTTCATTCAATGCCGTTCTCCATGGACGTCATGGAAGAGTGATGACATATTGTTTTCAATTAAATAGGAAACAAGCATCCAGAAACTTGCAATCTGCTGGGACCCAGATCATTACCTCTTGTGACTGATATCACTGACTAACTGACTTCAGCTGTGATCCTTGCGATTTTATAGTGACTAACGGGAGCCCAGAATGTCATTCTTTTCTGTCTGGTCACGTAAAATCCAATTCACAGGCGAGTTTCAGCAAAGTCAGGTAGTGCGTCATGAGTTGTCTGGAATAACACGAGCCACATGAGCGACAAGTTAATTCCAGAGCTCATCTGTGACCACGGAGGAGGCACTGCATGCAGAAAAACAAGTTTAAAATACTTTAATGACCTAAGAACTAATTGTTAGTAGCAATTCTTTGTGTTCCTTTTGAATAATGCAGTTGTCCCTCGCTAGAACATCAACTCTATCAAAGCCTGAAAAGACGATGGCAGGTTGACACTGTAACAACAGTCTGTGTGCTGGCACAGACTGCGCTGACTTTGTGCTGTCCTGTCTCCTCTCTCAGGGTCAGTGGGCCTCCAGCTGCTCCAGCAGTCCCTCTGTTGGTGTTCTGCATGTGTGTGTGTGTTTCTGTGTGTGAACTGCATTGTGGGGGAATGGATGGCATGCTTCAGTTAATGTGAAACAGCTCAGCAGCTTGCCTCAGTCTGTCGTCAGCAGGAACAGCACACTCTTTCCTCCTGTCTTATTCTGTCCCGGACCAAACTATTAGAGTTAAGAACCTCTAAAATGTGTTTTTTAAAGCACTGTTAGGCGTTTTGCATACTGGCAATAACACATCTAGACACATGTAGGCAATAATACTTAGTATCATGTCTGTATCTGTGTAAATGCTGATGTATCCATGCTGCAAACGCAGTAACAGTATGCGGGCTTCCATATGAAATAATGGGTGCAGATGTTCTGATGCCCCTCATACATTGCTGGGGTGCTTAGGTCTTAAAGTTCCTCTCCTGGCTTTCATTATTCCCCTGTTCATCAAATTCACATATTTAGAAGTTTTTGTCCGTGTAGCTACATGTTTGCCTTCATTAAGCATGTGTGGATCTAAATAGTTCTCCATTCTATCTCCACCCAACCCTCCAGTGCTCGCTTGCATCTTGGCATACCTGTTCACCAAACACACAAACCTCTGCTTGTTTTCTGTTTTGATATATACTGTAAAGCTACACAAAGTGGTAATATGGAGCAATTCAGGCATACGGGTTAGAACCAGAAACCAGTTCTGAAAAACAACCCTCCATGTGAAGTTCTCTTAACTGCAGTTTCCATGTTGTTTCTTTTGCTGAGAAAGCTGCAGCAGCAGCATTATCTGGTATTCAATATTATCATCAGCCCCTTCATCAGTTTATGGTTGTTTTTGTTGTGATCATTCCATTTTCCAATCTTTAATATCAGCTCTTTAATCTGTTGTACTTATTAAATATATTCCATTTTCGGACCGATCTGAGTGATTTCCTCTCTGTAAATTCATCACCCTCTCCTGCTCTGGAAATCAGTCTGTTTCTAAAAGACCATTTCATTAACTTCATCCATTTAGTTCAAAATTGAAAATCTAATTGGGAAATCTGTGATATCTGTGCGTCTGTATATGTGTGTGTGTTTGCATCTGCATATGCGTGTGAGTGAGCGCGCGTGTATGTCCAGTGAATAAAAGAAAGCTTTTAATTGCATTGTTCTTTGATCAAGGCATGTTTATTAGTGGGTGAAAGTCACATTAACCTTTCCATCGGCCCTGACATTTCCTCTCCCCCTAAATGGAGAATTAAAGACCATTGGAAAGTCATTAGTGAAATTTACTACTTCTGTTGGCTGGTCAGCCATTAGAGAAGCTGCAGGACCATGGAGCACTGTTCATAATCTTCTGCCAAGTCACTTTTTATTGTTTAAAGGAGAAGTACATGCAGACAAAAAAGCTTTTCCTTCAACAAGAACATTTATTTCTGTCAGGTGGAAAGCTAACATAGCTGAGAATTATTGTTTGGTTTGGCAGAACAACAACTAAAAAACCTATGAGAGATGAATTTCATCCTGTGCCGTCCTACTGACGTGTGTCCCTGAAGGTCTCACCCACACAACAACAACTCTGGTCAGCTGTGGGAGAGCCAGCAGCATCAGAGGAAGAAAGAGTTTTCTATGGACCAAGGTGCAGGCTGAGGAGAGCATCGTGGATGGGTGATGGAGGGATATTTTAAGGTTTAAATGAAGTTTCTGAATGAAAGCTGGCTTAACTTTGTACGAAGACAGCTGACTAGTTGGAAAAGTGGAAAAAAAGGTCTAATTAGTATGAATGGGACTGAAAAATGCAATCAGTCTCATAATGTCTGAAACGTGTGGAACATTTTAAGGTTTCACTGGAGTTTCCATCTGAAAATACAAATGACCAGATAAACTTGAAATATTAGGGCTAGACCTGACTCAGAATTTTGCAAATCGAGTTGGATTAGCATTGTATCCGTGGATGTCAGCGGGCACCTTCATTGATTATTCAAATGATAAACCAGAATCCAGAGACATCACTCGCATGTCAGCTGACTTTCTTATGTTTGAAAGAAAAAGTTTGATACTTTGAAAGATATGCTTATATGCTTACTACCAAGAGTTAGCTGAGACGATCATACCGTTCTCATGTCTGTAGAGAAAATAAAAAGCTACAGCCAGCAGCCAGTTAGCTTAGCATAGCATAAATACCACAAAGAGGAGAGAGAGCTAGCCTGGCTGTGTAACAATGTGCATGGACTCTTGTTAACTTTCCTGTTTTAGTTTGTAGTATCCTCCTTTATGCAGTCCTACATGTTTTACTTCCTGTCATTGTCCGGGTTCCCTCCAGTATTATCATCACCTGTTCCACATAATCCAATCAGCACTCCCAGTACTGAGCCTAAGTTTACACATAGCAGGGTTTTTTGGAAAACGGATATTTTGGCCCCTCCGTTTTCAAAAATAACATCGTGCACACAACATCGTTTACACAAATGTTGTCGTTTACATAAACCTGGATAAATACGCCGTAATACGCCATAACTATGCCAAACCTATGGGCGCGAGTGTAAACATAGGTCGCTCACATGACGTGAAGTATTTTCAGTCGTATGTTGTGACGTTTCGGAACCTAAAACGCTGTTTAACCCTGTTTACACATCAACATATAACCGGCATTTTCAGAAATCTCCACTTTGGCCAGAGTTTTTAAAAATGTTCGTTTTCCTTGAAAAGAAACTCGAGAAATGAGAGGCCAAACCGCATGAAAACATATGCATTTTCTGTAAGTGTGAACGTAGCCTCCATCTCCTCCTGGATTTGTGTGAAGGAGCTCATCAAGTAAAATCATTTTCATCTGCTGCTGTCAGCGTTGGTGCTGTCATATGACAGTGTTCATTCAGCATATCTTGCAGTAAACAGGGTCCTCTGGTGGTGGAAACAGGTAAGGATATGCCTCCACTAATGCAGGTGAGGAGAAAAATGAAGACAGAGCAGGAAGCAGCTGCTGATTAGGCTGCATAGTTAGAAAACAGGGAATAAACCTGGATTTTTTGCATTATAGTACACACAGACACATAAAATAGTAACACATCTAAAAATAAAAAATAAACGTTTTTCATTGCATTGTATTATTTATATGACTATAAAATTATATTATTTACTATTAAATCATTAGTTTTAGTTTGGAGACAGCTAAAAATTTTAACTTGTGGTTACAGGGACATTGGCCTGAGCATAGTAACTGCAATAGCCTCTTGCTGAGGTGGTGAGGCTCCTTCATAATCCACTTAACTTTTAGCACCCCCTTGTGGACAAAAGTGGAAAAAGGCTCCATTCAGCAGTATGGTAGCTGTAACCTGCATGCAGTTCATCACTTTTCTTTTGAGCTAATTAAGACTTAACAGGGTGTGTACATTCACCAGCCACCACCATGAGGTCAACCTAAAGTAAACAGTGTAGTGAAATCACCGCAGACCACTGATTGGTCAAAGAGTTGTTGCTAGAATGAACAGAACAGAGAGACAGAGGCTCCAGCCAGAGGCTCAGCTCATCAGATGGAAAAAAGTGTGTGATGAGAGGACTGTGGAGGATCGGAACCAACCAGAAGCTTAGATCCAGATAGCTATCAACCAGCTGATGATGATGACACTCCTGACTCTTCCAGTCAGGCTGACAGTAGTGATGAAGATTGGAAGCAGACCAAGACAGGTGTGTCTATCAGACAGTAAGCTAGAGATGACAGGACTGTGATAAGACATTTAACACAAAGGACTCTGTGCAGAGCCACACGAAAAGTCTTTCAGGAGACCAGCCGTTCGTCTGCTCAGTTTGTGTTCAAGAATCCGCACAGAGTGCACGTTTAGTCACACAAAAACCCATCAGATGTTCAGTCTGTGAGAAACAGAGTGAGGCATATCCGAACTCACACAGGGGAGAAACCCTTTAGCTGTTCATTTTGTGGTAAAAGATTCACACAGAGCACAGCTTTAGGCATTCACATGAGAAACCACACAGGAGAGAAGCCGTTGAGCTGCTCAGTCTGTCCGAAACGGTTCATCCAGAGTGGAAGTCTGACCAGACATATGAGTGTTCATATAGGAGAAAGGCCTCACAGCTGCTCAGCATGTAACACACGTTCCAGTCTGAGTCGGTCATTGTCCAAGCAGCAGACCTGGGGTGACGGGGCCTGCTCCATAGTCCCCCGTCTCAGTGGAACTCTCTCCACAAACACATCCTGACTGCACCAGCCTGTCCAGGTTCAAGAAATCACCATTTTAAAACTTGCCTTTAATGCCTCTTTTAATGTCCTGTGCTATCTCGTGAAACATATTTTTGACATTCCTTACCCGAAATTTCTTTTTAAAAGCTGACGTAAACTCACGGATGTCTGTGATAAAATCATACTGGCTGATAATATCTTCCCACTCTTTCAGTATTTTTTTTATTCAAAGTTTTCAACCAAATTATTTTCCTGAGTTACACAAAACATTTTATGGCGTGAAATTCACAAACATGAGCAAATGCAAGACTGATATTTGACCTCAACAATGCATACTATCCTCACAAGGGCCTCTGTAAAGACTGACTATTTGGTAAGTGAGGTATAAAAAAAGAAGACAGGATGGATGAAAAATACAGTGTTTGATTGTATCATGTTGAGCTGTGAAGGACTGGCAGAGGTTTACCCTTATGGACGGATCATACCAGGCTCTGAGTTACATTTACACCCTCACCTTGGATTCATGTAGGAGGGACAAGTGTTTACAACTGCAACAGGTGCATTTCTATGTCCAGCCCCCCCGTCATAGACGGAGAAGATGAATGAGCACTGGACAGACTGTCCAATGTAGACCCATCTGCAGCAATGTTAAACATCCAGAGCAACTTGTCCAAACGTCCAACACGTTCTCATCGCAGGGATGCACAAAACCTTCATGCCAGAAAGCCTTTCACACACATGGTTGTGATCTGAAACTACCTGGTTTGGCTTAGGAAAACATTTTTCTGTTTAGGTTTCTGAAAAATCTTGTGTTTATTAGACCCATCCATCCACCTGCCATAATTCAAAGATGCCACAATTCAGAGAATTACGAATGTAATTTGTTAGCTTTAGGAATGGAACCTGATGGTATAAAGGCGATATGATATATGCAGGTGGGGTGGGGGATGCTAACATCTGTAGGAGAGCTGCTGGTGCTCTGGCCAAGACTAGCTTCCTGGAGGAGACAAGGTTCTTGTAGTGTGCTGAAATGAAATGAGTGCACATAAATAAGCTACACAACATATTGGCCATGTTTGCTGAATGTAGTTTGAACGCATTCTTTAAATGTTCAATGTCATGTGTGAATGTGTGAGACAGATATCTGCCTCGCTGCGTATTCTGCTGTCTTATCTTTACATAACCAGTCTGTGTGGTGGATCTGCATGCATAATTGAAGCAGGAAATATGCTATAAAAATACAATATTTATTCAGAGTGCACATGTAAACTCATGTTCTTCCTTCTCTCCATGTTTTATTAAGCAGGAGAGACAGCAACACTGCCTGTCTAACAGCACAAGATAATGTATTGTAAGCAACATCACAGAAATTAAAATTCAAAATAGCAACAAACGTCTTGACGACAAAGAAAGTCTTTTTCAAAGAAAAGGCTAAAATGCCTCACGACACTGGCAGGCAAACCAGACAATATGAAGAATAAAGAATATAAAGTTATAGTTTACAGCTTGATAATGCAATGTATTAGAAAACTAGCAAATGAAGCAATGCTTAAAATAAAGAGATATTATTCAATCATCTATTAAATGAAAAAAATGCAACTGCATTTTATGCATCACACAGTGCAGCTAGTAGCTACAGACACTGTACTACACTGTGCTGATTTTCTTCACGCTTCTGTGGACCTGCTGTGACTCTACCAGCATGTATTTGTGACGTTTGCAGTGGAGCGAAATATGTAGCTTAATAATTTGCTGAAGTTGTCAACATTTCTATAACTGCGCACACAGATTTGTGAATGAGTGTTCAGGTTTGTGAATATATGTGAGTATGTATATATTTCTAAACGTTTGTACATACATGTGTGTATTCAGAAAACATGTACTCATTAACTCAATGTAAAAGACCTTATGTAAATGAGTGAAAGTATTTGGTTCACATCGCCCCAGTCCTTCAAAACCTCCACTGGCTCAACTTTCAAAGAATCCAGTTCAAAATTCTCCTTATCGCCTACAGAGCCCTCCACAACCTAGCCTTCCGCCGCCTCACTGACCTCACCGACCTCCTGTACTGACACACCTGCAACCTCTGCCAACACCATCCTCCTCACCCCTCTCACCCAGTCCAAGCATCGGAGCTCAGGGGACAGCGCCTTCTCCATTGCTGCCCCCCCACTCAAAACTTAAAACCCACCTATGTGAATCTGCTTTTAATCTATGATCCAACACTGACCAAAACTGTAGTTGGTACTTCAGCATTAACTAACGTACTGGTGGTCTTTTCAGTATGGAAACTAGGATCGCACTAGGATCCAGTTGAAGAGGACATGGACAGTGAAAACGTAGGTAAGCCTGTTCATGTTTGTTGTTATGGCAGTTAGGAACAGTCCAGTGATGTGCAGCTCCACTGCACCATGCCATCGTTGTTTTGGTGCTTCTGTGTGGGAGTTTTTGACACTGCATGAAAAGGGTCAGGCTGTCAGTGTGAGCCTGTGAGCCTCAGCTCAGGGCAAAGACCCTGATGTCCAGAGCGCTCACCACACCTGTCAAAAGACAACCAACGAGAGACGTGTGTGAGGTGGAGCTGAAAAATTCTCTGCTTTTTCAGCTCTTGACCCTAAATATCAGAGGAGACATTTATTGTAGGTTTGTGAACCTTTTTCAGGTTTGCATTGGCAAATTGCCTTTGTCTTTATGAACTTAAGGACCGCACTGAGGGTTTGAGCTGGTAAAATAGAAGAAAAGCACAGATGTGGAAAAATGAAAAAAATCCAAGTTCAGCAACATCAACAAATGTCTTTTGCATTCACATCTCAGTATATACTCCTAGAAATTGAGAAAGTTTTGAGATTTTGGACCCCTGATGCTAATTTATGACATTTATGCTGCTTTTTTATTTTACTCGTATACACACGTATAAATCATACGCACATTTATAGATTTGTGGACACTTCGCAAATCTGTGTGCGCATTTGCAGATTTGTGTACACATTCACAAAGTGTGTCTGAGTATGCTCGTACGCATTTAGATACAGTTACACAACCCTCCACACACAGTGACGTTTGGCCTCATACATTCACCTTTGCTTTCCCCACAGCTCATGTGCCAGCTGCTCCCCCAGTTGTTGGAATGTTCTGAACAAGAACGAAAAGACAGAGTTTAGGTTGGCCTGAGCAAGCAGGCTGCTAGCAAGCTTTGACTTGCTAACTAAGACTGAACTAAGGACTCGTTGTTACAAACATTAGAGGCTTGTCGTGCTGTTGGCGTGCAGTCCCGAGCGTGGGTGAGCCACTGTGCTGTTGTTGTTGTTGTTGCTCCTGCTGCAGTTCTCCTTGCCCCCCGCTGACAACCTGCTCTCAAGGATATGGATCTTGCCTTGCTCTTCTTTCATGAAGAGGTCGACCAGTAGAATCTTCTCCTTGTGGATCTGGAGGCTGATGTCTTTAGGGATGTCTGGAATTAGCCAGTCCACGATGTCGCTCATCAGCATCACAACATTCTGGTAAAGATAAATGGAAGGAAATCATGTTGTTCTTCTGCGTTTCCGCTAATTTATTATAAAAATGGTGGTGGTTTGAAAGCAAATGAACGAACCACAGGATTTTATGATATTAAATGAGTGATTTTGGCATGATTTCAGAAGCTAAACTACTAATAAATCTGTCTGCTGATCATGAAATCTGTTCAGGAAATGATCTTACGATTGATTTGTATGAGGGATGCATATAGGAATCGTTTGGTAACCAAGGTAACATTCATGCAGGCAGAACACATGTTTTCCAAGATTAAGGTCAAAAGTTGTTGAACTGCTGTGCTTGTACAGATGAATACAAAAGAACAGTATTAGTAATGCATTTGGTACTTTGCTGTATGTTTCACCACACCTGGAAAACAATGACGAAGGCCAATCGGACAGCCAGCACCGCCCAGAATTCCTTGGAGATCTCATATGGAGTGGTTGACCACGGAGGTTCTCTGTAGTCCTTATACCTTCAGAGACAAAAGGAAACTTTTTTGGCTTGGTTTTCAGTCCTGGCATTTGTTTGCCACGCCATGTTGAAGCTGCTGGCTCAATCACTGTCTGACTATGTTAGAAAAACACAGTGCTCTATTGTCCTGGTGGCACAAAGCCAGAACTTGGGCTAACATGGTGTTTATGCAAATTTACTCAGACATTAGTCTATTTTTTGTGTCTGTTTGGTAATTTGCTCACTCAAAAGGACTGTTTGATGCTCATTTTAGTGTAAACTTGCTCAGACCACTTCTTATTGCAAATGCAGGACAGTTTTTGTAGCTTGAGCTGGCACACGCACACTGAAGTATGCAAAATCACACCTATCATATATGTAATGCTCAATACATCCTCGTGCCTAAACAGCTGAGTAGATTGATTTGCAAATGGCTCCCAAAATGTATGACCGTTGAAGAGTACCAGCGATATGCATACAGAACCTTCATCATACTGGACCTTTGTCTTCACATGATTAACGTTGTGAAACAGTTTGCTTTGGTTTAGCTCAAAGTGAACATTGTTGTGCCAGACCTTTGTTGTCATGTGGTTAGTGTTGTGAAACTGCTGCAGTGTCCTTGGGTTTAGGCAGCAAGACTACTTGTTTAGGTTTGGGAAAAGATCATAATTTGGGTTAAAAACATTACAGTTGTGTATGATACGTAATTTAAGTGCATTATAAATATATATGTATATAGACATATACATTTTGGTCTTGATGTACTTCAGAAGGACACACACACACACACATATCTCCTGATCACACACACTAAGTTTCATTCAAATCTGAGGGGGAGGAGACAAATGATGGAACTTTAAGTGCACGCTTGATGAAACGAGTGTGTGACTGGTCTTGCTCCTTCTTTAAACAGAATTAAACTAGCTACAGTGATGTTGCTCACCTTTGCAAAGCCTGGTTACTTTTGTTGAGTAACTCCAGGATCATCTTTCAGTGGAATAAGACTGGAGTTACTCATGACTGCATGGGATCTTTGCACAGGACACCATAATATTGTCACATTCTGAGAACCTCACAGTAAACGTAGGCCGTTTTGCCATGAGACAGAGCCCATGGATTTTCTCAGCATTGGTCTCATTCGATAAATTTTACCATGTAACACATTTAGAAAGCAGTATATTGATTTTTAAAATGCTAAACAGATTTATAATACATTCGCCAATTGTGAACAGAGATTGATTTCCCACCTGCAGATCTCAACAGGGTAGCCAAGGTGCAATGGATCCATGGTTTCTTTGCCAGCCTGGAAGTGGCTGACATTAAAATAGGACAGCGTATGGTTGACAAATCCATGCATGGTGCCATCAGGACTGTACATGTACTGGTAGACCATCCGAGGGATGAAATCTGAAGTGAAGGAGATGACAAATGCCTAGGAAGTGTGGTTGGGGAGGTGGTGGGAGGGGTGGGATTCGGGACGGAAATGATAGTTAGACTAATGTGAACCAACAGTGAGAAATGCAACAACATACAGTGTGAAACTGAAATGAAACAATATTAAAACCACTTAAAATGACAAAGTGACCAGCTGGGTTCAAAATACAGTGGTAGCACTCAAAAGTGTCTCAATGAATACATTCATGTTTTACTTACATTAATAATGACGGCCACTTTTGCTACCCCTCTTAGTAAGTTGTACCATATACCTGTAGACATAACAGTATGTATAAACAGCTGGATTTTTTAAATAAGACCTTTTACACGCTGGCTTTCTATAAGAGCTACAGCATGTTGAAAATAACCCACCGATGTCTTTGGCTCTTGCTGCCACTGGCCTTCGCAGCTCCGCCACAAATTTCTTGGCATCAAGTCGTATTTCAATGATGTTGTTGAGCAGAGCAAAGAGAGGAGCCAGAGGGAAGGACGCCACGAACAGTGTAACAAAACCAAACTGGATGACTGGACGCAGAAGAAGACAGAAGAAATGATTAGAGTCTTCACTACTAACTGTCTTCTTAGTATCTGTGATGACTTCCAGCACAGGCAAGTCAAGTGAAGTTTATTTCTAAAAGACATCCAAACCCAGCTTAAGTTAACCAAAGTGCTGTGCAACAGAACATTCAAATAGAAAGTCAGAAATAAAAAAGGGGAGTCTCTCATTTTTCCATGGCTCACTCTGTGTTGAGTGTTCTATCAAACAAACTGATATTTGGGGTGCTTTGAATGTGCTCTCTCCATCGTGCCTCTCTGCTCATGGAGAACTGTTTTTTCTCCAACTCTGCTCTCTACGGTGCAGAACAGTTCTCTCCATTTCTCACGGCAGTAGGTTTTATGTTGTTTTCCAGTTTCATTCCCTCATGGTGAATATCAGTTACTGTAGTGTCAAGGTCCTCGCACGCTTGTGCCAATTGATTTTGAAGAGCACTCCATCCATCGACCAGTGGTGTCAGGCTGGCCCTGCTGTTACAGTTGTTAATGGATGATCGTACGATATGGTAAGAAAACCCCTTCACAACATTCATTCAGGTGAAGAACACTGTCCAAGAAGTAAGCATGCCATTATCTAAGTCTACCATAAAGAGAAGACCTCACGAGAGAAAATATGGAGAGTTCACCACAGGATGCAAACCACTGATAAACCTCAAGAATAGAAAGGGTAGATTAGACTAAATGAAAGCCTGCCCAGTTCTGGAACAGCATTCTCTGGACAGATGAAACTCAGATCAACTTGTACCAGATTGATGGGAAGAAAAAGGTATGGAGAAGGCCTGGAATGGCTCATGATCTGAAGCGTACCACATCATCTGTAGTGTGATGGCATGAGCATGCATGGTTTCCAGTGGCACCGGGTCGCTAGTGCTTATCAATGATGCAACAGATTTGTATTCAGTAGAAACGAAAACAGTTGCTGCTCTGTTTTTGTCCGGTGCTGAGGACACGAAGCAGTGTGTGTGTGTGTGTGTGTGTGTGTGTGTGTGTGTGTGTGTGTGTGTGTGTGTGTGTGTGTGTGTGTGTGTGTGTGTGTGGTACTGACTCATCTCCATATATTCAGGTGTCAAGCCTGCAAATGGTTCCAGGAAGTGGTCGGTTTCATATCTCTGCAGCTTCTTCTGTCTCTCTTCTTCCTGAAAAGCCCCTTGCTTTGACTGAATGTAACGAATCAGCTTCTTCAGCTTGCTGAGGAACACACACACACACACACACACACACACACACACACACACACACACACACACACACACACACACACACACACACACAGTTTCTTTAGTCCATTTTTCTGTTCTGTTTTTCTGTTCATTATTGCTTAATTTTGATTCTTATTTATTCTTATTTATTTCAACCGTGGCTTGAGAAAGATTATTTGATCTATAGGCCGTGTCCTTCATGACAATGTGATGCATAATGATCAATGATCAGTTTCGAGTGATGCATACTTACGGTATTCCAATCTCAAAAAGATTGTTCTGAATTAGCTGCTTTCCCAACATGGTGATACTCAGCTGGATACACAGCTCCATCAGACAGCCTCCGTGAGCACACTGTAAAACAGTCCACAACTATAGTCCACCACAGCAAAAAGCCATTATAACAAGCAGACCTGAGGCAAAATGGCAACATGTGTCTGCTCCTGGCTCATTTGTTATGACCATGTCAAAAACACCTCAGATCTAATGCCAGTGTGGTGACAGATCATTTGTAAAAGTGTGAAGCTCACCTCCTCCATTCTATAGGATTCAAACACATACAGGTAGTTTCCTGGTCTGCCCACCAGTCTAGAGGAAAAATATATGGAAAGGGTTAAGAGCAGATATAAAAGTGTTCTTCATCTTAAAACATTCTTCTTTTTTCAACATTTCTTGACATTATATGAGTGGTTAGATATAAGGATAAAAAGTAACTGAAAGCTACAAATTCACTCTCTAAATAATAACAAGGTTACTCACCTTCCCCTGAAGAAAGCAATGTAGATGATGGGGCTGAAAGCATTGACGAACTTGAGAATGAATGTCTTGAAGATGAGTCGTTCCTCAAAACTCTTGTCTGTTTTAGGAACCTCTAAAATAAACAGACAATTTATTTTGATTTTTTTTTTTTTTTTTGGCTATTTCCGATGAACAACAGGTAATACTTGTAGTTCTGAACCACCACATTCTCACTCCCATCTCCTCACATGCAGACGCTTGGTCAGGACCCATCACTTTTTAAGGCACAGGGTACCCCTTTACTGCCATTTTTCAATGTGCAGAGCTCTTTGATGAAGTTAGCAATAAGAAATATTCAACATCCGGTTAGACTTTCAAAATAAAACTAGCTGAGAACAATAATACACACAAGGTTGTGAAACAGTCGTATAGACTTAGGCACCAAAAGTAAATGGTTGGGGTTAGGCAACAAAACTACTCGGATAGTTCCTTAAGTTACATTACTTACGCATAGTACGCTACTTCATTTACGTCGCTTCACTAGTTCATCCAAAGTCTGATTACAGACCATGCATGAAACAATATCCATGACAGAGAGAAGTGCTAGAAGGTATCAGGCCTGGTCTTGATTCACTGCTGAAGGCAGGAGTTAATATCCTGTGTAGTGACTCCTCCATCAGAACACCAATTTTTCCAGTGAAGAAAATTTGTGACATTGACAGGCCCACACAAAGGTGGTTTGTTCAAGATTTGCAAGCAGTAAATGCTGCTAGAAATCCACACCCCATTCTGTCATTAATTCCATCAAACGCCATACATTTTTCCGTCATTTGTTTGGCAAACGGGCTCTTTTCTGTTCCTGTTGACCCAAAAAGTCAGTACTGGTTTGTATTCTCTTTTGATGACTCTTTTGGTAAGAGAGACACATGGACCTGATGCCCCCAAGGTTATTCTAATTCCCCAAACCAACAACAAATAAAAAAATGATTGATTTTCTAAGAATGATGTCATATTGTAGACACTGAATCCCTAACTACAGTGTAGTGATAGTGATTTGTGCCCAGAAAATTAATCACGCATAACAGAGGTTGTGCGTCGCGTTCTTCTAGCACTCTGAACTGCTAAACAGTTAAATGTTTAATACTCTGCCTGATTCGCGGAGCCACTCTGCTTTTCAGTTGGTGGGTTTCCTGTTTGTAGCGCATTTTAGATTTGCGGGTCGCCATTTGATGCGGCGACCAGCAATACGCAGAGTCCTGTATGTGTGTGTACAGTATATTACTGGACAGAAATCATTTACAGTGCGCTGAAGAGGGAGGGACGGGAGGATGAAATGCCAATTTCAGCCTGTGATCTGTTAATGTCTGACTGAACAGCCTCATGGAAGTGATATTTTACAGTTCTACATATTTTAATCTAACGAAATTCGTTAAAACAAGTCACTTGGTGCTTTCAAAGTCATGTCATTGAGCTGAAAGGTTCCAGATTTCGTTCGCCTTCACAGGCGGCTGCGGAGCAGTAGTTAATTATCACTGATCTTTTTCATCACTCTGTCTGTGTGACTGTCTGTGTCCTCCTCTCTGTGTCTCTGTCTCTTTTTTCAGACTGTTCACGCAATGAATATAAACAGTAACTATTAAAAAAAGTTATAGTCGCGGGAAAACATAGTGCTCAGAAGCGCACCAAGAATGCATTTTTTACGTCAGCGGTTCTAGTGTTAAGCTCAAGCATCAAAATGTGTATTATCAGTCCCTCCAGGAAATCGCTATCTTGCCATTGCAAAAATTAACACACCAATACTAATATGACTGCCTACTTGCAGTTTCCTGGTCTATTTTTGCCAAGAGCCGCGCGCCTGTTGCGGAAAAAATGTTGACAGGTTATCTGCCAACGAATGCACAAAATTTTACTTTTGATATTGCATCTTTACATAACGAAACAAAGGAAGACACAACAAAAGTCACCATGCAGACATTTATTATACAATATTTACACAATAATTATACAAGATTGACGTCGGCAAAAGCCAAGGCGTGCGGTCTCCTGGTCCAGCTTGCGGGGGCTTCTCAGTCTCTCATTTATACGGCTTCTGATTTTGTGCCAGTGTTCCCCTGACAGCACCGGGAATCGTTGAGCCACGCAGCCATGAATCTGCTCCTTAAGATTTTCAGGAAGGGCGACTTTTCCATTCGTCCCAGACCAGTTCGCCCTCTTCACCCAGCTCCCATAGACCCCAAATGGCGTGAGTGCCATGAACAGACTGGCTGCATAAATCTCGGGCCGGTGCTCGCCGCGCACGAAGGAGTCCCTGTAGAACATCTCCTCACGCTCCGCTGATAGGGTCCGTAGGGAGACATCTCTCTGGGGGGCTGGCATCGGTGTTGCCTGGATAGGGGAGGGGCGGCTGGAGCAGGCAGGGGTGGCAGACGCTGCCAGCGGCTTCGGGTCCTCTCTGTCCTCTCTGAATCCTATTGGCTGCTTGAGTCGGAGCTTACAGTACATTAACCAATCACAGAGGTTTGTTGGGACACAGCCTTTAAATACGGTTGGGACACACTCATCATCTATTACAAATCAACTGTAGAACACAAAGTTCAGTACAGCAGAGATGCCGCGTATCATCATCAAAGAGATGTCGGAGCAGATTCGACTATTGCGAGAAAAGGGAAACTCAACACAGACGATTAAACAACATCTGGCAAGTCTGGGCATCGATGTTACGCTGAGAACCGTGCGTAATCACTTCAAGGAGAAGCAGCCTGGTCGCCCACGCCCGAGGAAACTGCACCCGTAAGCATTTTCTTAGCCACGTTATGAACTGTTGTTGTCTACATTATAAAATCGAGCATCAACAATGTGAAATGCAGGTCAGTTTTTGATTGTTTGCTTACAGTGTCTTATGGTTTTATCCTCCACAGTGATATCATCACTGCCATTGATGAGGCGACAAAGGCGAACGATGAGATGACCTCCCGAGATTTAAAGAGGAAAATTGAGGCAGATTTTGATGTGCAACTGAGCCTGACTACGATACGCTGCGCCCGCAGACAACTTGGGTGGAAATATGGAAAAACCCGCTTCTCTCCAATGATAAAGGACCGCAACAAAGAAGCACGACTGAGGCAGGCACTGCAGTGGCTGGAGTTTGGTGAGACATGGCATGATGTGCTGTTCACGGACGAAACAACTGTTGCTCTGGAACACTGTGCCAGGCGCAGTTTTAACAGAAAGGGCCACTTTGTTGCAAAGCCTACGCCCAAACATCCTTTGAAGGTTCACGTCTGGGGGATGATTTCAAGACATGGTGTAGGTCCGTTAGTCATTTTTGATGGAATAATGGACAGACACTATTTTCAGAACAATATCATCGCAGAATTTGCAGCTCCATACATCAGGGGACACTTTGGCGCCAATCACCGCTTCTTCCAGGATAATGACCCGAGGCACACCGCCTCTTCAGCATTCACTGAGTCAATGGGAATCAACTGGGTGAGAACTCCGCCAGAGTCGCCAGATTTGAATCCTATTGCGCTCGTCTGGCACATGCTGAAAGACTATATTCGCAAGGAGGCAAAGTCCGGCACAAAGCAGGAGCTCGTCCAAGCCATCCATGTATTTTGGGAAACAAGGTTGGCCCAGGATACCTGCAACAGACTCGTTACAGGCCTCAACAAGGTAGTGAGACTGGTGGTGAAGAACCAAGGAGGACATAGTGGAAAATGAAAAAGAAAAAAAAAAGATTAAGGCACTTAATTGTGTGCCGTATGGTTCCATGTTGCACCTGAATAAAATGCACAAAAGAATCTTCACTGTGTGTGTGTGTGTGTGTGTGTGTGTGTGTGTGTGTGTGTGTGTGTGTGTGTGTGTGTGTGTGTGTGTGTGTGTGTGTGTGTGTGTGTGATTTTTTACAGTATGTTAAAGAACACATAGCTACCAAATTTTAAACACATGTTTTAGCAGACAGGATGATAATACTTTCTCGATATTTTTATGATGAATTTATCAGTGCAATTTCTATTATCTGGTTTAAATACATAAAAATAAGTGAATAAATAAAATGCTAGTGAGGAAGATTTTACATTAAGGCGTTGTGCACGCGTGTTTGATATTAATATTGTGCCGCTGCACCTCAAATAAATGTTTTTTTGGGAAACGGAAATGTTCAACATGACTTCATCATGTTAGACCAGGCAGACAGGTTCTTACTACAACATCAACTCTCCCTCCGCAGCCAGCGAGCCTCATCCCCCGCACGACACCTACATTCAATCATGAATAATCCTAATGGGCCAATCAGACCAATGAAAAAAACAATGTTGTGGGGCATAAAGGGCCAATGGGCCGATGTAGATGGGCCAATCTACTTGTTTTTATTGGCCAATCAGTTAACACGCACACATGAAAACGGCCAATAAACAGTGAAATCAGTATCATGAGTATTTTTCAGATGATGATTTCTGTATCTATCTAATCCGTGGCATGCAATATTTCACCCCGATTTTGGATAAAGTATAAATCCAATTGTTTCATATTTTGAAGTATTTCCACACAAAGCTGGTGGCAGACAGCACGTTATGCACGTAAATAAATAAATATAAAGGCGATTAGTAAATTGACATTAGACATTGAAAAGTTTGTGATCCTTCTCTAGGCTGTGATATTTTGTTGATTTTTCATCATTTCCGGTGTGAAAAAATGCATTCTTGATGTGCTTCTGAGTACAAAGAAGATGCACATGATTTAAAACGCTTCACACTTAGACATCAGAAGCAAACACAGTTTTGCATCACAGAAGTTTACATTTCAGCTGTCCTGGCCAAATCTCTTGTTAACTTATTAAGCTCTTCCGCACAGTGTGACACCTATTTTAATTATTAGAGAGCTGCTCTAATGGCCACTGATAGACAGTCCATCCTATTCTATAAACTGTTGGTGGTTTGTGAACTTCACTGCATTTGTGCATTTGAAGCGATTAACTCCCGGCACATTTCAGAGCTGAGTAAACCTGTAGTTTCACTGACACATCGCGAATCATCACCAGGGGCGTCATGATGTTCTCCTGTCTGTCACTGTCAGGCATGTGTAGTGTCGAGCCGGCCGCGTTGTTGGCTGAAAAGTCATTATTTGCATTACAGTGTATCCTTTGTTCTAACTCAATGGATGGTCGCCAGCCAGTCAGGCTCCCAGTCCCCACTGTCCCACAGACTAGCTATGGCCAGTAAAATAGGTGGAGGGCTGAGGGGAGCGCGTACCCCCAGTAATTAAAAATCAATTTGTGCCAGATATTAATATTGTGTCGCTGGATACTTTATAGACTTCACTAAATGTTTCCATTACACTTAATTACATTTATGGATAAGCCAACTTTCCCACCTCCCTCATGCATCAAAATGTATATTATCAGTCCGACCAGGAAATCTTGCGATCGCAAAAATTAGCGCATATTCAACCAATACTAATATGACTGTCTACTGGCCGCTTCCTGGTCTATTTTTGCCGAGAGCCGCGCGCCTGTTGCAGAAAACATAGGCCAGCCCTGGAATCTCCAGATGACGCGCGGCAGTAGCCACGCAGGACTGGCGCAACTCTCCCGCTGCTCATGCTGGTATGAGCATGAGGCTACGTTCCCACCAAACGCGATGAAACAAGATCGCGCCGCAAGATTACATACAAAGTCAATGCAAAGACGCAATGTGAAGCGTCATTTTGCCGGGCGACGCGATGGCCGCGATTGCGCGGCGCGATGGACGCGTTGGCCGAGAAAATCGCTCTCATCGCGTCGCCCCATCGCGCCATCGCTTCATCGCTCGAGTTGAAATTATTGAACTTTTGCGGCGGATTCGCGTGAAGACGCGCCGCGACAGCCTATCAGCGTTGAGATCGTCATCGACGTGCGTACGGACGTGGTGACGAGAGAATGAAATGGCGGAAGAAATGTTGTTGTTGGGCGGGCTTGTCGCGCGACGCGATGACGCCGCAAGGGATTTTTGTGCCAGCGTCAAAACTGGAGCGTCTGGCGCAACGCGATTTCATTTGAGGCGCGATTTGAGGCGTTTGGTGGGAACATAGCCTGAAGCGGCCAACAGTCAAATCAGTATCGTATGAGTATTTCACAGTGATTATTATGTTTGTATCTGCATATGTGACACATATGATGAGTATCTCTGCTCCTGCAGCTCTGTCTCTGTTCCAGCGCATGTAAAGTAAAAATTAGGTCATCATTTTTGTTGATAATTATCAAAAGCAAACTCCCTGGACTCCCTGCGACTGGTAGCTGGCTGGCCTCTGGCTGGGAGGGGAAATTGCTGCTGATCTCTGTTATCCAATGTAAAGGTCACATAAGCACTTCTAAACACAGGAAATGCTGCAGCGGATGCAGCTGTGAAAGCAGCAGCTGTGTATGCTCATCTCTTCACTGCTCACTGTTTTGTGTCATCTACATTTGACTTTTTTTTTTCCGGAGTTAACCCCTTTGCTGATGTGTCAGTTTTCCAAACACTGTCCAGCTCTCAAGAGTGGACCCTTTGGTCTAAATCTGGCGCTACATACACTCGGATTGGCCCCGATAACAAACCGTGTTTGCCACACGCTCTTTTCCACTGCTTTGTAAAATTATAACATGGAAGAGATCACATGAGCAAAGGGGGGTGTTTATAGCGGATGGTAGTAGTGGATGGTTTCTTTTTTCATTTCTGTACTGTCTATGGATTATTTTGTCATTCACACTGTCACAGCCACAAAGTAGAACAAGAGACACTAACACACTTTCCACTACTATCATAGATGTGTGACCCATAGGCCTAATTAACTGCCTGAGCCACCTCACCTGACTTGGCTTACCTAGCACAGTGAGCCACCGCGCCACAGCTCCGTACACCTCGTCCAATATGAGGATGACCACCAGGTTGATGATGGCTGCAGTGGTTTTCACCGTCAGCTGTACATGATTCCGTGTGATTGGATTGGTGCTCATATGAAGAGCGGCTTTGGTGGAGATCCGGTAGAGGATCACACCAAACACAATGGCAAATGTAACACCAATCTGACAATGAAAAGGTTTGCAGGATTACAGACAGACTGTGAAAAAGAAATAACAACTCCACAGCCTTTCTGGACATCAGAGGTGACGTACAGTATGTGCAGTTTATCTTACCATTAACAGCATCATGACGAGGTTGGTCATGTAGGCAGGGAGGCGATCTCGACACGAAAGCTTCTCTACCTACAAATGGATAAAAACATACTGTGTTCACCACATCAAGCACATTCTGTAAAGTGCATCGTAACTGAGAAAACACTGACGTACGACTGAAGTACTGAGCAGAGTAAGGACTCTAAGGGCAGAGAAAAGACAATTTTGCTGAATCTTACTCTTCTTCCCAATTATGAATCACACCAAAAACTCATCTCCTTTCTTAAAGTAAAGTGTGAATATTGAGTGAATATTTTTCAGCCTCAACAATTTAATTCCCATCATCCATTGTGACAACTACAAAACTATGGAGAGAGACATGCTGTCCTCTAAAAAGAGAGTGAAGATAGCCAAGACACTGAGGAGACGTGAACTGTAGCCCAGCTATCTGTGTACATTAACATATCTTCAGTACTGTGTTGGTTCTTTTATTTGTCTGGTTTGTAATTGTAATGCAAATATCTTTTATGCCATAGCAGCAAAGAATGCAGAAAATACAGGTTCATGGTTGGTTGAAAGGTGTGCATTAAACTGACTAATGTGATATTCAAACTATCCTCAAACAAATCTATGTTTACGAGTCTTTGTTGGGACAGATGGAGGCTTTGGACAGTGCTATTTGGCACTTTCTCAGTTGATCATTTAACTTTTTTTTGTTTGTTTGTTTCTAGAAAAACTAGCCTTTACAGGGTCATGAGGGGATGGAGCCTATCCCAGCTGCTCAGATATATACAGCTCAGTAACTAAGGCCATAAACAACACACTGCCACATGAGGAAGCATACAGACACAGAGACACTCTCTCCGTTTGAAACACAAGGCGAAATATGGTGATAAGTCACTGAAAGGATTTGAAATAAGTGCTCGAAAACAACAATATGAATGAACACATACAAGCGAAAGATGCAAATATTTAGAGCCTACCATATAATTACCTTGTGCTGTGATTTGTGATCTTTGCTCAGAGACTTCTGCATGACCCTAAATTCATATTCAGCCCTGGGATGGTCCTGTGATGGTGACATGAACAGAAACAACAGACAAACACAGTGAAACACATTAAAGACAAGTTCAATTAAAATGCAGTTACAGTTAGTGTGCTCTGTCCAAGAGTTGTTATCATAAGGCATTTAAATGAAATACACTAATTACATAATACAGATGTGATCTACAAGAAAACAGACCAAGCCAACAATGTTCAAGAAAATGGAGTGGATGCATCGTCCTCCATCAGCAGGAATGATATTAGCACCCCTGCAACACTGAGACACCCATCAGTCAACATCAGTCATTAAAACAAGGAAAAACAAGCAGCCGCTTTATGACGAGTCCAGAGTTTTTTGTGATGATAATGATACTGGCTGCATCCCATATCTTGAGATGGCAAGTGTGTTCTGTAGCTTAAAGTATGCAGAACTGGTAATATATCAAAGTGGAGTGGGTTGAAGAGGATTTGAAGATTTACTTGCATTGTAAAAAAAAAAAATGTGGGAAAAAGCTTAGTGTTTTAAAACATGTAAGGGTAGAAAAAGTGTTATACAGTCACACGTCTTTAATAAGGAGCGGTTTGATTTTTGCACGGTTTCTGTGGCTGAAAGTATGCAGAAGTAGCAGCCAACTGAGAAACGTACAGAAACAGAATGAGCCAAAACTATAAAGCTTAGAAGAACAGTAGTGTAAATGCTGAATCAGCACGACTGGCTTCCCCTGAACAATGACTTTACCACATCAGTAACTTGGGCCTTACTTGAGACTTAAAGATTAAGACTTGAGATTTCCATATCAAAGAAGAGAGGACTATTGGCCTTGGTGGAGGCCTGAGCTTTCTAGTTGAGAACAGTTTTAGCACAGACTCAGACTCTGCAGGCCTTGTAGTCTAAGGATGCAGCAGATCTTGGCAGAGTGCACCACAGGAGAGCATCTCAGCCCAGGTACACGAACACCTGCGCACTAAACCAGCTATTTAAAGCCCTATTCAGGGATGGCCTTGTCATCAATGGCTACCCCGACACAGTGCACTTTCCAAGTTGTGTCAGGGGTTTGGACCTTAGGTAATCTGCTCGGCCCACCAACCCTTTCCTCCTCTACACACCCCCATTAACCTTTCCTCCCTCTACAAGGTTTACTCTGACAGCTTCAGGGATGCAGAATAGGTGGACGTGTCTTCAAATGAGCACCAACAACAATAGATTCCAGTCATACTCACCAGTGTATTCATATAAAATAGATTTGAAAAGAAATATTTTGTAAGACAATGAAGTGAACACACTGTTGTACAAGAGAAGGAAATGCTTAAGGTGAAAGGTCAGGAAATAATCACAGCACTTAAAGAGAGGAAATATCTTGTAAAGGCTGACAGAAGTTATCGTAGCTGTAGTTTGTGGAACGTGGGAGTGGGATTTTTCCGTAACTAACCATGTAATGAAACTTCATCATGTTCATTTCTTGAAAAAAGTGTTATGACTAGCACATCAAACAATATATCTGGCATGTTTTAAAGGGTGTGTGATGAGTCCACCCTGTGGCAGCTTCTGAGGCTGTAGTTTATGTGTTGTTGTATTGGGCAGAGATGTTTTTTAAGGTTATCCTCATTGCCTTATTTATTCCATCTCCTATAGACAGTATATGGTTTTCCTGCATCCATCCCAGGCTCCATTCAGTGTGACTGAAGAAGAAGAAGAAGCAAGAGTGTTAAAGCTTGTGAAGTGATATTGATATGAAGCAAACATGAGGCCCTTTGTTCTCATCTGTGTGATACTGTGTAAATTTCAGTTTTGACATTGTAGTAAATGGGTGTGTGCATGCATGGTTTCACTCGTGTGTCCTCTGTTTTACATTTGGAGATATTATCCTGCAAGTGAAGTGAGATAATGGTAAAAACCACTTGCATATTATTATTTCAGTGGTTGTATTTTAAGTTTCCATAAAAACTCGTCATTACAAGATTTCATAATGCCCCATCAAGGAGTCTGATATATAAACAATGCATAAGCACCAAAACCATGCATACCCATTTCCCATATGAACTGGTGTTTATAGAAAATATGTGGTGGGAATGTGTTGACCTCATAGATACTTCATACCAGTATACACATGGTTTTCTAGAGCAATCTGACAGTGATAATAGTAATATGGTGCAGGTGGGAAAATAAGGTGAGGGACAGAATCTCAATGTTAAACATTTATTTAACAATGATTGTGTTCCTTCCTGTTTGCCCATTTTGTTATTTATAGCTATATTTACAGTGTTTATTATGAAGCCCTTCCTATAAAATCTGTCATAGGACAGGTTATACTTACAAGCAGCTGATTATGGCCGTTTATAGCACAAACCAGAGCCATGCATGAGAATGGCCTCATAATTCTGACTTAAAGTGAATGTGTGTGCATATTTATGAGTTTTAATGCTGCAAAAAAAATACCCTAACAACTATGAGCCATACTGATGGAAGATGACCTCAACTTTCTTGTGCACCATCTAAACAGAACAAAGACTACAGTAACACACCAGTCTTGCATGATGTGTTATGATCAGAGGCTGGCAGCAGCAGAAAGACTACAAAGAGAAAAGAGAGGAGTTTATTGAGTAATAGGAATTCATCCAAACCTTGAGAGCTTCCTGTGAAAAATAAACGCAGAGAGAAAGAGGGAGAGGAGGGTGGACAAAGAGGTGAAGGGGTTGGTAGAGTTAGTCAAAACAGCCAGGATCAAGTTCACACAACTTATTACATTCAATTCACTAAATCCTCTGAAGAGGATTTTAGTATTTCTCTTAATACTGAAAAAAGGATCAAAAAGAAAAGTATCAGAAAACATTTCCTGCACTCGATCATGTTTAGTTCAGGGACCTGGTTTCATATTTGTTTTTAAGGTTTGACAGGATACTTTTCTAGTGCAAATCCACACCACAGGCTCTTTTGCTGCACTTATGCACTTATACAAGAAAGACGAGCAGTCAGACAAGTTAGACACATCGCCCCAGGTTAATTAAATTCATTTGGGGGGGAAACAGAGTGAATTTTAAAATGACTCCACCAGCAGTCCGTTATAAACACCCCGTGGCTGGGACCACTGAAAGCACTGAAACAGCAAATACAGCACAGTGGAGCTCGTGCTCTCAACATTACCCTGTTTCCTACACTGTTTGCTATCATAGATATATACAGTAGATGCTGCATTCAGGCTTGTGAGGTGCTTCGGAGGTTCTGACCCCCTGAAGAAGTGGAAAATCCCTGTCAGTCCCCTCACTTTGAACATAAAATATATTGTCTTCATATTGTATTCAATTGAGTATAGGCTGAAAATGATCTACAAATCATTCCATTAGGTTTGAACCAGCTTTGAATTTGAGCCAACTTCTGTGACATGTTGCACAATATACGAACAGTACAGTCGACTGGTTTCTTCATACAAGTGTAGCTCGCCTCTTCTTTTTCTGTGTTTTGATGACTCATCTACTCATTCTTGGTGTTGACTTAGCGCTGTTTGTTATTTGGGCACCACTCACCTCCTCATCTTCAAACCCAGTCAAGTCCCATTCATAGTTCAGTCTCATCTGCCTCCTCTTCCAATGCTCCATGAACATGGCAGCTTTGAATGAGAGAGATTGGTAGTGTTCAGGTGCATGGTTGGATGATATAGGTGAAGACTGTTTGTGTAGGTAAATAACATTCACCCCCGTCCTTCAGATCCACCCTTTCACCACAAATGGAAGGAAACAAGACCACAATAAATTCTTCCCCATCTCTACCTTTTTTTTTTTTTTTTGAGTGACTGATCTGTCGTGTGTTCACTCACCCCACAGAGCCATGAATATAGAGAAGAAAACAGTGGCAGGGTTGTCGAACAGGTGACTGGCCCGGGCGGTTCCACAGGCAGTACTAAGTTTCCAGTAGCTGCACACTCGGTCACACAGGGGACACATGGTGATGTTGTTCCTTGGGTGGCAGATCTCCATGCTGGAAAACAACACATACACAAACATCATCGTCACTTTTGAGGACATTACGAAGACTTACATTCATCTCCTGGAGACTTATGCTAACCACAACCATAAGCACTGCTTCGCTAACCCTTATCCTAACCTTAACCCAAGTCTAAAACTGAATAGTTCACATTATGGAGACTTACAATTTGTCCTCATAAGGAAGGCAAGCCTGTCACAATGTGGCCGTGTGAGCATATCAATGTCTCCACAATGTGAGTAATACATACACACACACACACACACACACACACACACACACACACACACACAGAGAGAGAGAGAGCTTCAAACATACTACAAGCTATGGCCCTTTTTCCTTCAGCAGGTGATGGAGTCAGCCTACAGGTGTCCACCTCTCAGCCAATAAGAAAATAAGTAAAGTTTACTCTTTATAATCACATCAGTCGCTCCTTAAATTAAAAAAAATATAGTTACACTCTTTGTTGTATACATTTCCTTTTTATCTATGCATTCAAAGAAAATGATTTAGCTTCTTGTCTGTAATTACTGAATTACTTGTTTTTCACTGTGACTTTGATTTTCCATGCACATGAAAGTTCATTTCACTGCACTGGATTTCAGAGTTGTTCAGCAGAGGGCAGCATAGACCTGCCAATACTAAATGCAAATCGCTGCCCTTAGTTGTCATGAGGAGAGGCACGCACAGCTTTCACAGGGTTGGCTGGCTGCCGGCCTTCGGCGTGTTCTATGGTGCATGGAGGTCCAGCTGAGCTCCAGCTGGATCCTGCTAAAGCCCAACGGAGAAACACTGAGCTGGGCTCAGCAAGAGTAGAAGGAAGAGGGCAAGAGGACAGTGAACTCTCTCCTAGCTGATTCTTCTGTCCTAGAAGTGACCTTGATTATCAGAATCATGGCAGTGTTTGTAACGGGCTCTAAATCTTTTGGCTTTCTGCAGTTGGAGTTATGTTGAATGCCATCTACCTATTTCTTCCCACTGTCTATAGTGACGACATAAAGTGACACTTCGGATGTCAGGTGTTAAATCACGTTATTATTTTCCATTTTTCATGTCCACAAAAACTATAAAAGCAAAACTCTGACCTATTTTTCCTTTTTGGTTTACCAGGTTGATCGGAGTCACTGAATGATCGGATACAAAGCGAAATGGATCGATCAAATACAGTTAGATTAGGTGGAGGCATGTGAGCCTACCCATTAAGAGTGACAGCTGAAGGAGTGTGTGTGTGTGTGTGTGTGTGTGTAAAATTGTCTGTCGCTGGAAAAATGTCTGAGCCTTTAAACTATTTCAGCAGGATCCTTGCCTGCTTTGCTCCAGTTTACGCAGATCCACAGGATGTCCTCTCCTTTTCATTTCCTCTATTACTCCTGTTTATGTTATCGTAGAAGTGCAGTCCATTTCCTCAGTGATTCCTCATCTTGGAAAGATAGAGTGCAAACAGATCTGTTTCTCCTTGAGAGTTTTCTATCTGCACACCTTAAGTTCACCGCTGACTTCAGCGGGGAAACTGTGTGCAAATGCTTTACAATTGTAATGTAAAATAAAATGCTTGCACCCCAGTTTAATGTATTGTCTATCAAAAGCCACATTCATATCATAAATCACAATGCACAGAAACAACACAGTGAAAGCATAAATAGATCTATTTTGGAATGACATAGATTAGGCAGATAAATGATTGCCACAGCAACACTTTCAGTATGAAAAAAACTTTTAAATCTTTTTAATACAGTGGTTATAACAACCCTTTATATCTGCTGTTTGAATGATTTCTATCAGGTAGTCTCATTGAAGCTGTCAACGTCCTGAAGCTGCACAGTGCTGGGCAGACTGGGACCATTCAGAACCAGACAGACTGGGGGTCTGGTTTGTCTTACTGTGTGGTTATGGGTCAGGGTGAGACTCTGATATTAACACTTGTGCTAAGCGTGTGTGGTGTGTGTCTGCATTGAGTGCAAATGTGAGCCAGCAGCATGTGTCATAATATCCTGTGGATGATGAGAGGCAGGTGGAGGAGGAAGAGTCTAGTCTCTCAGCTCATTCATCAACCCCCCTTTATTCTTTTTTGTGTGTTACGTACAGAGCCCCATATTCCTGCAGCATCTTCAGGCTAAAACAAACACCAAACCTTCGTAGAGGTGTTATCCTAAAAAATCTCAGCTATTAAACTTAAGGTTGAGCGCACGAATCTTTAAAACTGGCTTGCACTGTTATGTTTTTTATCATGTCCAATTAAACAATTAAAAACAAGTTGGGACCCTGTGGCTGTGTAAGAGGTTACATTTGCAGCTCCACATTGCTAAAATATTATGGATATAAAGTACAATGGATATTATGTACTCCACTGCTACCTCTGATCCCCAGGGAGTAAGTCCAGAGTGAGTCAGCACACTGGTCCCCTTGCACTGGTTCACTTGTCCACGGCACTTCCTACTTGGCTAACGGTTAGCTAACAGTACAGTACACATATCTAAGGGGACCCAAAGGAGGGTGTACTGGGGGCTGATGTTGGACCATTGTGGGGGCCGGTTTGGTCCAAAAGCATTTTGGCAGAGTTTTTGTCCAAGTCCAGCCGTGCTCTCATGCTAATAAGAACATTTTCCAAAATGTTGAAATGTTCCTTTAAGCCATTTGCTTCAGCGTCTGTTTACAACCTGTCTGACAATTGCAGTGACCGACAGCAGCACAGAATGAGTGGTTAAAAACTTCAACAGGCCGACAATCGAGTTGTCCAGTTAGAATAACTCACTGACTTTGCTTCACTTTCTGCTTACTAAACAATGTGCATGTATGTATACACATGTGTTTTGTTTTGTTTTTTTACCTTGGTATGTTGTCATCGACTGTTGCACATCCATACAGAAAGACAATGACCCCCACAAGAGATGCAGGAATCAGCATCTGGGTATACAGACCCAACCAGGCAAAGTACAGACCAATCTTCTCGCCAAAGTACTTCCTAAACGACACGTAAAAGATGCAAATCATTCTCATTAGTCAGACAAAACATCTTTGCTCTATTCCTGTGTCTGTTTCCACTGTTTCTCCCTCAGCTCTGTCTCCTCCCTCCTCATCCCTTCAGTCACTCTCAGGAAAAAGTGTGAATGTAGGGTTATCTATTTTTACAATCTGACAGAACATCAAGCAGTACTCAAACTTACCTAATTACAACAGTTATTGATTGTCATAGGAATACAGGTGATAGGCTCAAGGTAGCTACAAAGCAGCTTTAAAGCAGGTGATGATAGGCGATCCGTGTGAACAGGACACAATGGTGCCAACATGCTGACATGGGGATGTAATGTAATGAAAAGGAGAGAAGGGAGAACATGTCCCTCTGGACGTATCCAGTCTCTCTCACTCTTGCCCAGCCACTAGAAGCAGGAAAGTACTTAGTAGCTTAACATGTCTGCTGGTGACCTAACTTCACATCTCGATGTAACGCCTCCATTGGCCTTAACGCATCTCGTGGACAACTATTTCAGTAACACATACAGATATAAAGTGGTAGAAAGTCTCTGGCCTTGTGAATCAAACAACTCTGTGACCAAATCAATGCTATTGACTAAGGTTTTATGTCTTCTAGTTCATTTCATGAAGCTGGGTCTCAATAAGGAGTGTCGACAAGATGGACTTATCTCTTTATCTAATTTCCTTTCTGAGTGAAATACTCCTCCACACAGCAGCCTTCACCACAACCTGCCTTCTGTAAAAGTGCTGGCTTGAATTGTGGTTGTGTCTCGGCAGCAATGACTACATTTACACATCTATAAATCTAATACCTAAACCTATAAATATAAGTAACACATTACCACAATAACACAAATGCATTATTTGCTTATGTGCACTATTTGCTTATTAGCTGAAATTTTCAAAAAGTATGGTCACTCTATATCTGAATTCTGTGCCATCTAGTGGCAGAATTATGAATTACACTGTGGCAAATAATCGTAACGTTATTTAACAATGTACCATATAAAAATACAACATGTACAAATCGATGAGCGAGAACTATAGTCCTTCAAAATAAAAGACCTGCCTGATGAATAGCAGGAGTACTTCAATATCAGACTTGTTAGCATGCAAGAATGATTGGCAGTAAATGATTTCCCTAAAGAAATCTGTCCTTACCGCACAAGTCCGATAGGCTGGTACTTGTAGAAGACACTGTAGTTTGCCCACTCCTCATACAAAAGCTAAGGAAGATAATCAACAGTATGTCGTTATATAATTTATCCAGTTTTATCATGCCTTTAGCATTTATACTGCTGCATTTGTCTTAAATATAATAGTTGGGTGGAGTTGTTGCCCGTTTCCTTGACAATGACTGTAACTTCACGTCTACACCATATAACATATTCTCCTCTGTACTGCTGAACATCAGATGTGAAGTGTGAGTGTACCTCCCACCTTTGGAAGCAGAACAGTTGTTGCCCCTGGATGTACAGTTTATAGGGCAAACACAAATAAGCTTGATGAGCCTCCCTGACATTTAGATCCATCACTGCCCTGAGTGTCTATAAGCTGAATCACACAAACTCTAAACTGTACTGCTGGCTCTAATCGTTCATCTAATGTCATTTGAAATATTCTCTAAATATTGAATTGTTTTGTGTATTATTCCACTGCTGTAAATACTGCATTATTTTCAGCAGCAGATTAATAAACATTTGGTCCTCTGGTGAGTTACAATAACTCTAAAAATGGCTGGTGTGGCTCATTAATGTGTCTTGGCACAGAGGAAGAATATACATGAAGATTTGAATATGTACAGAAAACGTGTTTGTTGTTTAGAAATAACTTTCTGACCTTTCTGTCATTGGGCTCTGCACTCTCTTCATTAATATCACCCTGAAAGAGAAAAGACAACAGCTGGCTTCTGTACATAACAGCTGCAGATTGTGAACCAGGATTTAATCATCTGAGATGGAATAATGTGAAGAAAAAGTGGAGCTACAGGAATTTACTAATGTGCATTATTTGTTTTCACCTCATCTTATAGTGATGACAAAAATGTGACTAACAGCTTTAAAACACAAGCACATAAACCTGATTTGGGACTAGAGCCACCTGTAATGATAATCTGTTAGTGCCAGGTACTCACGTCATGAAGAGGGTAAGCTGCTGTATAGACACCACTACCCAGGAGACTGGTGATACCTGCCGAGAGAAAACAAACGCAGAGGCAAAGGTGTAAATGTTCCACATCGTTATGCCCTACATCAGTGAGCGTGACCACAGAAGAGTGTGAATTATGTTACTTATAAGGAGGCTACCAGGTTGTTCACCTCATTCACTGGAGCTGTGTGTTTGGCTTTGTTTGTTAAAAATGGGATTCATATAACCTGTTTAAGCAAGTTTTTTTATGCTAAAGCATCTTTAATGAATTGAACATAAGCACGCTGTTGGAAATGATCTGAAGACTGAATTCAAGTACAAATCTAGAAACATTTTATAAGTGAGACCCCTGGCTCCATCAATGGACCAAAGTGGTGGATAGATTGATAATGCCATCCAAAGGGCCAAGCGACTGGCTAAAAGCTATATAACCATGCTGAATCATGATCTCAGGGCATTTCCTGCGCTTCAGTGTTTTAGTATGTAAAGATAGTGTCTATGAGCTGCTGTCTTTTTATCTAAAGCAGTGGGGATGCATGTGTGTGGAGTGTGACTGAATAAAACACTGATGAAGACTTTCAAACAACTAATTATTGTAAGGTCGAAGTAATGACAGTAACTATATGTAACCTTGATTTGTTTGTGACATACAGCTGATGGCGACATTATATAATCCATGTACTTTCTTTAGTTGTTCACTGGAGAAGTGAAACATGACAGCGCAATGTGACAAATCACAAAATCCTGTGGGCTTGATCCACCATGCGTGTGCATAGCTGCGTGAAAGCTGAGTGCCGCCCTCTGATAAAACACATAGGCGGTACCACATGTGTGGTGTAGGCGCAGCGAGGTGCAGCAATCTCACAGTCGGATGGAGCAGTTTTTGGTGTTTAGGTTGATTCAGGTGTTGGCAATTATACAAGCCTGCTGCTACATTATGCTGCATAAACTGCCATCCAGAATGAAAACACACTCTGAGCTGAAGCCTTGTTAAACTGCTTTTACCTCTATCTGTCACAGCAGTGCTGTTTATCCATCCAGGTGCAAATGAATGAGCGGAGGGATTGTTTAAAAGCAGTTTATATTTTAAAATGAGTACATCTGTTGGAGATGACTGGATTGTTTCTAGCACTCTTGTTGCACAGAGCGTGGCTTACATTTGACAGAAATTAAAATGAGTTTCTTTTCTCTAATTTGCATTGTTTTCTATTTGTATTACAGCAATGCTCGATGGTTAATTCATTAAATAGAAAGTCGCTGTTGAAACTGATCATGGATTTCACTCAGTCGGCTACAACTAGTTATTTATTCATGAAACAATCATTTTTGAGAAGCACAGGGAGAGAACAAATATGGATGATAAAACAGTCCTGTTGTGCTTAACGTGTAACGCACGGGTGTCCTTCTCTGTACAGGCAACTGCAGTAGGCTAGGCAGATATTAAGTAACACATTTTAAAGTGATCATATTGATACCCTCAGGTAGATGAGAAAAAGAAGTACAATAATTGTATTAAACAGAAATAACAAAATTAGAGATTATCAACATGCTCAGCAAAGTGCAGTCCCTTGAAATAACCATGTTGCACAGTGGCTGTTTCTAACCTGATGCCCTGCAGATGTAACACTTATTATTCCAAAAAGAGACACTGACACTGGAATCACACTCCTGACCGAAGACTTGAGATCTAGTTTGGACTCTAGCTCAGAGAAGCTTGACTTGGACTTGTACAAAAATACTTGTGAAGATCTCTGACCTGCGCACACCAAACACTATCAAAACACAAAGTAACTTGTACTTTTAGTAGTTTACTGACCAGATACTTTTATATTTTTATTTGGGATTTGTCAAAAGGTAATTTTTATTTTTTCTTGAGCTGGTTTATGGGCGTTATTGTACTTTTATCTGTGGAAAGATTTTAATATTCTACCCATGTCTGTCAAAGACAAGCAGATATCGGAGACCTGCATTATGATTAGGAAGCACTGAAAGAACAATCTGATTTTTAATAAAAAAAATGAACTCATCTGTGCAGTGCTGTTTTGTCAAGCAGTGAGACAGATGGAGATCCAGACTTACCCATGCTGTACTTGGCCTTGCATTTTGTTCTCTTTAGTACTTCAAAAACCTTAAAAGGGAGTAAAAAACAGACAGAAGAACTTAATTTAATCCACCAGGCTGCTGAGGAAAATATTCATAACAAAAAAGTCTTCAAGTTTCTGGAAATCAACATCATTTTTTAGAATTTCTATTCAAACGAAACTAGACAGACAACAAGCCGGCTCAACATTTGCTTCATGGTGTAATATACGCTGTATTGATCTCAATGTGTTCGCTGTAAATCACAGTCATGTACTGATAGACAGTTTGCTTGTGGTGGATACATCACAGACAAACTTCAGTGGGCTTACTATTGAACTCCTGGTTTTGCTGTCAAAGAAGTAATCTTTGTCTGAAAGGTCAAACCTGTTAAAACACACAAAAACAAAAGTACACACATTTGTTATGCTCTGTTGTGAAGTTCAGAACTGTAACATTTACCACAGTGACACGTTTGAAATGAACTTAAAATATTGTCCCGTTTTGAAGTTTTTAACCTTGTTACCATGCCCATATGCTGTTTTTCATGGTGCTACCACAAAAGATATCATAAATGAAATAAGCAGTCAACCCCATGGCTGAGCATTTCCACCTTGGAACTGCAGTGGACCAATGAAAGGTCTCAAACAGTAAAGATTTCAAGTCACATACCAAAGGAGCCATTCCCAACATTTTATGGGTGGGACTACAGTGAAATGAGGGGTGTCAGAGGAGAATCCTGGTGCAGCTTCGTATGCATGTCAAGTTCACTGCTTTTCAAAGTTGGAAAAGGAGAAATGGTGAGCCTTCGTGTATTAACAAGGGGTCTGAAAATCCCAGAATCAAACTTCAAAACTCAGAGCGCTGTTTGGAAAATTTACACAAAAATAGATCCAATTGGCCACAAAACTGAAGCCTGTCAACCAGTAAGTTTACTTTCCTCATATTTTATCCCTTGACTGTGAACAACAACCCTGCAGTGTGCAGGATACCGTTAGCCAACATTAGTCTGGCAAAAGATTCATGACATGATAGGACATTTTATACGGCTCAGGGAATGTTGACAATGAAATTTACAACAAACAGTAGAAGTTTGTCAGACAGCTGAGCTGCTGAACTAGATGATGGCTAAGTTCATTACGATGATTCTGACAGAAAACCTCTCATGACTTTGGGGCTGTTCATGAGGAAAACATGCCATGACAAAGGTCATCTTCATAAGTCGCTAGTGTAAAGTTAGTAACATAAGGTTAAGTAATTCAAGTGCACATGGCACATGAGAGGTTTTCTTTCAGGGTTTCCTGGGAGCACAAGCGTTGTTTGTGTGTTACGTGTAATGCTCAAGTTGCAGAGGGGTGGTTCGAGATAGAGGAGGGGGCTATTTGCATATTCATACATCATTGCATACTAAATGAAGGCAAAGGTGAAGAGTTATATCTAAGACATGTTAAGGCATGACTTTCATGGAAAGTGTCCACACATCAACTGCAGAACAAATTCACCACGCTGCCAGATAAGCAGCTTCTTCTCTTAAAAATGACCCATATCCTTCTATGACGAACCTCCATGGCACTGAGCCAAAGCCTAGAATTCAGTCAGTAAACAGACACACTCAAAAGGAAAAGCAAATCACTGCTAAAACTTGAACATTCAGCTCACCTCTCTTATCACCCAAAACAAAACCATAAAAGAAGGTTTTCTGGAATTACAAGCATGCACAGTGAGGGAATTTAGTTCTCCACTGGCATCCCCAAGCAAACTCCAAGATGACTCCTAAGATCAGTAGAGGAATTCATGACCAAACACCTCAAAGTACCTACAGAGGCAATTAACAACACCTCATTCTACTAGGTACACCGTATGGGATTGAACACCAACAACTGAACACAGCAGATCATTACGAAATTCAGCACTCAAGTGTCACAACAAAGCAGACAGCTGAAAGGAACAGACCGTGGACTCAACGACCAGCATCCACGGGAATACCATGAAGACACAAAAAATTATATTCAATCCAATCCATCTGAAACATTTCCAACTGTTGCATTGCGTTGATTTCCCAATCATAATATAAGAGACTTCAACACATCGACCATCAGTAGAACTGACATTTCAAGTGAGCCTGCCGATGGTTGGCATACAATGGTAACTACTAGACAATACTCACTCTTCTCACCAGTCATATTCACACACTGACCTCACCAGACATGTAAGTATGTGTGGTATTTCAGACTCAAAGATCATAAACCATCTCCCCTCAAAAACCCTGAGTTTGACAGTAAGTCAAAAGAGTGGGCATCCTTCCCAGAAATAACTGACTCTCCACAGTCATCAACAACGCTTCAGTGGAAAAATAGCTAAGCAGTATTAAGAGGAAAAGTAATTTCATTCTTCATTTCTAAAGAAAGAAAGAAAGAAAGAAAGAAAGAAAGACAAGGAAAAAATCAAACGACCTGAAAATATTAATGCAGGTAACCCAACAGAAAAAAAACAGAGGGAATTATGAAAATCTGAATTTCAACAACAGCATGAAAAAGCAAACTCCAATTTCCACCATAGTAATAAATATCATAAATACTTGGCAAATCAAATGAAAAGAAATTAAAAAAAAAAAATCTCTATCATTAAGGACTCTGCAGGGAGGTCCACGCATTGATCTGCAGAGACAAATCTTCCAAAGTTTTGATGCCATCCTATATTGATCAAAAAGATCACAGCACAGCTTCATGAAGAGCAAACCGAGGAGAAGCTAAATTCTTTCAGAAATAGTCGATCTATGTAGGTGCAGCCGCACAGACAGAACCAGTGACCTCTGAGCTAAAGGCATGAAGGATAAACATGGAACTGAACTAAAAAAAAACAAAAAAAACAAAACAAAACAGGCTCCACCATCGACAAAGGCAAAATGAGCAAGTTAGAATTAAGAGCCTGATCTTTGTCTTCAGACGCAGCATGAACGAACCTGGAAAAGCCACCTTCTTCTCTAAGAGCGTCCCTCTCTCCTCCTCTCTGTTTATTCACCATGAGCATCTGAAATGATCAGAATTGTCATCTAAACTGTGGAAATATGTTTTGCTGGATCACAAAGTGTAATTATTTTTGACATTATGGAAATCAAAATTGTTCATTTACAAGGTACCACATCGGTACCAGGTTGACAGTGTTATTTGAAATATGTCATTAGGAGGCAACAGTCTACTCTGATGAAGCTGTGCTTCCTGCTGTTGTTCATGGTGCTCTTATGGACACATGAATAGCTGTTTGTCTGATGTGTCCACATGCTCTGACCATCTGCGTTGTTGTGTGGCTGAAATGAATAGACAGCTTGTGGAGTAGCTTGGTCCCGAGGGGCTCGTGGCCTCTTCCTGTGTCCGTGTGTCCTGGACATTTTAATAAAACAACCCTGATTCCAACGCCTGAATAGTTTGTTAGGTTCATTGAAGACACTTTTTTCCACAGTGAACTCTTCACTGTTGTGTGGCCTCTATAATCGTGTAAGGCTACGAGGGTCAAACTTATTTTCCATCAAGACGTAAATGGTTTACTTACAGGTGCTGTTTTTCCCTGGAGAAAGTGTGTGACAGGTGTTTGATGTTCTTGGGTTGATTTTCCTCAACATGAGGGTGGAGAGGCTCCACAACTTTACTGACCAGAGAGCTGATCTTCTCCATAACACCGCTGGACTGCTTGATTTCATACACCTACAAACCCCCACAAAACAAACAAGCACCTCAGTCAAGGTAACTTTTCATATGATACACAAAAATCCAATACTCCTTATTAGTGTGGTTGTTAAAAGCAGTCGCACTAATATCATCATAAAGACTACAGCTAGTGAAATTGCTCAGCTCAGGGCTGAGGAGGCAGACCTTGATTTGCTGAGGCTCACTCAGAGCTCTTTGAGCTCTGTTTTGGAATAATTCTGTTCTGTGTGCTCAGAGACAGGTTTGGGAAGCTTTGAGGTTGTAGCCAGTGAAGCTACTTCACTGGAATAGTTTCAGCTACAGCAACACCATGGCTGTTAAATGCAGCAGCTATATTACAACAGAAAAAGTAACAAAAACATCTACTGTTCAGTAACATAAAAAGGAAATGCTTAAAATATTACTGCAAACCACTTGATTAAGTAAATGCATTGCAAGTCTTTACTGATACATGAAAGCCACATTACATCACAAAATGATCAAATAAAGTCTAATAAAGTCATAGTTTCACTTCTCTCCTTCTATTTGTATGCTCTCTCTATCTATCTATCTATCTATCTATCTATCTATCTATCTATCTATCTATCTATCTATCTATCTATCTATCTATCTATCTATCTATCTATCTATCTATCTATCTATCTATCTATCTATCTATCTATCTCAGAGCATGTTAGGTTTTTTTTTTGACTAGTATTCAAAGAAAAATGGCTTCTTCAGTTTTTCACCCACACAGATACAGAGAGACTGTAAAGAGACAGTGAGTCTTACCTTCTTGGTGGGCATCTTTAGCTTCATTAACTCGGCCTCTCGACAGAGAACGTTCCAGGGAGCATGAATCTTCACAAAGCCCACCCCTTGAATCTTGGCCTAAGAGACATACAACATACAAGTGTGGCTCAGCCGTACACAACTTACATATGTTTGGGCATCATCAGCAGTATATATCAGGAACTTTTAAATATGTATAGGAAACTGCGTGTCAATCAGCAGTCATAATTCTACTCCAGTGCAAACTGTGACACAGCACACTCATATTGAAATGCATTTCAAGAATAAAACATGAAAGGGTGAAAAAACTACACTCAAGGGGTGAAAAGCAACGCTGCAAAGGGCCCTCTAGGATGTCCTCCTTGTAGATAAAATATGAAAAAGCACCCTTGACAGTGGCCCAATGTACAAGAGCAATGAAGTGCCCTCATCCAGCATAAAAACCTGATGCAGTGCCATAGGCCACCCTACACGCTGGAAAATTAGCCGGCTTCTTCATGCCTCTGAATGGTTAAATAGTTCATAGTTCTATGTGTAGTAGTTATACTTCTAATCTGAGTCATGAAGTAAAACAACTGTGCGCCTTTGTGCCACAGTAAGTCGTGCTGAGGTGCTGTATGACGTTAGACAGATGAACACTTTTGCAAAACCACACTTGTACAGGAGAGACCATGCACCATGGATATTGAAGTGCTTTGTGCTTCCATGCGTCCATTCCACCTGCCTCGGGAAATTCTGCATATTTTTGTGACTGTGGGTCACATTCATCTAAAGGCAAACAAGAGCATATACTCAGAACTGGTCCCACAGACTGTGCAGAAACTACTGTCGCTGTCTCCTGAATTACATGTGACAAAGACCACAAACACCACGGATATGTGTAATGACTTTAGACGTCCAACCCTGTCAACACTAAAATTATTGGTCAGGATGTAAAAATCATTGAATTGTACAAGTACAAGAGTATAATTCATAATAAGCCGAGCTTTGATTGTAACTCCAATATGCTGAGCAAAAAAAGCCAGCAGCGCCTTATTTGTGAGAGGAGGCAGGCTAAGTTCTGTGTTGACGAGTCTTTGATGACTTCTCAGATGCTTTATTGAGTCTATTTTTACTTTCTCTTTTATCCGTTGATATGCTTCTCTCAATCGTAAACAGAAAAACACATTTCCGAAGGTGATCAAGGCCTGCAGAAATATCATGGGTAATCAACAGAGAAGTCTGTCTGATTTATTTAACCAACAGTTTTTTCAAGAAAGCAGAATCCATCCTGTCTGACAGCACCTGCCACCTGCACCTCCACTTCCACACCTTCAGGTTCCTCCTTCAAATACCCACTAGCCAAAACCAACAGATGCAAATACTCCTTTATACCCTCATTTCACTGCAAAACACTGATATTATGCACAGTGTTAATCAGCCAGTTGTTTCACAATAGCACTACTGTCAGTGATCACCTAAATATCAAAAAATGTGTTGGTCACACATGTTTGCCCTTTGCCCAGTTTCAGGAAAATAGGTATGTATGGTACTTGCACCCCCTGGTCAGCCCTTTCAAGTCACTGCTGTGGAAAGTCTTATTTTCTATTTATATGCTGGCATTAGGACATCTTATACATGGGCAAAATATCAGTTAACACTTTTACACCACTGATACACAGATATATCTATGCTGCAACCCTGCAAATAGTTTTGCAGAAATTGCCTTCTAAATTGTTGAAGACGTTCAGAAGCAGATGTCTGTAGTTGAATATAAATAAAGCTGAGGCCACGTTCACACGTGTCTTAAAAAGCTGTTTACTTGTGAAAACAACTTCAATCCAGACAGACGATCATATCAAACATGACACAGGGTGTTTTTCAGAAAGCAGATTTTCCTTCCTTATCTGCAGCATTGGTTGATAAAGATGTGTGATGCAAAGTTACTTGTATATGAAGAGAAGAAAAGAAGGTCTTTAACGCAAACAACACTCTAAAAAATGTGTTGTAACTGTTGGATTTGTTTGTTATCATCTGGCGTCAACTCTCACCTGGCTGTTCACACAGTTTACCTGTGCGATTAGGGATTATCACAGTAGTTTTGTCTGCTTCCTTTCAATTTGCCTGTGAAATAAAGTGGTTAGAGAAACTGTTGGTCAGTACAGAATATAGTATATATAATATAGTACTGAATATCTGACAGCTTGTTTCTTGACCCAGCAGACTTCTTTTTAGTGACTTCGCTGTGTTACCAGTTCTCAGCTGTTAATGTAGTGAATACAATGTCCCCAGAACTGATAGAAAGGGCAAAATCAAAAAATAAGACCAAAGTTCTTATACAGAAGAATTATCCTTAAAACAAATTTTACAATCAAAGTAACCCTTTGCCTCTCTAATTTCAAGAATAACCTATTTTTAATGACTATTATTAGCTGAGTAATCACACTTTTTTCATCATCTGCAGATGAAGAAGTGTCACTTCATTGTCTTCCTATTCATGTCAGATCATATTTTAAAGTGCTTCTCATGTCTTAGAAAAATTATAAATGGGCTCGCCCCTTCATATCTGTCTGACCTCATTAAACCTTATATCTGTCCTCTGCATTACGCTCTTAGAATACAGGACTCCTGTCTGTCCCTGGAGTCAGAGAGAAGTCAGCTGGCTGCAGGGTCTTTTCCTATCGAGCCCCTCCTTCAAGCAGGTGGGTCTCAGTCTCATTAACCCTTAACCCCAGTACTTCTCTTTTTTTTTTGCTCAGGCTCCTCTCTGTTGAAGCATCGGCTGTCCTGGAACCTCTCTCCATCTATCTGGGGACACCCAAAGCTGCTCATATGCACATATGGTTTTATTCTACATGTATCTGTAACTTTGGCATGATAATTTGTCTGTCACTCACTGGGTTATTTTGTTCACAAATCCCTTGACTATTTCCTCGGTTCATCTGTATAGCCGTATAATGGATAAAATGTGGTTAAATATGTATTTCCTTAAGAGTGCGTGATTTACAATTGACCATGAATGCATCACCATGCATTTCTTTGCAATGTGGAGAGGTGTTAAACTCTAACCTGCTAGTTTGCATCTTACGCTGATGTTTGTTTGAGTGTTCTTCTAATTAGTCAGTCAAGAGGCAACGTCAAGTTCCTTGGTTTCTGATTGGTTAGGGGCGGGATAACAACGTCAGATTGAGGGCAAGGGTTTGTGTGTGCGTCTTGGGCATTGTTTACGCGTAGCAGGGTATTTTGGAAAACAGATATTTTGGCCCCTCCTTTTTCAAAATTATGTTATTAGTAACTATAATAATTATGTTATTTAATAGCATCATGCACACAATATCGTTTTCAAAAATGTTGTTGTTTACATGAACCCGGATAAATACGTCGTCGAGCGCCATCATAACTATGCCAAACCTATGGGGGCAAGTGTGAACAGGTCGCTCAAATCACGTTAAGTATTTTCAATCGCATGTTGTGTAACACATAACCGGTGTTTTCAGAAATCTCCACTATGGCCGGAGTTTTTAAAAATGAACGTTTTCCGTAAAAAAACCTCTGCGTGTAAAAAAGAGGCCAAACTGCATGAAAACATATGCATTTTCTCTAAGTGTAAACATAGCCTTGGTCTGTCGTGTCCTGGCAGTCTCACGTAGTGAGGAGAGGGACAACGCTCTGATATTGAGCGCGTCAGTATGTGGTCTCTGAACTTTAATAACAGTTACAGTGAAGTGATCAGGCACAGAAAGTCACTCTCGCTGAGTGATGGCAAACTGAGGCTTCCTGAACCACTGAAGCTTCGCAGCCCATTGGTTTGCCAGACGGTTCACTACCCAAAGCTTCATTTCTTCTCACTAGTGACACCTGCTGTGCAAAGAAATAAAACTAATTTTGCTCATCACCTAGCTGGACACTTTTTCTGTGATTGTATATAATAAAGCATTAATCTTTGTCACAGTTCTCTCACACGCACATGTTTATGCTCATTTGTAAAATAATTTTTTGATTACAGATGCCTGTATGAACACAACAAATAAGACTTTGTTTTTGTGCTTAGCGCAGGGATGTGGGACTGGGAATGTTACATAGGAGACACTGTTTCATTGGGTGGTGGATGAGAATGCTCATTGGTTTTTATTTAGAAAAATAAGTTTTTTATTAGTGTTGGGGCTCAGACGGTTCCCCTTCTTAGAAACAAGCTCTCCAGGCTTAGAAAATACCCTTTCACATGGAACAGAAGATGCAGGACAACATAAACACATGAGAGCCAGCTGGTAAAGGCGGGGATGTTGGTGTTTTTGTCTACTCCAGTAGACAAGGGATCTTCTGTTCTGTTCGGTTCACCCCTGCTAAATAATGATCCACTTCCACTGCGGCATCTGCTGTGTCACTTGAGCTTCTTCTACTTTGATCCACTGTTGTGTCCAGCAGATGCCAAAGGTCATCTAATAAATGTTAAAAGAAAAAAACATTAACAGTGGCTCACATTACTACCAATTAATGTTAATTTTGACAAAACAAAGAAACAGACTACTTACTGTTGTTCATGGATGTTGTTGATGTTGAAGATGTTGCTGAAGAGGCCGCGACCTGAGTTGGGGTGTTTGCCACTGGCAGAATTTACTGCAGAGTTGCTGATAATCTTGGCACATTCATACTTCAGCCTTGTAACAGCCTCTTGAAGTCTCATCTGACTTAAGAAGCCCAGTTTTTTAAACCTTTGGTCCAGTAAGTGGGTAATGTTATCACAATTTGTGATTCAACTGTTGTGATGATGTGCAAATAAAATCTAATCATTCACATATACCTTGTTGTGAGCAACCATGTCCCAGACAGGAGAAGACTTCCTCTTTCTTAGAGGCTCCATTGAAAGAGAGGATGAAATATCACAGTGTACAACACTGTAACCCTCCAGCTAGGTTTGGTGTAATTGTATGTGCTCTAACTAACAGAGGCTAATACTAATAATAATACTATGACTAATGATAATAATTGTTATGATGGCACTAGTACTGATCTACCTATATAACCTACTTCACTCAATAATAATCTATTTATATAATCTACTGAACTCGCTACCGACACGCTGAAACACTACAACCACACTACCATAAACGGCAACACACCCTCAGAGATGCGTGCGTTTTGAACCCGCTTTGTACAGGAGCGATACTCAGAATGAGACAGTTCGGTCACCCACACAAACCGAGGCCTCGTTTGTCATCAGTCACGTGATTTCCACAAGAATGGTATAAGCCTCGAATCGGGGCTTCATCTGGCAGTGCCAGACTGGCACACCACCTTTTGCTCGACAGACACTCCAATGTTTGAGCATTCAGCCAACGTCAAGCTAACAGCTGAGCTAACAGCCGAGCTAACATCGAGCTAGCACGAAGCAGCCTTGGACGTCATTAGCCTGGAGGCTAACGACCAGCTTCCATCAATTTAGCGCTTTGAACTTTGAACTGTATTAACCGAAGTGCTAGCCGTTGGCCAGACATGAGGAAAAAGTGTTTTTGCTGGCATATTTATTTTTCTTATTAAAGTGTGGGCCCACAAACATTGTATTAGAATTGTTGTGTTGAATATTGGATTTGGTGATGTTTTAAGTGCTTTTAATGCACATTTGCTATACATAAGAGTAATTTGAGTTTAATGGCGGTTTAAAGTCATTTTCATTTTCATTATATATTATATTTCAAGTGTGTAAAGCACTTTATGAGCCTATTGTGGTAGCTTTACTAATATTTAAGAGTATGCAACACAGAAGTGAAAAAAATACACCTGGTCTGTTTGTTAATAAGGGATTTTCATAAATTAAATTTTTATTTTTATTTTTGCATAAGTTTAGACCTATATTTTTTGTTTTTATTTATTTATTTTTTTACATCCTTGCTTGTGCCTCAGACGGTGCTCCTGCCAAGGTTGGCAGGTACCTCGGTTTCACCACTCTCTTGAAGGAGCAGGCACCACACATACTGACAGTCCACTGTGTGCTGCACCATCACACAACCTGGTGAACAAAAACATCAGCCCTCCACTTCACGAGTCCCTGAATGTGGCAGTCACAGCCATCAATTAAATCGAGGCCCATCCATTGAACCACCGGCTGTTCAGGCAACTATGTGGGGAGAATAATGAGACATTCGAGTGCCTGTTGCTGCATGCTGAGGTGCGCTGGCTGTCCAAGGGCAAGTGCATTGCTCGTTTATGCAAGCTATTCAACACAGTCCTGAATTTTTTCAAGGATGCCAATGCATCTCTCAGGGAGAAGGTGCTATCCTGCTGCTGCAATGTCTTCTACCTGGCTGACATATTTGAGAACATGAACGAAGTCACTCTCAAGCTGCAGGGGAATGGAGTGACTCTGGTCCACTCCAAGGCCATCATCCTCAGCTTGCTCGCCAAGCTGGAACTGTACAGACAGAGTGTAGACTGCCGTCAGTTCACTCATTTCCCACAGCTGGCTAAGGTTATTATCATCATTATATTTATTATCATCATCATCATCATTATTAGGATTTTTGCTATTTATAACCTATTATTGCTGTAGTTGTAATTATAGATAGGCTACAGTTGTGGTTATCCTGAGGCCCACCTATTTTTAAATTCACCAATGATAAATCATGTGTCACCTAAACTAAAATAGCCCAAAAATACACTTGTAGAATACATTTGTGGTTTATTCCTGTCTCTGGTGTCTGATGAGCTGACCAATGACCACCTGGTCCGTGACACCAACCACTTGAGGGCAATACAAGCTAACATGGAAATCCGCTTCAGGGATCTCCAGAATCTCGCTGTCCCAGACTGGGTGGTGAAGCCCTTCCAGGCTGATGTCATGGAATGCGAGGCCAGAATACAAGAACATCTTACTGACCTCCAAAGCAACGAAGAGGCCCAGGCAACCTTCCATGTGTCCAGCTGGCCTGAGATGTGGGGAACATACAATCAGCGTTACCCTGCTCTTTGGGACAAGACCCGGCTCCTTCCTCTCGCATTTCCCGCCCTCTTCCTCGTTCAGCAGGGCTTCAGCCAGGTCCTGCGTATGCAGTCCAAATATCGCAACTGGCTAAATCTGGTTGCCTTGGGCGTGCTCAGGCCGAAACAAACTTCTCTTCATCCCTTGGTGAAGAAGCTGGCTGAAAACCACCAAGCACAGGGCTCGCACTAAAGCGCAGTTCTCTGACCCGACGCAAATAACACGCAGAAATAGTTTGCGCGTGTTAAAAAGCCTTTTTTTTAACAGCTTAGCAGTTAGGCTACCGTTGATGTCAGTTAAGCCAATTTACTATGTTCTCAAGTTCAATCAGTGAAGGAGCCTAATTAATGTTGGAATTTGATAATAAATATATGTTCAGCCAATAAAAAGCGTAACCTTCATTATCAAGCTGTGTTAAATTTGACGGGGTTACAGTGGCTATGAATACAGTGTGTAGGCCTACATTTCAAATAGGTCAGTGAAATACACAATTTCAATCATAAATATCAATATACAGGGGTTCCAACTGCTTTCTCGTTGATGGGGGGCGTCTAATAGATTTTATCAGACCTTGATGATTTTCATCAAATCAGGCTCCCATGCTGACGCATAAATGTTGTTTCATGGATTAATTAAACAGGACCATTACACTCCACTAATTCCTCCACATAAAACTGAAGTTTTCACCTGCTGCTGCTTTTCTTCCCTCAGTGGATCCCCTCAGAGGCTTCAGTGGACGTTTATCATATGCTTCAGGTACATCATGATTTGTTTGCAAAGTCTGTTTCCATCAAAGTTTGTGGCATTTTGCTTTTATCAACAAACCAACTTTTCCTCCTTGTCATAACAAGTTTGCAGTATTTCAAAGTTTGTTTCAAATGTTCTGTATTTTCACGTATTTTTGCACCAATACAAATAAGGCATAAGAGCAGGTGGACGGAAAGCCACCTATAGTGTTTCCTACTTTAGGTCATTGTGCGCTAAAGTAGAAAAAAGGTAATATACTTGTGTGTACTTGTGCAAACTGTGTAAACCTTTGTAAAGGAATGTCTTTTCTGTCCATAGACTAGAATACAGGCACTATTAGATTTCAGGTGGAGTTGATAGTGTTTCTGGAAGGAATAAATGAATAAAGATATAAACTCACGTCCTCATCTTTCTCCAGCTCCAGCCCCATGTCTCTCAGTTTCCCCTCAAACTCCTCCCGCCTGAATGTCTTATGATCCTCATGGCCGCTGAAGGTCTCTCCTGGACATCCCAGCTCCACATCGGCCACTGGTGATGACGGCAGGGATGATGAGTCTCCTGCCCTTTGTACTTGATGATGTCGGAGATGTTTGTCAGGGGTCCTGGGACCGTGGCGCAGGCTGTGGGCAACTGCATTTTCAATGAGCAGGTGCGCTGACTGTCTGCTGGAGCGGCCTCCAGATGGCTTCTTCACAGGGTAGGTAAGGACGTAGTCGACACGCCGCTGGCCGTCTTCAAAATAGAGGCCATGCTGGCAGTGGGTGTTTTCCTCTGGGGTTAGAGCCTTCAGCAGCTGACAGCATGCACATGGGGACAGACAGGAAGAACTGATGATTATATATGCAGGAAACCACATGTAGACGCAGAGGTGTTTGTTTGTGTGTGCAGTTTTGTTAAAGCCACTGAAAATCCAAATCCACAATAGCTTAAGTATGTGATTTAGGATCTTATGTATACATTCATGTTGAAAATACTGTCACTTCAGTTTTTGTAAACTTTCTGGAAATTGGTTCTGTATTGGGTGTGGTGCTGCTCAGACATTTAGTGAAAAAATTGCACAATTACTTCCATGAAAAAAATCCATGTCAAAAATCCATTTGCCCCATCCAAACCTCTCTGCTCCCGCTCAATCTGCCTCTGAGTCTGAGTCAGTTTGTCTCTGCTGGCCAAACGTCCTTGAATTTTGCTTCATTTTTAGACTCTCCATATTATTTTGTACCTGGGTACATTTTGGTTATTTCAGACATTTTTAAATCCCCTTTTAACCCATATATTTTTAAGCATATTTAAATGTTTTTTATTGGTTCTAATAGATATATTCTCTGTTTAAACTTCATTTTAACCTCATACAGTTATATGACATATGCACCAATGTTGCAAATCCTGTCACTATTTCTGAAAGAAGTGATGTGAAGGTGTTGAAGACGAAGCTTCATGTGAGTATGGCCTACTAGTTTCTGTGATGGTTCCCACTTCAAGGAAAACAAATATCTTTCTGAAGAGGAATTGAGACTTTCACTTGTACTCTCTCTGATCATTTTGAAATATGTAGTCCTTTAGGAACCTCCCATAAGAAGCACAACATAAGAAATGTTCACTGGGTGTTGTTTGGTATTCTGTCTGTGTTAAGTCCACATTATCATCAGTTTACTTTAGTTAGGAGAGACTTTGTTCTAACAAAGTAAATCTTTCCACCTGCCTTAGCAGATGATATGGTGCCACAGCTGGCCAAAGTTTCAAAATTCAACGTACAGCCATGGTTTATGGGTAATTTTCCAACCCTCTGGAAGTCTGCAGAGGGTCTGCTTGAGGCCCATTGGAGATGAATTGTGATGTTAGACAGCCCAAGACTTCCTGTAAATGTGCTCAACTTGCTTGTTTGCAAGTGCAGTGAAGTCCAGCCTGAACGCCTAGCTCCATAAAGGACATGTTGCTGATCTCAAGTGATGGTGCCAGACATACAATACGAGGTGTTGATGGTCTAAAATGGACATAATTCCTTGGATACCAGGCTGTAATACTGCAAAGTGGCCCACCAAGATCTAAGCTATGACAGCAGCAGTTTCTCTCTGACATGCTTATTCAGATTCATCTTTATATCAATGTTGAAAATCACATTTTGTCATGAGCTGGTCATTTTGAATAAGGTAAGTGATGAATGCACCAGCTGCTTTGTAGACAGATTGCACTTTTATTTCACGACTGTGGTTGTGGAATCCAATTTAGTGTACAGGAAATTACATTCATCACCAACTTGTTTGAGTGGAAGTTTCTAAGTTTATATAGATAGAGCTCTGACATCAATCCTGAGCTCCAGGCGCAGCTACGTGGCAGGCTGTCAGTTGCTGGCTGGCTCACTGTGTGTGAAAGCAGCTGTGCAATTCACGCTTTGGCACACTGCCGTATTTTTCAGCCATGGCAGGGAGCACTGTGACCTCTGAATTTCCAACGAATTTTAGTAAATTAGATGGATTAGATTACATGCTGAATGAAAATGAGGATTTTATGCTAATAGTAGAGCATCAGAGTGCAGTTTGGTGCTGTAGTCGAGGTGGCAGCTGCCACACACCCTGTGGTGTGTGAATTATGAGATGTGTCATGACCTGAGCCTATTACAGTATTTCCTCATCTGAAGTCTATTCATAAAGTCTGGCTGCAGATCTGAGGGGAGGTGTCTACAGATCAAACTACATAGAAAGCATCCACCAATATTTAAAGAGGAACTCCACCCATTTTCACTTGAAGATCAGTTTACTAGTCCAGAGCAGGGCTGGGTTCTGAAAGCTGGTCGCATGCTGGATCTAGTTCGCGCTTGGCAACATACCTGGACGATCTTAACTCTGACCTTAACAAATCTCATATATGACCCTTTTCTCCTGTAGAGCAAAGAGCAACGTCGAAAACATTCAAACAGCAGCGTCTCATTTTTTGTGGGCACCAATGGCTGTTAAAAATGACAAACATCAACAGTTTATTATATTAATATGTAATGTAATATTAATGGTACGCAACTCTGGAGGAGCTTTTTCAAGTCTGAGAAGCAGCATTTCAAAGATATAACATGTTGCATTTCTGCATTAAAATGTCTGAAAACGACGAGACATCTGTCATATAGTTTGTTGACGTGTTTATTTACATTATGAGAAAATGTTTCCAACAATGTTCAAATGCAGGGAAATATGTAATTTTGTTCAAGGTTAGGGTGTATTTCATTTGGTCACTGATTGCATTGACTTCTTGGGAACCATGAGCTGTAACGTCAGGGAGTGAGGGAGAAAGTCAGCTAAAGTGATTAAATGTCACTTGAATAAAACTTGAATATATTACCTCGGCTTTTAATATTCCTGCCCGAGTCACGTTAGATAGATTTTTATCAGCAGTGGTTGTTGTTCAACCATGAAGCCAACAACTCCCATAATCCCATGCTACTTCACCACATAGTCAAACATCTTTTATTGTCGTTTTGATTGAGAGACCCCTAGTGGCAGAAATTACACACTGCGCATTTAACAGGAAGCTTGTGTTACAAACCTAGTTTGAGCAGAGGACAGTCACCAGGCTGAGAGGTTTGAATTAAAAGGTTCTGTTGGTTGCATTTATGGGAAATAGAGGATTTTTTAGACATCAGCCCTTATGAGGGACTAAAAGTCAGGCCTCTGGTGCTTTGATTTTGACTTTTCCTTTTAAAATATGTCTCTTGCGACTCTATGAACACTCTTCAACACTGGTGTCATCCTCACTGTATGACTGATTCTGAGAGTAACTCTGACACCCGAGTTATCTTCAGAGCCTCCACTCTTATTGCCAACACAATACCAGAGTTTCACTTCCAGTACCATAACATTGTTTTGAATGCCTTACATGTGATAATCATATATTTTTTTTCCATAAAATCCTTTAGAGATAAGTTATTAAAAGTCAAGTGTTAAATGTTTGAACAAAAGCGCTAACAATCAGTAACTACTTCATCAAGGAATTAATCTATGAGTCTGACAAGATGTTTTGTGCCAGTTTTTCGTACAACCCTGATCAAGATGGGCTATTTTGGTGGCTGAATAACAAATCAGTGGCCTGTACACTGCTGAATCCAATCCACATGTATATCACGTGTTTGGTTGTGAAAATAGCAGTGTTATTGCATCCTAAGAACATCTGTCAGCTGTCAGGGACTAAGGTCACAAGAAAGGGACACTGATCATGGAGACACTCGCAAGGGACACTGCCCACACACACACACACACACACACCAGCAGCACTGCAGAGAATAACACTGCAAATGCCAGGCACAACAGTCAGGTCATTAGCAGTTCAAGTGATAATTGTGTGTTCAAGTGTGCCAGAATACTTGTTTTATAATATGCACCATCACCATGTCCATGTAAGACCTTTGTCAGCCGCTGCTCCTGAGGTCGACAGTTAACTTTCAATCTCAACTTTTGAGCCAGCGTGGACAACTAGTCACGCACCATTTCACGACAACTGACTCTATCAACTGAAGACGACTGTGTGATATGATTGACAAGTGGTTTGATTCTAAGAGTTCTTGGTTTGTTTGTTTGTTTGTTTGTTTGTTTGTTTGTTTTTTGTTTTTTGTTTATTTGTACATACAAATTATGATCAGATCTGTGTTTCATGGAGGCCACATATCCCAACATTTCTAGCTGTTGTAATCTTCTTTCATGAGCTCCCTGCTCCTCAGACCACCAGAGAGGAGTCATCCTTTAAGTGTGAGTTCTACTGTCAACAAGAATGAACTTTGTTTTGACGTTCTTTGTGGATTGAGGCAACAGCGCTGCTGCAAGGTGACATGTCATCAACACTATCTGGGGGATCAAATAATAAATGACTCCATGTTTGCAATTCCTTGTTTGTGAGTCAGTAGCGTGAAATATTTAAACAGAAGAATGTTTTATGTTTTTTCTGCACTATTCAGTCAAATGAGAAGAGCTATTCCATGTCGTGTGTTTCATTTTGGACATATTTCCCCAAGAGTCAGCTTGACATGTTTGTTTTCTTTGGAAACTTTGGGATCTCCACAACATAGTTTGAAAAATATGTGGCCAAACAGCCTGAGTTTATTTTAACTTACACAACAAGAGTTCAGTGAGGTTCAAGAGGTTAAAAGTGTTATGTCAAACTGTACTTTATGTACTCTTGTAAGAATACAAGAAATTTGTAGCTCTTAAAATAATGAGGTTTTGTTTTGTTTTGCAATACTTGCACCCCAATCACAGTATACTTACTGTATTAGTACTACAACAAGTATCTGTAAACAAACATTCATACTGTTTCCATCCCTACCTGGACCAGTTTCCTTCATTGGCTCTGTCTGTTTTGTCTTAACTGTCCTTTTACTCGCCTCGCTGTCAGTCCCTGTCTGCTCTGTCTGTCTCATGTGGAGAAACTCACCTTAAACTTGCCGTGGAAGATGACGTCTTTTAAAAAATGTGGAACCTGTTGTTCAGACCTGGAGGCTGGAGACTGATCAACTCCCACTTCTGCTTCCTCAGACCTGGAGTTTGGGGACAGACTGACTCCCACGGCTGCTTCTTCAGACCTGGAGGTTGGGGACAGATTGACTACCACTTCTGCTTCCTCAGACCTGGAGGCTGGAGAGAGATCGACTCCCACGGCTGCTTCCTCAGACCTGGAGGCTGGGGACAGATTGACTCCCACGGCTGCTTCCTCTGTCATTGTCCAGTCCCAGACGGTAAAAAGCAGAAATAAACAGATGTGGTGAAGAGTTGCCTCCAAACAGAATAGTCCAATTTGTACTCCTCCTTCTCTATGTCTCTGTCTCCTGTTTGAAATGTCTCATTATATAACAGCGTCTGACATTAACAGCCCCTCTTCTCCCTCTTCTCTTATTTTCTTGTGTCTTGCCACTTTTCAGAGCCTTCGCTCGCCTCCCTTTAAAGCTCTGCGTGGAGCTCTGGTTCTGTCTCAGCGTGGAGTGGTTGAAGTGAGCCTGCAGCCTTGTTACTTGAGAAGCCGTCTGCGAGCCAAGATCTAAACTTAGACAACGATAAAACTCTGATGAACACAAGGTGCCCTCCCTCACTCTTTCTGTCTCTACTCAACTGTAATCACTGCAAGATCAGCCACCCCAATACACACCAAACAGTCTCTCTTCCTCTCCCTCCCTCTTCCTTGCCAGTGGCACATCGCCACTGATGTCAGTGAAAAAGGAGAGGGAATGCTATAGTTTTGGTCCAGCTCAAACAATATTACAAAATAAAAATAACACAGTGCACAGGGTCATTATAACCAGTAAAGTACTGCCACAGGACATAAAACACAAAAATGCATCAAATGAATGCGTCTGCTGAGGAACAGACAGCTTTAGTACCACTTAGGACAGTCCTGAGAATGGGAAATCATAGCTTGATCTTTCATTTACAGCCACAGCACCGCAGGAGGCACTGCTGCCAGTCTGCTTTGAGACTTTTCAAGTAAGTTGAGCTCTTCTGTTGTCTACGTCATTCACTGTACGAATGAAAGTGAGAAGTACAGACATTTTTTTGTCATTGAAAGCACCACTGCTCAACAGGATCACATCAATAAAAAGCTGGCAGTGGGTTTCCAGTGACAGGGTAAGTCTGTGAGGGTATGTTTGAATTTGAGTTCTACTACTCGCACTGCTTCCATCATTTAAAAAAAAAAAAAAAAAAGTTTGACCTATGAACAATATTTGTCCCATATCTCAGGCTATATGATTTCCCTGGACACTTTAATATATTGAGTAGATATTTAATCATGCTGAGGTTATTGACCTTATTTGAACTGTGCCAACATTTAACAGCTCTGCACAGCTGTGCTTACTGTTGGTGCCAACAGCGCCTCATGTGGCTAAAGCTGGGACAACACAAAAAACATCTGCATTGGACAAAATCCTGCATTTGCAGAATCATCAAATATTGAGGTTTTCCTCGAGACGCTGGTGTGTCATTTTGCTATGAAGCGTCAAAGAAGAGATTCATTGTGATGATCTCACACCTCAGCTCACGTTATGAGTGACACCACATTGGCCTTATCCATCTTGGGTTTTTTTTGTGTTGGTCATTCAAATGAACATGAATGAATAAATGTAGCAGTGCAAACAAGGCAGTCAACATTAGGTGCAAAAAGACAACGTAAATGGCGAGGAAAAACAAAACGTGCAAAAAACAATACACAAGCTGGCTGTTGAAGGATCTTGTTGCCCGGGGTGAAAAGATGTTAGTGGGGAATCAGACATTAAAACAGCGCAGGGGGCTGCGTTGTTTAAGGTACAGGTGAGACATGAATACGATCCAGGAAGTCTCATGTCACAAATGTTACAAATTAATCCATCAGGAAGGTACGCTTGCATGTACTCGATCAGCTCCTTGCCGGATGACGTTGCATTGCAGCAACAGTAAGCCAGGTTGAAAAGCAGAATGACACAATTCCTAAACTCTTTTAGACCTACTTCAATTGAATACAATATAAAGACAATATATTTAATGTTCAAACTGATGAACTTACTTGTTTTTTATGTAAATATACACTCACTTTGAGTCTGATACCTGCAGCATGTTGCAAAAAAGTTAGGACAGAGGCATGTCATCATCATCATCATCATCATCATCATCATCATCATCATCATCATCATCATCATCATCATCATCACTCAGTGAGTGTCTGGGAACTGAGGACACTAATTGTTGAAGTTTTGAAAGTGACATTTTTTCCCCATTCTTGCTTGATATTCAGTTGCTCAACAGTCTGGAGTCTCTGTTTTCATTTTGTCTTCATAATGCACCAAACATCATTAAAAAGGAGGCAGGTTTTTTGCCGGCGCTCTCTTATAATGAAGCTAAAGCATTTCCAAAAACAGTCTGAAATGTGGACTCGTCAAACCACAGCACACTTTTCTACTTTGTGTCAGTCCATCTCAGATGAGCTCAGACACATCGGCAGTGTTTCTGGATATTGCTGATGTATAGTTTCCACTTGCATGGTGGAGTCTTGCATTGCATTTGTAACAAACTGTGTTTACCAATAATGATTTCTGAAGTGTTCCCAAGCCCATATATTAATATCTTTTACACAGTCATATCGGTTTTTAATGCAGTGCCACCTGAGGGATTGCATGTTGCTGCATTGAGCAGATTTAAAAAAAAAATCTGAATTGTAGCCATATTGGTTGACAAACACCATTTTTTGTCTTTTGTGTGCACATAAAGTTTGCACAATTACACAAAATGAGGCCCTGTGACAGTAGAATAAATAGAAAACAGGCCAAAAAAAGTCTTAGCATCACCGCAGCAAGTCCATTTCTCAAACTAAAATGATACAATAACTTCACTTTGACCAGGAAGAATAATGTATCTATCATCTGTATCCATCAGATCACAGAGCAAGAAATACACATGCTAATAATGATAATTTGATAACTGATAACTACAGATACAGGAAATGAAAGAAAGGTGGACGGTGACATTATCCAGGAGACGTTTCTAAAAAGGTTGACGGGACACTCTTTTCACTGTAGGAATGATAACACTGCTATGGTGCATAAAAATCTGGAATATAGACTAAATACAGTTTGAGTAATTGTCTTCATTACTGTCAGGTTTTACAGTTGAGCCCAGGAAACCTGTGACAATTTTCCTCAAGTACATTAAAAACTGACCAAAACATGAAGCTTGAAGTGAATTCTGTGTAGTTTCTCCTCTGTGAAGCTGTTCCAGGAAACTGTCCTTTCTTCCATGATTGTTTACTTTGTGAGAACTAAGATCCAGAAACTTTCTGTACAACCTCTTATTCCTGACACTTCAGTCCCACAAGCTTATGTAACAAAGCACCAACATCCGCACTCAGCTGTATTTTTAGATTTTAAGAGTTAAAAAATATACAGGGAATCAAGCAAAGGAAAGCAGAGACCTTGTAGAGCACATGCCGCCGGGCTCCCAAGGGATATCATGTGTCTGACTCGATGCTGGGAGCAAGATGTAGGGGCCAAAGGTCAGTTCTCACAGGAAACAGAAGGAAGTGGTGTTTGTGTTCACATACTGTAACTCAGCTTTTCCAACAACAATGGCCAAAATTTTGTGTACACCAGTCAAATTAAGTTTTGACAGATCTGGATTTTACATGTCAGTTTTGAGACCTCTTCAGGGTTCTGGTGTGGTGTTTGTTCAGAAGAGCCTCATAGCCTAATCAATCACAGGCTGGAGCACTAGAAAACTGAGTAACACAACAATATGGTGCAAAGAATCGTGTGTTTACTAAGGAATGCGTGAGAAGCAAGTCAAGTATGACCTGATGATTAAATATCCAGACCAAAGTGAAATTAGCAGGTACCTTTAAAGGCTGTGTAATGAGCAATAGTTGAGCAGCTATCTAGGCTGCAATCAGACGTTAGCAGTGCAATTTTGTTTGTTTGGTGCCTTGTTCAACAAGCTGTGGTGCAGGACAAGATGTGTGCTCATGATTCTAAATGAGATAAAAGGAGAGTTGAACAGAAAAGCTGAGCGGTGGGTTGTTGTTCAGATTCTGTGGCTCTTTGTTTGTGCGGCAGGCTGCTGTCTAGCTGTTAGTCAGTGTGACCGTCTGCTCTGCCTATGATAGAACGCTGTGGTCACTACAAGACTTTGAACGTGTCAGAAGAAGATCTACGTCTACAGATAATCCACTGAAGTAAAGCAAAAGTAGGAATTCCACCAGATGTGCCACGGTGTGTTTCAGAATCACCACAGAAGCAGCTCGTGTGTCTGTGGAGAATACGCGACTTCTCTATTCTTCATGGAAGTTGGGTCAAGCTGCAGGGTTCCCGAAACAGCAAAACTGAGAGAAGTGGCTCATACAAATGGCAGAACTGGCCCATATTAAGCTGATTGACAGCCTGTAAAAAAGCAATGACTGACCCAGTATTCTTCACATGTGACGTCCATTTATCTTCTCTATGTTTTGATCAGTATACATGAGTTGTTTTCTGTACAGGTTCATGGAGAGCAGGTGGCAGGAGGCAACAAACAGCCTGCTGCAGTAGAGGACCTGGGTTCGATTCCCGCTCTGGGCGCTGGTGGCGTGTCCTCCACCATGTGTGTGTGCTGTCTTCCGGAAGGACAGTCCAGGATGGGTCAAATGTGGAGAAATAATTTCACCTTAAGCATGCCGTGTGCATGTAGTCTGTTCATGTGATGTAGTGATAATAAAGAGTATGTTTCTTCATCTTCGTCTTCTTCTTCTTCTTCTTCTTCTTCTTCTTCTTCTTCTTCTTCTTCTTCTTCTTCTACTCCTGCTCTAATGATATAGTAGCTGCTTTACATGTAATGTATTTAATGGCCTTGATGGTTGGTTGATGGTTTACTTACATTTCTCTGTCACATAATGTTCAGTTAGTATTTATTAGTGATGGGCTGATGAAGCCTTATGAAGCTTTGGAGATGTGTGTCTTTGCTGAGAAAGATTCACAGCTTCAGGGCTTGAAATGCAGCACAGTGACATCTGCTGGTGTGTAGAATTTAGCAGCCCTTCAACACATTGCTGAGTTTAACATAATGTGCAATAAAAGTCCCAGAAGCCAGAGTGTTATTATAAAAATGGGTAATGTATGTATCACCTCTTTGAACAGTGACATGATGTAAAACCTGGGACACGACCCTCACTAGTAAATTTAAATCTTAAAAATAAAGCACAGTTTATTATTTACTTTATTCACAGTCAATGGAAAAATAAATTGTGTATGCATAATGTACAAAGTAGCAAAGCCAAACATTTTACATGAATTGTGCACATCACATCCTCCATTGTAGTAAAGGGTTTCTTGTTGAAGTGTCAGCTGGTCGCTGAGCTCTCACTGTGTTGTTTTCAGGTCGTCACTTGGCTGCTGTGGCTCAGACATCATGCCTCGTTGCAGGTAACTGTAGTGATGTGCTGCCTGCATGCAGGAAACAGATTGAGGTCACACCAACTTCATCTCAAATGTGTAGCTATGGCAACAGCTACATAATAATTATAACCAATTCAATTAATTACTGAAGAAGAATCTGACTGCACTGAACATTTGACTTCAGCTCTAACTTGTGACAGATAAACGCTTGTAAATACAGCCTTATCTTTGCAGGTGTGACTGTGCTCTCACAGTTTGCTGGCTTGAATTTGCAGATCTTGCACTTTAATCCTTTCCAAGCTCATGCAAAGTGCATGCACTCAGTCCAAAAACAAGATGTTAGTTCACAATATCCAGGTATCAGAGTGGAGGTGACTTAGTGCATCGGGGTCTGTGATCCAGTCATGGGCTGACAACTCTTATGGATCTATGTTGCAGCTTAGTTTGCCAAATACAGTTGCTTGATAATGCAATTCATTTTCTCCTTCTCCATCCTTTATCCTTCTCTTTTCCCATCCCCATCTCCTCTCCATCAAATTTCAGTAGAGTTCATCTATAGAGTTGTGATGCTGTCTGTCAAATGTGCCGCTCTTCCTGTAATACATACACACTCTGTGAATTTACATCCAGATATCTGTCCTGTTATTCAGCTCAGTTACAATTTCATGTTAAATTCTATGTTGTTTTCTGTTACTTCCTTTCACATTTTTAAGCTGAATCCTCGCGTAGATTCAGCTGAGAGATGCATGAAAATAATAATAAGACCTAAATATAACGCTGTGCACATATGGATGGGGGGCGGGTAGGGAGGCGTTAGGAGAGAGAGGGAGGGGGGGGGGACAGAGGGATGATGCAGCGCGGCAGAGACAGATACGGAGCAGCAAAGAGACCTGTACCTTTCATCAGTGTCTCAGTGTCACGTAGCAGTCCTGCAGCCTGTGCTGTGGATGTGACTGCCGGTCTAACCCCCGTTTAGCTCACAGCTGGACCAGGATCGCCTCTTGCCAGCAGCGTCATGTCCTCCTCATCCTCCCTGCGCGGCGCTCAGACAGACGCTGATCGGCGTTCGCTCCAGCGGTGCGGCCACACAGCGACACCACCATGTCTCTGCCACAAGCAGCCGTCATACTGACGGCGAAAACACCGACTAGAGGTAACTAAACCAGGGGCTCGGGGATGGAGCGGGCCTGAGGATGCGGCCACGAATCGAGGGGGAAAGAGATTTCGACCTCTGATGCCAGTGATGGCTAATATTCAGCCTCATTGTGAGGACAGATAAGCTAGCGTCTGTGATAGACTGATGACAGTTAGTCGCAGCAGTGTGGGGCTAATGTGCGGTGCTGCTTTATTCCAGATGGATGGGTGGGCAGACTCAGACAGACAGAAAAGACATTTATTATAATTCACCCGTTTGATGAATATGCCACAGGCCCAGTGGCGTAGTTACAGCAACATAACACCTGTTAGTGACGCGCAGTGATTATTGACAGCACAGGAGGAGCGACCATGGGAGTGATGGGAGACAGACTGAAAATGGAAATGTTGAAAAATGTTTTGTCTTTTTTTGGAAAAGGGTTCAGAAATGTTCTAAGATAGCGGGGCACTTCTTAGCAAACGGTCATATGTAGAGTAATGGTGCTCTGTAATTCAGTGATTGTGAAGGTGCAGGTTGCAGAATGGGATTTGTTGTTGTCCTCTCTGTCCACACAGTACCACACCTGTTGTATTTGCAAGTATCCAGGTGCCTTCTTGTGAGTGTGACATATGATGTCTGGTTAATTACCAGTGGTGCCAGTTTCCATTTCAGAGACTCAATATTGAGTAACAAACCTGTTCTGAATAGGGCTTTGTCCCTTACTTACATTTTATGCAATTTTATACAGTGAATCAGGATTTTCAGAGTTGAGTCAGCAAAATATGATTGAATAAACAGTTAAGTATTGTCAGGCATAAGTATTGAATGACATTGAAACTAAATTGAAAGAGTTCATTGTGTTTAGTATCATTTTCAATCGTGCCTTGATGTTCAGGAAATAAAGAAATACTCTTAATTGTAATTGGCTTTTCGTCCATCTTTTAGTTGAAGCAGTGAGCAGCAGTGATTGAGTGCACACAGAAAGGTCATTGAGTTCACTGTTAGAGTGAACCAAAACAGTAATGAAAACGAAGACAACAGTCTTAATATCTCCTGTCCCCCTTGTGTCTTTGACCTCTTGTCTGGCAGACAGTGCTGTGGCTTCCTGATGCATCTGTCCAGCCACCATGCAGTGTTCTTGGAAGTCCATGGTGCTGCTAGCATTAGCCTCCATAGCCATCCAGTACACGGCCATCCGTACCTTTTCCACCAAACCTTTAAGCCTGCTGTGCTCCGTGGGCCTGGCCACGGGCCACGCTGTCAACTGCAGCTTCAGAGATCTTACACGACTGGGCCAGGAGACACTGGAGGCCTCGGACCAAGGCTGTGAAGAGATCCTCTCCGACACGCCCTCCTCCCCCTCCGCCTCCCTCCCGTCCTTTAATGCCAGCAAGAGAACCCACATCCTCATTCTGGCCACCACGCGGAGCGGGTCGTCGTTTGTGGGTCAGCTGTTCAACCAGCATCCTGAGGTTAGAATGTAATATGCAAACACGTGACCTGTTTCATATCAAATTATCATCTCCAGTCAAAATACAATCGTAAGTAGTGAGAATGCATTAAGAGCCATTGGCTTGACACGCCAAAGTATTACATCCTGTTTCTTTTGATAGTCTGTGGGATGTGTGTATAACTTGATTGGGTTCAGCCTGTGGCAAATGCAATTGACTGGACATGATTTAGGACTCTGTGAGAGCTACAATTGAGCTGCACGATGGCCACTGACAGACTTGATCAGATCTATCCCTTGGGCTGAACTCTGGGGTGTAATTTGGTTAAACAAAATTTTATTTAGGAAAATGCACTAAGTCTGGACCCTTCCTCAAGACAGGCTTTAGAGGGATTCAGTGCCAGACTAATAGCTGTAAGCGATGCAGGGAGGGTCCAAGCACATCATCTTTACATAAATACATTAAACGACTCTTAGGCCATCGGGACAACACAGGGTGTATACTTGATTTTTTTACAGACTTCAGCAACCTCAGAACGATACCTGTGATAGTGCACTTGTGTGAAAACACAAGCTTGTTGCAGCCTTTACAAGGCACCAGATGGTTGCACTGTATGTACAGAGACAGAAATAGAAAAATACCAGCTTGATCGTCATGGTGTTTTTCTTTTTTTCATCAGTGACCTCATCAAAGATGTCATTTCTCTCATTTATAAAATCACACTTTATGGAAGGAAATATAGGTTTCTGTCAGGGAAAATGCATTAATACTCAACTGATCCTGTAATCTGGGCCCATCACAGCCCACAGTAAACCTCTTACAGCCCATATAGCACCGATGCTAAAAGACAGTCAATAGAAAAGGGGATTCAGCTTTCTTCATGCAAACAATATACACACACAAATGAGCTCATCAGATCCTCACAGATGGCAGAATTTTGCACAAAAATTGTAATTCAGCAAAAATTAGGCAGCATCTGGATCATGTTAGCTACATCCCATGTTGGTAACTAGCAAATATTACACCAGCTCTGCATCAGCATTGATGTTTCTCAAGTTCAGACCTTACTCTGTCTTTCAAATTCTGCAGTAATATTCAGTTGGGGTTTTGCAGAATCTAAATTGCAGAGTGCATGGTCAGTATTTTGGGGGCTTTGGGGGTTGGAGCATTACTTGCCAATACACAGAGCTGGGGTGGCACTGCCTGTTTTGTCACCTCAGCAAACATTGAGACACTTGATCCTTGAGACATGAAGTAACTGCTGAAATATGACAGTTATTTTGTCCGAAGAGGGACTAAACTTTGCACCCAGAAACATCATTCTGTAACAGTTATTATATGGAAGTGCACTGTAACTGTCATGTATTGTCTTTGATATCTTTTCATACCCCAGGTCTTCTACCTGTTTGAACCTCTGTACCATGTCCAGCTGGCGCTGCTTCCTCGACTGGCACAGAGGAACCTGGCTGAGAGGAGGGTGATGCTGGGAGCAGCCAGAGACCTGCTGAGGTCCCTGTACCACTGTCACCTCAACAGTCTGGAGAATTACATACGACCCCGTCCTGCTAACCACTCGACTGACAAGCTGTTCAGACGAGGAGCTAGTAAGGGACACGTCAGCAGTTGGTCCACTTGTCCTGCTTTCATTAATAATACTGATACTGCGGTAATGTTTATGTATGTTACAATGCATTGTTGTTATGTTACACTCTCTAATATTGTATGTGTCCTGTCTTCAGGCCGGTCTCTGTGCACCCCCCCTGTATGTGAGGCTCCCCTGGGCCGAGAGGGGCAGACCCTGGTTCTGGCTGATGAGGGGGAGTGTGTGAGGAGGTGTGGGCCACTCAATGTGTCACTGGCTGCTGATGTCTGTAGAGCAAAGCGCCACGCAGCCATCAAGACGGTCAGGATTCCCCAAATCAGCGACCTCAGAGCGCTGATTGAGGACCCAAGACTAAACCTGAAGGTGGAAAACAATTACAAAAATTATTGTCATTATATATAAAACAGAAAAAAAAATCAGTATTGTAGTTTTTGTCCATTCAAATCAGAGCTGTAGAATTGAGACTTGGCGTTTTTACGGAAGTCACGAAAATGAGGACTTTTAACTGGAACACAGTTTAGTGTGAAGCGACACTTCCACCAATAATTGGCAACTTGTCCGTTGTGGTTTGGACAGCAGACACATTTAATAGTGAGACCTAGATGTAGTGAGCAGCTGATTATTTTTTCCAGGTCAGTTTGGCACTGCTGAGTCCAGAGTCTCCATTTAACAGCTCTTCACAAGCTGAGTGCACGGTGGACTAGCTGATGCAAGGTTAGATGACTAATCAATGCAGTTCTAAATTGGTATTGACTGAACGTGAAGCAACAGCGACCACAGTCCCTCAGAAATACTCTAAACACACGTACAGACACATGGACACATATTAAACCCAATACAGGCTGACAGAGCAGTGTTAATTTTGTGCCAATACCCTTCGTTAAACTCACTCTGATGTAATGAGTGTGATTGCATTGGCCTGGCTGGCTGAGCACGTGCTGTATGTAAAGCACATCGGCCTTTTACAAAAGCATTTTGAATTGAAGACTGGTAGCAGGGTGAAACGGTGGGTTGCAGATCATAGACAGTTTACAGGAACAAAGTACAGACAGGCAAGAGGGTAACAGACGAGCAGGCAAGCAGCAGTGGAACAGTTTCTGGTGCTTATTTTTATTCTGAGTCAGAGTCTGAGACCCAGCGGGAGAGTGAGGACAGAGAGTCTGCATGTTACGGTTCAGCTCAGCTAAACTCGACTTGCTTTTGGTAACAGGTACATTTCTCGATTTCATTTCTACTGCAGCTGGTACTCCCTCGGTGTAAGTTTAAAAAATTGCAGTCATAATTTTGTGGTCAGTCGCGTAAGTAATGATTCTAATGACGATTCTGTCCATGTGGTCTGCAGCAGCAGGCATTTAAACGGAGGATGATGGGGGGATGTTGTTCCCTTGTTAGCAAAATGACCAAAATGCAACCCCCCTTGTTAACCTGCTATCCCTCCTCTCCATCCCCCAGTAGCAGAGAGAGTGCAGCGGTATAGGAGTTCATCTAGTTTGCCTGACTCATTGATCCTTTGTCTGACTGAGGTTTGTGCAATTTAGAATCTATGGCTCTGAGGTATCAATAGATTTCAATGTGCTTTATTGATAAATCCATGGTGCTGTCAATGACGCTGAAGTAGATTGATTTGTAGTTGTGTTTTTTCTCTCAGTTCCTCCCGCCCTTCTGTCAGTTTATTCTTGGATCTACAGTCTAATATTCTCAAAACTATATTACGTAAATACTCACTTCTATACTATATTGTGCCCTATATACTTTATAGAGGAGCATCACCTTCAGGATCAAAGTGATAAGTAGAAACGTGTTGCCGTGAAGCGGCACTGTGACACAGCAGGTAGTGTGCGTGCCTCACAGCAGGAACGTCACCGGTTCGATCCCTGGGTCGGGCGGGGCCTGTGTGAAATTTGCATGTTCTTCCCGTGCATGCGTGGGTTCTGTCCAGGCACTCTGGCTTCCTCCCACAGACCAAAAACATGCTCATTAGGTTAATTGGTGACTGAAATTGTCCTTAGGTATGAGTGTGAGCATGAATGGTTGTTTGGCTATATATGTTGCCCCCCCCCCCCGAAAGGGATAGTCGGGTATAGACTATCGATGGATGGATGGTGTAGCCGAAAGAGCGAGGGGATCATAGAGACACGCTGCTGCCTGTACTATTCCTATAATATTCCTACAATATTTCTATGATACTTCAGTAGCATCTGTGTTCAAAGCACACCCCCAGATCAAAACAACTCAAACAAAATATTTTAGGGGAGACATGACTACAGACACGGTCTTTCCTGTAGGGTTAGAGTGGTTACAGCACATGCCACATGGCCACATAGTTGCATCAGTTGCTGCCTCAGTTCCAGCAGGAAACCTTTGTTGCATGTCATACCCCTCACTTTCCCCCATTTTTCCGGCCTGTCTCATCACCTGTCACAAAATGTTCCCAAACTTCCCAAAAAATAATCTTCAAAAAAGAAATCATACACAGAAAGACAAAAGCACATCTGCACACTACATACGGACAAAGTTTTGACCACAAGTACGTTTTCCTTTGCTAAAGGTGAGGATGTTTTTCTGGGGATTCTCCCATATTTTACCCTTCTCTCCTGCTGTCCTCCCATTAAGATATTTTCCCATAAATTCTAAAAAGAGTTTTCCTGTATTTTCAAATCCCCTTGTTGGCAGGTATGGTTACCACACTTGTACATGTGTCACACACGGTCTGTTAATTGAAGTACAAAATGTTCAATTATTGAATTAGTAGTTCTGATGCTAAATGAATATTTATTCCTGTATTTCATAAACACAATAAAAAATATTGTCTGTCTCCGTGATAATTGCAGTGAAGCAAATCCACAATAAAATGTGGCAACAGCTATCGGTTTAACCGACCATATTTTCTTGCTGATCACTCCTTTTCATTGTGCTGTCACCATCTGCTGGACTGGAGCTATGTAGCTGCCAATGGCAACTATTAGACCCAATTTAACTCTTTTATAACTTTACTTGAAGTTATATCAAATACTAAGTAAAAACTAATTGATTTGCTAATTTCAAATGTTTAAAAATAATTTAGCTATGTGTGTGTGCTTCCTGTACTGTGCAACTGGGCAAACTCCATCCATCTGCACAGCGTGAAATTCAAAAGCTCCAGAACAGCTACCAAAAAGATCTGGCAGTGAGATTGTAATGAAGTGGAATTTTAATTACTCTTCTCTTCTACTACCGTAGTATTAAACCACATTTCCACTAGCGCGGCTCGACTCAACTCGACTCGACTCTACTCTACCCGGTTGTTTTGTGTTTCCATTAGGGATAGTACGAGGTTCCAAGCGAGTAGAAGCGATACTATATGTGTGACGTCAACAGCCTGTCGGCCACTGATTGGCCGGAGAGTGTCGTCACTGGTCTGCGACGTCCAACATCGGAAAAACAATCCCGCCCCCTCCATTGTAACACCGGGCAACAGCAGCCGCTGACTTTATTCTTTATTCTCACTTGAGGGAAATGGCTGCTCGGTTTCTTCTCTTGCTTTGTGTGTGACAAAAAGCCACAAACCGAGCAGCAAATACAACATTGCCTTGATGTCCTCCATTGTTTGTCAGCTCTGTTTGCGTCGCGTACAAATTGACATCATGGCAGTTTCGCGCAGCCGTGGTATGACGACCCCGCCTACGTTGGGGAGGTACTATGAAGTACTCAATTGTAATGGAAACTCAACCAAACCAAGTAGAGTAGAGTAGATTTGAGTCGAGTAGAGCTGGAACTGTGTAATGGAAATGTGCCATTACTGCAGGTATTACAGCTACTACTTTCTTTGCCTCTGCTCCCACTAGTAGTGTAGTCTTGTTCTTCCTGCACTCACCTTGAAACCTTTAAACACATGCTGGTGTATGGAGTCAGAGACATCTGCACTGTTGCTGACATTGTAACCACAGTGTATTCCTGATGTCTCTTCCTCATCATCAGGTGGTCCAGCTTGTTCGAGATCCACGTGGCATCCTGGCGTCCCGTATTGAAACATTTCGAGACACTTACCGGCTGTGGCGTCTGTGGAGAGCGACAGGCCGTCGACCCCACAACCTGGACCTGGGACAGATCAACACAGTGTGTGAGGACTTCCTCAGGTCTGTGTCCACAGGCCTGGCTAGACCTGCCTGGCTCAGAGGGCGGTACATGCTGCTCAGGTGAGAAGGACAGGGATTCAGATCAAATGGCTTTAAGACAGTGGTTATGATGGCCTCATTTTTTCCAGACAAGATATTGGTATTCTTAAAAAATCATGGTTGCCGTCACCCAGTTAGCATGACACTCAGTACATGTTGAAATAACATGCACAAAATGTATAGTGCAGAGGACATTAGCTCGTTTGGCTAACTAGCTTCCACTTTCTGAGTGGAGTACAGCATTAACAATATGAGGGTCCCCTGAAATGCCGACTGTCTGAGAGTTTGACAATGTAATGTTCTCAGCAATGGACCATGACAGCAGGTCTATAGGTGGCACATCAGAAATCATCATCATTTGTATCACTGTCAGTCACGGGTACTGAGAAATGACTTATTTTGCTTTTTGGTCCTTTTTCCCCTGTTTTTGAGTGATCGTTTCTCCCTTTCCTGCTCTTGATCAGGTATGAAGACTTGGCCAGGTTTCCTCTCCAGAAGACCAGGGAGCTCTACAGCTTCCTTGGTCTGGTTCTGGACCACAGCGTGGAGGATTGGATCATCAACAACACCCGGGGCAGCAGCGATCTGTCATCCCGGCAGAAATTCACCACCGTTCGAGACTCTGCTGCTAATGCAGAGAACTGGAGGGTGAAGCTGTCCTTCGACATGGTGGTTTACACTCAGACTGCCTGCCAACCTCTTCTTGACCTCCTTGGATACAAGACAGTGTTCCACCCCAGAGAACTGAGAAACCTCTCACACTCGTTGGTGGAGGACAGGACGTTCCTCCCATTTTTTTAAACAACTGATGAAATACGTACATCCAGTGTGCTTTTAAGAAACCAGAAAACAAGACAGTACTGTAGTTCATGGAGCAGAGATTACGTAGTCAAAGCTGTTTGATTGAATGATCTGGATATCCTCATTATGTCTGTGGTGGAAAAAGAGCTGCATTCATCCATCTGTTTAAAACAAAGTTCTATAAAACAATCTGAAATCATGTCCACTGGCCTGATTACATGTCACCTGATCTATCTATCTATCTATCTATCTATCTATCTATCTATCTATCTATCTATCTATCTATCTATCTATCTATCTATCTATCTATCTATCTATCTATCTATCTATCTATCTATCTGTGTCTACCTCAGTTTCAGTCCTTTCTCCTTTGAAGTACCATTTGACACATTAAAGCCACATTACAGTAATAAATGCAGTACAACTTGATCATTCAAGGGGTCACTGTATTTAAATCTAACTTCATTTTGAAGCTACAGTATATAGATTTCCATTCCAGTGTTATTTGATATAGCAACATGCTTCGCCATGTGGATCTTTTGACATGTAAGTTAGTGTACTGCTGCCCCCACAACAAAGCAATATTTTCTCAAGATCAAGATCTCTCAACAAGGTCGGTTTCATGTTATAACAGTATGTTTTTGTGTAATAATGGCATCTTTTTGTTGTTACTACATGACAATATATCCTGTTATACCAAGCAACTTTTGTTACCGTAACCACATATCATTCTATCTCATTATATCTAGAAACTTTCTGGTTATTACAGCCTCAACCACAGGATACAACTCTCAGTGTAGAATACCCATCAGCTGCTTTTGTACGCACTTTCCACTTCCACAATTTCCGTACACGTGCAGCAGAAATGGATTCAACAGTTGATTATATTTTTCAATAACAGCATGTTTTACTTGGTCATAGATATGATTTTGCCCAAATTAAAAACTACTTTAAACGTGGAAAATGGAAATGTCAAGGGTACACAGTGTCCTTGTTATCAGCATGTTTCATATTTCATGTGTCAGGTGTGAGCATCTGGATACGCACAGGAACCCGACTGACCTGCGAGTGTTCCAGATGCTGTCAGGTGCTCTACATACAGATCCAAGCCAACCCGTCCATGCAGTTTTAACAGAATACCTCAGATTCTTTGAGTAAAGGCACAGCCTCTTTTCCCTTTACAAGATCAGCAATCGATTCCTCCTCCCACCAACCCACTTGACCCCGCCCCAATATCTGACTGAAAATTTGGCCATGAATTACATTTTTTTCAGCTTTAAAAAGGGAAAATGTTTTCTGTTTTCATCTTGAAATGGGTAATCAAATAAAACTCAAACAAAAAAATAGGGCTTATTTTCTTGTTTTAAAAGGAGTTTCTCTGCCGTTCTCATGCAACATGCAACATCCATGCACCTCATGGTTTTAAAGTTTTAAAGCACTTTTAAATTTGAAAATTAAGCAAAAGTTTAAAGAACCTACATTATACTTTTTGGGTTTTTCCCTTTCCTTTAGTGCTTCATTTACCTTTTTTGTGCATGTTAATGTCAGCTAAGTTACAAAGCCCAATCAACAGCAAAGGGAGCTATTCTCTCCCGCAGAAAACACTGCTCCTGAACTGCCTGAGATGCAGTCCTTACTATTCTTCCATTATTTGTCGATGTTACTATGTAATGCAGCACCACCTCCAGCCCGGTGAGTATCCTCCGCCTTGGTGACCGTCCATCCTGCTGTCTGATGTTGTTATAAGAAGATGTGGAAGGTAATGCCATGAGCAAAACAATGGAAGACTCCCTGGAAACAAGGTACGTTGGTTTTCAATAGTAATGATTCTCAATTCAGGCAGATAACAATACCTTGTGTAGACCAGGTTTAGCTGGCCAGTTAGGAATGCTAAACGGTTGGGTGCTGAGAAACAACAACAAATCACAGCTAATGACTTTGCATTTGTATGGAAAGGGCTCAGATAGATCACCAACTAAAAGCCTGATGCTCCCCACTCAGCCAGCAGTTTACGCCTCGCTGACAACTTCAATACCTTTGAAAAGAACACTTTCCTCTACCACTCTACTCATTCCCCCACCCCACAACCCCCCTTTCAGAAGGTGACCACTCCTTCACACTTCCATCAAATCCCCCTCCACCCTCAGTATGTTTCTCACCATACAAGAGAGGGATGACCCACATCAACATGGAGTGCTGTCTGGCGTACCAGCTCCAACCACCCAGGAGCTATTGCAGACACAAGTCAGCAGGGGGAAGGGTAAGAATGGCTGCTGTGGAGTCAGAATAACCTCTATGGACAATCTAGTGGTTACAAAATTATGTTAGTTTGAGTAATAGTTAGAATTACATTGAAACAACTCTGTTTCCCCTCAAGATGTAACAACTCAAAAATCACACATCCAATTCTTTACACTCTTTCCAGAGGTCAGACATTGCCACAGACACAAGGCTTATCATTGCAATTTGATGAATGATGATTGCTCTTCTGGAAACAGAAATTTATGTTGACAACTACACACCTGTGCATTATTACTGTATACAACAAAGTTTATTACTATGTCAAATAAAGCTTGTCAATTTTTAGTATTTGTTAGTATTTGTTTTTAATAAGATTGTTAGTAGCTTTTGAGACATATCACGTCCAGTATAAACCCAGTGATTCTTATTCTTCAACTGAAGCTTATATTTTCCTTTTTTAAGTAGTCCAAAGGGTATTTCAATAAATAGTGTAAGGTTCTATATTTGAACATGCAATAAGAAAGACATCACTTTAGAAAACAAACTTTATTGAATAATGTGACAGAAGTCAAAATCCACTGTACTTGGGGAGACAATGGACAAACACTCTGAAGTTCAGGGGAAGTTTGACAAATCATGTGGGGATCTTCCAGGATTACAGTCATTTTTGCACAAACTGCCTCTTTATGTTTCCACAGAATGAGTCCACACTGATCCTGGCACAGGGATGTCTTTGTCCCATAATGAAAATACCCACTCTAACAATGATTGCAGCAAATCTGAGCTGTCTGACTTGCTTTACAAACTGAGCACGTGAAAGGTTTTTCTCTCGTACGAACTCAAAAATGTGAGGTCAACGTTGAGCTTTGTGCGAATCTTACACCACAGACTGAACAACTTTAGGGTTTCTCCCCGTGTGGATTCTCATGTGTGTGTCAAAACATTTCCTCTCAAATGAAAAGCTTTTTTTACAGACTGGGCAGCTGAAACTTTTTCCTTCTGTATGAAGTCTCGTGTGCCTTTACGGAGCTCTTATGATCACTCCTGTTTGGATTCCACTGTGTTTCTGCAGATGTTCATTTGAGCCAAGGCTTGTAGCACAATAGCTAAATGATGTTTTTCCTCTATTACATTCCATATCACTTCCAGATACTTCATTGTTTTGCAGAGGCTTTAAACCTGACGGAGGTTCCCTGCTCACCTACCAATCACAACTGTCGTCCGTCTCAGGTTCAGAGTCTGGAGTCCTGTCATGAGTAGCTGGTTGTAGATGATCTGGATTAAAGTTCCTGTCTGGTTCTGGTCTCCTACAGTCCTTTCCATCAGATCCTGTGTTCATCTGTTCAGTTTGTCTCTGATGAAGCTGTGAGGACTGAGGTTCCTCTTATTGAACCTCTTCTTCACTCTTGACAGGGACACTGATATCAGCCTCCTCCAGCCCTCCAAGCTGCTCTGCCTCCTGTTTGGTCCACAGTTCCTCCTGTTCCTCTTTAATTTGTGGCAACTCTAGTGAGTCCTTCTGGTCCAGACTGTCCAGGCTTTCCTGCTGCTCAGGAGGATCCTCTTCTTTACTCACCAACAACTGCTGGACATCTGTGGAGGATCATGAAATACATACACACCTTTTAGAAAACTGTCATTTCCTGGGCGATACGACTAACTCTTCATTCATTATCTATACCGCCTATCCCTTTCGGGGTTGCGGGGGCTGGAGCCTATCCCAGCTACAATGGGCGAGAGGCGGGGTACACCCTGAGCCGGTCGCCAGCCGATTGCAGGGCCACATGCAAAGACAGACAAACATTCACACTCACACTCACACCTACGGACAATTTAGAGTCATCAATTAACCTAATGAGCATGTTTTTGGTCTGTGGGAGAACCCATGCGTGCACGGGAAGAACATGCAAACTTCACACACCCGCCTGACCCGGGGATCGAACCGGCAACCTTCTTGCTGTGAGGCACGCACACTACCTGCTGCGCCACCGTGCAGCCAATACGGCTAACTTCTTCTATCAATTCAGTGATTTCAAATCACGTGACCTTGCGAGTCCGTTGGACTGCTATGTTGCACTGCTGCCCCAAATACAGAAGCTCAACATACCTTATGTTTATGTTACAAGGTTTTTATTAATATGTTATACGTTAAGACCCCGGATAGACAGTGAACTCTTTCTCAAATCAGAAGATGTCAGCGGGTTTCCAGCCATTTGCAGTGAGAATAACAGTAAAGAGTCAAACCTGCTCGGTGTAACCGGACTTCCGGCTTGAAAGCAGCGTCCAGTAATTTTCGCTGTCGAGAAAGTTCCTCCTCGTACTCTGCTGTCGTTCTTTCAAACTCCTTAATTATGTCGTCAGCAGCCGCAGTTAGTCGCTGCTGGACAAAAGCTCTCAGCAGTTGGACTTTAGACATGTTTACTGATTCTCAGCAACTTTTCCTCCGGACACACTCCGCTAAAGCTGTTGGCTCGCGCTGATGAGCTGCTAGATTCACGTGGTTCACTGCTCAGTGAGAGCAGGAGCTAACAGGCTGTCCTATAAGTAGCCAGAAGTCGCTAAATGACGTCACCGCATGATTTGCATGATTTAACCCTCCTCCTTTACCTGGGCTCGCGACGTAAATTGGAATACACTGGCGGAGTTACTTTTTTATTGTTGTTTTTTATGTTTTTGTGGGTTTTATGTTTTGTTTTTTTATTGGTTTTTTTTTTAGCCAATGTCCCACTTAGGACTTTTATGAACATATGCATTTATATTACAGACCCCCCTCCCCTCCTCTGCCACCCAACACACACGCTTACAGAAAGAGTAAGTTATCATTTTCACCCTCTATGGCAGATTCAGCTGCAGAAGGAGCAGAATTGAAGGAGTGGGCAGCTGATGTGCCAAAAAGCTGCTTTTATTTGGCAAGTTTGCAAAATGATATCATGTCAGTTGCCGTCAATCATTTAATACAGAATGGCAGAGGATGGACAGGATTAGCAGACCAGTTCTTCAGCAGCAAGGAAAGGCAAGCTCATTGCTCGCTCCGTAAAAAGGGACTGTTCATGCTATTAGCTTAGTAGCTCGGTTCTTTGGTTGGAAGCCCAAAAACGGTCCGGAGAAGTCTTTATTAAGATCACATGTAAAGCAATGTAGCGCTGGTCTCAGAGGGTCAGAGTTCCCTCAGGACTTCAGGCAGAATGAGCACAGTTGTCAGACAAAATTTTATTATGGTGTTGGGTTTGACCAACCCTGTACAATAATCAGGTATAAGTTACAGAATATAATTGGCCAGTTCCCAAGTCCTGGGCACAACATATCTTGTTCTGAACATGTGAGTGTGTGTGTGCTGTCTTCAGGTGCGGAATTGAGGAGCCATTGTTATCAGGACTGTTTGTCCCCAGGCAACTGATATTTATGACTTGAGGCTAAAAGTCACATTCTTCATACCATGCAAACGTAATTAAGAACATGAGGTTCCTTCAATGTAACAAGATGATTTATGTACCAAAAGTATTACGTAACAATGCCATCACGTCAGAGTCTCCAAAAGTCTCCAAGAAGGCCAGAAAAAGTAGCTAGATCACCCTAAATATGGTGACAAAGTTGCTAAGTTGGCAACACTGCATGTGTTTCCAGCTAGCAAGATAAGTTAGCTTCATTAGCTTTACAGGACAACAGATGATTCAGATGTTGAACATGTTCAGATAAAGAGAACAGACAAACTATATGCTGTATATTCTCTTGCATATGTCAGGCAGGTTCTTTGGCGACAACTTCCACACCAACCAAACAGCGGATGGTCACACATCCCATGCCCGCACTTCCCAGCATTGTTGGCGAGGTACTCTCTGATTGATAAGAAAATGATTGTCCGTTGGATTCATGTCATGTAATTAGATGTTTGGTCCAACTCTGATCACGATCATTGATTCTTTCTACAAATATAACAGAACTAAAAAAAATGAGGCATGTCTGTAACATTACACAGAATATAAAGTAGATGATTTAGATTTAGTCTGAGCACTACTTCATTGTTTTGTTACCAGGAAAAAAGGATTGTGGTCTGACATCTATTATTTGATTTTCTGCAGAGATGATGACTTTGCTGGGGAGGGTCTTGGTGTCAATGAGGCTGGGGAAACCTGCCTTTGAAGTTTTGGAAACAAGGTATGTTGGTTTTCAATAGTAATGATTCTCAATTCAGGCAGACAACAATACCTTGTGTAGACCAGGTTTAGCTGGCCAGTTAGGAATGCTAAACGGTTGTGTGCTGAGAAACAACAACAAATCAGAGCTAATGACTTTGCATTTGTATGGAAAGGGCTCAGATAGATCACCAACTAAAAGCCTGATGCTCCCCACTCAGCCAGCAGTTTACGCCTTGCTGACAACATCAATACCTTCAACTGCTGCTTTGAAAAGAACACTTTCCTCCACCACTCTACTCATTCCCCCACCCCACAACCCCCACCTCCCCCCTTTCAGAAGGTGACCACTCCTTCACACTTCCATCAGGCACCTAAATAGAAATTTATGTTGACAACTATACAAAGTTTGTCTTATTACTATGTCAAATAAAGCTTGACAGTTTTTCTAAAATGTTCGTATTTGTTTTTAATAAGCTATGAACCAATGCCCTGACAACTCAGCGTTGAGACCAGGAGGCAGAGCTGCAGTCCTACACACCTCTCTGCGCTTCCATTAGAGCAGTTACCCACCCAACACCCCACAGAGACTGTGTCTGCCCCCCGGCCATGTAATCTAACCAAAAGTACAGAGAAGAGGAGTTAAACACATCATGAAAAATGGAAAACAGTGCAGCCAGTTTTATTTGTTATAGTATACCACTCTACTGGTCCTTACTCCGAATTTACAGCTGAGTTCTCTGAGTTTCTATCAGGTTTAGTCCTGCAGATAAAGTAATTACGGTATGGTGACTTTAATGTACATGTCGATGTTTATAATGACAGCCTTAGCACTGCGTTTATCTCAGTATTAGACTCAGTTGGCTTCCGTCAGAATGTACATGAACCGACTCACTGTTTTGACCACACCCTCGACCTTGTTCTGACATTGAAATCGAAGACTTAATAGTCTCCTCACAGAGTCCTCTTTTATCGGACCATCATTTAATAACTTTTGAATTCATATTACCAGACTATCAGCCAGTAGGCAAAAATTCTTATACCAGACTCCTGTCTGATAGTGCTTTAGCTAAATTTAAGGATATGATCTCATCAGCATTTAATTCAATGCTATGTTTCAATACAACAGAGGAGTCTTATGCTAACTTTTGTCCCTCCCAAATTGACTACCTGGTTGATTGTGCTACAGGTTCATTGCGTATGACACTTGACTCTGTTGCTCCCCTAAAAAAGAAGATAATAAAACAGAGGAGGTTAGCTCCATGGTATACCCCTCAAACCCGCAAATTAAAGCAAACTTCACGAAAAATAGAAAGGAAATGGCATTCTACCAATTTGGAAGAATTTCGGTTCGCCCGGCAAGAGAGTCTTAAAATATACAGGAAAGCCCTCCGCAGTGCCAGGGCAGCCTATTACCCTGCACTAAAAGAGGAAAATAAGAACAATCCCAGGTTTCTCTTCAGCACTGTAGCCAGGCTGACAGAGAGCCATAATTCTGTTGAACCATGTATTCCTTTAGCTGTGAACAGCAATGACTTCATGAGCTTCTTTAATGATAAAATTCTAACTATTAGAGACAGAATTCATCGGTTAGGTAGGTGTATGTGTATAAGTGGCTGATAAAATATACAGTATGAAGGTAAGTCTGCTCACTGTGGATCCGCTCACACACACACACACACACACACACACACACACACACACACACGCACACACACACACACACACACACAGGCACAAAAACACACAGAGCTGATAAGTATTCAGACCTTGTCTAGACTGCATCAAGTCGCCTGTCACCCCCTCCTCCGCCCCTTTTCTCTCTCTCTTCCCCCTCTCTCTCCCTCTCCTTCTCCCTCTCTCTACCTCTTTCCTTCCCTCTCTCTCTCCTTCCGTCTTTCTCTTTCTTTCTCTCTCTCTCTCTCTCTCTCTCTCTCTCTCTCTCTCTGCATCAACGCTCCAGCATCCAGAAAGGGAAAATGAGAGAGAGCAGAGGGAAATCCCACCCGCCTTCCTCTGATCCAAAAGGAGATAACGTGAGTAAATAACCTCTCCATCTACTTTACTAAACCTTATGAATTGCTTGTTATTGTAAGTGTCATTATCATTGAAATATGCATTTTGGCTGGTGCTTAATATTTAGATAAACTGATTTGTCATACTTCATGAGAAAGCATGTTATTGCTAATTTAAAATATGATGGGGATTTAGAAAAATAAAAGCACTTTCAAGCAAGAGCATTGAAAAGTATTGAACTAGGAGACACGTTGGTTGTTTTGCATAATAGAAATTAAACTGCATGTATTTCACTGTAATGACAAATCATGATTCATATGAGTGACATCAAGGTGCAAGTGAGACCCTTGTTCACAGATCTCACCTGCTGTTACATAATATGCCTCCATGTGTACTGGAGTGGAATACTGAACACTCGGGCTGAGTTCACACATAAGTCTGTTTCGCTGTGGTTTTATCTATTTATGTACATGTGAGGTAAAATGTTTCAAACTCAAGCTGCCCAACTTTAAAACCTTTTTGGAGGAAAAACATTGGAATGAAATGCCCTCAGGAAGCCATGACCATATATGGATTTATTCACTACTCTTAGTCAATACACACACACACACACACACACACACACACACACACACACACACACACACACACACACACACAGCCTCCTCAGCAGTGGAGACAAGGTATGATCCCCCATAAGTGTGCTCTTATAATAACACCCCAAATCCACACAATGGGGTAAGATCTCAGTCACACCAAAATCATGACATAATTTCAGGCCAAAATCTTTTTCAAAAAATCACTGTGAACTGCTGAAAGTGACCTGACAGTGCTGATCTTTAACAAAACACACTGGAGCATCCAGAATCAAAGAAGTGATCTTAATCGCTGTCACATGCTGCAATGTTATTACTGAAGTAGAGCTCAGCTTTTTAGAGCCACAACATCGCAAAGACTCCTGAACCACCTATTTCACAAGAACCTGTGAACAATTTTAGCAGTACCACTTCGTGGTGTGATCAGGTACTAAGTATTAAGTCAAGTGTTTCCATGTATGTAAAGTACAGGAAAGAATAAGGAAGCCTACTTGCACGGACTGCAGCCAGAAGATGAGGTGCAGGGATGACGTTGTCTGAGAATCAGCTGGTGACAACTAGTGGCAGATAGTGTGACAGATCTTGTGACAGGTAACTGGTCTTGTTTAGGTTGAGCTGGTTCATTTTAACTGTTCTGGTGCACTACAGTGCTCCTATTTATTAACTAGCCCGTGTTAACCTGCACATGTTACAAGGTATGCCACTTTGTGTTTAAAATGCTGACAGTATAATGAAGCCTTCGAAGATGGTCACCTTGTCAGATTTAACGATCACAATGCCATAAACTTGTAATCACAGCAAGTGTGGTTAACAGTTGTTAAATCAGCCTTAACGGTTTCACATAATAAGTAATGCTAAGCATATTCCCACAGTTAGGACCAGGGATAATGTTATGACCGCAAAGACAGCTCCTCGCCTGGCTGATGAAGTGCTTCCTCTATTTCTTGCCAACATTTGTCTTTTTGACTCGGTCATGGTACTCCCTCGAGGAAACACCAAATAGGCCGGAGTGCTGTTGCCACAGCTCAATAAACTTTTCCTCTCTTGTGTTGTCCCACCTGACAGCACCAATCTCAGCATCCCTCCTCCTCCTCACCATGGTTACCTGACCGTGTCACACTAGATGAGTCAATACAATAAAATTCTGACATGCTCGACTTTTTGTTGGGCTGTTGTGGGTATTATTCTTTCCTTCATTACTTCTGCATTAGCAATTTTAAAGAAAGCAGCAATTCAAACATAAACCTTTTAAATGCATTAACAAATTGATCAGGAATTCCAATATAAAACAATGCAACTGCAATGAGAACAAAACATAAACATGACAGGAGCCTTGGAGTTGTGTGACGGTATCCTCGGACCATTGTGACATGCTACAGGATTGTGACCTTTGACATCTATGCTCCTTGTTACCGTAGCACAAATCTGAGATGTCTTCTGTTCTATGTAATACTAATATAGCATTAGCATCCTTGGCTACCAGCTCTGCTGCTGCCTTGTGTTAGTGCCATGGGAACATCTGGATATGCAAGACTAAGGAAATATGAACACAGCTGACAACAGCAGCAGGACATTCCCGGGGGACATGGCAGGGACCCAGAGAGATAATCAGCGTCTGCGTTGTTAAGGGCATTCCTCATTTTCTTTAGTGCCGACTGGACTGAGTAGTTTGCTAAGTTGCAAATGTTGCAAATGCAAATGTTACTGTAAGTTAGTGTTCATAATGTGTCTGTTCACATCGTGGTTTATGTTGGTAATTTTGAGCTGGTTTATTGTATTAAAGGTGATTCATACATTACATTACATTACATTACATTTCTTGACCCCGACTGTATTTTAGCAAAATGCTACTAGAATAGTACGAGCATGTAGACGTAAACATAGAATTGAATAGATTGGTCCATAGATGGCGGCACGGTGGTGCAGCAGGTAGTGCGGTTCGATCCCCGGGTCGGGCAGGGCCTTTCTGTGTGAAGTTTGCATGTTCTTCCCGTGCATGTGTGGGTTCTCTCCGGGGACTCCGTCTGTCTCTATATGTTGCCCTGCAATCAACTGGCGACCGGTTCAGGGTGTACCCCACCTTTCGCCCAATGACAGCTGGGATAGGCTCCACCCCCCCGCAACCCCGAAAGGAATAGTCGGTATAGAAAATGGATGGATGGATATTCCTAGATCTACCACATTGTCACCAACACACAATCAGCTAGTTGTGTTAATATCAAACTATTGGTGTATTCTTCTCCCTTCATGTGTCTATGTGTTGTGTGTTGAATTCCAATTATCACTGTGGAAATAGCCCAATGCCAAAAGTAAAAAAGCGGTCACGCCCCTCAAAAGTCATAGATTATCTTGAGGAATGCTCAAAACTAATTTCTTCAATGGATGCAGAGTGTATTACTATTTTCCTGTGAGTCACAGAGTTCCCCGATGAATCCATAAATTACAAGTTAAACACGCTGACAAGACGACGGACTGCAGCGGAGAAGAGGTGGTAGAGCGCTATGAGAGAAAGTGCTATTTGTGTTCGGCCTGATTTATAATGCAGACAAGAAAAGCAGGCGGGAAGTATAATTGAAACTGAGATAGAAGGGATGGAGGGAGGAGGAAGGGAGGAAGTAAAGCAACCATGGAGGAAGAAAAGGAGGGCTGGAAATCTGTTTGGTTCTTCTGTTCATGTGAAGCTGTTTCAGGCTGTGGGTGGCTGACTGCATGCCTGCACTGGACATGTTGTGTGTGCTCGGGGCTTGGCATGCCTTTCAGCGTTCATTGTGTGTGGCTGATGGACGTTCAGCTACGAGAGATTTGATGTGGTTGATAGGGTGTCTTAAAACTATGGGAATATCCATCAATGTCTCAGACACACACACACAAACAAACACACACACATCTGACTTAAGGAGAATTTCCTATTTGACAAAGCACGAATCTCGTCTATTTGTGTATCCACAGAGAAGCAGCGAGGAGGGAGGGAGAGCTGGCTGCTCCTCCTCCACTCCCCTCACTCCTTACAGACAACCTCATTAACTGGTTATTTCACTTGGAGGATGGCAGGGCTCACAGATGTTGAGTAACAGTGCAAACTGGTATTCAGAACACACACACGTTTATGTATGACTGTAGTGGTTCATTTAAAAACAGTCAGCTAGTGAGCTTTGTTCACCAAGAAAGTTTTTTTTTTGACTAGCTAATGCTGCCATAGAGATGAAGTTATGCAGAGGCTATAGTAGCAATCAGGTTATTATTACAAACAGAACTGTAACATATAGCCAAATTTAAAGCCAAGTCTCTCTGCAGTGAGGAGAGATGAGCACCCTCTTTGCCTCTTCCCACTGAGAATTTCATAATGACCTGCAACGCCTGATACATGCATGCAGATGATTGATAGAGTCTGAGGGAGAAAGAAGATAGTGTCTCTATAAAGTATCTTTGAAAAGAACCAAACCCAACCTGAGCTAAACGGCTCCTCCTGAATTACAAGTAAGTTAGAAAAGGACTGTTACTGTATTTATGATGCAACGCGCATGAGGAACTAAGCTGGGCATCACGTGGTACATACGACTTCATACAATTACAAATTACTTGATAAAGCAATCAAACTGCAAGAAATATATCTCAAAGCAAACCGAAAAGACCAAATGAAAGCAAAATTAGTTTTCATTTTATTCATAAGGAAGCGAGCTGGGTCAACATTTCATCACAAATCGTGTCTATGTGTGTGTGCTTTAATGAGATGCCAGAACGGGGCCGTATATTAATCAAAATCCTTTTCAGTAATTAGTATTTGCTTTTGTCTACTCAGACTGTAGACAGGCACTACAATTTGGCAGTCGAGTACAATCTAATCCAATCTAATTTGCTCTGTTGTGCCAGAGCAGGCAGATCAATCTCAGAAATGCCAAACTTCTAGATCCCTCTTAGATGGTAATTTGCAGAGTCATCCATCCTGAATCTTGTTAAAATCAGAGTTCTTTTTTCTACAGCTTTTATAGTATGATAATGACAATACCGTCAAACATTTCAGATGGAGTGACTGAATAAAATAAAAATCAGTTTTATATGCAGCAGAGGATTGCTGTGAATCCCAGCACTGGCTTAAATTTTTGGGAGTCTGACCATTTTAAACAGTTAATTCTTCATAAAACATTTTTTCAAATGACACGATATGAAGGCAGTGCTTCCAAATGACATATAGCATGCTGTTAAAATTCAGAACAGACTCTGCGTAAGGTAATCAGTGTAGATCATTTAGTATGATAGCTGTGGCTTAAGAACACATTAAAGAACACGGGGAAGCACAGAGATTGGATAAGCTGTAAGATATGGGGTAATTATGAACTGTGTGTGAGAAGTGTTGCAGTTGAACTGCCTGAAGCTCCATAAAGTGTCCCACTGCATCACTGCATCTAATGACAAGATGCATTTTTGATTCCACGTGAGAAAACCGGCCAAGAATCCGACCTGGACCTAATGGGTTCGAGCAAAGTATTGCGTCAGCTCAGTTTGCACTGCCTGCTGCTGAAAATGCAAAACTGACTACGCAAGCACACTGTGCTTATATTTCTGTGCTGTATCGTTCCAACTACAGCGTCGTGTTCAGCTTAATTCACGTTTTAGCCATAAAAATGAACTATGGTGGCATAATGATAACAGGTCTAATTGGTCTAAGGCTCAGTTGTGCCTGAGAGATCTAAATTCTGAATTCATGACACCGCAAGACAGCACGCGCCTTTATCTTTGTTGGTATATATTGCTGATCTAGTACGTTATGTAAATCAGCGTAGACTCTTTCTCACATTGAAGTGAGGTTATTAACTGTGAAATGCATCTCCTGCTGCAGGCTGGCTGACTGGCTGACTGGCTGACTGACTGTGTCTGATGTAATCCTTTGCCATCAGCTTTATGTACACCACACTGCCAAAGTATGCCACCGGGATTAAGGATCTTCCCCATCTGAATGAGTGTGCGTGTTTGTGGACTTCTATTGCTTTCTACTCCTGATCTACTGACCGCAGATCATACGAAGCCCACCTACCAAAACAACTGGTGTTACTCTGATGGAAGTGAAGGGGATTAAGGCCAGATGGTCTAAACCATGTGTATATATCTGAGGGGGTGGTCTGTGACCAACTATAGAGTGATGGACCTTTGTCATCCTAGTTTTTCTATTTTAGAGCCCAGTTTCATATATTAAAATATAGGATTTGATCTGGTCCTGGTGGGCAAAGCAGGATGGATATCTATAGTATCTGAAACATGACACATCATTAATAACATGTTGATGAAGTGGTTGTTGGCCTATGCGTGCCTGCAGTTTTTGACCGAGTCACCAGCAGCTGAGCTTATTGCAGATTTTATTGTACCCAATCCTATGGATCATATTTATCCTGCTGTAATATTATTTCCACACAAGTTTCAGATTTAATGATTAAAAAAAAATGTGCTGCATCTGTTAGCTGTTTATTCTAAACAGTGGTGGAGGAAATATTCAGATTTTTTACTTAAATAAAAGTAGTAATGCCACACTGTTAAATTACTCTGTTACAAGTAAAAGTATAATCAGGAAATGTCATAAAAGTATTAAAGTAAAAGTATGAAAGGTAGAAAGATTTTCACCCAAATGTAAGTCCATACGAGTGTATGACTTGGCTGTTTCCCTCCCAGCTAGAGATTCTAATGAGCACACAATGGGTGCTCCATTTGATCTGCCTCTGGTACTCTACACACACACACACACACACACACACACACACACACACACACACACACACACACACACACACACACACACACACACACATTTCTGTGCACACTACCCCTTTACCCTAATCTTCACATTCACAGCTAAATTCCCAATCCTCACTCTAACCTAAACCTAATTCTCACCTAGACCTTAAAAGCAAACCCGATCCTTCAAACAGCCCTTTGAGGGTCTGTCCAAAAGTGAGGATGGGCCAAAATTTCCTCACCTTCCAAAAATGTCCTTATTTCCAATACCTAAAACTCAAAATCTCACAATTCTCACAAAGATAGTTGTACAAGTACATTCACACAGAGACCTGGTGCCTGGGACGGTTACTGTCTCTTAAGCTCGTCCTCAACTTTGTTTTCGTCTTATTTTATTTTGACATCTATTTTCTCTTTTTTGCAACATGTAGACTGCCCAATTGAGACCTATCATACAATATGATAAAGAACAACTTTTGTACATCATGTCGTTGGTCAAGTAAAAGTGAAAATGCATGCATAAAATGTACTTACATAAAGGAAAGGAGAAGGATCTGGTGATATATGATGTCACTGTTAAATTAAAGAAACCTTTCAATCTACAACTGCATTAAATGTCAATTCAACAATAGAGACAGACACTACAATAGAACAGAGACACTACTAATTGTGTTGTGGTCACTCCCATTTTCATTCATGATGAGCCCTTAAAAGCACAGGATGTCGTTTCTGCCTCTAGGGGTCTCTCAAAACAATGAAAACAAAAGACATACAGTAGTTTGATGATGTGGTGAAGTTGTGTGGTATCTTGAAAGTTGTTGTTTTCATTGTTAAACAACCACCGCAGGCAAAGAAAATCTAGTCTTCAGAGAAGAGGTAATCTGTTACAACATATGTAAGTTTTATTCATGTTGGATTGAGTCATGGTCACCTCCTTTCTCACTTTCTCATCTGGAGTCTCCCCTGTCGCCACTGACAGGTGATCAAATGAAACACTCGTTATCTTTTGGCTGTTGATTTAATGCTAAGTTTGTTGTTTACTCATTTATCCATATGGTTAGGATGTAAGTGAGAGGAAAGGAAGGACATTTATATTGATGCTTATTCTGTCGTAATGTTTACCTCATTGGATCCAAATCACTGAGTTAAAGGTTGAGGTGCACCAAACCTTATTAAGAGAAATCCTTTAAACAATTGGATTCAAAACTGTAACACAGGCAAAGATTACACAGAGTCCTTAGTGTAATTTTGTTTGGCCATATGGCTTAATTTTATTTATTTATATATTTATTTTCTGTTATCTAAATGGCGCCTTTTCTATTTGATCACAGTCTCTCAAGTCTTCATTAAATATTATCATCAGTCTAACCGTTCCTCCTCCTTATTCCATATCCAGAAGCCTCTGATCATTCTAGTCAAGCATGCGGTGATGGTATACCACAATTATTTTTATTGTTATTATTCATGCAATACAGTGAATATGCTCGTAGATGCTGCAAGCTGGTGCAATTTTATCTCCAACTACAATGCCTCTAAAAAATATGCAGATACACTGTCAATAATATAGAGAGCCGAGGGTGTGCCACGTTATTGTTACACTGACATGCTGTTTGAAATTTGCAGATAACCTTTGTGATATTCAGTATTTCAGACAGTCGAGGGGGAGTCTTGAACTGTGACACTAACATGAATGTGATGCAAATCAGAAGCGGGTGTCTGTGAGCTACACAAAAAAGAATGTGCTCATTATTTACTCATATGAGAGGCAGACGGGAGGGGCTGGGATGGAGGGGGCTGGGACTGGGAGGGCTGATGGGGGGGTCAAGTTTTTGACCTGACAACTTCATTTGTCAAGGTGTTTGAGGAAAAGGTGCCCATCATTCTCTCTCACATCTAAAAAAAGCACACATGCAGACAAAGGGTCAATATTTTGTCAGTATCTATGTAACACTGCGGGACTTTTCCATCATTGCAGAGAAAGCATCTCATCAGGCATCGCTGCTCTCTAAGTCAACACATCTGTCACTCCCCCACTCCACCTCCTCATCTATCCGTCCCTCCCTCCCTGCCTCCTTCCTTCCATCCATCCCCCTCCCACCGGCCACCCATATGTCTCTTTCAATCCCCCTCCACGCCCACCCCCACCCCCATCCCCACCGTGACTGCTTGTCTCCCCACCAGCCGGCCAAATGGCACGTTCTTGCACGTCCCACAGTACAGAGGTGGACTGTACCATTGTGCATGTGGTGAGTGGGTGGCAGCAGGGAGGAGTGCTGCAGAGGGAGAGGGAGGGAGAGAGAGAACGATAGAAAGAGGCTGGCACTATCCTGCTCTAATCCCTCAGTCCTGTGTGTTGATGCTCTTTACATATACAGTGTGGAAACTTCAGACGAGAATTACTGCAAATGAATTTTAAGGTAGATTTGGTATGAGGTCGGGACGCCATTGATTGGATTTAAACTTCAGTTTTGGTAAGAGAACTCATTTTTGATGCAGTTTGACTTGTTTGTATTGTATTTGACTTGGTTTGCTTTGCAAAGCTGTGGTGTGTTCTGGGTGTAATGGAAACATCTTTACCAAAATTACATATTATAATGCAAAAAATTATTTTGGGATTTGATTTATTTTAAGATGGAGCGTAACCAAACATTCAGAAAGTTTTGCTTTTGTTCTATGGCTTAAATAAGTCAGCATTTTAAATACCATACCATATTTGTGTTGTTTTAAGTTGTAGACTGAGTGGGATAAATAATCTGCTGTTTGGATCACAAGCATCTCAGACATCGAAACCTTTGCTTCAATAGTAGATCACCATCTAATCTACACAGATTATACTTAATGTAGAGCAAAAACAGTTTAGTTGAAAAAATATTGTGAGGACGGGGAGTTTAGAGCCCCTGTTAAGGTACAAAGTAAATACTGACATGAACATGATAACAAGCAGGAAGCACGAACGCTCCTATTTAGCAGGGATCGCTTGCCAACAGCATTATGTAATCAATGCACACAAACAAACGTACGCACACATCTCCTGTTACATTCTTTTTCTTGCAATATGTATTCTCCTTTTAATAGCACGAGAAATTGCACTGCTGGATAAGGAGCTTTGTTCCTTTTGCCTCATCTGCTGTGTAGCATGGACATCACATCAATAGGCAAACATTTAGCAGAAAAACAAGCTGGGCTTTGGTCTCTGAGCTGTGGGAAAGCACCGAATGACAGTAAAATCACTGGTCTGTCAGTGGTGGCGGACATGCCCCAAGCAGAACCCTTTGAGAAAGTGTTTGGCTCCTCATTATGATATGTATCAAGGAAAGAATCAAAATGCAGTAAAAAATTACATTTAAAGAAAGTATAATGTGTTGATTGACCTCAATACATCAATAAAATTGCCAAAACTTTGTTACCTCCAAAGTCTTCCAAAAGGACCCATATCGGCCTCAAGCTATGGCAGTGTCTGTTGGCACTTATTGTACAATTTTGAGTTAAAAATGTTCACATCTTTTAGATGGATTGGCACAAATTACTTAGAAATTACTGTGCGCCACCACTTTTGTTAGTGTGGTTACAGTTTGGCTCAAAACTGTTAGGGTTAGGGTAAAGTTGTGCTTTGTCGACTCATCCGTTGCCCCTGACAGCCGAGTCGTAATTCATAGAGCCATCAGTCAGTCAAAGGTTTATATGTCCTCTAAGGAATTTTAATAAAGAAACAAATGCTGTCATTTTTCTTGTCTCAAATTGGCACCGAACTGCTCTTTGAAGGACCACACTAGTGTTTTCTTCATGCTTTTTCTTACATACAATATACTTCACATTATTGCTGAGCAGGGAAGCACAACATGTTCATATTTATTCAGGTTTTACTTCCTTCCAAGTATCCACTGGCTTTTCTTAATTTCTGTGCAGTATGAAAAACAATTTGCAGAGACTTGGTTTTGATTGAGGTCAATAATTCATCACACTGAATGGTGTGTCAGCATTAGCACTGCATGCTAATGCTGCACAGGCCTTTAAAATAACTGCCTTTACACCTGTTTACACCTCACATACAAGACTCGCAGAACTCTGACAAATATGAAAGCAGTGTGATGGATTGCTCCCTCGAGGAGTGTTAAGTCCCAGCAAATTAAATGTCAACATTTTATTGAAATTAATGTGTGACAAGACAACACATTAAAATATGTCAAATCGAGGATTTATGATGAACGTGGGAAATGTGGCATGATCTTTGAAAACCAGCTCATATTTGATGATGCTGCTATATCAGAGTGCTTCTCTGATTTGATACAGTAGACTGCACTACACCTAAAGTGTGTGTGTGTGTGTGTGTGTGTGTGTGTGTGTGTGTGTGTGTGTGTGTGTGTGTGTGTGTGTGTGTGTGTGTGTGAGGTCTCTTCCTGCTCTAGATAGGAACGTGATGCATTATTAATCTTGTCTAAATGACTGGGCTTTCTGTAGCTTTCTCTCCAGATTCCTCTCCTCTCCTCTATCACGGGTCTGAGCAGGGCTGTTTTTGTCTTTCTGCTCACACAGTTTATCACATCACTTTCTTTCCAAAATCAATAGGTGGAAAAGGTTATCATGAAAACTGCCAAATAAGATGTGTAGCCTCTCTGTTAAAGTATAATAAGCATCTCCACGCCCACTGGAACGGGAGCGTTCTATGTCGTTTTCCCTTTGCTGTCTCTCAGTTCTCAGGCAGTGCTATATATTTCAGTCATGTTCTGCGTTCTGTGTAGCGTTTCCTGACTCTGTCATGTTTGGGCTGACTTTAGGGAGAGGATTTTGACAGTAACAGCTGTTCCTTATCCACATCATACTGTAGGAAAGTCATTTATATACCACTTATTTGCAACAGAAAAATATTGTCTGAAGAACACATAATGCAGATTGAATCATGTTTTCTATTAGCATGGGAAAGAAATGTTTTTGAATAACATATCTGGCAGGTTGTAAATGTTGATAATGAAGCTATCAGGAAAACGTTCACTGACAACAAATGCTACCTTCATCAAAGACATTAGGTTTAAGGCTGTTCATATTTGTTGCATTTGTTAGCAAGATATTTCAAGAGCTACTGAACAGTGTTCAGAGGAATTAGTAGGAAGTTAATCTGTGGGCCAAGAAAAGAAGTCTGTGGTGTAGAGAATGACGTGTGTCAGTCTGACCCCTGCTCATTGTTGACAAAATAATCTCACCACAAGTTCCATTCAGTTGCTCATACTGTAATATTAGATAATCTTTAACATCGGTAGTTTATCCACAGTTGTCAGTTGTTTTGTTTTATTTTGGGGGTTTTTTTGTTTTGTTTTTTTTTGAGAGTTAAGGACTTCTCATCTATCTTTGCTTAAAATTGAAAATTAAAGTAGAAGCTTGAACTTAAAAGACTGTCTGATGGGCCAACAAGCTCCAGTGCAGCTACTAAATGAGCCTTGTGGTGTAACTAATTTGTCAATAGCAGCTTCAAAGGTCAAGAATGAACTTTCAGCCTCAGCCCCGCTAGTGTTTACGTACCTACATACCCCTACCTACATACATACCTTACCTAGTCCATAATTTCTAATGTTTTTACAAAATATTTTGTTTTCAAAGCCACTCCCAAGAAAATTGAGCCAATCATTTAATGCATAAGTATAATTAGCACCAGCTGTTTAGCATTATTGCCTTTCACAATTTGTGACTCTTCTTATGGCCACCACCACCCATCCTCTCCAGTGCATACTCCAAGCATCTTTACATGATCTCTATTACTTTTCTTTGTTTCATTTTGTATGTACTGAGGACAGCATCTAAAAAGGAGAAACAAACCACAGGTTAGATCATGGTCAAAAATGCTATACTTTCCCTGTGTAGTGTACATTTTTGCCAACTATTTTCCAGAGCTGTACAAAAGCTGTTTGAAGTTCCCATAAAACAGCTTGCAGCGTGCCATTAGCTTCCGCATACTTACATGTTTGTAAAAAGCTAGAGAGAGAGTTGATTTGGATATAGATTGCCACTTACTGCAGTAAAACCTAAATCAGGAAATAAATGTATAAAGTGGTGTTTTTGTACAGTCATCCGTGAGACCTGGACCCCAGAAACACTGTCCTTCTCATTATACATCCATGGCAATGTCATAAAAATTGAGAAAGCATTTAGTACTTTCAGTACTTGCAGTACGACTGCTCGAAGGCTAATAGCAATGATGACTTTGCGGGTCTGTGGTTCCTGGCAGAAATATGACAGTTACAGTCCCTCTTCAATCAAAAATGTGTTTTTTGTATTGTTAAATCAATTGGATGTTTCTATGCAGAATGGTGTCTTTCTATGTCCCCTTTAAATCTCTGCTGTTTACACGAGTTAAATCTGGAAAACCTGAAGCCTCCAGTTCACTGACAGATTAAAGCAAAACATTTCTGAAAAGGATCATTTAAAGAATACTGAGTTTGGTCACACAGTCTTGTTGATATCATTGATGGGCAGGATATGAAGGCACACTTAAGGTGTCAAGAGTGCAACATTAGATTGGTCATCCATCTTTGCGTAACACGCACTGTATTGCTTCACCTCAGAGGCTGAGGTCAAAAGTGAGGATGGATAGTGTTATGGTGTGATGGAGAGGTTCGATGCAGCAGCTGCAGTAATCTCAGTGTTGTATCAGAGCTCAGTGGTGAAGGTACAGCTAAGCCATAAAGCTTTGGTCTTGATTAACCGATTGATCTTTCTTCAGCTCTTGCTACTGGTAACATATTCAGATACGAGCAGCTGAAATTCTTCCTGACTTAATGTGATAGAGTGAGGGACTCTGGGAGGATCTAATTGTGCATCTGCTGCTTCTTTGCATCAAAGTGAGGCCCTCAGTTGGTGGCGATGCCACGAGGCAGGGGAGGAGAGCATCTAGCCTGCAGGCCATATACAGCCCCAACCTGATCTCAATCCCAGAGAAGCAAATGCTGTTGCTTTGTACAGACGCACAAGATACCTTTCAGTGTCTCTATGAGACACACAAGGCTTTCAGCTAACTCCAATGTAAACCCATCCGCAGCAATATTAGATGTCCAGAGCAGCTGCGCCAGCCATCCAACATGTTCCCATCCCAGCAAAGCACAAAGTCGTCCTGCCAAAAAGCCTTTCTAACACATGTTTAATGATGTAAAATGGTCGCAGTTTGGTTAGACTGAGGCACCAAAACTTCTTGGTTAGCTTTAGGAAACGATCATTTACTTTCGTTTTCCCACAATACATGAACCCCAGTCATCTGGGTGAAAGTCGTGTGTCTGAGAGAGTCGTCTGTATGAGGCTCTGTGTCAGACACCTTGGCAAAGAGAAGCAATGCCAGCCATTGCATTTGAGGTTAGTGTGATTTATGTGTTCAATAATTTAGTACAGCCCTTGAGAATAAAAATGTAAATGGACTTTGAAAGGACGAGCTTCTCCACCCCTTGACAATGTTCTGACCAGAAATGACTTGGGGAAGTCCTTGAGGCCGACCTGGAGCAGTAGGATTATATCTACAGTACCAACAAATTCAGGACATGCAGTCACTTGTGAAACTCACCAGACTGAAGGATGCTGCGAGCACCCTGATGTGGATAAGAGTTGACAAAATGGACTGATGGACATGATCAAAAATACAAGTTAGCTTAACTGTTAACGTGTATTTCATGATAGGATAAAGTGTTACCTATTTGTAATTTTTTTTGTTTCAGATAAATTTGACAGTCTGAGACTGATGTGAGAACAGACTGAAGGCAGGAATGGTTGAACAGCAGCTAGCTTCTAGCCCAGAGGAAACCAAAGTTTCATCTAATATTCATGATGGAACAAGCTGCACATGCAACATTTATAACTGGGCACATTAGTGTGTGTTTGTGTGTGCACGCCCACATGCACACGTGTGTGTGTGTGTGTGTGTGTGTGTGTGTGTGTGTGTGTGTGTGTGTGTGTGTGTGTGTGTGTGTGTGTGTGTGTGTGTGTGTGTGTGTGTGTGTGTGTGTGTGTGTGTGTGTGTGTGGTACGCTTTTGGTGTATATGTAAGCTCCCTACCTAATTTTACCTTCTTGCATGTTTTGGGTTTTCCTTTAATGTGTGTGTGACTTTTAAGCAAATATCTTCTTGGTCATCTTATCACTACATTTAATAACATTGGTATGTCTGTCATTATCTATGTATTTGGCCAATGAATCAAAATTGAAATTCCCCCCAGCCTCTAACAGATAACGCAGCCATAGCTCTCAACATCTGGAGTCACGATTCAGGCCTTTGCGAATTTCTCTCTTTTCTCTCTTTCTTTTCACCCACTGGTATGAAAATGTAAAAAGTCACCACTGCTGCAATGATGACTTAGAGACATGAAACCATTGGTTACAAAACACCACACCAGTCCAACGCTTGACCTCTCTTCTCACAGCTTCCTGCCCAATCATGTGTTTATATTCCAGTGTAAGTCTTACTGAACTGTGGCAGAGAATTTTGACCTTCTTTCAATGGAGAATAACAACACAGTCCCATGTCTTTGGTGTAGCATATAATGTGCTGATGAAAGTTCAGCAGAACTTTTGTGAAGGTCTTCTGCATTTCTATGTGCACCTCAGTCTGTGTAGCTCAGATGAAGTGGTGGGTGGTCCATGAAGGGTGCTCGGGTGCTGCATCCTGCAATTCTAGTAGTGAATTACATATTTTAATGATAAATCATTTTTGTTATTGTTTTATGTGTGTGTTATAGTTTTTATTCAGAGACGTGCGATGACTTATGAAAAAGCGTTGCCTGCAGTCTTTGGGCCGAAGGGCAGACTTTTCTTTGCCCAGCGGCTGTATGTCTGTAATATGTTCTGCTTTGCATGGTAGCCCCTGATCCGTTGGCACTGCATGCCAAAAATAACTGTCTGAGGCAGAAAATTTTATGCCCAGGAAAGATTGGCTTTAGAGTGGATTATGTTGGTAAAAATTAGATTGGGTGGGTTGACAAAAGATAAACCCAATTTGTCATAGTACAGATGTATTTTACCTTTATATTTTTTTTTCAATATTTGTAGTCTTTTCTGGCTAATAATGACATTTCTGATCCAAGAGGGCAGCATTGCAAAGTAGCAAATAGGCTACTTCACCAGGCTTGGCGTGCGCGCTAGCTTGTAGCTGTTCAAATCAGCTAGTTGCAGTCAGTTGCAAAGCCTAATATCGATGAACAATTTGCTGAAAAATAAATTGACACCACTAAAAGTATGCCAAATAAGCTATTATCAGTTCCTGCTGTAACATAATCATGGATGTGCAGACAACTAGCGCTGAATACCTTTGGTGCTGAAGAAAACTTGGCTAACAAGGCTTTTTTCCGGAAAGCTCCAAATGCGGATTTATGGACATAAATTGATGATTTACAGGAGAGATGTCCTCTTCTGGGAGTTCAATCACAATGACAGATACACTGAGTTATATGTTTGTGTATTACGATTTGAGTTATGAGTAGCCTGTAACCCCACCTGGTGGAAAAGTCATGCTACACCACTGCTCAGATGACAAAATGCCTGCTGGGACATATTAAGCATAGCTTTATTAGTGTGTGCGTCTGCTTGTGTGTAATCACCAAGTATGAAATCAGTCAACCATCAGATCCCAATCTGACCCAACATCTGTTTCAGATGTGCCTCCTCACTTGTGCCACTAATTATCTGTCTCACACAGAAGCTGATTAAGTTTAAGAATAGCTCACACCAAGCTGCTCAGCTGAAACTTTTTGTACTTTTTTTTATTATTATTTGGTCAAGTGGCAACAAAGTTTAACCAAATAAAACTGCATCAAGACACCCTAAAGTGTTGGTCCTCTTTCAATAATCTCTAGTGCTTTATTACATATTGTCCAGATTGAATATAGACATTGATTTGATTGTTTTTTTGTTTGTTTGTTTTACCTGTGCTTATTTGCCCCAAACAGTCAATGTAGAGACTGTAGACATTAGCTGTAGCTGTAAGCAAACTAACAAAGTCCATGTGTGGGGTACGCTTGTATATGTTAGTCAGACAGTTTATATGTATAAATATAAACTGTATAATGTATAAAGCTTCAGTAGACGTGGACATAATATGTACACATTTTATATTTCGCATATTATGCATAATGAGCAACTATATACTATACAAAAAACACATAAAGAAACAGTATTTACATAATGTGCATGTTTTCTTGACCCGATGGAGAGGAGAGAAGGAGGTGTGGCAGCTGTGTATACTCTCTGTACAAAAATAAATACATACATAAATAATTAAATAGGACATTCACTACTATTAAGTTAACTGAAAAAAAATTCTTGCTGCTTCTCTTCTGCCCTGTTGAACCCCAACAGCAGCGAATCTCTTCCCTTTCACAGCTCTCCTCTCTACACTGGAACAGAGATTTGGAGTAGTTTGTATTCAATGTAAAATCACACACACACACACACACACACACACATACACAAGAATAAATGAAGTTCTGTGAAAGACAAAGTTTCATCTGCACAAACCAGTTTGATAAAATCATCAATGCATATCGATTCTTCTATTTGTCTTCTAATTGAGGTTCTCTTAAAGTGACAGAAGTAAAACGTTTGTAATGGATAGTCAGTTCCGTAAGACAAAGCACGTATTGCAAACAGAAGCAGCATTTAGCCAAGATGGTCACATTTACACACAAAGTGCATGTAAAATAAAAACTGCAAGGTTAATCACAAGACATGAAAGACATGGAAATTTGGCGTGGATATTCATGATCGACTGAGGATTAATCCTCACAATTTTGGACTTACCTCAAATGACAATTTTTTTTTATTTTTAGCTGCTAAAGTACTAAAAACGGCTAAATCTTTTAGTGAAACACCTTTTTTTTTATCGGAGTGTGTATAAATATTGCAGCCATTAGGGGATGCTTTAATATTTAAACTTTAATCCCTCAAATGTTCAGGCTATTGAGTAATGACACGGACAAAAAAGGGCATGGTAAACGTCAAGTGAGATTTAAACACGGCATGATCACATACCCACCAGTTTGGTTAATATTATTTAGAAAATGGCATAATCAGTCTGCAGGTTGTGTAACAATGATATATGTGAGAGTAGAGACATGGCATCAAATTCAAAGGATTTATTATCTTTGTGTCAGATTTTATGGACCAAGTACACCTGTGAAACCTGTGGAAACACAAACTATGTTTTTAAATTCACAACCAAACAATGCTGAGGAATATTGTTGACCAATTGTTATGTTTTCATGTCCTCTGTACTGTGAATAGACCTGTGCACCCTCCAGGATGGCATTCAGAGGGTGAAGAAAAATCTTAAATTAAACTTGGTGAAACCTGCAGACACCCTGCTGACTCTGCTATCAGATTAATTATGTGCTGTATAAGGAGAGAGAGAGACAGTCAATACAGGCCGATAAAGTTGGGTCAGTGACAGAGATGGGCCGATGGGGGACAGACAAGCTTGGTCTGTCTTTAATTTCCTGCTGGCCAGCTACCAATAACAAAATAGCCTATTGCTGGGTCACCATTCATCAATGTTCAGCTGTCAATCAAATAATTTACTACTGCTGAGTCATATCAGACATCAGGCGTTCTTTCTTTCTTTTTTCTTTCCCTATATCTCATTCAAGGTTTCTCGTCTGTTTTCTTGGTTGTTCTTGGTTATCAGCAAGACAGATATACAAAATAACAATAAAAGGACCATTAAATACAAGAAAAGAAGATTCAAATTGAATGCACTCCCACAGACAGACAAAAAAAATGAATGAATGCATGAATCTATTTGACATGATATTTGGCATAGTGCACAATGGGAAAGCTGAAGGTTTGGGTCTTTGGCCATTAGAGCCCATCAGCACGTTATATTTTAAGGAGGGTTGATAGTAATGCCATGAGCATCCTCCCACCCCTACCAACATACCATCCAAAGGAGACCAAACACTGATGGTGGTGGAGAATGGTTGAAGAGCAATGGCTGAAGATCTGGATGAATGAGATGTGGAATGGGACTTCTGATGAGCTCAGTGGAAGTACCTGTGGACGCTTCATGTGATAAAAACTGGAGGTGAGTGGGTTGAAGGAAGATGACAGCTGACAGTAGCAGAGAAAGGAACAGTTTAACAGCAATGAGCTGATTGACTCACAGAGGTCATGGCTAAATGAGAACTCAATGCACCACAACCATGGAAGCTGTTTCCAGGGATTTCTAAAAAGCCACAGCCTGTTCACTCTGCTGCTGTCTGGCAAGCAATACAGAACTACCTGCTATTGTACCACCAAACTACAGAGCAGCTGCTTTCCTCAGGCTGTGAGACAATTCAACTGAGTTGTTCCATGACACATGTCCAGGGTATTGTCTTTCCTTGGTAGTATGTCCACAGACTGGTGGAAAGAGGGCAGAACAACCTCAAGTTTGGAGTTGTTGAGTTCAGCCACAATGAACACTAGGGCTTTGGGGTATTTAGTCAGCATTGAGTTAGTGTCCTTGACTAGTTCTATTGGTGCCTTGGTGTTAGCACTGGGCGGGATGTAGACAGCAAATCAGTGGCATTGCTAGGGTCTGCTGGGGCTCCAAGCAAGAAATCCCCCCACCCCACCCATGCACACTGCAAAAATTTGTTTTTTGCACACATAAATGCACATTTTCTGGGACTTTTGAGATGAATACTGAAAAAATAGATTAGTGGTTCTCAAAGTGAGATCCAGGGACCAAAAGAGGTCCCTGAAAGCCCAGGCCTATCAATAAACATTGTTGTAAATAAGAGGCTGGGGGCCCCCTAGTGGTCGGGGGCTCCAAGCAACTGCCTGGCTTGCCTGTCCGCAGCCCCGCCCCTGCAGCCAATGGCCACAGAATTCCCGCAGGACATGAAAGGGGCATAATGATTAGGTCAACATCTCCATGTCCAATGTACAAACACCTTGTTGACACAGATGCTGATCCCATCTCTACTCTTCTTGCCTGACTGACTGGTCCTGTCAGCCCCTATGATGGTAAAATGATCGAGACTGACTTTGGAATGTGGACCAACATCATCAAGCTGGGTTTCAGTCTGGGCGACGATACCAGATGTCCCTCAAGAGCCTCTCTACCAGGCATTTAGTTTGCAGTAAATTCATCTCTTTCCAAAGAGAACTTACATTCGCTAGTATGATGGAGGGAAAGGGGAGTCTGAAGGCACTCTTCCTCAGTCTGATGCATACACCTCTATTTCCAATTGTTGTTCCTAATAACAACTGGGATGGAGGGGGTGTTCTGAGGGGTACCTGACCTTTAATTGTGCATTTTGCAAGTGTTATGCTGCAGTCATTCTTCAACATGGAACAGTTTGTTATTATTATAGTTGTCGTCACCTTTGCCAAGGCTATGCCACCTTTTAGCTATCACTTCAAGCAACTCCTGAATGAACTGACCTTCCATTTCTTCCTTTCTACACTACCTTTTGGCTAGCCCCAAGGTTGTCATGTTTATTTCAAGGATTTGTGCAATGCAATAGCACACTGGGGTGAGTGAGACTGAATATCCAATTCCAGTGCCTCTAACCACCAGATAATCAGCCTTCCTGTGAGAGGCCTAGCAATATCAGTATGTTTTGAAATGGTCTCTCTCCTTTGACATTCGTGTCTGACAGAAGAACATAGGACAGAGGACAGTATACCCCTCATTCTAGGTATACTCAGGGCTTGTGTCCTAAAACCCCAAATCTAATTCCTTTTAATTATTATTTTTTAGACTTTTTAGCCTTTATGACAGAGACAGCTGAAGATACCATAGGGAGGGGGACAGAGAGAGGGGACGACAGGCAGCAAATCTGCCGCAGGTGGGAGTCGAACTTGTGGTCACTGCAGAGGACTGACAGCCTCAATACATGGGGTGCACACCCTACCAACTGAGTTATAGGGGCGCCACATCTACTTTCTCTCTTGAGGGGCAAAGATTGCCGTTTCTAACATTTTAGAGAACAGTAGAAACAAGGACCTTACTGCAGTTTCATTGAAGAAACCTTGGATGAAAGGATGGAATATGTCAAAATGGACAAGGCCAAAAGGTGAAACAAAATCCCACAGAGACTAATAATAATAAGCTTGTTATTCCTCAATTTAACAAGGTCTCTGTGTTATCTCAGTCTCTCTAATCTCTAAGATTACTTCCGTGTTCTCTCTCCCTCTCAGTGTTGCTTTTCCTTTCACAGTGGAGCTGAGGGGGTGTCCATGCCTTCTGAGGGGCAGGGTGTTTCATTCTATATATGGTTAAAAACTGGATACAAAGCTTCTCATTGGTTATACAGCGTATACATGTTCTACATAAGCAGGCTTTGTGTTTTTTGAACAAAGCTAAAATTAGAGCATATTTTTTCATCTTCTCTCAAAGTCTTTTAGGCACGGTTCCCCTTTTTGCTTGCTCAGGTATGTCCCATTATTGCACATTATATCCCATTATGTACTGTAAATCAGAAAGTTTTAATGATTGTCACCCTAAATGAACAGAACAGAGCTGAGGAGGAGGCTGGAGCCACCTGAGCAAATAGGGCAAGACATAGTAGAGTTTAACAAACAGTTGAACAAAACAGTGGGACATAGAACAAAGTGGAGTAATAAATCCAGTGGTCATCACCCCAACCACTAATGGTGTACTGCTATTAGCCAAATGGAGAAATGGTCCGCCTTCATCAATAGCCTCAGAGGCAGAAGCAACTGCATTAAAGGACTGACTGAATTAAAGGTGAGAAACTAATATCCAGTAAGCTAATATGAAGAGGTTTCTAAAACTTGGATAACGGTAGCATTAGTCGCTTGCTTTTTCACAGCAGACATTTTGACACTATGAAGTTTGCACTGTTGCAAAATTTACTGGACTCAAAGATGCAGACCGGTAGACAGAATGAGGCTGCAAAAACTGAGAATTTATTAAACAGCTCTCTGAAACTGAAGGCAAACTTGATGGGCTGAATAAGAAAACACAACTGGGAGGTAGCAGCAGAGCAAGACACTGGACGTGACTGGTAGACACTGAAAGGGATCAGGGCAAACTGGCCACCAGAGGTGAAGAAAGCCAGATTTATATACTGCTGGTCTGATGAGCTTGATGCGCAGCAGGTGCTCAGGTGATTAGGCAGGAGCCAACAGAGAGTGCAGGAGACCACGCCCAGCCTCAGACAGACAAGGGAGCAGACAGACAAATAACACAAAGGGAACAGGGAAAGGGGAAAGGGAAAGCACTAGGGACAGACAGGTGAGCAGATTCTAACAGACACACAATAGCAGGAAAAGCACAGGTGTAATTTATAACATTGATCATGGCTGCACTATGTTCAGATGTCGCAGTTGCCCTGGTACTCAATTTAACTGACACATCACTAGTGTTAGTTACTTTTACATTTATACACATATACACAGTTACTGGAGTTTAAAAACCTCTGTTTAAGAAACGTAAAAACCCTGAACAAGATGCCCAAATGCCCAAATATTCATAGACATGTGCCAAGGTATGAAAGTGCCCAGTCATTGGGGGGGGAGAGAGAGAAGAGACAGGGAGGGAAGAGTGACAGAGAGAGAGAGAGAGAGAGAGAGAGAGAATTCTTAATGATGGTTGCAGCAACCTTAAGGTGAATCTGTGAAGTAATAACACACAGGAAAGAAGAATATTTAGTACTAGAAAATGCATTTCCTGCAGAAAATGCAATGTGAATGCTGACAGCTAATAGAAATTTCAAAGCATTGCTGGAAATGCAGAAATGTGAACTTATACTACTTAGTTGTATTTTTAAGAAACAGCGGTCATTCTTGTTTATATGTTTTGTTACATATTTAAACAATTGTTGTATTTATTTTGTGTTTGTATGTTTAAATTACAACAAAATAATTTCCCAAATTGGGATCAATAAAGAAACAGTCACGTCAAGTCAAGTCTAGAAAGCAATTTCCAAAAAAATCTGAAATTGCATTGCACTGCACAGCTGAAAACCCGAAACTAAGAGTTGAAATACATTGCCAGAAAATGGCAGCTAAACTTTAATACTGCCCCCCGGTGAGCTCCTCTCACCATATGGTGGTGATCATCATCTGAGCGTCCCCTTCCAGCCAGCAGAATATTAATGAATTCAGAAAATGCATGCATCTAACATTACTCACCAGTGGAAGAAGTCCTGTCCTGATAATGATGGCTGATTAGCTTGCCAACCTCTGCAACAAAAAGTCTATAATTCACAGCTCACCCATTCTACATAATCACCTTATTCTCCAACTCCAGACCACCATCAAACCACTCAGATCTGCAGGCTGGTCATCCCCTGGAGCCGACAGCAGCGCAGTGGCCGGACTATGCGAGGTATCTTCGCAGTACATAACTAATTCTGCAGCATTGCATTTCAAAATTACAAGACAGCTATTCTCAGCTTCAGCCTATAATGTCAGTGCTTGTATTTCACCATTATTCAACATTGTGGTCCCGTGATTCATGGTCTCCTGCTGATGTGTGATGGGATGACACTGGGCTGTCATGCTGACTCAAAAATCCAGAGCCATTTTTCATTCCTAGTTCATCTCATGCAGACAGAGAATATGTGCTTTGCATGGAAGAGTTGAGCTGTGGTATAACGTGGCACTGGCACTGAATGGCTGGCTAAGAAAGCATCCATATGGTGAATATGACCGAGTCACCTCTAAGACAACACGAACAGGAAGGAAGACTGAGGGCTTTATTTTCGTGTCAGTGCAGTGCATGGAGCACAGTGTCATACCGGCAAACTGCCATTTTCCTGGGTAGCACTGAGAATATTCTCTTGACTGCAAAGATTTGGTATCTTGGTCGCCGTGTACCCCAGGGGGAGGAGAGGCGTGGTGGATGGCGTGGCACGCTCTTCCTCTCGCCTGCTCAGAGCAGGTCGACAGCTCAGTGCACTTGTGTTCCATAATATGCTGGTCACTATGTTTTGGTGAAGGCACTCCCAACAAGCGTGGCAGGACTTCTGTCCTATTATTGCAGGCAAGTTATATCTTTTGCCCACAAGACACACACACACACACACACACACACACACACACAAGACTGCATGAGTGGATTTACATAGGTTCAATACACATCTGCTTAACAAGCCCAAATGTGAATGGAATTGGACTTTCCTGGATAAGACAGGTTACACTTTAGTGTCATACTGCAGAGACTTATTCAGGAAACAGAAAAAAGGCAGTATTAGGATAAAATAAACCTGTTATATATTTACTTCTGCATACTGTGGTGTAAATCAGTGCATACACATTGAAAATAGTTCACACTGTCCCTTGAAAAACCATAGATCAATTAAAACTTCAGTCTCCACTAATGACTCACTCATGACCTGTCTGTTCCTGCCAAAGTGTCGCCTGGAGCTCCGCATTTTAAATTACAACTCTAATTACAATTGGCTGTGGTGAGCAACACAATGTGATAGAGATTGTTAGTCTGAAATTTTATAGTGTTGTTCCCAGAAACGAAAGAGTGAGTGGATTATGAATTATCATTCAATTATTTAAGAGGCAATCCACCGGTTTAATGCATGAAGTTCAGTTTACCATCATGAAGAGCGCGACTGAGCCTGTGAAAACAGTTGCATGACGTAGCTCTGGAGAGAGCCTTCCACAGTTTAGAAAAATAACCTAGATGATGTCTAATTAAGATTAAGATAATCTCATTTTGGGAGACTTTAAATGTTACTAGAAGCCTGTGTTACAAACTGGAATTTGAAAAACAAGAATTTGAAGATTTGACAAGATTTGAAAGAAATGTATGGAGTATCCCTTTAACAAATCATAAAGGAAAAGAAAATAAATACATACAGTACACACACAGACATACACACTAACACCTAAAACTCTGTAAAGTCTGAAAAAATGAGAAAGTAATCAGACAGCCACCGTAACCATGCGTGGGTCTCATTAAAAATTGGTCAGGCTCCTAATATCCTTGTCATCTCTGTTGAACTGATGAATTAAATGCAAGTCACTGACACATGTAACTCTTAAAGGGATCCTTTGCTTTTAAAATAAACCAACCCCCTGCACTCTGTTTTTGTCGTTTAATGGTTCTGAACACAGAGTGCAGTCAGGGCATTTAGTTCTTGGTTGTTTTGTTCCCGGAGGAAACAGTGATGACCTTTTATTTCCTGTCTTTTAAAAGCAGTGTACACTGTACCATGACACTTGGTTCGCTTTGGATTGAACTAAAGAGTGCCTCCACCAGTAAAGCTTCTCCAAACAGGAGGCTGAAGAGATGCTGAAAAATGACTTGCACCTTCTTTGCCAATGTTCTTTGACATAATATGACACATATTTTCAGTTTGATGGTGCATGTCAGGGACCTGCACTAGTGAGTGGTCTTTTTGGCCACACTAAGGACTGGATAGGCAGGAAGAATTGCCTTCATCCTCTGACTTTTTATCTCCAGCCATCATCAGGTCGACATGTTGATGTGTCCATTAACTTGTTTAATGACCTGCAAAACTAATTATCATTAATGCACATTCTCATCAGCCAAAGCTTTACTTCGTGGTAAACAATATACCTGCTAAACACCAGCATGTTAGCATTGTTCTGTGAGCATGAATGTAAACTATTTCATTCACATAGGATTTGTTTTCCTTCGTTGTGCTTGATTAGTATGATGATAATGCTTTTACCTTCTTTAGACTGAAGAAGTGAAGTGTGTCTAACAGGTTGATAACAGTACGTGGTTAAGTGATGGTCATGTCCAGTAAATTCCAATAAAATTACAGGATTCACTGTTTATTAATAATGAGTTATAGGAGAAAAGCCTCCCATATGCCATGTGACCACTCTGAGAATGTACAATGATCGCCTGAATCATATTACTGCAGTGAGTTTCAGTAGGGATCAGCAGCATGGAGCAGGCTTAAGTGCAGGTTTTAAAAACTGAAAATCTCTCCAAAATTACACTGATATGATTTCTCTTGTCAAGCAAATGAAAAATTAACTGCACAAAACCTGATTGGCCAGGAAGGAATCTTCATCTTATCATATGTAAACACCATATGACCAGCAGCGGCTTCATATGTTAGCCTGAACCTCTTCCAGGACCATCTGCCTCCACAAACAGCCTGCAATAAAAACTCCATGGACGAATGGAGTTTCATCACTTACCCTCTAATGTTTTGCATTGCAGGATGAGTGGTACAGCATTTACAACACTTCAAGCAAGACTGTGTGTGAATGCATGTGTGGTCCATTTGTGGTCCAGCAAGAAAAAACAAAAAACAAAAACAAGACAGAACCACTAAAATTTCCGCTTAACAGTTATTTGTTACCCCAAAACCACAAATGATGAGGTGGTTGTGGGCAAACAAACATGATTCATTTACTTGTCGATGAGCATAAATATAAAAAAAACCCTAACCTCAAAGTTGAACTAGTTCAGCATATTAAAAACATTAAACATGGCATAAAAGGGTAGACAGTATTCAGTAATCAAAGTCTAGAATATTGCAAGACTGTCTTATGCAAAGAGACCTTTTTTTTAGTTTTGAGAATAAACTAACTAACTTTTTCTGTTTTAAGGAGTAAAAACTGAAGACAGGATCTGAGGACCAGCACCACCACAGCGACTAAACCCGGGAGCTGACACGGACACCCATGACTACACAAGGAAGTTCCACCTGGAGCTCTTTCATGTTCACAGTATCTGCTCTTATATAGAAAATCATGACTGCATAAAATGCACTGCACAAGAAAGTGGGCCAATTTGAGATGTTAGATGTTAACGCCATTATTCACTATTAACTCTACAGGCCAGCAGGAGCAACACAGTCACTGGTATTAATGACTGTGGCACCAGCAGTTTAGCATAATTTGCACTTTCAAACTAATTAAGTCATCATGCTAAACTAAAAGATTAACACCAGACTAGACATAATTGATAAGACAAACAAAAACCTTCTTCTTGCTGTAAAATTAGCTATTAGCCAAGCAGGCCTTCTTAGCCAAAATGGCTGACCCCTACCAAAACAACATATACCACCAAGGAGGAGGTGACAGCTATGGGACTTATGGAGAAGGTGGTGGCCATGATGGATATGGTTACCAGGCAGACTACCCTCCCCAAGAAGAGGATGCAGCGAGTGACGTGACTGAGGGACACGATGAAGAGGATCAGATGTACGAAGGAGAATATCAAGGGATACCGCATCCTGACGAGGTGAAGGCTGCACAGAGAGCCGCACGGTGAGACGCAGCATGTTTGTTCTTTTTGTTTCTTCTGTCAGTGTACCAGAAAGCACAGAAAAATGTTTGACAGCATGGCTACAGACCGCACTCTCAGATTTTTAGTCCACCCTCTGTAGGCCCCAATTTTCTAAGATTTGACCGTCCTGGACCCCTGATGCCCCAGTCTTCATAGACTCCAACCTTCCCAGATCCCAACTTTTTCACGGATCCATTAAATGCCTCATCTTCACAGACCATATCAGAGGTTCTGTATTTTTAGCACATATACTACAAATTACACATGTTTTACATGACAGCCCACCATTATGCAAACCATGCTGCTGGTGGTAGTGTTGGAGAGTAAAGTACATTTACTTAAGTACAGTTTAGTGGTAGATGTATTTTACTTGAATATTTCCATGTCTATATTCCATTTTCCACTACATTTAGCTGACAACTAAGTTACTGGATCTTTTCCTTTGTAAGAATTTACACAAAATACAGGTGATGCGTTTCTTAAAGAGAGCAAAAAACATTTTTCTGCAGACTTAGATTTGTCACTCTTGATACTCTTTGTATAATATGCTGATAACATTAATGTAAATGTACTTTTATGTACTTAAGCAGAATTTTGAATGCAGGACTTTTACTGTACCTGCAATGTGGTATTTTTAGATTGTTGTGTTGGCACTTTTGTTTAAGTGAAGGATCTGAATACTTACTCCACCAGTGGCCGGCACTTAGAAACATTAATGTGTATTTCCAGGCAGCCTGGGTTTCCATTCATTTTGTATAAGCAGACTCTTACTGAGTTACATAATCCATCGCAGTGGACAACAAGTCTGCATTAATTTTTGTCAAAGTTGCGTTTCCATTATGAGGTAATGCAGTGCAGGCTTTTAAATCAATCTACACTTTAATTCCATTAACACACACATATATTACTAAATAAAAATCAATGCACAGTTGGTGATCACAATGAATGATTACACATATCAATTATGTTTCTGCTCATTGATTTTCATACTGTCTCAATCCCACACACAGTCACAGCTGCAAAAAAGTGAATTGAAGGTGATGGTGAGATCTAGAAAGTTCTAGGAAAATCAAAACTAAGTACTACATTTTTGAGAAAACATTTAGCTTCCTCTTTCTGATGTTTTAAAGTCGAGCGATATCCTTTATTCTTCCTCTTGTCATTAAATGCCATAAAAAGATCCTGAGTGAATTGACACAGAGAACATCACAGAGACGTCACTGTCTGGACACTGTTTTTTCAACCAGAAAGAATATCTGCCTCTGCATCTGTATTTGGATAGAACACATGAAGTGGCCATGGTTTCTACATTAAATACAGCAACTGTTGTATTTTCTAACCAATTGTTCATTGCCATTGTAATTGCGGTGCCTTCAAAGCATCAAATTGGTTTAATATTGGCATATAATTCATTCTGAAATATATTTCAGTATCCTCAAACTGTTCTGTTTCTCTCGTTCTTGATATTCATTTTTAACTAAACTAAGATTTATCAAATGTCTGAAGCCTATGCATTATCAGTTTACGTTAGTCTTCGTATGTATAGCCTCACGACAATTAAGCAGAAAAGAGTCAAAACTCAGACAGTTAAACACAAATGACTAACATTTAATGAAACATGGTTGTGGCCAAGGTTCGCATGAAGGTGAGGTATGATGACAGGCACATTCAACCCAGGACACCTAATGCTGACGTCAGCTCAGGGGCCATGCAACCAGTTGGGGCCTTGGTTTCCAGGTCCATACAGGATGTTGACGCATACTGGGGAGGTGAACAATGTCCTTAGCACCCCTGAACGATGAGGGTTAGGGTTCAGATGTGTCTGAATTATAGACTGTCCCTCAAAATGTAGCATTTTAAAGTGACATTATTTCAGAAAAAAATAAATAATTGAAATATGCTGTTTGCATAAGTATTCAACTCCTAAGCTGTGGAAGCTACAAGTTTACACGGATGAAAAATACAATATTGCCTTAATGAGGACACAATTGGCCTATAATTGCTTCTGCCCATGGCACATAAAATAACCCATTTCTCAAGAGCAATGGCGTTATAAGGAAGTTAGAGATAAAGCCCCAGACATGCACTCAGGAAAAGGGTACAAACTAATCCAAGTGTTTGCATATCCCAGTGAGCACTGTCGCTTCAATAATGTGCAGATGGAAGGCCAGCCACCAAAAATCTAACAATCACTTTGACGGAGCTGCAGAGATCAGTGACTGAGTGGAATGAAGGTGCACCAGTAAACCAAATCTAACGCTATCCATGCCACAACAAAACCATCATGCTGTGGGGATGCTTTTCTTCAGCAGGCACTGGGCATCTTGTTTGAATCTTGGTAGAAACTGCAGAGTAGCTCAGAGTACTAATAAGAACAACTGACTGTAGGATCAGATTGGTTTAAACCTACTGTAGCTACTGCTGTCTTGTGGCACCTATTTGTTACTACATAATACATTTGACTGAGACATTAACACTCACTCACCTGCAGTGACTGAAAGCTGGCAACAAAAGCAATAGTCAGCACTGTCACCTCACAACAAGAAGGTCATGAGTTCGATTCCCGGTCAGGACAGGGCCTTTCTGTGCGGAGTTTGCATGTTCTCCCCATGTTTGCTTTGGTTTCTTCCTGGTTCTCTGGTTTCCCCCACCATCAAAAACATGTATATTTGGTTAATTCGTACTCAGTCCCCAGGCGCTGCACAGTTGCCTCCCAGGGTTTCTGATACTAAGGATGTATTAAATGCAGAGAACCAATTTCCATAACGGGATCAATCAAAGATAATGTCACTTAAGCTTAATTAGTTAATTAAAACACACTCACACAAAAAAAAAGTAAAATAATTTAAAAAATATCGAAACTTGGAAACTACTACTACTTATATTACTGTTATTTGAGCTACTCACTTATTTGTATACACTAATTAATTCTGCTCATCTAACTTTACACTTTTCTCTATTTTATTCTGGTACCAGCAGCTGCAACTGAGGTGTGCATTAGGTTATGGAGACATTTGCGCATTCATTGCTAATTATTCATGACACCTTGGCAGAGCTCCAAAAGGCAAAACTGCATACAATATTACATTTTTCAATATATATGAGTCACCAAGTCAAGCCTCAGCTCTTTGCCTGTTAGTGTCGAGTCAAATCGAGCCTTCAGGCATTCAGGTCTCCATGAGTTGTATCTTGTTGTAACCACAAACGGATGTTGGGGAGTTGTAATTTGTTTTGTGATAACACTGAATCCTAACTTTTTTTTTTACTGTGTCAGATATATCAACACCATTTCACTTCCACCTGCTGCGCTCAGAGATGCTGGACCTCCTCCTCTGTTAAATTGCGATGTGCACAATTGACAAATGGTCTGATTCTTTCTGCTGTGTAACAGTCTGCTTTTGTTCTGGTTTTGTTTTCGTCTCGTCTGTGTCACACAGGCGGGAACAAAGATGGACAGAAGTGCAGTCCCAGATTTAAAGCTCTCAGAGAATCACAGCATAGATTTTAACCGTCATGCTTCAAGACTTGGTTTTGCACAGGGATTTTGCACAGATCAGATTTTCAGCAATATCAATTCCCTCATCAAATTATATTCCTGTTTAATACCTCAATGTGACACCAGAGCCAGACATCTTTCAGTTAGAGATGCTCATGAAGCTGCAAAAGGAATCAAAGATTGTTGACAGTATTCAACTCATTTACTTTTCCTCTTTTCCTCCTTCTGTGTGTCAGGGCTAAAACTCGAGCAGCCGGCAGCGCGGTCTCTGAACTCGAGGAGTTATCTGAACAATACCAGGACATCATGGAGGACTGTGGTCACGGGAAGTTCCAGTGGACGCTGTTCACGGTGCTCGGCCTGGCTCTGATGGCAGATGGAGTGGAATGTTTTGTGGTTGCGTTCGTTCTACCATCTGCAGAAAAAGATCTGTGTCTGTCCAATGCAGAGAAAGGAATGTTGGGTAAGGGCTTTATTGATTTATTGTTGCTTACGGAGTGGTTTCTTTGCGAGAAGTGTTTTTATGTGGTCAGGTCTGCGCTGCTGTCGGTGGAGCAGGATCGGTGATGTAGTGATGCATTGATTCTCTCTAGTTGGTCTGAGCTTCCCTGAGCAGAATCGCTGTCTCTATTTCAGTTTGATTTGATTTTGATGTGATTTCTGTATTCCTCTGAGGGTTTGACAGAGAAGCACAAGTTGTGATGTGTTTGCTAGAGTTTCTCCATGTAAAGGAACTTGAACTCTTGGGTGATCATTCAGTTAAACTAGACATCATCTCTTGGATCCAGGGCTTGTGTCGCTGAGATCTGCCAGATAACATATCAAGACAAGCAGTTTAACACAAAAAACTCAAAGCATTTTCTGGCTTTGTGTGAATAAAATATGAAAGCTGATGAAGCTATTATTAATTTTTAGAAATATAGAGCACTCAAAGCACTTTGTTAAAGGGAGACTTTGACTGGTTCCTTTCACCTTGCAGGAGTGACATACAGGTGCATGCCAGCAAACCATGACATCACTTTTGGGTGAGGTTACAGGTGCAACAAAGCCCACTTCCAACCACACTCAACCACACCCATCAGTGATGCTGGTTGTGGTCACAGGTGAAACAGGCTGCTTTTCAGTCTGCTGTTTAGTTACTCTTTAATTAGCCAATGGACACTGAGGAGGAAGTAATGAATCATCCTGTTGGATGGGGAGCGAGTAGTGTAAATGGAGAAGGGGATGATGACAAAACAGGAAAGGAGCAGAGAAAAGGTGAGGAAGGAAGAGAAGAGGTTAGAAAAGATGGAAAGAAGAGATGGAAGGAAAAGGAGAACATGAAGAGAGAGAGAGAAAAGTGAAAGAGAAAAGAAAACAGCACACAAGTGAAGAGGACAAGAAAAGAAGAAAGATGGGAGGAGTAGAGAGCTGAGTGCTGCAGCGTGGCTGTCACACAGATGTGCTGCTGAAGCTCATAAGAGATTTGATATGTGCCACAACTCAGTTCAACCGGCACCAGAATGAAAAGACAAGTATGTGTGTGTGTTTAGTGTGTGTTCATTTTTTTTTTTAGTTATATGTGTGTATTTTCTCTTTTGAGACTCATGTGAAACAGATTTAAAGAGGGGACCTTTATTGACCTCTACTGGTAACCAGAGGAAACTGTGACATGAACATCCATTACCTGCAGCATCAGCTGACTTTCCGTCTGGTGCTGGGCAGTCCTTCTTTGTGTTCATAATCAGCAATCCTCTCAAAACCTTCTCCCCTCCGTCTGCAACCACCAGACTCAGCAGCAGAAAGGGTGGCGGCTATAGCTGAGAGACAAATCAGGGATACTTTTTTCCCAACTTTCTGTCCTTTGTTACCATCTGTCCATCAGATAAGGGGGTGACCCTCATATAATATGCTTTCTGTGTTTCTTTCCCGCTTTTTCCATCCGTCTGTCCGTCTCATTTTCTTACTGCTCAGACAGATGGAGACTCAGCAGCATCAACCGAAGCCCTTTACACACACACACACACACACACACACACACAATTTGTGACTAACTGACACAGGATTAAGAAACTGAATGGATTTTAATCAGCTTCTGAAGTTCTGAGGGGAGAAGCAGACTTACAGACTGACAGATTATGCTCTCAAATATTAAATACATGGTGCAGTTCATTCATTTGAGTTCCCATCTATCCTTCCTGTTTTTCCTCTCTGCCTCCACTCTCTCTCCATCTCTTTCCCCTCCTCCTACTGTACACTATCTTCCCCTCCGGCTTGCTCTTCTTCTCTTGTCTCACACTTCCTCCATTCTCCCACCTCACCTCGGTTTGAGAGCTGTGTCTTCGACAAGACTGTGTGTCTGTGTTGGCGTTCTGACTCAGCAGACACAGCCAGAGTCATCGATACTCTCTGTCCTGACCTTGGAAAGAGCCGTGCAGCATTTCAGTGATGCTCCATGTTTCAGTTTGGAAATAGATATGCATTAAAGCTGTTCTTACTAGAGCAGGGAGCTGAATTTTGTTGTACTGAAAGTCTCCATGTGCAAGTATAGAAAATGCTGTTTGTTTTGTCAGCTGTTCTGAAAATGGCATATTTCTCCTCAGCTGTCCGCCCATATCAGTTCATGCTTCATATTAAATACAGTAGAACCACAAAGCAAGGTTTTGATGAATAGCAAGGTTTTGGAGATTGAAGAGGTGAAACACATTTTCATCTCTCTGACTGGTCAGTACATAACTGGCTGGGCTTATTCAACTCTCAAACTGTTGTTTTGAGTTTGCTTCCAGTTTTCTTGTTGTGAAAACTGAGCTCATGAGATCTTATTTAGCTGTGTAAGCCAAGGTTTTAATATGTGTACAATTTCCAAATTCTTAAGGCTGATAGAACATTTCCAGTAAGATAAGATAAACAATGAAAAAATAATAATAATAAGATAAACCGCAGACATGTTGAATCACCACAACACTCTAGAAGTTGTTCCTGAGATAACAAAAAGCTGGACGAGCTGTTGCAAACGCATTGTGGTAAGGTGAAATTTCTGACTTTGAACAAGCTTGTGAAGGTTTGTTTATTTCACCAACGGAACAGAACATGGTTGTAGAGGCCAGTAAAGTGGATGGCTGGATCATGTATAGACTCATTTCGCTGTATGAAGCAGGATGATACTAAAAAAGAGAAAAGGTTAGTCAAAGTTAGTAAATCCTCAATAGGTGGCTTTGAAACAAACCAGAGGAGGAACACACTCCCTTCAATACCTTCAAGCCAACACCAATTAGCATGCAGCTGACATTAAAGGGTGATATAATGCTCACCATATCATCGTGTTTATGAGGTTTTGAACAAACCGGAATGCACCAGGATTTAAAAAGCAAAAGAAATGTGTCGCTTGAAGTCTCAAAAGAGTCTAATTAGTGTGTTTCCTTGATGTGAGCGCACAGGCAGTCTCTATGTTTCTCTCACTGCAGGTCTGATGGTCTTCCTGAGCATGATGGTGGGAGCGTTCCTGTGGGGCGGTCTGGCAGACAAAGTTGGCCGTCGGCGTTGTCTGATTGTGGCATTAGCTATAAACTGCATCTTTGCCTTCCTGTCTTCGTTCGCCCAGGACTACGGCTTCTTCCTCTTCTTCAGGCTGCTGTCTGGCATTGGGTAACACTTACAAACACACACTCTCTTCCTTTGTAAACAGCTTTCCTCTTCCTCTTGCATGCATGCTGCTTACAGTCTGGCACCTGGACGTTGCCATTTCGCTGCCAAGTCTCAGTCTCACCTGTGCGCTGTTATTGGCTGGGGGCTACACACTCACTGCCCCAAAAACATCCCAACCCCAGCAAAATTAAAAAGAATAAAAATGAAATTAGAGGCAGAGGGCCACACACTTCAGTGATGATTGAAGGGGACCACATTTGTCTGAGTCAATACCTTGCTCTTTAGGAAAATCCTGCATATTATACCTTTAACACTTTTCAGCACATATGTTATCAAATCAATGATAATGATCAATTGGATGTATCATAAGGAAAATGAATCATATCCATATAACATTATAACACAATGCATTTTTATAAAATTAGGGGTTGTTTTACAAACATGTATGGTAAATCTGTTTCTCTCTGTCTATATAAATCAGATGTTCAATTTGCTGTCATTCATAGCCACCAATGTGCAACATATCCTAGCACAGCAATGGTTTTATTCACTAGTCTTTTACAAGCTTCATGAGTGTCATAGAGCGTTTTCAGCCATTAATGCAGCTTTTTAATATGGAGATCACGCAACAAATCAAGCTCCACACAGTCCATATGCGGAGTCTGGTTCGTGTTTCACTGCAGTTGCACAGCAGCGTGTTCCATCTCAGAATAACTGTGGTCCACAGGGAGCCACGCTGACTCAGAAAGGAGGTCACATACTGAGCACAGCACAGTGAATGTGATGCACAGTCACTAACAGTTTGCACCACAACAATGCTTGCCTCATATGTATGTACCCTCTCTGCTACAAATATCACATCTGCACCAACATGTAGGAATATTAATGCTTTTTAGTCTGTTTGTGGAATTGATATAAATAAAGTTCACCCTTTGTTCATCATACTGAAGTATCTCAACTTTGCTTCGTGATGTCCAGTTTTAGTTTGCTATTTAGTGGATATAGTTTTACAATGGAAAAGCTTTTTTTCCAGCTCAGTGGTCAGTGATTTCTTCTTCTACCAATCTAAATTAAACTCTTCCTTTGTGTCATTATTTCCCCATTAATAAAAACCGGTTTATGCTGATTTTGTGGTTGTGTTTTTAAATTGTTTGCTATAGTTACCACTCTCTCTGTTTGCTTTTTTTCTCATCATCACTCTCTCCTCTCAGTATTGGCGGCACAGTGCCCATTGTGTACTCCTACTTCTCCGAGTTTCTTCAGATGGACAAGAGAGGAGAGCATCTGTCCTGGCTGTGTATGTTCTGGATGATTGGTGGGATCTATGCTTCGTTCACTGCCTGGGGAATCATACCCAGATACGGTGAGAACTCAAATATGGACAGTTGAGACAGAAATCTTATCTTGACTCAAAGGATCAGGCTTTTAGTAACATTAATCTTATATCCTGGGGTTGGACCCCACGTGGAGTTAAAGCAGATGAGGATGAGATAGAGGTAGTAGGCACCCCCCTTGTTAACCCTCACCTGCTGCATAAAATTTAAAGGTGTAATTACTCATCAATTTAACACACATAGTATAAAAGACAGTCGTAGTAGGAAGAGAAAGAAGATAACTGGATAAAATGGACTCGTAAAATGAACATAAAGGACAGCCCTTCATGTCCTATACCTTGAAAATCTCCTCTCACGCCAGCAATCCCATTGTGCTATGCAACTTGGACCTTTAGCAGTGTTTTAGTGTGCTGGTTCCATGACCAGCACACCCAGTACTAATTATTCTGAATGTCAAAGTAAAGAATGGTGTCAAAGATTATTGTCAAATGGATAAGTGTACATGCATGCGTGTGCGTGTGTGTGTGTGTGTGCAGGCTGGGGGTTCAGTATGGGCACAGAGTTCCAGTTCCACAGCTGGCGGGTGTTTGTCCTGGTCGCGGCTCTTCCTGCTATTGCGTCTCTGGTTGGACTCACCTTCATGCCTGAAAGCCCCCGCTTCCTGTTGGAGGTGAGACTGCAGACATGTTTACATCTGACATCTAGTCCCGTACTTACATAAGGACTAGCAGTTCACAGTTCAAATGTTTCTGTGGGCTTCATTAAACCTGAACTACCATGTTGCAAATTAGTTCCAGCAATGTGTTTTTTCCCCCTTATACTGGAGAATTGTTTTTAAATTGCTGCCTGCATGCTTGAATGCATGTGTCTGTGTTCCTGTGTTTGTTGAGCAGAATGCAAAGCATGATGAGGCATGGATGATCCTGAAGCAGGTCCATGACACCAACTGGAGGGCCAAGGGACAGCCAGAAAAAGTCTTTACTGTGAGTACACGCTGCTGCCCAGTAGGGATGTAACCAATACATCATTCAGATATGAACAAATGTGCAGCGAATACATACATTTTTCCCAGGAATATCTGTGAAAACGACAAACTGTCGTGATCCTGTCAGATTTACAGTTCAGTACACCCAGTTAACTGTCTAAATACGCTTGGTAAATAACAGACTGCATTGTATATCCCACTGGATGAAAATTCAAGGTTCAGCCTGAAGGCGCTGACAGTGTGCAGGCAGTCGATGTGAAGGTAGATATGTTCCTTCCTTGTCTTTGCCTAGAAGGTGTTGATACACATCTGTTGCTGAATGTTAATGACCTCATGTTACTAAATTCTCACTAGAAACATGCTCTAGCATCAAACATGCAGTATGAAATACTGACATAGACAAGCTGAGCTGACCATTTACCATTTATTTGCACAGATACCAAGTGCAGACAGGATCAGACGGCTGCCCATTTGACAGAAGTATCTGTCATCTATTTTTTGAGAGATTGGAGTTTTTCCGAAAATGCATTACGAAATAGTTTGCGTTCTTGCTGAGGAGATCCACACCGTTCTCATATCTGGAGTCAGTTAGCTTAGCTTAGCATAAAGACTGAAAACAGGGGATAACAGGGTTACCATGACTCTGTCCAAAGGTCAAAAGAATATGTTCAGGAGAATCCACTCGGACAAAGATCAGATATTATCTTAAACTGTATTTTATCTTTTCAGGTGACTCACATCAAGGCTCCAAAGACAGCAGAGGATGAGTTTATTGAGATTCAGGCCGCAACAGGAACTGCTGTGCAACGATGGGCTGTACGCTCACTCACACTCTGTAAGCTGGTATGTAGTATCACACCCAATACAGGAGCAGACTGAAGCCGGCAACATGCTGGCTCAGTGGATTAAGGCATGTTGTTTAGACCGAGGCCTCAGAAGAGGGTGGATGTGGGTTTGTTTTGTAGTCCTCTCTTGGTTGCCTGTTTCCCTCCAGAGTCCCAAAGACTAGAGATAAGATAGAGGTTTTCGCACAACAGGGTTTAGGGCCAGAGGTGCCACCCATCTGTAGGATTAATGACTATTTAAACTTAGAATCTGTACAACTGTAAAACAGTAGCACTTTATATAGAGGGTCCATGATTCACTGCTTTATATGCATATTTGTCCCAGGTGTTGAGGAACATAGCGTCTCTCCTGTCTGCAGAACTGAGGTTTGCTACACTCTTCATGGCCATCATCTGGTTCTGCATGGCCTTCAGGTTAGTTCACCATGTCATGTATTACACCACCATCTATGCTGATGAGGAACAGCATGACAGAAATCATAGAAAGACAACAGACCAGAGTTACACCAGATGTCTCAGACTGCTGGTCCACTAAGGACACAACAAAGAGCGAGGCCATTTAAAAAACAATACAACCATATTTATAAAGCCGAGGGACAAGAGTCTAATCTCCAGTGTAATGAAGAGGCTGCAGTCTGTCTGCTTGGGTTGCAATTACATTTTGTTTGTTTTATGAACCTTCTATTGACTCAGTCCTCTCTCAATCTGCATCTTGTCACAGTTACTATGGTCTGTCTGTTTGGTTCCCTGACATGATCAAACACCTTCAGTACGAGGAGTATGAGTCCAAGGTCAAGGTAGGGTGACCAAAATTCATGCAACTCATAGCAACACAGAGAGTTTTGTGCTGCTTTAGTGAAATTTTGATCTCAGATATTAAGCATATTCATGGTTTTTATACTGACATCGCTGCAGAAAACTGATTAATGTTGCTTTGTCTCTGTTTAGGTGTTCCATAAAGAGCGAGTAGAGAACTTCCATTTTAACTTTTCTTTGGAGAACCAAATCCATAAGGAAGGTGAATACATCCATGACAAGTAAGTCTGCCTGGGTCACCATCTGGACGCAGAGCAAACAGATTTCCTTTCAGGTATTGGAGGTTTTAACATTGCTTAGGTTCAGTCAAGATGTGAGATAAACAGCACTTTGAAAAAAAAATCAGTCAAATAAAATAGTTTCTCCAGTCTTTATTGACCAAATTCAAATATCATAGCCAACATAGAAACAAGAAAAACTGTGTTTAGGAAACTGTCAATGAGCATTGGGAACTTTGAGAACCATCATCTGTAAGTTTCTTACCAGAGATTATATTATATCAACACTTTATTACATTTATTGTGAATGTAGTGAAGCAATATTGTCTTTTGGTTCAGCTGAAATGTCTGTACCTTTTTACATAATGTTGTGTGCTAAAATGCTATTTAGCTAGTTACAGTTACAGGCTCATCTTTTAGGACAGGACTCCCTTCCATGCCTAAGTCTTACTATTAGGGCTATCAATCATTTCATTCGCAGTTATGCCGTTATGAGAAACTATGTTTTGCATGCTGTGTTTTGTTGTATGTGATGTTCTGGAATTGACAAAACATTAGCTATATGTCTGCAGGTAATCACTTGGTTGCATATGCTAATGCTCAGAACGAATAAACATTGAATTGCGCTGTGAAGACAGTAAACCTTGAAAGGTTTATGAAGGCTTCACACTTTCAATCACTAGTTTCAGATATTACAAACAACATACTTTTTTACAATCCATGTGGGTGAAGTCAGTGAAGATAAACCCTGATTTTGTGACAGCCCCCCCTCAAATCCCATAAGTTCCTCATAGCTCAATGTTAAAACTCCACTGAGCATGAAAATGTATGCAGCAATGGGAGGACAGAAGACCCCTCGACACAGAATCAGCAGCAGAGGTGCTTTACGTGAGCCACTGTTTACCTATGAAGCGAGTGAAGATGGCACACAACAACGCCGCTTTGGCGCTGTGATCTTTCAATGCGCAGCCAATGGGATGACAGCATCCCATGACATAACCTGCATGTGATCCATGATGGAAGAAAAGGACTTAAAAGGCCTCATGCTCTCAGTCCGTTCTTCATCATTGGGTTCTTACCCTACTTTGTGTGCCTTCTTTTGCACTCAGATTGAACCACCTCTGCAATCGCATGCACTTTTGTGGCCAGTTGACTCTCAAAATGAACTGGGAGGAAACTTAGGAACTTGGGGTTACTGTTTGGTGCTAAAACAAAATGATGGAGTGTATCTTCAAGGATGCTTCACCTCTGCATGAGAAAGTTTTCAGTGCAGATATACAGTATGTTACACTACTGTATATTATTTAACTTCTATGATTCTTGCAGAATTCGAACAGACAGAATTGGGTTTAACCTCCAACTAATCATGAATGGGATTAACAGGCTTCCACTGAATATATAATATTGCCATGGATATTATCATCAGTGGTGGTCATCTTGGATTTACCACAGTTGAGCCCATTCTGTCTGTTTTGATTCTATGCTGCCACAACTATAGAAGTGAGAGTCCATGTTTTCTTTGTCTGTTGGCTTGTGTGTGTGTCCCATCCCATTCCCATAGGTTCATCAGTATAGAGATGAAGTCAGTAAAGTTTGAGGACTCACTGTTTGAAGACTGTCGCTTTGAGGACATCAGGTCCACAGACACAGTGTTTGAGAACTGCACCATCCGTTCCACTGTCTTCTATAACACAGGTAGGTTCGGCTGGAGCAGGGGTCTGAAATAACGAATTACTCCAGTGCAGAACATAAGAGTGACTGCAGGTTAGAGGTTAAATATTAGGTTTGTCAAAAGCTTTGCTCACAGGAACAAATGCCAGCTATCAGTGTCCACTGGACCGTACTTGAACAAAAAGCAGTCTCATTGGCTCCATCTTCACCTCATTCCTTAATATGTGGGTTTCCAATGCGGTCGAGGTGGAAAACAAGTGGGCCCCATGCAAACCATTATTCTCAGACACCATTATTATGTCAAAGGTGATTGTTGTTCCACACATGTTTAACCACTGGAAACCAGAAAGGTTAAACAAATATTTGCAATGCTCAGATGCTACTCAGTGCTAAACATGATATGCAAGTCTTTCACCGTAAGACATGTCATACTGACAGCACTGCATTGCAAAGCCACAACGCTTGTAATCCATAACCTATTCCAGTAATGGGCTGCTTAGGTAATGTAGTGTTTAGCAGCAAAATCCACAGTTTACAGTTTACTTCTCCAAAAAAGGTTTAGACCTTTTTGTCTAAACTTTAAGGCACCCTTGTAAGGGATTTCTAGGTTGTGACTAATGGCTCTATCGATGGTTAATAAATAGTTTCCTAATGCTGTATAGATCAATTATAAGACATTTACATTTGGGTAAAAAGAAAATTATTTCGCTGGACTCCTTACTCGCTGACCTGAAAAAGGGCTGTAGTGTGTCTAAAACACAATAAATGTATGAATATCTTGATCTATCATCTGCACTTACTCACTCGTTATAAATGGTGCCTTGGTAGAAGGTTGGGCCAACCTTTCCTCCAGTCTGATAATGAAGTTACTATTTCAGTGAATAACATAAGATTTGTGGATGACAAAGAAACCTTTATTAGTTGATTAATCTTTCCCTCGGGTCAAGCATTGTTCCCAAAGCTGTCTGGACAGAATTTATGTCAAAGTGTTCCACCAACTCTGACCAGCTGTCTAGCTCCAATAGTCCATGGCTCTTTTAGACATGTACTGCCATGTGTGTAAGTAGGTAGAGAATGGCAGTTCAATGCATAACAGAGATTTCTATCAAAATCCAATTATGCAGTTTCCTGAATCAGGTCCAAGGACCACCAGTTGACCCTCTTCCATAAGTTCCATCTTATGTTTCCCTGTTCTCTGCAGACCTGTGGGAGGAGAAGTTCATCGACTGTAAGATGGAGAACACCTCCTTTGAGCACAACAAACACGGCTGTCACCTGGACACTGTTGAGGAGAACGACGTTCTTATTTACCTGGTCAGCTTCCTGGGCAGTCTGGCTGTGTTGCCAGGCAACATCATCTCCGCTCTCTTCATGGAGAAGATTGGCAGAGTCAAGATCATAGGTGATTTTTTTTTAAGTTTGTTAACCTTTATTTTGACATTACATTACAGTGTCATGGACGTGTTTGTACATATCTGTGTGTAGAATGATTTTTGTCAATGCCGTGTCTTTAACAGTGTATTATTTATGTAACATACAGCATCAGTTTAGTATGTGGGTTCTTTTGCTTTGAAATATTTGACTTGTGCTTTACAGGGTCTGCACATTGAGCAAGCCAGGCTATTAAAAAGGGTTTGAAATATGCTGTAAAGATCTCTTGAAAAACCAGTCATAACACCCAGCTCAGGGCTGCTCTTCATTCACAGAATGAAAATAAAGATGAAGACGGACCTTCAAGTTATACTGAAACTCACAAAGGACAATTCACCTCTGTCCTTTGCAATCTAAATGGACTGGCATGCTTTCTGAGACACCACAGCCCACATGGTCCACGTATGCTTCAGCTGCATCCCACCCCCTGTATCCAGTACAGTACACACAGTCCATATTTAGATCAATAGCTTGAGTTTGGACCAGCAGTACTGCTGCAGTTCAAAGTGGTAAATGAAGCTTAGTGTCCTGTGATAGCCATGTTATTGGCACTCCCACACTATAACACTGCCTCCTCTGTGCCATTTACAATGGATTAAATATTACATTTTCATGGGCAATATATTGCATTTGAAGCATCAATAAATATGGAAAACTTCAGAATTATGACTGTTATTATAAATGTTCAATAAGGAGAAATGCCAGGATGAGACAAAACAGTAGATGAAATGTTAGAAATATCACAATAAAAATACCCATGGTATGATACTATATCAAACGTATATTTTACATCAAACTCATGACAGGGTAGTTTAAAGTGATCACCTTTAAGGGTCACAATTACTGTATTACTTTAATGTTTCATAATTATGACGTAATATGTTATGTATATGGACACACCAAGTCTAAGACAACATCAAGTCTCATGTTGTTGAATAAGTGTCTCATTGTTTTATAATTTGATTATTTTTATCATTACTAAATTGTCAGCCTTTTGTTCTTTTCCCTGTGGTTTCAGTGTTGTGTGTCTGTAATCTTTGCACCTCCACATCAGTGGCCAGTCAAACATTGTGGGTTGACTTTCTGGTTGTTAGCAGTGGTTGCAGTGGTTTTCTGTTCTGTTGACTTAAGTCATTGTGGTTGTTGCTGCTTTTCCACCAGTGCAGAAAAAAAACTGTGTTGCACAAATATGTTACATACAGTTAGACGAGCTGGATTCAACAATAGGAATTCTGTGAACTCCTCAGGTGGATCCATGCTCATTTCAGCAGGCTGCACCTTCTTCCTGTTTCTGAGCTTCAGCCAATCAGCAATCATTGCCCTCCAGTGCCTGTTCTGTGGTGTCAGTGTAGCTGCATGGAATGGCATCGAGGTGGTGACTGTGGAACTGTACCCTACGTCTAAAAGGTACCAAATGAAGATACAATAAAACAACTATGCTGAACAATTCTGTTTAGTGTACAAATTTATTGTACAAACTTTGTCGGCCGGACAAAATGTCACAGTTAAAGATCTTCCATCAAAGTGCTGGTTGTAGTGACAGTTTTATGTCTTGTCTCTGTGTCTCTCAGGGCCACAGCTTTTGGCGTGCTGAACGCTCTGTGTAAGCTGGCGGCAGTGCTCGGCAGCTCTATCTTCAGCAGCTTTGTGGGCATCACCAAAGCCATCCCCATCCTTCTGTCCTTCGCTGCACTGGTGTGTGGCGGCCTGGTGGCCCTCAAACTACCTGACACGCGAGAGAAAATCCTGCAGTGAGGTCATTTGAGACGGATAGGGGAGGGGGGCATCATCAGGGGAGGGAAAGGCCGAAACATTTGTTTAATTTTTGGAAGCTGTTTGAATTGATTTTGACTTCACTCTGCATTTGAAAGAAAGCAAGAATGGAAATCTATTAAATGTAATATGCCAAGCTCTCATTTTTTGCATGTGAACCCTTTTCATGTTCTATAGGCTTGATAGGGGAGGTGGTCTTTCCACTGATGATGGCAGGCAGACGGGTTAAGGTTTACACAAGTTTCAGTGTTCAAAAATGAGGCTGATGCTGAGAAAACATGCTTATTTCTGTTCAAGAAAGTGTGATCCCATAATGATGCAACAGATCTATTAAGATACACTGAATTTACTCACCTCGTGACGATGATACAAGTGAGTAATTATGTTAATCTAACTGGTTTTCATATCTTCTGCTTCTTGTCTTCTTACCAGTAGTTCCATGCATGATGGAAAATAATGTCAGACGCTATCCAAACATTTTCCGTGACCGGCACTTTTTTAAGCCTTTCAGCAATTATAGCAAAAACTCGCCTTTGCATTGAAATTGTGAAAGAGACTAAAGTTCAAGTCTTTAAATTTCCATCGTGCCACTGTCCAGTTTTCAACAATGATTTCCTTGTGTTCCTTGCTTGATCTTAGTAACATATTAGGATACTGTACCCATCTGTGGTCTGTATATAAAATCAACTCACAATTGCCACAACAGGATATATTCTTAAATTATTTGGTACATTTGGGCAAGTTGTATTCAAAAATGTAACACAAAAAAATATAAGCTTTATTTATAGTGCAGATACACACCTTTCCATTTTTCAAAGGATAAATCCTTTAATTTATAATAATTATTATTATTATTTTTATTTTTTTTATTTTTTTTTTTTTTTTTTTTTACATATTTGCAGAAGCAGCATTTCAGAAATAGATATTATAGGTATTTCTGCAGTGGAGATGCACTCTCAATTTCCATGGTTTGCCATTGAGTTGAGTAATTCATAGCCCTATATAGCTATCAAATCTTGATTTGAGCGATGGTTACTTACCATTAGCAATTTAAGACATTCAACATTTGGTGGCACTCGTTCTACTGTTAAGTTTACTGTCTAGCGCTGATTCCCACAAGACATTACTTTTTGTGCATTATAGAAAAGAGGTGGCCCAACTAGCGTTAGCATTCATACTTTAATGGGTCCAGCTGTGGTCTGTGGGATAAATGACCAGATTGTCATCACTCAGCAACAGGTGGTCCTGTAACCACAGCACATCACATCACAGATGTATACACAGATGGGCCTAAGGAACAGATAACTGTGTCTACCCCAAGCTAGCTAACTGACCACCCACACAGATACTATACCAATCAAATTACAGTACCAGCTTCATCAGTCGGCACCAAACTCACATCCCCTGGAGACGACTAATAAAATAAACAAAACTTAGATGTCTTCTTTTTGGTAACAAGTACACAGCTGAAAATACACACCAAGGCTATTTATAGTTCTTATAGTAAGTTCTCTTTGTGAAAATGAATTTTAGGTTGACTGCAATTGTCAACTGTGCAACTTAATTCTTTCAAAAAATGTTTTTTGAAAAAAAATAATCTTAAATTGCTTTTTGCAGCTGGAAGCCTCAGAATGAACTGCAAGTTCAGTCACTGAGAACTAAGCCCATGTTTGACTCCTTCTCCTTAATGTCCTCCTGCCATCAGTGCAGGGAAAACGTGCATCCTCGTCAGCTTGATGTACACTGACAACATGTATCTGACTCAAACTGTGTACATTTACTTTGCTGTCTCTGACTGACTGAAGTTTTGGATGGGTGTATTTTCTGGAACAGATGAGAGGTGGATAACATTTGGTCTGTTGGGTGTGATCATGTTGCTCTCTTTCTCTCTCCTTTTAAATCAGCGTAGTATTTGCTGCTCCGTCTCATTTTTCCACTCATACTCATTCTGCACCAAAATGGGTAATTGCATCATTGCACCATCTCGTGGAAGAAACTGAGAGCCACAGCTGGTTTGGTATTCCTGCTCATGTGCATTAGAAATCCTGCAGGGACAGTTATAGTAATTATTGAAAGTTTTAGTAATTGATTAAGTAATTTATAGACTAAAAACAGCAAACCATTTTGCTGTGCTACGTATCATTGTAAATGAATATGTTTTGATACTTTTACGTTTTTGGCTGTTGTACAATCATACAAAATAAGCAGAAAAATAATCAACATGTGAGGAGCATTTGTAATTACATTTGCCATTTCAAAAAGTAACCTAAAAATGAATGGTGGATTTATCAGTCAGAAAAGTGAGAAAGTGAGAAAATAAAACATTTGTTGCTTGATGATTGTTAGCATTGGTGTGTGTAGCATCAGTGTGTGGAACCAAGTCACTCTGCCCTTTACATGTAGCTTCACAGTCATCTTCATGACAGCTTGGATCAGTTATGACATAGCTGCTTATGTCATCTTATGACCGTGCTTTCATTTCTTTCTTCTTTCTTTGTTGCTTCCAGCACAGAGGCTTTACCCTCTTTATCAGCACTCAACAGTACAGTACAGCACACCAGCCACAGCACAGTACTGGTGTGTGGATGATGGATTTGTTCTTTTATTTTTGCACAGTTTGATGTTGAATATGTATTTATTATAGATGTGACTGGCTGTGAACGACTGCATGTCTGTCTAATGTTTTGTCTTCACTGTGTTTCAATGTGTCTTTGACGAAACGTGTGAGTTTAAAATGGTTTTGGTCTGGATTGTGTTTTTTATCACATAAAGAAAGACCCAGCAGCACCTGCATAGTGTTTAATATGAATTATCACTGGTTGGATTTGCACATGTGATATTGCTTCAGCAGTGGGAAACTACTGCGTGTCTGTGCTCAAGGTCTTCCACAAATACTTGTTGTCTGAACTGAGGATGTTCTGCTGCTGGTGACAAAGATCTCAAAGTCAACCTTCTTCTGCTGTTGCTCACTTTGCTTTCACCAAACTCGAAGCTGAAAATGTTAACTGTGTCTCAATGTAGGATGAGAAACTGTTCATAGACTGTTGCTTAACTCGACATAATCATAACTACTTTATTTTTATGAGATACACATTCATTAGCTGTTTCAGTGACATTTCTCTTATTATTGTAGAGGAAAAAAATAGAAATTAAAAGTAACAAGAGAGCAGTGGAGTCTGGATGAGCTGTGGTTGTTGTGTACGGTCACTGAGTCTCTCCTCAGACGCACAGTGGAAGCATTGCTTTGAATTGGGAATGTGAGATATTTTTGGTACCAGCAGATAAAATAACCTTTTCTACGGTATCATGTAAAAGCAGACAAAATTCAAAATGTCAGCAAGTCCCTTTAATAAAAGTTAATGGCAATAGTACAATATCATAGGTTTGCTTTAATTTACATTTAAAAAAAAAATCAATGCTTGCAATATTATGTTCTCTTACATAAAATATATTTAAAAGTGTCAGAAAGTGTCAAGAACTAATAGCACACGGTTTACCTACACATGCTGGTGACTCTGAATCTGATCCTGTGAAAAGCTGAACTGGTGTTAAAAAGCTTTTTTCCTCCACGTGAATTTTCCTGTTGAGCCTCAGATTCTGTCCTCTTGCACTGTAACAGCCATCCCAGAGCTGACAGCTTGGAAGCTGCCTCACTTTTGACAAAAGCTTTTCTGCAGTCCCAACACTTTCTGCCACAGTGCCATCAGGATCTTCATTTGGCTCAGACCTCATACATATAATGATCTTCTAGAGATCATATATAACATCATCTAAGTGAAGTGTCAGTCGTAATGCTTGTTTTTGTTTGTTTGATGTACAGTGTTACTCTGGTTCCCAGTAACAGTGAAATGGCTTTTGAATACAGTGTGTCTTCTTCTTAATTCATGTCTTGATTGGTTTAGACCTGTGTCTGACATTGCTGTAAAGCAGAGATAAAAAGCCATAATGTGTTCTTTGTTTGAATATTTTGTATTTTCAGTCGCTGTCTTTCGTTTCATTGGTGGTGGAGGAGAATTGCTGCCATGCAACATGTTTTTATTGTTTGATTACATTTCTGTGTGTATTTGTGGCTGTGACAAATCAGAATAATAAATTGAGTTCATCACTGCACAATGTTTCTGGTTAAATACATCACATGTTCATCAGCCATGACATCGTACAACATAAAAATCAGTGAAATGCAATAAATCCAATCATAGATCCAAAAAAATGGACATGCAGTTTGGTGAAGGTTGGACAAACATATGAAAAGAACCACAGCTTCGACTGGTATTAATGAGGTGCCTCCTTTGTAGGGAGAGAATCACGTTTTCACATAACCTGAGAAAATACCACAAGACCAACCACTGCTAAAGAACGTATGAGCCTCCAGAGAACGCTAATTATTCATTTTGGTAGCAGTGTAAACTCCATTTTGATGAAAATAAATATTAATAAACTATCATCAGAATTCAAGTTTCCATCCAACAGTTATTACATGAATTATGAAGTATTGAATTCAAAAAGCTGAACGGAAACAGAAAAGTTAAACTCAAGTGCACTCTTTGATTTTTACAGTATTTTTCAAATCTTCCCTGTTGTTCCTGGAACTTCTCTTGTTGTTTTCCATGAGTAACCCAAAGTTTCTGTTGTATTTATTGGTATTTTTGTTCAGGAGACACACATATCAACACTGGGAGATAAGTGATAGTCCTCAGCGCTCTCTATCTGTTAGACGTTCAGTCTGATCTTTGAACCAGGATAAGATCTCCTTCTTGTTCTGCTCCAGCCAGTTGATGTTAGCTTTGGTCCTCTCCAAGGCCTGCTCCACAGCCAGTGTGGCAGAGCCAAACCCTGCTGCACTATGCTCCTCCACAAACTGCTCCAGCTGGCAGAGGAAGCGTGAGAGACCAGTTCAGACAACAGTTTGACGCTCAGAATTGATCTAGGAACGACTTAATGAGTACAGACCTGTTCAAGTTCAGCAGTCGTCGAGAACCTTGCAGTGACTCCAGTGATCAGAGAGGCAAAGGAGAAAGAGCCCACACCATAACTGCAAAAAAAAAAAAAAAACACAGCTTAAACAACTGATCCTGATTCTGCGACACCACCTACACATATTCTCTTCTTCGTTTCTTTCCTTTCTTCGATATGTCCATTCATAGTATGCTGGATTGAATGTGATATTCTCCATCTTAGTAGCACTGTGATCAACTTTTGGTGTAAAGGCAATAACCTTATAAGCGTTGCACCCCTATAAAAATGTCTGTGAGACAAAAAAAGCAAAATGTATGCAACAGAAGCTAATTATATCATGTTTTTCATTCCAAGCACTCATTTTCCCTGTTAAAACCTGGTGTCTACATTACCAACAATGTAACTCAATGACCGACAGCCTCAAGCCTCTAGCCTCAAACAGAGATAAAGAGCTGACAGTCGTGGCTGGTAAGGTCACTTTTTCTAAGTCCATAACCCCCCCCCCATTTCTTTCATTGCAAGCTTGTAGACTGCAGACCCAGCTGACGCTGCCTCAGGTGACATCACTTGATGTCGCACAGCTCCCTCTAGAGTTACAAAAGGCTATATGCAATTATAACAATTTTTGGTATATAATATTACAACAAATTTAACAATTGTATTACTCCCCAATATATGTGAGAACAGACATAAAATTAGTGGAGTTACCCTTTAACTTAAAGAAAACAGATTCTAAAGCACGTCACTCTTTGTTCGCAACAGAAAATTGTTTTGACCAGCTTCTTTATTTTGACACACTTTAATTAGTACATAAATACTAAGATGGAATTTAATATCAAGTTACAGCCCATCTCTCTCTCTTCATACACACACACACACACACACACACACACACACACACACACACACACACACACAGACTGATCCATTCATCTTGAGGAGTGTAATACTCACTCTGTGAACATGTACTCCCACTTTTCTCTGACAAAGTCCCATGCCAGATTCTGACCCACTCTGTTGCTGGCCACAGATGTGATGACAGAGGTGGCGTCCTGCTTACGGATCATAGTTGCGTTTAAGGTGTAAGACAGATACCTGCGAGAAGAGGAAAGACGACCATGACAGTTTCACTCTTTGCATTAGTTTTAGGCAGGAAAGAGCACAGCCTTTGCTGAAAAAGCTGACCCTCAACCCACTGGTTTTAAATCATTTAAGGACAATTTTAAAGACTCTATCAAAATGTTAAAAACATATATCTTTATTTATTTATTTTATGGTATGTTTGAAAAATTTCAATCTGGCTTTCTTTCCTTCCACAGCACTGATACTGAACTTATTAAAATGACCAATGATATGCTCTCTACAGACTCTGGTCATTATTTTATTTCAATCATACTTGCTTTGCTTTGTGACACTGTTGACCAAATGTAATTGATCACATCAATCAATCAATCTTTATTTATAGAGCACTTTTCATACAATGTAGCACAAAGTACTTTACATGTTCAAAAATGGTGGTCACATCACAAAGTGACATCCTCTCATCCATACAACCACCCCTTGACAGCAGTTAGTTAGCAAATTTGTTAGCTCATTAGTTTAACTTTGCAGCAGAATTTCTCAGTTTCAAATCCTGGTGTGTCCAAGCTTTTAAGGATGCAGGTCTTGATCAGTTTAAGTCGTACGTCCCCTCTTACCTGTGATGTCCCACAAGGGTCAACTTTAGGTCCTCCCTTATTCTCCATTTAGATGCTGCCACTCAGCCACATTGTTCAACAACACTGTATTGATTTTCATGTGTACATGCTGATGATGCTGATGCTGATGATGATGTCACAGTTGTTTGTGTACTGCTTCAACCTGGTGACACTTTTAATGTAGTATGACTCCTCACCTGTTTTTTCTGACCACCCTACAAGCCAAACATAATCAGTTACCTTTGCAGCAGTTGTATGTTGTTGGTACAGGCCAGTGCAGACATGAGTCTGCTGGCCTCGCTGGCAACATTAGCAATCTTGAACTGTGACCAGCCAAAGTCCCACTCCGGCTCATCACCTGCTGCTATGGCACTGCAGTACACTGCTGAACGCAGGTTGGGATTGATCCTGACAAGAGAGTTTGAGATGACTCATTGATTAACTTGATAGAAGTGGGGGAGGCATGATCAAATTATATGTAAAATAGACTAACAAATTGTTTTGAGGGTTGTCCATCCATTGTTTGAACCATGTGTTGGTCAGGTCCTGGCATTCTTTTAGTCCCGTCCTGCAGGCCATACGGATGGCATTTGCCTGGTTATATCTGCAGGAGGAAGGGAACATGTTAACATGATAAATTGCAGCCATTTTATCATATCAACAGAGAAATTAAGTTACCAACTATGACTAAGTAATTGGTTATATTATATCTACTATTAGAGGTGTGTGTGTGTGTTCTGTTTTCTGTTAGGCTTTTTTGAGTTGTGTATTAGAGTTGTGTCCAGTTGAGTGTACTCACTGGTCAGTGTGCCTGTCAGGAACAAGGGTCCAGTTTGATGTCATGTTCTCGAAGTGCCAGAAGAGGGGAGTTACCAGATTCCTTATGTAGTCCTAGAAGTATTACACAGAGGTGAAGGATGCTGCTGTATCTGTAGGCATTGCTTTGCCCCTAATGGCTTCCAGAAGACATAAAGGTGACCATATTGGAGGTGAGGTATTTGAAGGATCCAAGAAGTGCTTTGTTTTGAGGTACTAAAATCCTACAACAGCTAAACTTCAAATATCTTTGTCACTGGCACACACAGATAATGTTATGCACCTGCATAGGCTGATAAACATCAGTATCATCCAGCATGAGATCATAATAGTGCAGATTATCCAGTGCAGACTGCCAGGGCATGTATTCTGTCTCCACAGACAGATAGGAGGTTGTCCTTAGAGCAAGAATAGTGGAGACTAGCTGAGCCCTGCAAAGAGAAGAGATGTACATGTGTTCCATTATTTAATATAAACCTGGGATATCTTTCTTTGAAATTTCTGCCTCCAACCCAACACAATAGAAACAAATATGTGTTTGGCTGGGCCGCAGCTAAGCTTGAGCTTCTCAATAAATCCAAAATTCTGTCCCTGACTGACTGACTGACTGAGTGACTGATTAAGTTACAGCATTGGTTGGTTGAGAATTGGAGTTTCCCCATATACTGCTGCTCTTTCAAAATGAGTAGTAAAGTAAGTAAAAGTGTGTTTCTTGGTTGTACTTGGGATCTAACTGACATTATTCTGATATTAATGAAACCAAGCATGGAAATTGTGTGGAAAACCTGTGGCAATAGCTCCAAGCAGCTAAAGTGGCATACCTGGCCAGATTGAAAGCATCATCCACAAGCTGGGCTCTGTTTATCACTGGTATAACCTGCACAGCAGATCGAATACCAACAATTATTATACAATCTGAAAATAGTTTAAAAAAAATTAAAGGAAGAGAGAATGAAAGAAATGTCTTGAGTGCATGAGACAGTAAAATCTGAAACATGTCAAAGCCAGTCTGACTGTACCTTGTGGTCTAAATCAAGCTGAATGAGGAGCCTTTCCCAGTTTCCAGAGTCATAGTTCACCCGGTAATATCCAGCTACATTGATGTTGGCCAGAACCCAAAAACCACTACTCTTCATCTCCAAGTTAACCACTGACACAGGGAGAAGCAAACAGATTTCAAAATGTCTTAGTATTAACAAATCATAGCCAACAAAATCATATTAATTACTGGCACTTATCAGACAGTATATTATCACACACCTTCCTTTTCCATCAGCCACCAGATAGCTCCCTGGACCTCACCGGACTTCATCCACCTAACAGGAATCAGCCACTCATAGCTTGTGGGGAAAATACATTAAACTGTCATTAAATCAAACCAGCTGTTTTACAACATCCATGCATTCTGGCTTGAGACACTTAAATCAAAGTAACTCATGATCCCTCATTTTAGGAAGTATAATCCTTCCAGATAGTTTGCAGTGAAATGCTACTGTGTTGCGTACTTGTATGGTGAAGAGACTGTGACGCTAGACTTTGGATCCAGCAGAAAGTGCCTCTGGGATATCTTTCCTGTGTTAGTATCTATGTCAACCACAGGAAACCCCATCTGGAGAACCCAGCGGTTCATGATTTCCTCAACTGGGTAAGGAAGTGAAACGTTTTTGTCTTTCACCGCCTGTTGACAAAGAAGACAGAGTGCATCTATTTTAAAAAGTCATTAGTATTCAACAATTTTCAACACTTGCATTTGTCTAGTTTATGGCAGTATTGTTCATACCACATGACATGAATATGTCAGAAACAACAAAACCATTTCCCTCAAACAGGGTGCACACATACATATGACCACAGGTGTTGGTAAAGTAGGTGCAGCCAGGCACCCAACATGAAATTTCGTAATAGTAATAATTATTAATTATTATTAGAAGGAACAGAGAATCAGCAGATGAAGTCGAGGTTTCACTCAGGTTTCAGTAATGTCACATGACCTATATATAACCTATATATGTATATATAAAATAAATGCTGTGACTGCTGCCATACCAGCCAGTTATAGTTGTGCAAACAATTAATATGAGCAGTACATTATTATTACATTATCAGTACATTCAACCTAAGCAGACCTGCTCCTCCTCATAAATTAGACTTTAAAGTTGAGTGAACATAAACTGGTCCATATGTAAAACATCAGCCCAAAAAATGTAACTAAAATAGTATATATATAATTACAACTTCAAAACTTAAGTTCCCCTGATACCTCAGAGTCATCAGTAAATCTACAGCACAGGAGAAAAGATTAGAGATGCAAAACTTGAGTTCACGCAAATGCAATTTCATGCCAAAATGAGCACTTCTCCTTCCTATTATTCTTATTCTTATCAGTAAACTTCTAATACCATTTTTGAAAAGAAAAATCAGAACTCTTCCATCTTACCCTTTGTAGATGGTCCCACAAGTCATTCCCTACTGTGTTATTGTAGGCAAAGTGATTGAGGTAGCTCTGGAGACAAGAGAAACAATCACTTTCAACATACTCTCAGAATGACTTCTTCCCTGTGGCTGAATGTTGAGAGATACAGTGATTCATCTCAACAAGTTGTTTCAGCTGCACACCAAAATGTACATGTTATGTGGCAACAATACAGTCAAACATACACTGAGTCCCTGGACAAAGATGGGTTCTGAGAGGAAATCAGACAGCATCCTCAGCACTGCTGCACCCTGAGGAGCCACAGACACACAGACAGAGATTAGAACACTATTTACAATAATGTGCACAGTTGTTCAGCAATACAAGTAACTCACTGATTACAGGTCCAGTTGCTGAAATTTTTGGTTTTCACTACATTTTCTGGCCTCTGCCGCGCCCTGTGACTGTGTTTATGCTGCAGTGTATTACAAAAGAAGATCCTGCTCATGTACCTTGCTGTATGAGATGGCATCAAACTGTTCAGTGATCTGGTCTGGCAGGATGATACTGTCTTCTGCAGAAGACAGGGGATGAGAGGAGGTCAAGGCATCAACTGCAAACACACGGTGGATGTCATCAAGTACTATCAAGTCTGTCTGGAGCAAACATATGGACAGAAATATCTTAAGATTTCATATGATGAGCGGTTAATGAAGGAAATGTATAAACGTATGCACTGTATTGATAAGGGGATAGTGTTGAGTTCAAATGCACAGAGCATTGTGTTCTTACCACGTTCCATTCAGGTTCAGCGTGGTGAGCTCCCAGGTAAGCCACATATGAAGCAAAGCCCTCATTCAGCCAGACCTCGTTCCACCAGCGTAGAGTCACCAGGTTTCCAAACCACTGCACCAGACATGACATCAGTTACTTTGTTGACGAATCAATGAGGAATAGACACAATACAAAAATCACAAAAAAATCTGTTCACCATGTGTGCTAGTTCATGAGCAATGATGGTGACAGTGGTCTCTTTGTCTCTGTTGGACGAGGACACAGGGTCATAGAGAAGGTTGGTTTCTCTGTACGTCACCAAACCCCAATTTTCCATTGCACCGAAAAAGAAGTCCGGCAGAGCAATTTGATCTGTCAGAAAGAGAGCAGGTTTAATGCAGGTTAAAGGAAGCAAACAAAGCTGAGGTGAAACAAATTTTTAAATATCTAAGCTAGAAAAAAAAAGCTGCTTGTTAGACAAAGACTTGAAGTGTTGCTTTACACAAGAAAAATACATCCAACTTGCTACTTGCTGTGTACCAATGCGTTCATAATGTCTTCATCAAAATAAAAACATTTAAATACGAAAATGTATGCATGTTGTGTTCCAGTAGGTTGACCTCAACCTAATTGGATTGAAAGGCTCAAACAGAAGTGAGTGTTGTTTGTGAAAGGGCCACGTTCCCTCAAATGATTATAAAAGCAGACTCACCTGACTTGCTCAGAGGGTAGGAGATGTTATAGTACTGCTCGAAGAACTCCAGTATGGGTCCAGTCACATTGAGAGCGTAGCTTCCTTGTCCCTGGTCAATGGCCGATCTGCGAGCCCAGATACGGATCTGAACACAGAACAGCAGACTCTTATGTGTATGGATGAACTCTTCTAGCTTGTTGTAACAAATAAAAACCATATGGTTTTTTTGCCCCATTACTTTTGAATCGTTCCTAAAACTTGTTGACATAACGTATCTACACAGCCTCGTGTTCTAACATGCTCTAACAGGTTAACATGCAATTCCTCCACTGACCACAGCTAAGTTAGACAGTTACCAGAGTGTCTCCTTCTGCACTGACGTGTGCGTAGTCAGAGATGACGATGGCCAGTAAATAGGTGGACATCTTCTTGGTGGGCTCAAACGTGGTCTGTGTCACACTCTCTCCATCAATGCTGGTGTTAACAATGTCTGAAAAAGCACAAACGCACAGTGAGAGACACTCTTGACATTGGGTTGTTATTCTAAGTAATACATTTATCTTTTGAGGGCGATGATAAATGCTTAAATGTTTATTGGTTTATGTTTTATTTTTCAGACAGCAGCTCGCTGCCTCCACTGGACCACAGAAGATTGCAGACATGTGTCACAGTTCTTACTTGCTGCCATTGTTTCCTCATCTGCTCACCAGTACTTTTCCACTCTCAGCCACACCCACCTGCCTGCTCACCTGATCACACACCTGAGACTCATTGTAATCAGTGCACTATATAAGCTGCTCTGCCACACTCACTGGTTGCCAGAGTCTCATTGTCCTCATGCAAGACACTCCAGCTAAATCTTGGCCTGATCTCCTGTTGCTCACCCTGCCTGTCTCTGACCATGCCTGTTCTCCTGTTCCCCAGTAACTGCCTTAGCCTTTTGTCCCTGACCACAAGTCTTGCCTTTTGTTTACTGGACACTGTTTGCCTGAGTGTTGAGGCTATGATTGTGGCTCTGTTAATCTTGTCCTGCCTATTCAAGATTAAAAAGTGGATAATAGCTGTGGTGGTTCTGCACTTGGGCCCGAAACCTGCTCCGTGACAATGTGTTGTTTATTGCAATATTGACTATACATGACAGAAACTTCATGTAAAACTTAATCTCACTCTAATTCTGGAAACTGTCTGAACTTTTGCTGCAAATTTGTTGGCAATATTATTATTTGAAATTCATTTTGGTTTCAGAATCCAGTCAGGGGTACTTAATAATAATCTAGTTAACCCCCGTATCAGTCCAGTAAAAATATGTTGAAATTACTATATATCTAAGGCATATATCCAAGATAAATTGATAGCTGTACTTGAACCATTCTGGTGTACATTCATGCTTTCAGTCTCTTTTGAAAGGTAACACTCTGAAGTTCTATCCCCAGAAGTCCAACTCACTGTAAGTGCTGTTGCATTGAGTAATGGAAGTTTGAACACACTGATGGAGAAGGGTTGTTTTCTGCCCTAATAGATGCTTGCAGATAGCTATTTCTCATACCAGAGGGGTTGATTGTTAACGCTGTTGGTAAGACTGCTGGAAGCAGTTATACAGTGATGATGGTTGGATAGCCAGCCACTATAGCTAAACCTGAGCAGATACAATGTAGATATAATTTAACAGTGTCCCAATTGTGTTGTTCTAGAGGGCATGGACCAACAACATATTGTGTTGTTATTTAGGAATGCGCTTACTGTGAGTGCAATATAAATATATAAAGATTTTGCAACTAGATTTTGCACAGGGCTCCTCTACAAGGCAGCGCCACAAGATTTTGTCATTATACAGGACTCATTTAATGTCACTGCATGTCATCAGGTCATTAAATAACAAAAACGAATGGGCACACAACAAAGCTGGGCACCTTGGGGGCCCCTGGAGGTCTGTTAGTTGCCTGCCTGAAATTAGTTTGGCTGGGTATGGAACTATAAAAGATAATGATTGATTATTTTTAACCGTGGGTTTATACAACTCTCTTTTGACACCTGTAGACTGCACTGACCTCTTTCCATGCCATTGGACAGGGCTACAGTTCCAGGGGGGTGGATGAGAGTTATATAGAAAACAGCTTTCATAACTGGCTCATCAAAACAAGGGAAAGTCTTTCTGGCATGCGTTGGATGCATCTGAGAGGTAGCAACAATCCTGTCAATGAGGAAAACATTCTGAGCACAATCCCATTTAAGACAATTAGCAGATTAGATTAGATATAGACAGACACAAGAAGGGGGACTTACTTTTGGACTCCATCTTCTTCATATTCACTCCTGTAAAAGCCTGCTAAGTCATCAGCTAGTTCTCCGGTGAACTCAGTGTACAGCTGATACTCTTGTCCTTGAGTTAATGTACTACTCAGCTGGATAACCAGATACTGGGTCTCTGGCTGCAGCCAGCACTGTGTAATACCAGGAACATCTCCACCACCTGGGGAAGAAGCAGAAATGATGGGGGGAAGTGACACAGCAATATCAAATTATTAATAACCAGTTTATTTGATTTATTTGACTTTGTTTGAGTCATGTTTTGAGCTGTGTTCAGTGTGTGTGTGTGTGTGTGCTGTACCTGAAGCATTGAGCCTGACAATGTGTGCATTGTTCAGTTTAGTGTAGTTGAGTTTGTTGGAGTGGATCAGGATCAGAGAAGTTTTTTTCACACACTCAAACGTAACAGTGGACTGACCTGGTGAATACATGGAAAAGGCAAAGATGATGCATCTTGCTGACAGTTACAAAAACTACATAAATAAAAGTAGAAATGTAGAAATCCAGAAATTAATAAGGATAAATGTAAAATTGCACAAAAAATATGTATAGATATATAGAAATGTTGAAATAATTTATACATTTTGATGTTTTTTGTCCAGTTTCATGTATGTATTTGTGTAAGATGAGGCTAAATCTAAGCTATCTATTTATCTATGTCATTCATTCAATTCTGTATTCAATTTCTTATTTCTGTATTTGTTTCAGCATTCATTGACATGCTATAGTACTTTATTTCTTTAGCAAAATATTTCTATCTTTATGTTTTATTTATTTAAATTTTTTCATCCTCAAACTGAGCTGAGATTTTTGATTAACAGTATTTCTATCAAAATCGAGCAAAGCCACACTGAAGAATTCAGGGTGTGTTTGCATTTAGTCTCCTTTTGAGGGGTGTTGGGCTTTGATATCATGAGACTTCCTACTGGTTGTAAATGTTAATGTGCAGGACAGGGTTGCAGGGGTATTTTAGCTAATGGACATGAAAAGGCTGAGTCTGCTAGAACCACCTAACCTTGTCATTTTTCACTTCCTTTGGCTAAATACTGTTATTGTCTTTGGCCAGACTGTTGAATATGATCAGTCTTTGCATCCCTAAAAGCCTTCACTCTGATAATACATTTGTTCCTAAAAAAAAATGCATATGTAAATGGAGAAAACTATCTGGCAATCCGAGGAAACAGCCAGCAACTAGACTGGTATAACTGGCTGACCGACTCAAGGTCAGTGCAACATTTCATGGATAGATCTCATAATTTTTCATCTTTTCTTCAAGCGTTTTTTGTTTTGTTTTTTTCAACTTTCTGCTAGTTTTCCTCTGGAGCTTCGGTAGCAGAAACAGCCTTTCCTTTCATTGCTGTGAAGTGTATTTCCTAATCGTAACAGTTCCTCCTGAGACTAAATGAGCTACAGAAAAGAGAGACAGACGTGACAGACACACCAGCAGATCACACAATCACAGCTCCAACTACAGACATCACACATTTTGATGCATGAGTTGACCTGGAAGAAGCCATTTGTGCTTCCAGGTTGTTTTCTTGTGAAGACTTTGCCTCAATGGCACATCAGGTGCTTTATGAAGCCTGCTGTCTTCTGTGTGAACACCGACTTGCAGGCTGTCAGGCCTTGCCAACAGCACCACCTTTTGGCTCACATCTGTATGTAACGAAGTGGAGCGAATCCTGTCCTGACTGTTCAGGAGGCTCCTGTTCTGGACCTGACGGTAGTTGACATCATCTGACTGTGTTGTCAGGAGGATAGAGGGGAAATAAAACTAAAGCTGAACTAACCAGATTTGATGGGTGGCCACCAAATCTGGTTTTCCAGAGTGAGTATCCTTGAACAACAGTATGAGGAGATATGATTTTATTATGGGCTACTGAACAAGGGATATACTGAAGAATACAGAGTGTGTTTAAACATGACAGATCAATGAAGACTGCATCAGTCATGTCTCAGCTGGACCGTTCCTGCAGGGTGGGCTCAAGCCACCAACATTTCAGTTTACAGCTGAATATTGATTGTGCCACAGAGCCTACCACTGGGTTACTCGGTTTAATGTTTTCATGTAACATGTGGCCAGTTAAAAAGTATTGCTATTCAGTGTGACATATATTGAAGTGATATATTGCATGTTTTACTAAAAACTTTGTTGTATTTGGACATACTGTGTGTACTGTGGAGGAAACTACCTGCCACCCGAGGACACAAGTAGTTAATAGAGAGAATCCAGAGCTAGCTGGGGCTACATGCTGCTATTAAACACCTACAGAGTGAGGCTTGACCCACACTCTGTGGGTGTTTATGACAGAAGGTACCATTACTGTTATGCTGTAAGTCTGTTAATGGACTGAAAGTGCTTAATGTGACTCTCATAATGGCTGACAATGAAAACTGAAGTTGCTGGACACTGATTGGTTTAGAAAGCTGGACAACTCTGGAGATAGTTAAAAATGAAAAGTCCTTCTGGAGAAAGTTGGAAATGCCGAGACACACCCACTGTGGATGGGTTGCCAGGTCTGACAATTTCTGAGTCCATAGAAAACTCGTATTGCCTCTTAACACTTTGCTTTGCATGTAAACTGAAAGAGGCTGTTTTCACACTTTCTCTCTCTCCCTGTTGATCTCTTCTTTACTGCTACTTTTCAAATATCTCTGACTCTTCTCACCACCATGTGGACTCTTGTCCCCTTCATTGCTCCTTTCAGAAGTTACTCCCATTAACAAAGGCTTCATTACATCCATTCAAACACACACTGGGCTACCAAATATTTTGATTCCCAAAACACATGCATTCCAATTATAAGAACTGGAATTATCTCACCATACTGATAGAAGAAATGTAAGCCTGAATATCAGACTGACTGACCACTTAAGACTGACTTGTGATGGTGAAATTGACCATAATGTGGGTGCTCTGTGTTGCTTTGGTGCCATTTCTACCTACACCCCTACACCTGTTATTAGACTTCCATGATTATTCCATGTTTTTTTTCTTTTCTTTTTTTTTGTACATGCAAATGTATAAGATGTGCTGCAGACGAGAAGCCTTGTTAATCACCTGTGAAAATGTAGAGGCCAGTGTTTGGGTCACGGCTAAGACGAGGCCACAGGGTGATCTTGTAGTTGACAGGGACCAAATCAGTGGGAAGACGATAGCTGAGAGAAATAAACACAGAGTTCACTCAACGAAATGATATTACGTGTTTACTCAGTTTATTTAGGGATTATTGTCCTATTGTCCTAGAAAATATGAGGAGATCACATTGTAATGTAATCCATTGTCATCATTAACACAAAAAAGGATATTCTCTATATATTGATGTCCATGTACGACCCTGTTTCCTGAAAAGTTGGGACACTGTGTAAAATGTGAATAGAAACACAGTGTGATGATTTGCAAAACACTGAAACTCCACATTTAATTGAAAAAGCCAACGAAAGACAAACATATTAAACGTTGAAACAAAAATTTCATCCTCATCTTCATGGCAGCAACCTGTTTCTAAAACGTTGGCATCATGTTTATCATTCTGCTGCATCACTTCTTTAAACAACACTCTGTAAGCGTTTGGAAACTGAGACCAACTGCTCATTGGTAAAGTGGAATTGTTGGCTTGTCAGACCACAAGACAGTTTTCCACTTCGTCTCAGTTCGTCTTAAATGAGCTCAGGACCAGAGAAGGCGGCGGCATTTCTGGATCTGGTTTATACAGTGCATTCGGAAAGTAATCGCACCCTTTGACTTTCCCAACATTTTGTTATGTTACAGCCTTTTCCAAAATGGATTAAATTCCTTTTTTGTCTCATCAATCTACACACAATACCCCATAATGACAAAGTGAGAAAAGGGTTTTTTTTTAGAAATTTTTGCAAATTTATCAAAAATAATTTGAGATTCCAAAGTCTGAGCTCTGGTTGGGCCACTCAAGGACATTCACAGACTTGTCCCGAAGCCACTGCTTCATTGTCTTGGCTGTGAACTTAGGGTCGTTTTCCTGTTGGAAGGTGAAAGGGAAATTCTCCTTGTTGCTTGTTGAGAGTTGCTAATTCTCTGAAGAATTATAGACTCGGTGTGATGAATCAGGTCTCTTTAATACATGCAGCATGGAGGGAAGACTCATGCAGAGTGTTCTCTGCAGATCTCCACAATGTCTTGGCTTTTATACTTTTCAACAAAAGGACAGATGGTTATCACACACACACCTGGAAATCATAAACCTTCCTTCAAAGACAACGACCATTTGGGGGAGTTCACTCATCCTGTTTCTTTAGGGTTTATACTATACCATAAACTCCTCAGGTACAGTGAATTGTATCTTAACCTTCCCCCTCTATCCTGTGTCCCTCATTGGATCCCCTTTGATGTTCTTTCTCCTCTCAGTGACAGAGGGCCATAAAGAATTTACAATTCATAGACAGACTCCCAGGATTAGTAAGTCATCTAATTCCTACAAAGGTAAACCTTCACCCTAGTCTGAGCACTCTGGAGCAGCAGTCATCAAGGGTCTCTTTGTACTTTGCTCCGTTGATCTTTCCCTCGATCCTGACCAGTCTCCCAGTTCCTGCCGCAGAAAAACATCCCCATAGCATGATGCTGCCACTACCATGCTTCACCGTAGGGATGGGATTAGCCAGGTGATGAAAGGTGCCTGGTTTCTTCCAGACGTGACGCTTGGCATTCAAGCCAAAGAGTTCAATCTTGGTTTCATCAGACCAGAGAATCTTGTTTCTCATGGTCTGAGAGTCATTCAGGTGTCTTTGGCTCCAACTCCTAGCGGGCTGTCATTTGCCTTTGACTGAGTAGAGGCTTCTGTCTGGCCACTCTACCATAAAGGCATGACTGGTGGAGTGCTGCAGAGATGGTGTTGTGGAATTTGAAGGCCACAACAGTCCAGAAAGAGTCAAATTCAGCTGTCTGAGAAAAAGTGCTCAAAAAGGATCTGCAGGAGTCAGGGTCCGAGATGCAAACACTTTATTGCTGCGACAACAAAGGGAGAGAAACCCAGAAACACACAGGGTGTACATCTGAAGAAGTCTCTGACCTACAACGGTCAGTGCTCTATCTTTTATACAGTTCTGCTGAAGGTATTCCCCGCCCTTGGGACATCTTTTTCTTTTTTTCTAGGCTCTTCTATTTTTTACACCATTAGGTACTTTTTGGCTGCTATCTCCTCTTTTCTCCTCTCTATTCCTCTAATTATACACCATTAGTTTTTTTGATTGTCATGGGCTCTGTTTTTTTAAAAATAACATCAAATTACATTTTATTATCATGATTGCATGTAAGCATAAGGACACATCACATAGAGAATGCTTTAAAATATAGCAAAGTATATTAAATCATCCCAAACCATTATTCGTTAAAGCACAGTAAATCATAGTTATGAGTATAAGACCATTTAGTTCTTTCATGATTATAACAAATGTTAAACATGGATTAAATACAGTAAGGTTATGTAAAGACACGCAGGGTTATATTAGGTCACAATCATCCCTGTCTGAAACCAGTCAGAACCGGCTAAAACACCTGCAAGGCCATGGAAAGCCCCAAAGATTTATGATCCAGGTGTCCTGCCCTCACAATGTTAGCTGCATGGTGTCATTGCAGCACATTATCATCACTGCACAGCAACCTCTCTTCTTATCTTTGCACCGTCATCTTGACCTTTTATGCGCTCTTCCTTCACTCAAGCAAACAGCAATTAATTTCTACTATCATATCAGGCTTCCACAGAGCTACACTATCATATCAGGCTCCACAGAGCTACTACTATTGTTTACCATTAGCTACAGTGTTATACTTGATTCTTCACATATCTAATAGAAAAATTATACTACAATGGTTGTACTTCTGGTAAGTTCTCCTATCTCCACAAAGGAACAGTGGAGCTCTGTCAGAGTGACCATTGGGTTCTTGGTCACCTTCTTGACAAAGACCCTTCTCCGAGTGCTCACTTTGGTCAGGCAGCCAGCTCTAGGAAGAGTCCTGGTGGTTCCAAACTTCTTCCATTTACGAATGATGGACGTCAATCTGCTCGTCAGGACCTTCAATGCTGCGGAAATTTTTTTGTACCCTTCCCCAGATCTGTGCCTCTATACAATCTTGCCTCAGAGGTCTGATTCCTTTGACTTCATGGCTTGGTTTCTGCTCTGACATGCACTGTCAAGGTTGGCGCATTTCTATTACACAGTTCCAGCTCTACTCGACTCGGTTCTACTCTACTCTCTACTACTCTACTTGGTTTGGTTGAGTTTCCATTACAATTGAGTACTTCATAGTACCTCCTCAACGTAGGCGGGGTCATCATACCACGGCTGCGTGAAACTGCCATGACGTCAATTTGTACGCGACGCAAACTAAGCCGACAAACAATGGAGGACATCGACGCAATGTTGTATTTACCGCTCGGTTTGTGGCTTTTGGTCAACAGACCACGGTGATATTTTACGAGCGGCCATTTCCCTCGAGTGAGAATAAAGAATAAAGTCAGCGGTTGCTGTTACCCGGCGTTACAATGGAGGGGGCGGGATTGTTTTTCCGGTGTTGGACGTCGCAGACCAGTGACGACACTCTCCGGCCAATCAGTGGCCGACAGGCTGTTGACGTCACACATATAGTATCGCTTCTACTCGCTTGGAACCTCACCAGAGCAGGTACTAAAAATAGTATTGGGTACCAGGTGCTATCCCTAATGGAAACACAAAACAACTGGATAGAGTAGAGTTGAGTTGAGTCGAGTCAAGCCGCACTAGTGGAAATGTGGCATTATATAGACAGGTGTGTGCCTTCCAAATCATGTCCAATCAATTGAATTTACTACAGGTGGACTCAAGTCAAGTTGCAGGAACATCTTAAGGATGATCAGTGGAAACAGGATACACCTGAGCTCAATTTTGAGTGTCATAACAAAGGGTGTGAATACTTATGTACATGTGATATTTCAGTTTTTTATGTTTGATAAATTTGCAAAAAATTCTAAAAAACCCTTTTATAGGATATTGTGTGTAGATTGATGAGACAAAAAGGTATTAAATCCATTTTGGAAAAAGGCTGTAACATAACAAAATGTTGGGAAAGTCAAGGGGTGTGAATACTTTCCAAATGCACTGTATATGGTTTCCTCTTTGCATAGTAGAGTTTCAGCTTCCATTTGTGCCATGTGTCCACAGATGATGGTTTTTGGAAGTGTTCCTGAGATCATGCAGTGATGTCCACTGCAGAATTGGCCCTGTTTTCAATGCAGTGCTGTTTGACGAAGATCACAGCCATCCAGTACTGGTTTTCGGCCTTGTACCTTGCGTACAGAGATTTTTTTTAATTCTCTGAATCTTTTAATGACCGTGAGATGTGAGATGTTCCACCAGGTGTTTTCTTTTAACATTTCGCAGCTTTTCCAGTCTTTTGTTGCCACTGCCCCATTTTTTTTGAAACATGTCGCAGGCATCACATTTTAAATGAGAATATAATTTTCAAAAAGCATTGAAATTCCTCTGTTGCAACATTTGATGTTTTTAAATGATAGTCTTCAATGTTTTGCAAATCATCACATTTTGTTTCTTTTGTCCCAGCTTTTTGGAAAATGGGGTAAATTACATTCGACAGCGTGGTAATGTGAAGCCAAAGTATTTCAGAAATCAGTACAGGCAACAGTCAGAATTCATGCGACCATAAGCTGCTTATGATGATGGCATGAAAGCTTTGTGTAATTCTTCCATGTATAAGAGTAGGCAACTATTTTGAAAGTATATGTTTTATTTCAGTAAACCTAAATGCATTAACTTCCCCATTACATCACAATCAGACATGACTTATGACTTGATTTTTAATATTACAGACTTGTTAAGAGGCCATAGTGGGACCGTAATAGCTTTTTGTATGAATTTTGCATTCTCCCACACACTTTACACTTTTACTCACTCAAGGGTTTTCTAGCATTTAGTTTATTTCTTATTGAACACTGACTACATACACTTACTTGTAAAATGAGGAAATTAGGAGCCTGTGAGGCACCAGGATGCATGTATCTGCCTGCACTCTCACTTCCAGCAAATTTCATATTATGTATCCTGTATCATTCTGCAAGGACTTAGATGTGTCAAACTGTACTCCAAACCAATGTCCTACCTGTCCCAAGGGCCTGGTCCTGTCAGGGCAATAGTCCACAGCAAGGCAATGGTTGCCACACAGACGAGGCCTAAGAGCACGAACAGAACGCACGGCTTGTTGACACTGCAGCTTTTCCCCATGGCCAAACAAACAGCACACAGCTACCAGAAGTCCCATAGATAAATCCCAACTGAATCAGGTAGAGGAAAGCCTGAGGCTTAAATCAAAAGCTGCAGGCTTTAAAATATTTCTTCCTCTTTTAGTGGCTGTTAAATTACTGCTACAATGTGAATGCTATAATAAAAAGCCTGATTCAAAATAAGTAGGTCTGGTTGGCGGAGTCTCAGATCTCATACACAATAACAAATAGGAGTTACTGCCAAGATTTTACTGCACCCCCACTCCCCCGACCCCCCACTCCTGCAATGGATGAGTTATTACGACAGAACAGCTCCCATGGGAATAATAGAAATGGAAACTATTGCTCAGGAGTGATAAGACGTGATGAGTTATCTCATATAGTGGATGTTTTTATGATGTGTTAAAGTAGTAAAACACTGCATGTCCGCTGAGAATCCACATGTATATGACATAAAAATTTTATTGTCTTTGTCTCGTGTTCAAAGGTCAAATCGTTACTTCTGCTTAAGCAATTCCAGAAAATAGTGTCATAGATTGTCAGGAAGTTTCATTCAAAGACTGTTTTCTTCATGTTGAAATGCATTTTAAATTACAGAATTTCCACTGTTATATTTCATTAATATGTTTTTGCTGTTGTGGCCATGAAGGCAGGTATAATGGAAGAGTTGATTGTATTAAGAAACTATAAAACGTAAAGAAAAACAGAATGCAGTCATTTGTAAACAGTGTTTACAGACAGTGGTTTCATTAAGTGTTCCTGAGCACATGTAGTCATATCCTTTATACAGTCATGTGTTTCACAAAGTGGTGAACCTCACTGACTGAGCCTGTCCAGGATGCCCCTTTCATACCCAGTCATGATACTATCACCTGTTACCAATGAATCGCTGGCCTCAAATTCAGAATAAGCATATATTTACAAAGGTCTATGAAGCTGATGAGGTAATGCTTTAAACATAGTGTCTCTGTGCTGTATTCAATTGAGTTTATGTCAAAAAGGATCAGCAAGTGATCATATTTTGTTTTATTTATATTTTACACAGCATACCAACATTTTAGGAATCAGGGTTATACCACAGTAAGATTTCTTGAATGTTACAGTCAGGATTTCATCAAATCCTTTTGGTCCAACAAATGCTGCTTTATTATCTTCACTGATGTTATATGAGTGGGATATGACTACTGTAGATTTCTTTGGAAAAAAAAACAACAAAAAACTGATGTCAGCTGATGTCAAACATGTCCACTTATACCACTGTCTAATCTTTTCTTAGAATGAGTGTGGTGAAAATATTGTGGTACATAAAGTCCATCAGTGGGCACAAAGCTGCCACTGGCACGGTTCTGTTACTCTGTGGTTGTAATAAATATTTATGCAGCTTTATTCACAAATAGGAAGGGGCCACATCTTTTTAGCCATTTTGTCTTCCATTAATATACAATATGGAAATATTGGGGTTCTTTCTAAGTCAAGGGGGGTTTAAACAAAAAAGTCTATTAATGCTTTTCAGCTCCTCTGCCCACCTCAGTAAATTTGTACAGCCTTTGCCATTTGGAACTTTTTGATTTCAAAATCACTGCCAGCTGTTTGCAGCAGCTGGATGCTTTGCAAAAGGAAAAAATGAGGAAAATACTCTAAGAATATACATTATATTTGATGTATTGATAGTATGTGGACCTGGAGTTAAGATTTTTTGGGCAGAGTATTTGTCTGTGTGATGGCTCCAGCCAGAGCCACACAATTAAACTAAGTTTGTCACACTCAGCCACATCACCACATGTTCAGTAGTGATGGGTCATACCGTGCCGACCATAGACATATAAAGAGTAGATGCCGCATTGGTTGCTGGGGTGCAAGAAATGCAGCCACCATCTTGGACCGGTCATCGTACAAGATGCCAGAGCACTGTGCAGCATATTCCTGTTCAAATCAGTGGATTATCGAAAACAGGGCATGGGGGATGACTTTTCACAAGTAAGATTGAACATTAGTACTGGATGTATTTTGTGAATCAAATATTACTGTACTGTATTTATGCCCACCAGCGAAATCGTAGCCAGCTAGATAGGCTTTGTTTAGTGCCGGTGTTCAGCCGTCTATGAACTGAGACTTTATAAGTCATATTCCATATCACTGACTTAGATTACAACTGACACAAGAATGCTATTGTAGAAATAAAACAAATATTACTGGTGTAACATTGACCAGCGAATTTTACAAGTGGCACAGACTGTATTATTCACATGTAATTCACCCTAATTTCCACCCCACATACAGACAACTGAACATCTGACTGTAGAATAGTTTGCAAACAAGCTTATTCACAGTTTTAGGAGTTTGATTCATTATCAACAGATATGCATCAAAATAGGAGATGTAAGAAAGAAGTGGGAAGTGGCTTTGAGGAGGGAAGGATTCACTACAAGTAATTCCCCAGTGCTTTGCTGTGAACGTTATAAGCAGGGCGATTTTGATGGGACAGGTCAGATTGTCCAACTCAGAGATGGTGTTATTCCATCCATCTTCAGCTTACCAGTTCACCTCCAAAGAGTAGGTGTATCATCATAAGGCTATTAGTATTCATAAGTGTAAATATTCTATTATCAATCACAGGGCAGGGTGAGATACTTACCCCTGTATATTCTTTTTCATTTCACCCAGAAAAGGGCAGGACTACATCTACCTGCAGAAGAGCTGAAGAGGGCCTGTCCGTGGCCTCTCAGGATGATCCAGAAACTGGAACCTCACACCCACGACCTCAGCGTAATGATGTGAGTATTTCTACTGTAAACATCATATCATAAAGGTCCTGGACATATTAAAATCTCACTTGTTTGCTGCCACTCTGTACAACAGAAACTGCTCCAAGTAATCAGTACAATAATATGTATAACAATCTGTGCAATAACCTGTGCAATAATCAGTGTATAACAATCTGTAAATACTATTTACAATTTCTTAGGATGACATTATTCTTTTATGCCACTCTTTTGTACATATACTTGTTTTGAATTTGCATTGCACTTGTTCAATACTCTATACACTTTATTGATGCTGCTGTAAATTGGAATTTCCCCTTGTGGGACTAATAAAGGAATATTGAATTGAATTGAATTGAATTGAATTGAATTGAATTGAATTGAATTGAATTGAATTGAATTGAATCATATTAAACACAATGATATATAAACCCATTCACACGCAATTGAACACATGTAACATGCTTTCCTCACACACACACACACACACACACACACACACACACACACACACACACGGTGCTGGAAGTGGCTTTGACAGGTGATGACTATAAGAAACCACTAGTGGTGTCAAGGTGATGTATGTAAAGTGAAACATCACTCAAACCATGTTCATCCCTCTCTCTAGGATTTGCCTGCTTCTCCTACCGCTCTTAAGACCAGAATCAATGAAGCCCTAGCAAGAGTGGAAAGTCTGGAGTGAGAGAAGAAGAACACCATGGCCAGAGAACAGAGGGCAATGACCACAGTAGAGAGTCTTTTGGGGGATTTGAGGGAAAAGAACCTCATTAATGAAGAGCTCAGAGAGGCTTGAATTCTACTCAGGCAAAATGAAATTAGCACTTTGAAATGCATGTACATATTATATTTACACTCATTATTAAACCCCTTAGTTATTATCTGAGGGGGACTTGTTCATTTTTGTTCATAAAATTTCAGATCTTCAGATGGACTTCATGGCAAAGCAGGGCCACGACAGTGACGTCATTCACCCTAAATGACACAAGCATCGATACACGCTTCACTAAACACTTCTGGGATTTCTCGACACACGCTCCGAAGCGTCGGCACGGTATGACTCATCACTACCTGTAACTCTGTTAATTTAGTGGTATTCATTTCCCTTTGTCAAATTTTGGGGAGTTTTCGGAGAAATAAATCCAGCATTTATCAACTTAGAACTTGTGTCCTGGTGCCTTGACTGTTTGGTCCTCGACAGTCTGCAACCACAAGGTCAATCCGTGTCATCAGTACAGAATAATAACTGGATATAATAATCAATAATATACCAGAAGCACTGTACATTCAGACAGACAAGAGCACAAGGGTGAATTCTTAACAAATGTGTTATTCACGTTTCGAGCATGGAGCACAATTGTCAACTTCAAATATGTAAAAATATCGAGTCTTAACACAAGAATAATCTGTGGACATTAAAAAAAAGTCTAAGCATTTCATTTTCAAAGATGCACATATTGACATTATATTCAGTTTACAAGCTTTTGAGGAGTCTTAGCGATAAAGCCAGTGTTTGGAAGTATGTATGGCCACAGCTATATTTTCTACATGGATCTAACGAAAGGTGACTACCTTGACATGGATTAACTCTAACTGCATCTAATACACAATGAATTTGCATTTTTAACCAATAACTGGGATAACACTGGTTCAGGCTGACTTGTGACATTCATTACAAACAGCTGTCATAACCAGGAAAAACAAAGCTTTTGCAGAATCTGAACAATAAATAAATGAATTTTTCACTAATCCAGTTTGACCAAAAATTATTTTGCACTGGGACAGGTAATATCTCGAAACATGTAGGACAAAGGCTGATGAAATCCTTTTTTTTTTTTTTCTTTTGAGAAAGATACAAACTACCTCTGTCAAGCAGAGCTGATGTAAATGTGCTTTCGAGTTGAAGTTGTGTGAGCATCTCCCTCCAAGCAAGATTTATTAAGAAAAAATAACATTTTAAAATTAGACTAAGCACAAGTAAATGGAGAGCAGTCCAAGTCCTCACTGGGATTTTACTTCAGCCTTGAACCAGTTCAGAACATTTTGCTTGTTCTCTGTAATCCATTTTATGTTGCCGATGGTTGTCTCAATGGCCTGATCCAGTGCCATGGTCCCAGAGCCGAAACCAACCTCAGCATTATCTGCCTTGAACTGCTCCAGCTGTCACAACAAAAAAAAACGTTACATTAGTGTCTTGCTGGAGAATGTGATGCAGACATTCAAAGTCAGGCAGTAACAAATAACACAGGGACGATCAAAAGTGCAGGTGTCAGTCGTCATGAAACACAGATGGAGGGCCAAAGTCCAGACCAGAGAGAGTTTTATGACATTATAAACCACGTGACTCAATTCAGGGAAGGTATCAATATTTTGGGTGGTGGGGAATCTGAATGTTAGATTAAATATTAGGGGGAAAAAACAGTTGCTAACAGCACTTTTTAAGGTAGGGGTTTTGCCAAAGATCACTCGCTTGGGATTTTATTAACCTGGGACTTGATAATGATTTAAGACTTGATTAGGATTTGGGCTCGCCTGCTGTTTTCTAGTCTGATCCCATAACAAAATGAACCAAGGGCAAACCATAACCTTGAATGGCACTCAAACAGTCTTAAAACATGCAAATTCCTGAAAGTACCGATACAGAATAGATGGTTGTGGGTAAAACTGTGAAAAAGCCATTATGAAGAAGCTTTGAAAACATTGTGGACAAAAAAGTCTAGATTATCTAACCTGCAGAAGATCGTATTCAGTGGAAAAGCGCTTAGTGACTCCTGTGATGAGTTTGGAGAAGGAGAATGATCCACCACCATACCTGTGAGCAAAAACAAAGCCAAGACATAATGGATATTTAGTGCCATTTGTATGCAAATTAGCTTTAGAAACTTCATGTGTCCGATAAGATCTCTGAATAAAGGAATTATGTCTATATTTTGTTCCAGAAAAAAAATGCACACATAAATGCACAATTTCTGGGACATTTGAGATGAATACTGAAAAAATAGATTAGTGGTTGTCAAAGTGAGGTCCAGGGACCAACAGAGGTCCCTAAAAGTCCAGGCCCATCACTAATCATTGTTGTAAATAAGTGGCCGGGGTCCCCCTAGTGGCCGGGGGCTCCAAGCAACTGCCTGGCTTGCCTGTCTGCAAGCCCCACCCCTGGTTGTCACTTATCATAAACTTGACTGTAAAACTGCAAAATCTGCTATTATGCAATTCTTTGACTGTGGACCTTTTGTTATGTGACTTTGCTTCAGTTCGGCATGTGAAGATACATGTGTGACCTACCACACCATATATCTGCATTTATAACAATCCATTACTCAGTACCATACAGCTCGTTTCAGCACCTTTAAAGTCATTGTGGACAAATTGAAACTGCTGAAAAACTGAGTCATAGCCTACAAATCTGGTGCCTTTTCTCATGTTTCATAGGAATGCAGTCATGTTGGCAACTAAAAAGTATTGCGTTGTACTCACTGGTTGAAAATGTGTGCCCAATTAGCCCTGACAAAGTCCCAAGCCAGAGACTGACCAACCACATTGTTGGCAACGGAGATAATGGCGGAAGTGGCATCCTGCTTTCGGACCATTTCTGGATTAAGAGTGTACTCCAGGTACCTGAGAAGGCACAAGTCGAACAGTGAGCAGAGTATGTGTGAGTGGACTAGTCAGTAATTGTCAGTTATACGCTGTGTGAAGGCTGTCTGTTAGCAGACCTGTTGAGCAGCCAGGGTTGCGTTGTGCAGGCCAGGGCAGCACGGAGTTTCTCAGCTTCAGAAGCAATGGTGGTATTCCTGAACTTTGACCAAACAAAGTCCCACTCTTTAGCATCACCTGCTGCAATGCCGTTACAATACACAACGGAGCGCAGGTTGGGGTGGATCCTGAAGAAAGGTCACATTAAGTTCAGTAGATTATGATGATGGACAGATTTTTGCATTTTAAGTGCAGTACAGTGGATGGGAAATAAGATACATATGGTGAGGATGTATGCACTCACGTCGCATTTCTCTCCATCCAGTCATTGAACTTTGTCTTGACCACATCCAGGCATTTCGTGAGGCCTGTTCTGCAAGCCAGGCTGAGAGCATTCACCTGATTGTACCTGGAGAAAGGGGAAATAGGAAGGAGAAAGAGTGTTAACAGAAGTCCAGAAAAAAAACACAAAAGAAACCATGTATTTCTCTTTACTCACTGGTCCATGTGTCCATCTGGTACAGTGTTCCAATTGTCAGTCGTAGCTGTGTAGTGGTCAAATAGCTTGGTGACCTGCTGCTTCAAATATTCCTAAAAACAAGGAAAACAGAAAATGTTATAATTCCATGAAGATTAGAGTGATTAAAGTAACTTTGTGTTTTGGCTCTTTTGATTTTCATACAGACAGGCTGAGAGAAACTCCACCTGCATGGGACCATAAACCTCGCTGCGGTCAAACATGAGATAGAAGAAATCCATGTTGTTCAGGGCCGATTCCCAAGGCATGTATTCTCTCTCATTGATGAGGTACTTGGTGGTACTGAGGGCCAGCACTGTCGGGATGATCTTTGCCCTTTGGGATTTCAAGATTGAGAAAATGAATGGGGTAGCCTAAATTTCTACATCTTGATCATCATTTATTGATAGTTGTGAATGTTCTATGTTTTACCCTACAGTACACTTGGTGAAATAATTGAGTACCTGTCCTACTTTTCCTAAATTTCCTGTACATAATGACTGGCAGTATCATTGTCACACTAGCAGTGTGGTTTAATAGTAATATTTGACTTATTTTAGGTCATTTTTTCACATAAACCCTGTTAATTAATGTAACAAAGAGGATGTTGCTCTGTCTTTGACAATGTATTCATCTTACTGAAGGCATCAAACAAGCTGTTTTTTCATCACCTCAGTAATCCAGATGATCATTCTTATCATTGCTATCATCATCTATATATGATGCTGTATCAGCTGGACTTACCTAGCCATGTTGAAGGCATCATCCACCAACTGAGCTCTGTTGATAACTGGAATAAGCTTGAAAAACAAGAGCAGTATCCCAGTTACTACTACTAAAACTCACTCATCAGGACGCATGTCCATAACATCTATATTATATATGGGGATAAAATATAATAATATGACCATGTATCAGCTGTCTTACCGTATGATCGGTGCTCAGAGTATGTAGGAGTCGTTGCCAGTTGCCCTCGTCATAGTTGACTCTGTAGTAACCAACCACATTGATGTTGGCTAGCACCCAGTCACGGTCTGACACCTTCAACAATTGATTTGTCTCTACAGAAGAAAGGGAGGCCGGAGTTATCTTTTAACAATGTCATTGTTGTTTGTTATTTGTATTCTGGGGATGATTTTCAGCAAACTCAGACCACGGACTCTTAAATCTATACTTGTGTACTTGTCTGTGTGTGTATATCTCTCTCTCTCTCTTTCTATTCTACAGTCAGAGAGAGAGAGAGAGAGAGTTGTTTGTTGATTTGTCAAATTCTGAAATGGTGTCCTTGGTGACATGGTGACACTTTCTTGCACTCAAGGAATAAATTTAAGTACAGTACATCTGACTTTACATCTATTGCCAAAAATGTCTCATCTCCAGTCTGAAGTATTTTGATTTATCAGCCCAAAATCACCATGTTATTGTTACTTGATTACCTACCTGATTTTTTCTTCAGCCATAGTGGTGTCTGAGTCTCCCTATTCTTCATCCACTTGATTGGAACAATCCATTCGTATCTGTAGGATAAGTAGTTGTGTTATTAAATCAACATGTAGTGTTTGCCTTCTACAAACTGGAAAAAGGAGGGTGTAGCAGTTGTATCATGATGTCATGAAAATTAAAAAGGATTATTTCAATAACTGTGTGTTAGGAGTTGCTTCTTCTTCTTCTTGTCTTCTCCCAGTGTTTTCTCTTTCCCTTTTTCCCTAGTGTTATTTTGTCTGTTTGTCTGTCTCCCCTGTCTGTCTGAGACTGGGCGGGTCTTAATCATGCACTGCTCGCCCTGCCTAATTACCTGCACACCTGAGGTGTGTTAGAGCCTGAGTGCTGGCAGTACTTAAGAGACACTTTCTGGACTTGTGGCTGCCAGTTCGTCCTGATCTCTACTGTGTGATCATCTTACCCCTTGTGTGTGTGTAATTGACTAAGAAACCCTGTGAAAGCCCTACATTTAAGATTTGTCCTGGAGTTTCTGGTGGATTATTTTGTTGTACTTTTGGACTTGATGCTTCTTTGTTTCAGTGTCCTCAGCCCGCTCGGTGTGCCTCTCAGCCTCAGTTTTCCAGTTTAGTTCTTTGTTATTTCCACTCAGTTTGAGTGTGCTTTTGGTTTCTTCCCTTTTTGTAACTAAATTGATTTTTGTTTTTGGCATTGTCCTGGTATTGGTCTGCTCATTTGAGTACTGAAACAAAATTTATTTAAGGCTAAACCCGTTTGTACCCACTGTGCACTTAAATGTCTGCCATTTGTCTTCCTCTCATTAGATTTGAACAAATCCCGGTGTGTATGTTCAGGAGGTGCAAGATGACTCCAGTGAGTTTAACTGGCACAAACATTCAGCTCATTTTGGTCTTGAACCCTAATGAACTGATTGTTCTAGGAGAAGGGAGGATGAAAAAAAGGCAGTGTACATACTTGTAGGGAGATGAAGTGGTGACATTAGAGTCTGGATCCAGGAGAAAGTGCTCCTGGGATATGACTCCAGTGGCGGTATTTATGGTAACAACAGGATAGCCCATCTGCAGCACCCAGGTGTTCATAATGTTATGAATGGTGTCAGGAAGTTGTACAGTACCACTTGCGGTAACAGCCTGTTGAAGCAGACAAACAATAAAAAACAAATCTATAACAGTAGTTTGGCATGTATTGGAGGTCATTTTGTATAAAACATTAGCTAAATGTTCAAATCTTAAGAAAGAGTCTATAGAAAAGAACATGCCATTTGCAGATGGTCCCATAGGTCTGTGTAGACTGTGTTATTGTGCTGAAATTCTTTCAGGTAGGTCTGCAGGGTGAGAAGACAAAACAAAAGGTAAATTAGTTATTTTGCTTCGGAGGTGTTCCTGGTAAATGATGTAGTCAACCAGTAAATTTTAATTTTGCAAAAGAAGGCTATGTTCTTCACTCCCCCCACTCCCTTCTTTGCTTCCTTATGGAAAGTGAGAAGTTCAGAGCCAACATCCCAAATAGCAACACTATAACTACTCTGCATTCACATGATAATCCATGTAATTTTGTTGAATAAATTACAGTTCCTGAATAATATTGGTTGATGGTGATGTTGTCATGCTGCAGAAAATCCACCCTCAATGGACTGAGCACAGTGCGGGTGCACTCTGCCAATATAGAATTCATTTGCCAAGGACATGTGTACCTGAACCGTATCGAGGATCTGTTATATTTTCTACTCGACTGTAGAATGTGATATTTTCAGGTAAATATGGTCTCTATAAAGTCCTGACCTGGAGTCCCTGTTTGAAGACATCTTCAGTCAGGAAATCTGACAGCATCCTCAGAACAGACGCTCCCTGAGGATATGGAAAAACATTTTATATGTTGGATTGATCAGAGACAGAAAACATCTTCTGCTGCTGTTTAGACCTGAGTGTATGAGGGTACCTTGCTGTAAGAGATGGCATCAAACAGCTCACTGATCTGTGCTGGTGTCTGGATGTCCTCTTCTTTAGAGGACAAAGGGTGAGAAGAGGCCAGGGCATCAACAGCAAACACTCTGTGGACATCTGTGAGCACCATAAGGTCTGTCTATTAGGAGACAAATAAGGCAGTGTGTTGAAAACTCCTCATGTCACCATCATTCATCGTTACACTGATTTTTGTGGGCATATGGGTGAGGTGGGAGGGAAATCCTTACCACATTCCAGTTGGGCTCAGCCTTGGCTGCTCCCAGATACTCAACATAGCTTGCAAAACCTTCATTTAGCCACAAGTCATTCCACCACCTCAGGGTCACCAGATTACCAAACCACTAAAGGGACAGAAAAAAAAGTGTGACTGCTATGTCAAAGAAAAATGTAAAATATAGGACTTGAGACTCTGAAGGACATGAGACTTGGCTTAAAACGCCTGCTGGATATTACTCTTTAATCAGTTTAAAATAATAATAATAATAATAATAATAATAATAATAATAATAATAATAATAATAATAATAATAATAATAATAATAATAATAATTTAAAATAAAACTGAAACAAATCTGGTTTAAAGGTCTGAGCAGAGTGTCAAGCAATCCAACATAAGTCTAAGCCAAGTCTGCTGTCATGTCATACCAGGTTTATCAGTGACCACCATACAATAGACACTGTGAAGTGGCACAGTTTGTTGAGTTAAAGCCTCACCATGTGGGCCAATTCATGGGCAATGATGGTTGCAATCCTCTCCTTGTTGGAATTGGAGGAGAATGATTCATCGTAGAGCAGTGCTGTCTCTCTGTATGTGATCAGACCCCAGTTCTCCATAGCTCCAGCATTAAAGTCTGGTAGAGCTATCTGATCTGCACCAGGAAAGAGATTATGTGTAGTTCATTAGTGGAGATTCTTCCAAATTGACCAAGCTTAAGTTCTAACTGCAACAGTGTTAAAACTTAACAGAGAGAATGAACTATGACAGGTAGACAAAGAGACCAAAGACTGGACTACAACTGTCATCAAAAACTGTATAACGATCAAGTTTCATCTATTAATATCTGATGTTGTGTGTGATCATGGTTCATCATGGTTCCCAAAGCCCAGTCATAAAAATTGAAAACTGAGAGATTCAAGCATCCCTGCTATTATATATAGCAGGGATGCTTGATATGCTTATAGTCATATTAATGTATAACTGGATAGGTTTACTGTACGTACTTAATACATGTGGTGAAGAAAAAGAAAAGTATTCAAGCAACAAATTTGACATATTTAGCAAAGACACATACAAAAGGGGGGATATGAAAATAAAGAACTGCCTCAGAGAAAAGAGTGCATCACTTTTCTTTTGTACATGTAGATAGACAAAGTGAGTAGTGGTAACAGAAAAATCTGGTATTTTTCTAGTACTTTTCAACCTTATTCTTATTTTCAACTGTGATCATTCTGACTTTCAGTCATGCTAACTTCGCGCTCTCCACCTCCACTGTAAACAAGGTTTTCTGGGCAATCAGTGCAAGCGTCACAAAGCTGTCCAAATACACTTCAGTTTTGCATAAATCAATTCAAATACTCATACATAAAGAAAGCGAGCCCCTGAATTAGAAATTGCAGCTAACTGCATTGGGAGGTTCTTTCATGACAACTTGCAAACTTGCCCTGTAGGCCCATATCTGTCTTTAAACCAGACTCATTCATATCCAGATCATCGTGTGTGGTGGACTTACCAGACTTGGGCAGGGGGTAGGTAGAGTTGTAGTACTCCTCAAAGAACTTCAGAATAGGTCCAGTTATGTTGAGGGCATAATTTCCTTGCCCAGCCGCAATAGCAGGCTTCCGGGCGAAGATACGGATCTAAACCCACATCACATTATAAACACAATAAAACACATTACACTTAGTCTTATTATGCACACTTTTGTTGGATTGAATATCATTGTAGAAGCAGAGTAGGGATTTCTGACATAACTTCACTTTCTTCCAAGGTGCACAGAAAAGGTAAAAAGTTTGAAAAGGTCAGAACTCCAGAAACACTCAGAGTACAAAGAACACATTTATTGTCAGACCACAGAGTTGTTTTTTATATTAACAAGTGTTGCTGCAGTTTTGACCTCTTGAATATCACCATCAGAAACTATGGAATTTTTCCATGATTTTAAATTTATATCTCTTGCATGATGTCAACAACATGATGTGTGTACATTTATTAGATTTAAAATATCTATTATATTGTTTTGGTGGGATAAAATCTTTTTGTTGCATAATGAGACAATCCAGCTGAAAATTGGTGCAGGCTACGTGTTGCTTCAGCCCAATTGTTTTCTTAAATACAACCACTAGATGGGGACATAGTCATAAATGTTCAAATCCTACACCTAGTGGCTTTAAGTTGCGCTTGCATTCACTGTATAAAATGGCACCAAGTGAACAGCAGGTGTCTCTATCGTGAGTAGGATTTAAAAAAAATAAATAAATAAATCTTTGGTGGTGACTTTTTTGCCTCTCAGTAATAGACAATGTGGATGAATACATATCAGTAAGTTTCCTGTATTCATGCAAGAGGAACAAAATCTTTTGGGGGGGTCAATTACCAAAACATCATCGACGGTGTTGTTGATGAAGCCGTAGTCACAGACAATGAATGCCAACAGGTAGGTGGACATTCTCTCAGTTTTCTCAAAGACTGTCTGCCGCACTTGTTTACCGTCCCTCTCGATCATGGTTGAGTCTGTAGAAGATAAATAAAATTTAATAGAACACAATTTTTATTTGATTTTCATTATTTATATTATTACCTGGAGTCATGTTTCAAGAACAAGTTTCATAAGGTTTTTAATCAAAAGAATAATTATTCAAAATAATCCTGATTAATTATCACTGTTCTACAAACTTTTTTCCGCGCCATTGGACAGCGCTGTAGTTCCATTGTCATGGAGCAGAGTGATGTGAAAAACAGCTTTCATGGCTGGCTCATCAAAACATGGGAAAGCCTTTCTGGCATCTGACGGCTGCATCTGAGTTGTAGCAACAACCCTGGAAACAGGAAATAGACAAATGATGCTTGATTTTTAATGAAACAACTCAACGTTTTAGGTAAATGGCTTGTATGGAGTTTTCCCAAGAGCCAAATGATAAAATTAACATAAATTTAATCTCTGTGTTTCTAGCACAGAGGGATAACCCAGGATGTGTTTAGCCTAGATGAACAAAAAACACAAAAACTGGAAGCAGATGGAAAACTCCTTTGACTTAGTAAACAAGCGAAACTTATTTGGAACACTTCTTATCGGTCATAAGAAACTGTAGGTTGTGTTTCAAAGACAGCAAACACGTACTTTTTCACTCTATCCTCCATGTATTCACTCCTATAGAGGCCTCCAAGGTCATCAGAGAGCTCTCCAGTAAAGTCAGTTGAGAGGCGGTACCTCCCGTTCTTTGTCAGTTTACCATCCAGCTCTAGAACCAGGTACTGAGTCACAGGCTTGAGCCAGGATTTTATGATTGAGGGGGCTTTTTCTCCATTCAGTGAAGTCAGCACTGCCCACTGACCATTGTCTTGTATGGTGTAGTTCAGCTTATTGGAGTGGATAAGGATCAGGTCAGTCTCCTCAACACACTCAAACTCCACACTGGACTCACCTGAAAAAACGTGAAATAACTGTGATCAGCAGTTGTAAGAAATATCAGCATTAACCAGCTCCAACTCACTGGCTCAAATTACAATTTTTGATTCCAGTAAATGACAACGGTGGTGGCAATCGGAAACCTGAATCCAAGTTTGAAGTTATTTATAGAATTCTTTGTATCTAAGTTGGGTCACCTTGATGAGTGGTTCCCAAACTTTTGAGCTCTGTGACCCATTAAAACAAAACAATGTCCACTTGCAAACCCTTAGTGCTACTTGCATGCGTCAGTGAGTTGGCAGCAATTGAACCAAACAGTGTTTTAGCACAATAGTAAGTACTGTCTCTGTTCAGATGTTCACAAAATGTTTTCCAGAAAAGTTCCAGAACAAGCAAGTCAAGACATCTAGCTGTGATTGTTCTACCGACTGCTCTCGCTGAGATCAGGAGTGAACTGTCAAGCTTAATGTGAAGTCTTGTATGTGGTACTATTCTTTTAAAAATGGACATATGTGTGCATACATACACATGCACACACATTCAAGCCTTTTCAAGGCTGTTAGGGTGTGTACACACTATGGCTAACTTGCATCTCTCTCAGTCTCCCAGGTTCGTGTTGTTATCATAGAATTTTTTACATTGAATACTTTATAAAATGTAATGACTTTACGAAAGATTTAATTCACACTTTGAAATGCATTTGCAAAGAAATTAAGAAGTTACGAGGCACTTTATATTAAACCATAAAACTGTGACATGCAACTCAGGAGTCACCCTGATTCAAAATCCCTCCAAGCAGAAGGTTTCTTGAGGGAAGGAACTTATCAATCTCCCATCAGTCTTTATCTCCCTCCCTTTTCTTCTTAAAGGAATGCCTCCAAACTCCTGACCGATTTCAACCCTGAATACCAGGTGAATGCAGCTACTTTGTAAGAAAGAAAACCGTCTGGCTCCAGAGAAGCAGCAATCAGCATTACACACATAAAGCCTTACCAGTAAAGATGTAGAGTCCAGTTGTCTCATCTTGAGTCAGTCGTGGCCACAGGCTGACATTATAGCGGTCTGGCACCAGGCTCTTTGGCAGTCGGTACTTGTCCCAAGGTTCATTGGATGGGGTGCTTGTTGGTGTGGCTGGGGGATTCACTGTTGTCAAGACTTGATTGTCATTTTTAGCCTTTTCTTGTGAGTAAAGGACAGACAGAGCGATGATGGTAGCCAGGGCCCCTACAGCCAGGATGCCACTCACTATCGCAACGGTTTTGCTGATGAAGAAACCCCCCATGTTGTCTGAAACACTAAGACACTGCATGCTGGGGTGGAGGGAGAACTTCTATATGTAGCCATGGGTAGCATCTCTCCTCCCATTCATTGAAGGTGATACATTAACAAAGGGATTGTAAATACCAGCCTCACCTGGTGAGGCCAAAACTGGCTTTGTCACATGTCTTCATGTTGATAATTACTGACTTTTAACTATAGTTTCCCTGTACTTTTAACTTTTTGAGACAGAGACATGCGCAAGTAGGACTAATAAAAACTAAGGTTTTCAGATGTTAATCAGATAGTAGAGTTTTTCATTAAGATTATCAATTTATGTTGATGTAGAAGCTCTTCCAGTACATTCAAGATACACCTGACTTTCTGCGTTTTGTCTCTGAGATAGAGAAAGATTCAGAGATTAGCTTCACATGTGGAAGAGTGGGAATAGGGGTGAAGTGTCTCTCTCTGTGACAACATTTTGATTTCAGTTGACTGAGTTGTAGTGTAGAGACGGTGCAACTGATAAAAGTGGGGAATTTAATGTGAAACTAATTTGTTTCAGTGGAGTACTTAGTGTTGACTTTACACTCAAATTTACAATCAAACTTATGACAACTGTTGCAACAGGCTAATGTATTATACTTGGAACTTGTCTTGACTTCAAAATTGATCAGTCAATCAGTCCCCACACAGTGTTACTTTCCTTACTTTACTTAAAATTATCTGGAATTAGAAATTCATACTTCACGTCTGTTTCCTGAAAATAATGATAGCTGCAGTCCCATTAGGAAAACAAGACAATAATCAAATATTAGAGGGTTGTGGAAACTGGGCAAAACGATTAAGCACAAAAGTGATTTTTTTCTTTTCTTTTTTCTTTTGTATTGCCTTTTAAGTAACGGATGATGATATTGTTGTTCTCTTCACTCTCCATGATCTTCAAGATTTTTATCTCATTTTCCAATCTCTGCTTAGACTTTAACAGAGGGACAGTTTTCCATAATCCTATAATTTTATGAATGTCATTTTACGGTCAGGTAGTTGTAAAGCATAGTCATAATGAACAGAAGGGCAGAGGAGTTATGAAAGATGATATCCATTTGTAGCCCTTAAGCCATCCAGTTATTGCAGCTCTTTATCTCTGAGGCAACCTTCTGCCCTTCCTCTCAGTGGGAATATACAATATACAAACCTCTTGAAGAAGGTGTTTGCTTCTTATGTTGCACGTTGGAGGGCAGCTTACAGTGGATAAAGCACGTTACTGGACTTGTGACCATTTATTTATTGAGCCTATGACAATCTCAGCTGATTTCAAACTCTTTGACTTGAAGTAGAATAGCTTCATTTATTCCAAAATCTAAAGTGATACACAGTTCAAAGGCTAGTCAGTTACTTCAGTCTTTTTCCTTCAAAATGGATGTTCACCCAAACAATTGCTTTTTGTGTTGTTCATACTTCATAAGAAATTGCTGTAAGTGCAGGTGAAGGTTGGCCCGGGCTTTATCATATATTATCTGTCCACTTACACCCCCCAAAACACCACAACAACCATCACAGTTCTCAAGAAAAGGGGATAGACTCTGCCTGTGTTCATGTTCTAAAGTATACATTAATTAAAAATATGTTTGTAGTATTTATTCACACAGAAAAAAATCTGACAAAATGTGCTTAAAGCTACCCTGATCTTTTTTACATTACCAGTGGATCAAGTGGTTTTGTGTACTGTGAGAGGGGTCACTTGTCATAACAAAGTCACAGAAGGCAACCTCAAATGAATGCTAATGGCACTCTGTATCTGCTGGGTTTATACATAGCCAGCTGTTTGCGGACATGTTCACCATGTTGACTCTATATAAGGTGATAGTACATCAATGTTGAGTTTTCAGCAAGTGGTCCAAGAAGTTGACACAGTTTTAAATGGGCAAGCATGCAGACCAAAATTGTTCAGTATCTGATCGTAGCGCTGAAAGAGATTGCTATGAAACAATCAGTGATAACATTGTGGATGCTAAGAAAAAAAAAAATCATTACCGTCGTCACAGAAAACTGATTTTGACTTCTGATTGGTTTGCAAGTATCATTTTTATTTCATTTAAAATTTTATGATCTATTGAAGAGCATTTTCAAAAAGTCACATTTGACTCACTGTAGATATTATTGTCATTCCCTTTTACACGTGGTTGTGATAACTGGAGTCTGCCTTCTTCACCCTAGCATTTAACACCCAAAGACCTAGATAATATAAGGTTTTTGCTGTCCTGATAGTGAGGAATAGACTGGGCCTGCTTGTTAAAAACTGCAGCATGTCCTTAGATGTGAGAAACATGTGGAAATGTTATTTGTGCTGTTAAGCTAAGAATACACAGGTACACATATCGCGTATAAAGGTTTATCTCAAATCACGTAACTTGGAGGTGCATTTTGAACAGGTGGCAAGAGCAATATGTTCAACCCTTCAGAGGGTTTCAGTACTTTTACAAGTTGTTACTGGGAGGACATGATATGATATCAGGGTTTACAATAGAATTCATTAAACTAGCATGACTAGACAGTACATAAAATACCACGTTGGCTATTGTAATACTACCTCTGGCCTTGTTTTTATCTCTGAATCACTCTGATAAAGTATCTCTGAGTTTGATTGCCAGGTCAAAGTCAGAATTAAAGAGTTGATTGTGTTGAAGTTTTATTAGTTCATGTGAGGTTTACAGGTACAGTGTAATGTAAATCTTTTGTTCACTTGTTATGGAGAAAGAGAGAAAGACCAGGAGAAACTGTTGAAAGTTCATGAAATTTTGCTGCTGTGCATGGCTTTACTTATCTGTTATTGTGTCAATGAATGAAGAAGTTGTGGGAGTGTCTTGCAGGTTAAGTGGAAACGTATGAAAAGTCTGGTGATCACAAAGTCAGCCAGTGCAACGTAGTGTAGCTCCCTGAGGTGTGTGTGGTGTGGGGGGTGTTATTCTTCAAATTTAGGTCTTTTTTAATTTGAAAGTTTGAAAGTTTATTTTTCATGATCTTTAGTCATTTACACCAGTCATAACCACTACATGCAAGCCAATACCAAGAATCAAATCCATTTTTGACTTAGAGTGTTTTCATATTCATCTCTCCTTCAGAAAAGCAGGTTTCCAAAGGTTTCGATTCACTGACAGTGTTGTTGATCTATATTTAGACATAAGATAGACATTTATTGATCCTCACTGTAGACGTTCAGTAGTTGCAACAGAACAAGGACAGAAATAAGTACTTCATACAGAAAAGGTACAAAATAAGAGTAATAAGAGGTATATATGACTAAAATAAGAATAGAAATAAAAATAGAAAGTATACAAGAATAATTTAAGACAAAATTACAAAGTGACACTGGTGTGATGTGATCAGTAGCAGCAAATCTAGTATATGTAAATAGGGTATGCCAAACTAATGTATAATATGATTAAATATGATCATACATACGGTGTTACAGCAGTCTATAAACTGCTGTAAACTTAAAGTTGCCTGCTCGTGTCATAAAGAGGTCTGTATATTTAGCGTATTATACTTTATTGGAATTAACCACAACCCTCAGTTCTGATTTTTTCGGGAAACTGGAAGGCAGCATGATTGTTGTCACCATGGTAACAAGACGCTACACGGCAGTAAAACCAAATTTTGCGACGACTCTCGCTTTTGTCACAGAAATTAGTTTTTAACAAAACTACGCTGATATTTTTGCGTAAGACCTGAACCGTAATTTGAAAACTGATACTTCTACGTATCTGCTGGTCCGACTGCAAGCAGGAGGTTTACACTGAAAGGTTAGCTTTACCCAAAATGCCCTTGCTCGTGACAGACTACTCGTGGACACAGACAGAGTCGACGGTTTACATAAGCGTGCCGTTAAAAGGAGCCAAAGTTGCGAAAGTGGACATCATGTGTACAGACGAATACCTCAAGGTAAAGAAAGATAAGGTTAAAAGGTGTGCTCACTTTTACCATAGTGTCTGTTTGCATCACGCATTCTATTTTACGTGGCTTTTTCCACATTCATACACGCAGAGAAGTACACGACTACAGAAGGATAAAGCAACATAACATGGAGGATTTCTTGGTGTAATTACACGTTTAGATGTTTCTCTGGTGTTTCTCTCCACACAGTCACATCACCTGCTTCCTCGTTTGTACAGGTGAATTTCTCGCCGTATCTGTTTGAAGCCTTCCTGTTTGAACCCGTCGATGACGTCAGAAGTACGGCAAAGGTTGGAAGCGGGGTTGCAGTGATCAGTTTACCAAAGAGGACCAATCAGGTGTGGGAGCATCTGACGATAACCACAAGTAAGAGCATGGAGCTGGCCATGGACTCATGCTTCATGTTGTTATTGTTATTATTATCTAAGTGTAAGACACACGTGTGCTTTGTGTGTGTTCCCATAAAAAACAGGGGGATCATTTGAGTGAACTTTGCACAAAATGGGCCAATCGGGTGCGGCCTTCTTCGGCCAACAGATCGTTATAATGCAGAACTATGAAGAATTTAACAAACCAAAAAGCAACACTGTTCCTGCAAATAAACCAAGAGAGGAATGCTGGCATGAAACTGCTAATCTTTAATATTTTATACTCTCCATGCCTCCTGTTGATTTCTAACGTGATGACTACACATTATAGACACGTAAAGCAGCTGTCCAAACTTTTCATACCAGGGGCCACACAGAGAAAGAAGCATACAGCACAGGGCCATAAGCCTTTTCATCGAAGAGGCACCTTTACAGGGTTTCCAAGGTCATGGAAAACCTGGAAAAGTCATGGAACAAGTAAAATCCTTGAAAGTGTTGTGTAATGAAATTAATTGTCAGTAACCTTCAACATAATGTAACATAGCAGCAAATGTATTCTCCAGCTGTTGTGGTGTAGTTCTAATATGCATCTATACCTGACATTTTATTTGCTATCACATACAGCTTTTCGCTTTTCTCCCCACGCTTCATCTCTCCCTCCATATATTCAGGCTAACTGAAATGTCGTTTAAATAAACGTTGAATCTGAACAATGCTGGGCAGGTGTGCGTGTAATATTTCATAGCTCTAATGATTCATACAAACTTTGGTAGAAGCCGAACAAGAGAATGACCAACATGTGAGATGTAAGCTTTTCAAAAGTGCTTCAGTGTCAGCAATATGTGGGAGGCAGCAGTCAAAAGTCACGCTAAGGGAAGGAAGCAATACGTTTATCTTAAGCTGACATGCTTATGTCAGCATTGTTTTACAGACGTGCTTTGAGAACTGATAAAGGTATTAAAGTGTGTTTGAAGAAACACTGTTTGAGGTCAGTGACCAGGTGTGGCCCCTGAGGTGTGTGTGTGTGTGTGTGTGTGTGTGTGTGTGTGTGTGTGTGTGTGTGTGTGTGTGTGTGTGTGTGTGTGTGTGTGTTAGAAATCAGATCGTACAATCAGTTCAGTTTTCCCTCATGCCTGAAAACGAGTGTCAGACTGATGTACAGGTGCATTTAAGTGTATGTACAATGTAATAACTGTGCCTGTAGTTTGAAGTATTTGAATTCACTGTGAACTTAACCAAATATTAGACATTGAAAAAGGTTTAATTTTCATACATACATAATTAACATTTGGAATAAAATATACTATACTGTACAGTATATCAACAGAACTGTATACAGTTATATTTGTGCACTGATTATGCTCGTTATGGTTATGAATGGTCATGGGAATGTTTTAATGTTTCTTGAAAAGTTGTGGAGAGGTTTTGAAATTTTGGCTATGAAAACATGTGGGAGGCCTCTCTTAATGAGGAGTTTCATGTTGGCATTGGGGAGCATGAGAGATCATTTGTGTGCAAAACTGCCATCACTGATGTGACCTTCAAAAAGTCAGAGTTTCACAATAAGTGATTTCATGTGCACACTACATTTGCAAGACAACCCCATCTCTTCTCCTGCAGACATTCCTTTCCACTCACTTGTTATGGTTGTTTTTGGTCTAGAAAGAGCAACGAAGCAACCTACACATACAGTGAGAGTGACACTTAGCGTTGACAGTAACAATCAAATTTGTTAGTACATTTAAAGTAACTTACAGGCCATATAAATAAAGGTGTCATGGTGCATGTGGCCTGCAGGCTGTAGATTGGACAAGCCTGGGTTAGGCTCTAAAATAGTTAGTCTGAGATCAGCAAACTCTCAGCACAGGGGACAACAGTGCTGAATCCTTTTCAATGCCTGCTTGACTTGATGTAAAGTATCCAATGTGTTGTTGTCATTGTGTTTCAGATGATAAAGAAAAGAAGAAGGAGGTCAGAGAACGGGCTCTGTTGAAATACCAGGAAAAGCTTTCTTCAGAGTCCAGATCCAAGGCAGAAAAACAGCATGCAGAGAAAAAATATGCACTGGAGACAATGATGAAGGTAGCATATTTAACAATACCACAATCTGCTCGTGAACTACATCACAAAGTGGCCAGTATTCTGCTGTGAAATTTAAAGGGACCTATATGTGGCATGTTTTACTTGATCTCAGCTTGAAAAAGAGGAAAGAGACAGCATCCAGAAAATGAAGGACACTGAGCGAGAGAAAACCACCGCAGAGCTGGCAGCGTGGCAACTGAGACAGAGGGAAAAAACAGCCGAAGAAGCCCAATTAAAACTCCAGCGTCAGAGAGACCATCAAAACGAGCTGAAAGCCGTGACACAGAAGCAGGAAAATGGATGTTCAGGAGGTGGAAAGGTCAGACTGGGTAAGTAATTTCCTGTGTGATCAATTATGCTCCGGCATTACTTGGTTTTGGTGAATGAACACATTCCTGTGTTTAGATCAAAGAGGTGACAGTGAAGCAAAGAGCATGAAAAAACAGGTGGACCTGCCTGCTCCAAGACTTGGAGGAAACATTCAAGTCACATTTACTCCACGAGTTTTCCCAACAGCCCTCAGGGAGTCGAGAGTGCCAGAGGAGGAAGAGGTGAGAGTTACCCGTCCCCTTTATGACATCTGCTCTTGTTGTACAGCAATGAGCATAATGTGGAAAGACCCACTCTCACTTTGATGCTTGATCATATGCACCTACGTCAGTTTCATGGTCCTGGTGTTGTACATGCTGGATCATTGTAACACTGCCATGGTGTACTGGGAACAGTTAATAAAATCGATATCAGTCATTTACAAATGATTGCCTTCAATCTTATCTACGTTTTACACAGTGTCGGGGTTGTAGAACATTCCCAGAAAATAGTATTTCTCTAATCAAAGTGTTATCCATCATATCGTTAGCCTAATAGCATAATTGCCTAAGTCATATTTTAAGGTTTTCGGGCGATAATTTGGCCAAAAAATGACTTAGGCAATTATGCTATGAGGCTAACGATATGCTTTGTGAGTGGAATTCATACTAAGATTGCACTTTGTGTATTTCAACCAACTAGTGGCTCCGGAAGCAGGCTGAAGCCAGGCGTGCGGTAAATGCAGATATTGACGAGCTGAAGGATCTGAAGGACACGGAGCGGAACGCTGACTGGTTAAAGGACAAAGGAGAGTAAGTGATGTCTCCTCTCAAAGCTACTTAACAGTACTGATGTTTTGTCTGAACCACTGGACGCTAACGTGACTCTTTCCTTCAGCAAATGTTTTACAGCTGGGGACTACCTGGGTGCAGTGAATGCCTACAATCTGGCTCTCAGACTGAACAGAACGATCCCAGCTCTGTATTCAAACAGGGCTGCGTGTCATCTGAAGCTAAGAAATCTTCACAAGGCCATTGAGGATTCCTCTCAGGTCTGTACGGTCTCTGTGCTTTACATCTGTGTCCATAAGCACTTCACTGCATGTTGCGCACTCAATTAAAACTGTGCACAATGGTGTCTTGAAACTTACAAATAACAGCAAGGGATAATTGTTTATAATACCTTGAAATTCTGTGTTAGGACAAAGGCACTGGACTCCCTAAATTAAAATCCTCCCCCTGCAGCCTTTATACAGTCTCTACAATTCATCAAATCTGACACATCTTCAGTGGCTGTTATGCTGAGTGAGATGGACCCCAGTGTGTGTGTTCATGGCCCTGATGGAACATGTCACCCAGTGCAACAAAGCAGCTTGTTGATGTGGTTTTAATATCTATATTATATATTTAATTCACCATTTCTGGACAACACTGGAGCTCTATGGCAAAGAAAAAAAAGAAAAAAACTCTGTAGGTGTTGAGTTAGAAAAGTGAGCTTGCCAGAACTGTGTGGCTCGCTCCTCATGAACCTCTCCCTGGACAAATTGCATTGTGGGTACTGGAGGCACCAGGTTTTAAGACGGTCCTGCTGCACCAACTTTCTGATCATGTCATTGGAGTGTTAAATAGAGATGTTCTAAGTAGCATTATTCTCTTGAAGCTGGTTGAGCTTGAGCTAATTTTAACTCCTTTATGTCTTGTTTGGTAGTTCGATCTCTCCCAATCCACCGTAATTAAAATTTTCAGCCTCTCTGTTTCAGAGTGTAGTTAATCCAGCAGTGTGTGCAATGTGACAAAAGCAGAAGCCACTCTGAATAAACAAACATTTACTTATAGTGCCGTCTTCAATGTCTCCTCAACAGTTTCACCTTTGGCCTGAGTTCTGCATACTTCACTTTGTGAAGTAGACTGCTAGTAAAGCATTAAGCTCTGCTATAGCTTTCATGTAAAGCTGGAATGCTAATTCTGTTTGTAAGGTTTCCACTGCACTCCCATCTATCTGTGCCCATATATAAAGACAAGAGGGTCACACTCAGCAGTGTAACATTCAAGAAGAGATGCAATCTCTACTTAAAGATACCAGATGTAATCATCTATCACTGTGAGTTGTCATGCGAACGTAACCATCAGTCACTGCACCTCCATCCAAAACTGAAAATGATTAACCTCAAAGTAAATCATTGCTCTGCTTCAAACTCTTTACAACAGTCTGACATTTCAAATAATAAGCGAGCAATAAAAAAAACAAGGTGTGAAACACCAGTGCTAATTGCTGTGGACCTTAGCTTTCTCTCCAGAATCAAAACCACATATGATATCACACCAACAAAGCCATTTTATTGTCGTGAGTTGCAGCTTTAGAAAAAAAAGTGATGTCACCATGTGCGTGTATTTTCCTCATTTATGCCACTAGGATAGAGGATTTTCTTTCTTTCTACTGGTATGAATGAGGAAACGGTTTGATGTGTTCTATCTGATTGAGTTCTAGGTGAAATCACAGTGATTGGCGTAAGGATTGTATCCCTGCATTTGCACATACTGAGAAACCTTCTGTGTATAGGCAGACAGATGACTGCGTTAACTTATTACATGGTACACTGCTGAGTGTATCCATCCATATGAAGTTAGAATAAACATGTTTCTCTACAGGCACTTGATCTGTTGACTCCACCAGTTGCTGCAAATGCAGCTGCCCGAACCAGAGCCCATGTCCGCCGAGGATCTGCTTTTTGCCAGCTACAGCTCTATGCAGAAGGTTTGAACAGCAACGCTCTTTTTGATTTATTACACGATAAATGATACACTTCTGAATTTTACATTTGATTTTTCACGATACATTCACAATGATAGAGCACTAAGCATCAGTGCTTTTTGTCCTGTGGTCAAAGACATAATGGTGGAGTAACATTACATCACTGTAGCCTGTTTTAAGAATGATGACTGAAAGGCCGAACAGGTGACAGTGTTCACCTGCCCTTTGCTGTCAGCTGATCTACCTGTGACTTGTTTCCATAGGGCTACAGGACTACGAAGCTGCTCTGAAGATTAACCCTTACAATGAAGAGCTGCAGGCAGACACACAAAGAATCAGAGACGTTATTCAAGGCACTGCTGCTGAACCTGAGATACAGTGAGACAGAAAATGTACTGTACATATTATGTATGACTGATTATTGTCTGTTACCAAATGGTTTCATAACTGAGTACTGAAGGCTGCTGCATATCTGTAACCACATAGTCCAATAAATAAAAAAATAGATACAGAAAAAAAAAAAAAAAAAGTGTTGCGTGCATATGAGACAACCCGTCAGTATGTACAGAGCACCCTCATGTGGGCAAATGCTGCACCTGAAATGAAATGCAAATAATGTTGATACTATGTTAATTAATGGATTTGGGCATATTGTTCAACCAACTATGTACTTGGATAAGGTCACATGACATTTAAATCCTCTAAAGTCTTACTCTTTCCCATGCTGATAGATAGATAGATAGATAGATAGATAGATAGATAGATAGATAGATAGATAGATAGATAGATAGATAGATAGATAGATAGATAGATAGATAGATAGATATTATTATTATTATGTTGCAGAGTCTCAAATTGCTGTGAGCTGGAACTAGGTAGGCGCATGAAAATCAGCCCTATAACTGGGAATGTTTCTCAGGATGTATGAGCTCAATCGGCCAGTTGGTGGCGCTGTAATGAAGGATCAAAAGTGGAACTTTGGAACAGCCACAGCCCTCACGCTGACAGTCCAGTTGAGATGAATATACAAGCTCAGTGTGCTCTACATAAAAAGTCTCTTGGACCATAAAAGTCCATAATGATGGATTTTCTACCATATTCGTTTTTTGAAAATCAGTAGTATGAATAAAACTTGAATTTTTGACAGTATTCACACCAAAATGTGTGTACAGCATACAGGCTCTGAGGTTCACGTTTCTGTAATGAATGAGTCAGATGTGTTGAAAAACATGGCTGCTACCAACCAAAAGATTTCACAAGCAGCAGGCAGGAAAATTAGGTTAACAATTTATCCAATCAGCATAAAGCTGGGTACATACCTTCAGGCTGTGATTGGGAACAGGCCTTCCGAACCATGCTCAAAGTTTGAGTGTGCAATCATTGAAATGCTGCAGGCTTTGTGATGATGAAATAAGAGTGTGACTGGTCTCACTCCTTGTTTAAACAGATCTAAACTAGCTGAAGTGACATTGCTCACCTTTGTGAAGGCTGAAACCCGCTCACTGCTGTCTCTAACTTTAATTTTGGCCCATTGAGCTGCTTCCTTCTGTTGAACTAAAAACAGTGTTGTCATCTAATCTCCTTGATCAGAGGCTTTTATTAAGTTCACAGCAGACTGATCGCTCACTGCCCGTCGTCTCTCCACCTCACTAACAGTATTTTACGATGCTGATTTCAGATGGGAGGGATTTGGAAATTGCAGCTTTTCTTTCTAAACACAGACTTTCTCTGAATGTCTTTTTTGCTGTGAACCTGAAGTGCAAATTGAGGTCAACCGATCAGACCACACACTGGGTCAGGACCCGCTGCTGCTGGGTCATGGGAAGGCTGGTGCAAATCTCAGGATGATTCTGGAAAAAGTGCTTGATGTCCTTCATTCTGACCCGACAGCTCTGTTATTAGCTGCTGGATCCAACACGCTGCCCGAGCTTTCTTGAATTCCTCTAACATGACATAATACAGACTGATAACTCAATGCAGGTTAGTAGTCTACAAAACACACCAGCGTTAAAATATGGGTCCACAGAAAAGATTTTTTGTCAGTCCACTGATCTAAGCAGATCAGCGCTCCAATCCTTCCAAACATGTGAGTGTGGCTGTGAAGTAGCACTTGAAGACCTCGACCACACACCCTGCCCTCCGTCAGAGGACACAATTGAAATCTGTAAACACTCTGCAAAGCCGCTTTTCTGATTTTTCTCTTCTGCCAATTTTCTGTTTTTTTTCTAATCTCCTAATCAAATGCTCCAAAAGCTTCCCGACGAATTACGAATGGTTGAAATTCAGCGTCAAAAGAATGGCATCATTAAGAGGCTTTCATTTGTAGTGGAGCTGCAGTTTGACTGAATGATTGTCACTGAATTACTTCTCTAAGCGTTTGAAAAGATAAACACAATTCCAGCGTGCATAGACCAGTGAGAGAGTTGAAGTGTTATTACAAAAGATTAATGCGAGTGCTTGGAATGGAGCAAATGGAGACGCACACACAAGTTCCTCCTGGGAATTCCCTGGATGACTGAGCTGTGGTATGGAAGGTAGACATGTTATAATATGCTTATAATTTATTCTGATCGGTATCAAGAGCAGGAGGCAAAAAAACAAATGACAAAACATTTAGTTTTTCCTTCTCTTATAGTCACAAATTTGTGTTTCTGCATGTTTTGCCCCACAACTGCCAATCATTTTCTAGAGAATGCTGTCTGTGTTTCAGTGCACCAGTATCTCAAGACAAAATGCAACATTTCATTGATATCTTTAAGAGTAAAAATGATGTTGAATGGCTGCATCTTCCAGGCCTCAAATCTGACAATCTGGACAAGTCAAACATCCATCCATTTTCTATACCGCCTATCCCTTTCGGGGTTGCGGGGGGGCTGGAGCCTATCCCAGCTTCAACGGGCGAGAGGCGGGGTACACCCTGAACCGGTCGCCAGCCAATCGCAGGGCAACATACACAGACAGACAACCATTCACGCTCACACCTACGGACAATTTAGAGTCACCAATCAACCTAATGAGCATGTTTTTGGTCTGTGGGAGGAAGCTGGAGTACCCGGAGAGAACCCACGCATGCGCGGGAAGAACATGCAAACTTCACACAGAAAGGCCCCGCCCAACCCGGGGATCGAACCGGCAACCTTCTTGCTGTGAGGCATGCGCACTACCTGCTTCTGCCCACAAGTCAAACAATTGTGTTTTTACAGGACAAGCTTTTCAAAGCTGTTGTCGTGAATATTTCTCTATGAACAATGGGTCAGATGATTTTGTCTAATGTGAAAGGTGTTGCTCATAGTGACAAAACCACAGAAAAAACAGAGCTAAAGGGAGAGTTAATATTGGACTTACATTCATCAAATCACCTGAAACACCATCCCAACTACATGATATGTTGCTGGGTGTGTAACTGTGCCTCACCTGCCACCTGTTAGCTTTATGATGGGATAATGTTGTGTTTGGAAGACAGTAAAAAAAAAAAAAACAGTATTCTTAAAGTCTTTGATAAAAGCATGTGATATGTGATATTTATCTTGACAGTGCTGGACATGCAATACTCATATTAGTCCCATCAAAAAGAACAGATTTTTATATTACAAGCTAACCATCTGTGGATGCTGTGTTCTGGACATCAATAATAATATTAATAAGATAATACTAATAATAATACTCCTTTGCCATCTTCATGTCCCTATTTTTTTGTTCAGTTCCCATCAGCTACAACTGCACATTGTGTTTCATGCTAATTTGATGTCAGTAAATGTTAGCATGCTTACACGCTAAATGACGATGGTTTGCACTTACTATACCATGACTGCTAAAGAAATCTGAGGGATACAATCTCTGCTGAAAGAGTTCCCTTTATAAAATGGTTGGAGGAGGTTACATCTCTCCTTTATAAAGATAATCAATGGCAGCCACGTTTCACAATACTGTTGTAGCATTGTGGCAGTTAATCAAGCCATGAGAGAGTGATCTATAAAGAGGCACAGAGATAAGGATGAACTTCTCATAAGATAATCTGATGTGATGACTGACGTGTCTCAGAGTAGACAGGGAGAGCCTCTCGGTGACCTCTGACCAGAATTACTGAATGTGTGTACGCAGGCAGTGTGTCTTCTCTGTTTGATTACATAACAAGCACTGCTTTGAGTCACTGACTACCATAAAGTTTATCTTATGTTTGGCTGGACGTGCTCTATGTAAGACTTTGTATTTAGCATTGTATGACAGATTAAACAGATCATTTTTAGATCATTAAACTGAGATTAAGGAAGTCTGTCAATTTACTGGTTGGTATGTAGCCGCTAATGTGTTTATTTGAAGTTAAAAGTGTCTTATAGGTATAAGAAAGTAACGTTTTTTTAATGTTGCAGGTAATGAAGGATGATTCAGGTTGGACTGACAGAGCTTGATATGTCTTTCCAAAACTGCTTTTAGCTGAATGAACTGGAATGTGTGTTAGGTAGGTTGACTTTTTCTTGCAGCTTGTCCAAAGTCACAAAGAGACCCTCCTAAAGAGAAGTGATTGATGTGTCCAAGCTTGTCCTTTATTAACATTATAATGCTGCATTCAGTATCTGAGAGCTCCAGCAATTCTGAGAGTTGTTTACTACACTTACATACTATTTGGTAGGCGGCGTTCGACTGTCGATTCTGTCTGTGGTATCATTTGGCTTCGGCTTTGGTTGCTTAAGATAGATTTTCCATTGGTGGTAAATCCACGTTGTGGTTGCCTGGAACGTCTGGAAATGGTCAGAAAAAGGAGTTATTGCTGTGGATTGTTAACTGCGGAGAATTGGCATCTGATGGATCTACAGGTTTACTGGTTCTGTGTGTCTGTCAATGTGTGTGTGTGTGTGTGTGTGTGTGTGTGTGTGTGTGTGTGTGTGTGTGTGTGTGTGTGTGTGTGTGGGCAGGCTCAGGCTGACTCCCTCTTATTGTTGTGTGAGCTCTGTTTGATTGACAGGTGGTCAGCCCTCCTGGCTGGGTGCTGGAGCTGACTGACCACTACCATATGGAGGCCTTTATCCCTGCACGCTGAGCAGGACACACACTGCTGCTTCTGGACACCACTCTTTAACCCATTTAACACACTTGAACAAAGGAAGTGGACCCCCATGTATACATGTTCCTGCACCATGGAACAGCCTGGAGTTTAACCAGGTCCTGGGGTCCAAAGTTAGGGCCAGTTGGTCTCTTCATGACATTGACATTTATAAAGAAGAAGAAATATGATTTTATTTCTACACAACGTTGTTGTTGTTGTTGTTGTTGTTGTTGTTGTTGTTGTTGTTGTTGTTGTTGTTGTTGTTGTTGTTGTTGTTGTTGTTTGGGGGTTTTTTGTTTGTTTGTTTTTCAATTTCTAGCTCACATTTCTTTAATTTGACTTTGTAGTTCATGCAATCAGCACAAGTGTGGCCTAAAGACCTCTGTATATTTACACATGTACATTTACATATAATGGTCAAAACTGTTAAATTTACATTCAAAATCAAACATGACTACAAAGAAAGTAGGACACAGAGCATGTCATTTCATCTCTTGATGACCTCTATGAAAGACTTGCCCAGTGAGGGAAAGGGGCAGGTGAGGCTGATTCCAGACCAGTGGGAATGTTGTGTAAGACGAGTTGGCGTTTCACTGTTGTCTTCCAGTCAGAGAGTGGTTTACAGCCCATTCCAGGATTGTGTAACATTTCCTTGCACTTTACTCTCCATTCCTCAACCCCTTAAAGGAAATGTTTTCCCCTTTGAGGTCGAAGGTTTATGATCCCCAGCCACATGATCAGATGTCACTGTTGGACAGTTGACTAGACTGTTGTATTGTTATCTTATACAGGTATGTATAGTAAATATTTCTAGTTATGTCATTACTGGAATTACTTTAGTTTCATTTTGTGCACTTGGAATTAGTTTATTGGGGGGAAAAGAGGCCTGCTGGAGTATAGTGCAACATTTCTGATTAGTTTCTGTGACATATACTGAGAGTTGATTCTGAAATCTGCATCATGTGTTTTTGTTGCATTAGTCCATTTTGGATGTGAAAGTAACTGTTGTGTTGTGCTGCATGTAAAGAGCTTTGAAAAAAATTGTCTTAGTATAGACAAATGTGAGTGATCAATTGTAAAAACTGTCATGTAAATTCTTCCAATCCAGCATGACCTACTGAAATGTCAGATAAGAAAATTCATTTGATTTACATCTCATTGTGTCCACCACAGTACGTCTGTGGATCAGGATGTAGTTAGCCTACCTTAACTTAACCCTCTTACCTGCAGTGCTAATGTATGTAGTCACCAGCTCGTCTGCTGTTTGGTGGTGGGTAGGTAGTGTACAATGGGGTTAACAGAGCTTTTTAGCTGATATCAGCTCTCACCATTCAACATTTCTGCACTACATTTCACCTATAACTCTCATCTATTTGCTCTTTGCATCATTGCATATCTACATTCCATTCAACTTGTTCGATAAATAATGTTGATCCATCATGAGCACAGAAACTTCCTGCACAGACCAAGTTCATATTGCAGTTTAAACTGTCTTGTTATTGTTTCCATGTATTATACAGAAATTATGTTTTCTTATAAGTGTGAAGAACAAACATGCTGCACAAGTTCCACTCCGATCTGGACCATCCTCCCGTCTTCCTCCTCCTTCCTCTTCCCTCCCTTTCTGCCCAGCTGAATAACCACTAAAGGTAAATTAGATCATAATGACCCTGCACCATCCATACAAAACCTGATTAGACATGCAACCCTCTGCCTAATGAGGTGAAAAACTGCTCTGTGTGTGTGTGTGTGTGTGTCTCTGGGTGTATGTGTGTGTGTGTGAAATGTCTGTATTTTGCTCCTTTAGTCACAGCTCTGTGTGGTATCTTCTAGCACACACAGGCACTAGTCACCATGTAAACACTCACGCATTCACATACCAGAAACCATATGCTGTTGCCTGTAGGTAATGTGTTACACATCGTCATTTAACCATACCGTGTGTGTGTGTGTGTGTGTGTGTGTGTGTGTGTGTGTGTGTGTGTGTGTGTGTGTGTGTGTGTGTGTGTGCATACGTGTGTGTGCGTGTGCGTGTGTTTGCACTGTCACATAATGGAGACTCACCTTCCTTATGGGGACAAAATGCAGGTCCCCAGAAAGTTAATCATTAAATCTTATGATGAAGACTTGGGTTAAGGTTAGGGTGAGTTAGGTTTGGGTTTAGGTTAAGGTTAGGGTTGGGGTAAGGGTTGGGGTTAGGCAAGTAGTGGTTTTAGTTATGGTTAGGGTAACTCTCCGGGAATTGAATGTAAGTCTATGTAATGTCCCCATAAATTATGTTATATTATGTTGTATTATGATACGGAAGCCCTGAAAGGCCATGGATCAACATATTTTTTCATTCTGTTTTACCTTGATAACGACATAATATTCCACCGTTTTATCGTTATGAGTTAATTTTCCGGTGAGGTAGGATGTCAGACCAACCCGCCAAACCGGACAGTGCTCTGCTGCCCTGAACACCACCGACTGAAGCCAGGCCTGGACGTGCTCTCCTGCAGCTGCACACTCAGTAAGTTAAGCATGTTCATGTGTTTGTACTTTTGGCGGGTTGGTTTGACATCCTACCTCACCGGAAAATTAACTCGTTATAACGATAAAACTGTGGAATATTATGTCGTTATCGCGGTAAAACGGTGGGATATTATCTCGTTATAACGATAAAATGGTGGAATATTATCTCGTTATAACGGTAAAACGGAGCAAAAAAATTATGTTGATCCATGGCCTTTTAGGGCTTCTGTATTATGAGGTTGTTATGACCAAGGCATTTATCAACTGCCTATTTAAACATCGAACAGACACAGAGCAACAGGAGCATTCATTTCCAGTCATGTTTGTGTCCACCTGATTAATGCACGTCCAATGCTTACTCCTTGTAGCTCTCTTTTGGTCTCCACCAACTTCTGTGCAAAATATTTTGCTCTTTGGCTGTTAAATGCTTCACTTTCTTCACCAGAAGAAGGAGTTTAGGAGAATAAAGCCTGCTGAAGCATACTGCAGCATTTCTCATTAATTTCTAGAAGAAATGCTTTAATGTAGTACAATCAGTGAAGTACAGAGGTAACTTTTTTGTGGTTGTAATGGATATTTGATTTATGCAAAAATAAAAAAGCTACTCTAAAAACAGTAGAGGTATATATTGTAATGCTTGCAGTTAGTGTTTTTTTTTAGGTGTGGGTGTTTCACTAGTGCATTTTGGATGTTAGATTTGCTAAAAAAAAAAAAAAAAAAAAAAAGGGTCAGTATAGAGAAATCTATCAGACACTGAACCCAACAACACCTCAGAGATGTTTCACATTTTCTTTTACTACTAAACATGTCTTCAGGGGTCTGTAGTCCCCGTGGACCTGACCTTAGCTCTCCTTATTGTTTGTTACTTCTAATGTTGTTCATGTAGAAATCAAAGCTTATATTGCTGTTTTATTTAATTATAAACATCTATTTACACCTTCTCTTTTCTCTTCCTTCCGTCTCCCTCCCCTCCATTCGTTCCTCTCTCCTCCTCCCCTCTGCCTTTCCTCAGTGATAATGAACTGCCTGTCTTGCCCCTGTGAATCTGTTCAGAGAGTGTGTGTGACTGTGTGAATGATAGACTAACCCCTTTCTGAATTATAGACTCCTAGGGGTCACCCTGTATCCCCAGGGGCCTATTGTCATTTCCCTACTCACAGCCTCTCTCAGCTGCACTTGACAGCCCATTGGTATGGTGTGTGTGTGTGTGTGTGTGTGTGTGTGTGTGTGTGTGTGTGTGTGTGTGTGTGTGTGTGTGTGTGTGTGTGTGTTGTCCTGTGTTTCCTCTCAGGTAGAAGCAGCCTGCAGATCACTCCCTCTCCTCCAGCATGCCTCACTGCCTCTTTTATGCTCCCTCTCTCTCTTACTGAAAGCAGCCTGGATGCTTAAATCCCACCGCTCCCCACTCCCACTAACTTCCCCTCCAGCGTATTTTCCAAGGAAGTGAGCAGCACAGTTAGAGGAAGAGAGAGAGACGGGGAGATACTGGAAGAGAAAAAGAGGAACAGAGTAGGTGTGAAATAAAATAGTTAGATCAGATGAACCTTTAAAAATCCACTGGGTGAATATTACAGCTGATATAAAAAAATATTGAACACAGAACATATTTGAAATAAATGTCTTGCTGCAAAGTAATCACAGGATTTTATATTAAAGAAATGCAAATGCATACATCCAAAATTTGTTCACGTTTGACCATGAGGGAGGCCGGCATTCAGTCAGTACGCAGTGGCTCTAGTTGTAAAGTATGTAGCCACATTAATGAAAGGTTCCTCAGTACACAACGGTGTACTTATTTGTGGAAAATGTAGAGCAGTCAATTGCATTACTGCTGCAGGCGTGTGTGCATTATGCATTTGTTCTATGTGTGTTCTGGTCTGTGCAGTGCTTCCAAGTTTTCAACTGTGTGTTTGAACAGTCGGTCACATGTAGGGCTGAGTCCTCTCAACCCAGTATCAGACCCTGCGGTCCACTAGAGGAAAAACTCAAGCTAAACTTTGTTTGTCAGAACAGAGAAGTAAGCAGAGAACATCACGAGGAGTCGTGTCCCTGAGTGAGTCTTCACCAATGTGTCCAAGGAACCAAATCAATCAGTCCCTCTCATCCCAAAAAACGGGAAGGAAACAGCATCTCTGTGGGATTAAAGGAGACTGGAGAGGAGTGGCTTAAATAGAGAAAAACAGAGAAGAAAATACTTCAACTGTTTTCACTTACCGTCATGTTAAAGCAATGTATTATACCACTGTGAATTTTAAAAGGCTGATTTGCTCATACTATTGTTTTGGGGTTTTTTTTTACCAAAGACCTCCCAGCACTTCACCAATTCTCCAGCCATGGCTCCTTCACAAGCCTCCCCTGGCCTTTTTACAAGGAGTTAATTAGTATTTTCATTAACCATGAATGAGCTAATTGATTAATGACAAATGGGAATGGCTTCATCTGTAAACAGCCTCTCGTTTGCTTTCAGTATCCTCCTCTTCGACTCCTCTCTCGTCCCTCTCCCATTATAACCCAGACGAGTTTTCCAACACATTAAGCTGTGAACTCAGAGAAAGAAAGAAGAGGCTTGTTTAGAATTCCTCAGGGCGTTTTAATTAAAACCCAAGAAAGGAGCCTGGATACTTATCGCTGGCACTTTCTTTCTACCTCTCACATCTCTGTACTTTGGTCTTACCCCACTTACACTGGCCATACTCCTTCTCCTGATGCACTTCTCCCTTCATCCTTTCTTCAAAGTGGCAGAAGGAATGGCCCTATCGCTCCTTCAGAGATCCCTTGTGGCCTGACAGCTCTCACAATAAGAGCCATTAAATACAATGAGAGAGAAAGACGGCGCTCTAATTTAAATCCCCTCCTCCTCTGCCTCTTAACATCATTATGGTATTAGTCACAAGCAAGACAGAGACACTGATAGAGGAGGGAGAGAAGAGAAAGAGATGGATGAATGTAAGACTTCAAAGTGCTGCTGCAGCGGCGGTACTTGAGGGGAATAATCAGCCGGCCACTCTGGCTGCAGAGGCTTGTATGTATAGAGCTCTGTGTGGCTTAGCGGGGCTTCATCAAACCACAATCCAGAGGCAAACAGAGAGGGAAATAAGGTGCTGCGGGTTTCTCTCCAGTTTTTTTTTTTTTTTTTTTTATTTGCTTTTACTCAACAAGGAAATAACAGTTGCACAATGGGAGGTACCTTATATTTTAGATGTTTTTAGCCACCGTGAGCTCAAACTTTTCTGTTCATTATTTTTTCAGCGTTCAGAGCACAAATGAATGTGCGTTACATTCACCAAAGAAAAAAACACTGGATTTATTTTTATGAACATCAAATTTAACAATCATAAAGCTGTTATTGTCAGTTTACGGTAATATGGGTCTAAATGCTACAATATCAATGAAAAGAGGAACATCAGCACACTGACTCCTCCACATTTATTTCAATGGACAGTATTTTGAGCCCAGTCGGATCACCTTGTGACTGCATGTGATGAACATTTATCTGTGTCATGTTTAGCTTTAGCTCGCCATTAGCTGCACACTCAACAGGATTTTAATTTAGGAATTGGGTGTTTCTCCTAAAGAGCTGTAGTTAATATCTCTCCTTTAGTGTTTATGTCCACAGTCTCGAGTCGTAGGTTTATATGATCAACTTCCTCTTCAGTGGTCACTGCTGCTGAAGCCCTCATCAGCCATCCTTCTTTTTCTCTTCCTTTCTCATTCATATTTTCTCAGGGATGAATAGAGTACTACAATAATTCTCAAATGCAGGGTAACTTTAAAGGAATTAGATTAAAAGCAGTTTGGTTAGAATATGCATTAGCATGTCACTGCACATTTGTTAAAATGTGTAATTAGTCATGGACAAATTACTGTGTATTTACTGGCCAGTACTTACCAAAGTGTCACCAAGCTGAAAGTCTATTAAATGAGATTATAGCGTTCAGGCAAGAACAATCTGCAGCTTATATCACTTTACTTTTAAATTCTGCACCAATTGTGGATGAATTCAGTCACTACGGCACAGGCGTTTGTTTGATTTTTTGTTCTTAATTTAAGGTAAGATAAGATAAGATCAATTCAATGCTGGGGAAATTTAACTGTGGGAATTAAATTTAACAAGTCACACAGAAGAATCAAAAAGACAATAAAAAGGATACAGAATAAAAAATAAAAATCAAGTGTATATACAGTATATATGTACATCATACACAAGACTATAAGAACACTGTAACACCATATTGAATTGCACACGAAAAACGAAAAAAGCACAAAAACACTAAAACAAAGAAAAACAGTCGGAGCTGCTATAACTAGCTGCCACTCCATTGAAAAAAATAATTTTAAATACTACACCACTTTCCCTCTCACACACACAAATTTGTCATTAATCATGGTTATTGAAGTACTTAGACTACAATATTCAATAATTGCTCTTTCTTAAGTAAACGAGGCCACCTAAACTTAAACCTGCCTAAACGTGCTGTGGATTAGACTCTGAACGTTTAACAAAACTGACTGTTTACGTGCTCCTCTCGCTCATTCTCTCTGAGGAGGGAAATGGAGATGAGGCAATTATGTCAAAATGCAATTGGTCACGTAGGATTGCCCTTCATTCTGTTCTCTCTGTTAGATTAGAAAAGCAACAATTATCTCAACACAAAACGACATGGATGGATGGATGGATGGATGGATGGATGGATGGATGGATGGATGGATGGATGGATGGATGGATGGAGGGACGGGGGTTTAAGTAAATGATGGGAATGATAATTTGGGGCGAATGCAGCGATATCGGACATATGGTGAAGTGGAGCAGGCTGGATGAGTGGGAGGGCTTTTCATGATCTTCACTCTATTACAGGGATTAGAGATGTAGGGAGGACTGGCCACACACACACACACACACACACACACACACACACACACACACCACTCTCTCCCTCTCTCTCTCCCTCTCTCTCTCTCTCTCTCTCTCTCCCTCTCTTTCTCTCACACACACACATTAAAGCAGCACAGCTGAAGGTGAGTGATCTGTATTTGTGTGTAGTTATAGTTAAATCATGGAACTGCAGTATTACAGTACAAAACCATCTGTGACAAAGACAGCAGCAACAGCAATGAGCACATAATTGATAATCAAACAAGAGCCTGTCATTCAAACTGTACAGAGTCTGTACAACAGGCAGCCATCATAAGATAAGATATAGAAATGTCTTGGTAGGTAAAAAAAAAAAAAAAAGCAGATAAAAACCACTCTGCAGTGGGTAGAAACAGCACAGAATTGGAATACAAGATATACATAAATGCAAGGCTATTATTAGAGCAATTATTTACGTCATTAACAACAAGCCGTGTGGTACGGTGGAACAAGGCGGTGGCTGGTGGCTGGTGGCGTGTCCTCCACCATGCCTTCAGTTCCTGCTGCTCGAGGAAAAGGGCCTTTCTGTGTGGAGTTTACATACATGTTCTCCCCGTGCTCATCTGGAGTATCCTCCATAAAAATACCCCCACTAAAAACATGCAAGAAGATCACCACCTGACCAATGGTGACAAAAGATGTCCTCGGGCGCCGGTCGGATGGCAGCCCACCGCTCCTGGTCTGGAGGCAGACGACCAGGATGGGTTAAAGGCAGAGGACAAATTTCACCAAAATTGCATGGCGTGTGTTGCATGCATGTAATTGTGTGACAGATAAAGGGGATTGTCCCTCCGATTCTTCTTCTGAGTCTTGAACTAAGCACCACCAATCTGAGAAATGCACCAGCAGAGACAAATACATAACACACATCACAGCAGCACACTGTCAGTAACAATGAACAAGGTTTGTGAAGGACAGTGTCCCTTGATGAACAGGACGAAGATACTTTGCTTCTGTTTCAGTTGCTGTTTAGGTTTACTGCTCCGATCCCTGGTAGTAATGCAGAAAAGATTAAAAACCCATTTAAGATGAAAAAACTGACAGACATTGAATCCAAGTTTTAAGTCAGTTGGAAACACAAAAATAAAAGCATAGTTTGACACTTGCATGGACATGTTGCCTTTGAGTTAGACGAGCAGTGGTGCAGAGAAGCACCTGGACCTGAGAGGCAAGGATTTACACATTAGCTTTCCTCTCCTTTCTCAAGACAGACCCCCATGAAATCACGCTTTAACTATGGGATCACTCACTCACTCTGTGCGTGTGTGTGTGTGTGTGTGTGTGTGTGTGTGTGTGTGTGTGTGTGTGTGTGTGTGTGTGTGTGTGTTCATGCTGGTAATGCCCATGGTAAATTGATATCATTACTGTCTGGTTGTGAAAAAGGCAGAACTAAAGACCATTCCTGTGTTCCACCACTCGCTGTTGACTTTCTAACAGATGTGTGTGTGTGTGTGTGTGTGTGTGTGTGTGTGTGTGTGTGTGTGTGTGTGTGTGTGTGTGTGTGTGTGTGTGTGTGTGTGTGTGTGTGTACGTGTGAGAGTGTGAGTGGCACGTGAACATACCATAGTGATTTGCATGAGTTGACACATCTTTCTTTTTTCTTTCTTTCTTTCTTACTTGCATTATTTCTTTCTGTCTCTCTGCCCCCACCCCCCGCCCCCCACCCCCCACCCCCCTCTCCTCTGGCTCTCAGACCTAGCCATGTATGACAGATATGGTTGATTGTGAGTAGATCAGAGCAGATCATTGAGGTGAATGGCTTCAGTGAAACTTCTCATTCAGCTCAGAGTCAAAGCTTTCAAAGGAGCCCTGATATGGAAGAAATGGGGATATCCTCCTGGCTGTTCCTTTATTCTAGTGTGTGTGTGTGTGTGTGTGTGTGTGTGTGTGTGTGTGTGTGTGTGTGTGTGTGTGTGTGTGTGTGTGTGTGTGTGTGTGTGTGTGTGTGTGTGCGAGGGTGTTTTGCGTGGGCTGCTGACTTCGGTCCATGTGAAATTATCAAACAAAGCTGAAATAGGAAGTAGAATGAATAGAACTCACACTGGGCACCATAACCATAATCTGGTGTGTGTGCACGTGTGTGTCTCCACACACACTCGCTGTATGAGAAAGAATGGCTCGACACAGCCTTCAGACAGGAAATGAAAATGTTTTTATTCCCTTCTTTATGTGCAGTTGAATTCAGCCTTCTGAATTTTCCTTCAATGCTAATGGACACGATGCTCCGCTTGTACTGGCAATGGTGATTTTCCGTAAGACTGTCGGCCTGATTGTATTATGAAAAGTGTTTGTTTTTCTCAGAATGGATATTTAAATGAGTCATTTGAGCTATCTGAATATCTTCACTCTGAGTTAAAGTTCTGCCCACATCAAGAGCACGTGGTCTTTTTACTCCAGGAGGGCTTGACATTTTAATGGCACCATGCACTCACATATAGTCCTTTTCACAGAGGACATGTTGACATGTCACACTAATAAAAGCACAGGTGTAAATAATAAAATAACTGATGGCTGAATTCCATTTAGCTGCTTCAGTTTCAGGGTCTGGTATTGTGCATGCTGGCTCACTTGTACAGAACAGAGCCATTGTTAATGTTACTAGTAACACCTGTGCATTTCCTGCTACTGTATGTCAAAATGTCTGTCATGAAAAGGCCTGTCGACCTGTTTCACACATTTTTTACATAATGTCAACATGCATTTCTTTTTAATGGTTAGCTTGTATAGCATGTAGCATCAGCATTGTCCCTTTAGTGATCATTTCATAGATAATTTTAACTCCACAGTGCAGTAAATTCATCCTTTTTGACTGAATATTCACATTATAGACAAATCATGGATACTTTCTACTGTGTTTTATTCACTGTTTTAGAGAATAGTATTCCCTAATGTTAACGAGACAGTGATAAAATCTGTCCTGACTCTTGGCAGCTAATAGGGCCATTGGATGCACGGCTAACGGAGCTAATTAGTTAACAGCATCTCATAGCTAAAGCTAATGATTATAGCTAGCAGCAGTTAGCAATTCCTCTGGTGATATGCTGTCCTCTATTTGTTTGGAATGACCTTTGACAGGTGGCCAATTCTTACACACTGCACCTTTAAAGCTAATGAATCAATAAAATCTGGTCATATTTTCAACAAAATGACAAACAACTAACAATTAACAATTCACATGATTCAGCTTTTACTGATATCCCAACAGCCCATGAACGCCACAATTATATGCCTAACATTCTGCTTCATTCCCATCAATTCACATTTAGACTTTAAAATTATTTTCTGTTAAACATAAGAAACAGGAATGGTAACTACCTCTCAACAGAAACCAGCCTCTGTGATGGATAGATTTGTATTTATTTCTATTCCCCATAGCAGAGCTCCTGCCAGTCAGATTATATGAACAGCAGATCCCTGACTGGGTTGGATCTGACTGGATTAGCTGTTTCCTGCCCCGACACAATAGAGTCCACCAGGAAACCAGATCAAACCACACACACATATACATGTGTTGAGTGTGCATATCATAACATGTGCGTGTGTGCATTTCTGTGTGCACATGCGGGGAGCAAAGAGCCAGGGTAAAGGGCCGAAAGCCAACAAAGAACAAGAAGAGAGAAGCAGCAGGAAGCTGACTAGTCACTTTATCCCTCTCGCCTCTCTCTCGCTCTCTCTCTGCTTGGGCAGACGGCGGCATCAAGGGAGAAAGTTGAAGTTAAAATCAAAGGTCGAACCAGGGATTAGTCGTGAGTTGAGAGGGGTGTGGGGCAGGCAGAGGACGGTTCAGGTTTAAAGAGCCGTAGAGGCAGAGAGAGGATGATTTTCAATGTTCATGTTAGATTGTCTGTCTGCTTCCTCGTCTGTGTTCCTATCAAAAAAGACACAAGTAACCATAACCATGACATTAGGTCCTAATGTTCTTCTTGGGTGATTGTTATTCCTTTTGGCTATTTTGAGTTGTATGTATGACGTCTCACATTCATCATTTGGAGCAACCAAAGCTAACTGAAGAATAAGGAAATAATAAAAATGGTTATGAATCAACAGTGGAAATGATTAAATGAATGTTCATTTAAAAAATAGTTGATGGACTGTTAACTGATTTTGATCAATTTGATTGACTTTCTGTTTGAAACAATGTTGCTCTGATAATCAACTGGGCTACGTTACCGTCTGCTGTCTACAATTCATGATTCACAACACCCGACTGACATTTAAAGTTCACACCAAGCAAACCTCAAATCAATCAAAAACGATGTTCTTCTCATTTTTGTCTATGTCTGACAAAAACTGCTGAAGAAATGCTCAGCGTTGCTCACAGGCACCAGGTGGTATTGACTGGGGACAGAGGTTTAAAGTAGTCCAAAAGTGAGAAAATACTGAGAAAAAAGAGCACAATTTAATCTATGAAGTTAAACATTGTCCATTGCCAGACCACGTGCTTGTACACTACAAGATTTCAATGCCTGAATGGGAGAGATTGCGGTCAGATATTACCTGTGCTCATGGACCTAATGTTCCCATAATTTTGTGCGTAATGACAAATGTTGAACGAGAGTGTTGCAGGCAGCAGCTGGGAAACTGGCTGTAACATATTCTCTCCGGGCTTCACACACCGTCAATGTACGTCCATGAAGAAGGACTGACTCAGATTTTTATTCTGAGTGTCTGACAACTTCCAGACTGTTGCCTTCTGGAGCAACCACAGACAACCAAACTTGAGCAAAAAGTTCTCAACAACCACTGGCTGGGCTGGACACCTGCTGGGCCTCTGCTGCAACTGGCTGTTGATGCTGACTTGAGGTCAGCCCCAAACAATCCTTTAACTTCATGTTAGAGAGAGAGAGAGAGAGAGAGAGAGAGAGGGAGGGACAACAGCTCCTCTGGCAGCTAAATATGTCTCTGCCTGCCGCAGCCTGAGGGACTCACAACCATCAAAAGATCCCAAAATTTGAAAAATTGTACTGTGTAACAATCGACTGCATCAGTAGAACATGCATATATGACACCTGTTAATTTAATATGTATATAAAATCCATCCATCCATCCATTTTCTATGCTGCTTATCCCTTTCGGGTTCACGGGGGGGCCGGAGCCTATCTCGGCTGTCAACGGGCGGGAGGCGGGGTACACCCTGGACCGGTCGCCAGCCGATTGATGGGCACATACACACAACCATTCACACTCACACTCACACCTAGAGTCACCAATCAACCTAATGAGCATGTTTTTGGTCTGTGGGAGGAAGCCGGAGTGCCCGGAGAGAACCCACGCATGCACGGGAAGAACATGCAAACTTCACACAGAAAGGCCCAACCCGGGAATCGAACCTGCGACCTTCTTGCTCTGAGGCACGCGCACTACCTGCTGCGCCACCGTGCAGTTGTATATAAAATATGTAATGTATATGTGAATCTTTTCCTTTAATGTTTAGTATATGAATCTTTTTGCTTCATGTGTAGTATGTGAATCTTTTTCAACATGTCTTTGTTCGTGCCAATAAAGCAATTTGAATTTGAAATTTGAATTTGTGTTTGTGTGTGCGTGTGTGTGTGCGTGTGTGTGTGAGAGAGAGAGAGAGAGAGAGAGAGAGAGAGAGAGAGAGAGAGAGAGAGAGAGAGAGAGTGGCCATAGCCTAGATACAACACACAACAGACTCTGCTACTGATGTTCACACACAACAACTAGAACTAATTCTAACACTAGCTTCAATTAGGCATGCAAAATGGCATTTACTCTCATTACTGTTTTTTTGTGTACCAAAAATATATTTTCTTGAGTATTTTTTATCACATCTAATGTACTTTTTAAATTTCAAGTCCCCTTCGTTACGAGTGAAACCAAAAATAACATGAAACTGTCCTGATAAACTGTGAGAACAGAAGGGAAGAAAAGGAGCCAAATCTACCACCACAGCTGAGACGTACTTTTACTTTCACTTGAGTAAAATCTCTTTAGAGTAACAGCACTTTTATTTCAGTGCAATATCCCAGTTCTCTGTCCATCCCAGGCTAATAGACCTATTTCACAGCATGTTATAACAGAGAAAGTGCAGGTGCATTTAATGCCAGCAGAATGCCATCAATCCAAAGGCTACACAACATACAGATATTTGTTTTTAGTCAACACAAAATACTGGTTGTTATTCAAATTTAGAGAGAAATCAAGCTGGAAGGCTGAAGGAGACAGGCCTCTAATTACTGATTATATCTATTCTCTGTTCGCCATGAAAACCCAAAAGATGTTTGAAAGATGACTGAAAAAGGAAAGCAATGCATGCTGGAGCTGAATGATATACTGTGGGAATTAACTGTGTGTGCCACATGTTGCACTCATCTGTGCAGCCGATCTGCTGTTAACTGGGCACAGAACTTGCATTAATTTGGTTTATTCACTCTCTGAGCTTCATTGTTGTGATGTCTTTGTAGTCAGGTTATTGGCTAGTTGGCTTCACCACACCACTAAGATGATGTTAGTTCAGTTATGCTTCACACTTCAGATGAATGGTTTTGCATGCAACTAATACCTTTTTCCACCTTTACACACCATACCACCATTACACAGATCACAGATCTGCACACAGATACACATATATATACATAAATATTAGGGCTGTCAGTTTAACGCGTTAATTAGATTAATTAATTACGCTGCAAATTAACGCGCTATAAAAATTAACGCAATTAATCATGAGTGGCAAGTCAATGTGCAAGCATTTTAAATTTGGCCCTTTGAGTGACCCGTAGGCTGCATCCTACCTGTGCTACTAGTCAAAACAACAACAGACGTGGATGCGACACCGGAGAGCAAGGCAAGCCTACTTGCAAGCCTAATTAATCTAATTAACGTGTTAAACTGACAGCCCTAATTTTTTTAATCGCCTGACAGCACTAATAAATATGCTTTCTGGTGCACCCCGACACACTCACCTTTGCACTCTCTGTCACTTTCGCACAGTAACAGACTCCCTATTGTTTTTTCTTCAGGTATGTTTAAATTGATTGGATGTTTTACTGTGTTTTTCTTTAGAATAAATGCTTTTAAATATACATGCTGGTCTACTTCGTGTTGCACAAGAGTGAATGCAGACTTTTCAGCTTTTACTGGTAACTGATATGATAATTTGGTTAATTTTAGTTATTAACTTTTATTATTTTATTATTATTCTTTTTAATCAGTTTCAAATTGACAGTTTAGTAAATTTGACAAGACTTAATTAATTGGCAATCAATTTTTAAAGAGCGTGAATTTGATGCATTCTGTTGTTTTATATAAAATTGATACAATTTAAGCTTTTTTTCCCTGCAGGACCATCTCACTCACAGCGGATGAGTTAGCCAAATGCTAATAGTTGAGTGGCCTGTATAGAAATTCCACTAAAACCTCCATAAACCAAATCAGTATGAGTATCAAATGGGTCGTCTCAGCTCCTTTCCTTTTAAACTGGTTTAATCTTTATTCCACTGATGCAGCAGCTTAATGAACAGAGTCCAGTTCATTTTGTGACATTTCTTTTCTGTTCACTTTGATTTTTACACATTTTATGTACAGCTTTTAGCATTTCAGTTTGTCAGTTACAACAGGGATATAAGCTTTTAGCAGACTGATGCTCCAGAGGTAACACTATGATCTGTGACCGACAGAGAATTGACTCATACAGTGACTTTTCTGATTCTAGCAGGTTGTTTTTAAAGTTGCATTCTTTGATATCATGTCTGTTAGGGCTTTAAAGCCCCAACCTCTCATGGTCTAATCGCCCTCTTCCCTGGATGTCACTGGATCTTTGTCATTTTGTGTCTGAAGATTACTTCTTTCAGTGGACAGCACTATTTCTGAAGGTTTTTTTTAATACCAGATACTTTTGAACAGTGTATTTCTTTCATTTACCTTAATTGTTTCAATGTTTTCGGCATGTTGGACGAATAATCCTCCATCTTGACATCTTACATTTGATGTCTGCACACATTTTTAATCAGTGTTGGTGTTATAAGTGCTGGTTGTGGTATCCATGATGCTTCCCAATTATTCTTTTATTTTTTTATGTTTTCTATGTATCTATCAATTATCACAAAAACATCATTCAAGTTTAAGCTGACGAATTCTTCATTTATGCTAAAACTGAAAAACGATGTGTTTCCAATGAAAGCTGATGAGCTTAGATTTGAACTGTGTTGCTAAAGTCGTGAATGTGAATGGGATTATTTTCATTAAGTATCACATTAATTATAGGATACAGTTTCTGCGTCCATATAGTTCTGTATTTGTTCAGCGTGGAGATCTCACAATGGGGAGATGTAACTGCGTCGCGCTGTGTTGAAATGCCATCACATAAATGATTTGAATGTGTAGATAAACGGCAGTACGCATGAGTGTACTGCAACAGAATCTCTCTGTCTGCTGATCCGTGTGAGAACGCTTGTCCCTCAGCATATGCATATATAAGCCTACTATACACTTTCAATTACAACACTGTTCCTGTTCACCCTCACTCTCTCTCTCTCTCTCTCTCTCTCTCTCACACACACACACACACACACACACACACACACGGGGACACTGAAAAGGCAGAGTCCTTTTTTCCCTGTTATGCAAATAACATCAGCCCTTAAAACGGTTTGAGTGAGAATTAAACGTGAATTAAATGAGGCTTGGCTCTTTTCTCTCCATTCTCTCTGAATAAGGCAAAGTCCCGTCACCATGGGAGATCCCCACGCCATTGCCATGCCTGTTATGGGATTGACAAAACGAGAAGTGACATAAATACCGTGGCCAGTGTTCAATCCAATTATGTGGCGTGGCCCGCCTCAATACCTGCTAGCCGTGCAGTGCTGCGCTGGCGTCCTTGTATTCAGCCCGCCTCAGAAATAAGACTGGCCTTATTCATCTTCAAGCCTAGCACCAACCTTGGTCTCTTCACCTCAGCTATCTCTGAGTGTCTGCCCTCAACCCTACGCTCAACCCACCAGCCCGGCTTAATCCAGGCCTTTGGACAAGGTCGCTTCCCCAGGCTCTCTAAACCCCCAGCCTAAAACAAAATCCCCTCTGAACTGCTCAAAGACCCAAGCTAGCTGTGGAAGTGAATAGCTATTGATATAATAATATACACACAGCACTAAGACAGGAAGTCTACGTGTAAAGAAATTCTGTGCTGTTTCTGTGAGAGACTCTTTCTGCTGAGTCAATGTGTACATTTTACATGGCAGTGATGACCCTAATTAAGTCAGGTTTAGGATCCCAGGGGATGGTTTCAGTTGTTGATCTACTTTTGCATTATTGGACAACTTATATTGATTGTAGGAATTGTGCTGCGATGGAGTGCTGTGCGCATAGTTAGCATTTTCTGTATTTTGGATATGAATAACTGACTACATTCAGTGCCAGAAAAGTAGGCTTGTTGTCCTGGTGGCTCTCATTAGGACTCCTTGAGCTCCATCTGGTCTGTATAGAGACCCACAGTCCTGATACCACCTCTCAGCTCGCCTCTGTTGACTGTCAGTCTTCCTGAAAAAGCAAAACATTGCACTATATAGTAGAATTTCAACCCTTTGTTGTTTTAACAAAGTGAAACAACCATTTTTATAGCATGAAAAAGACGATATGCATTTGCCATCATGACTAAGCCCTCTCTGTATCATCACAGTCATGCAGCAGCCTCGGCCACTCAAGTCTTTTCTTCTGTTTAGCTGGTGATGTAAATAAAATGATTAAATGATTAAAGTTGTGTTTATAAAATGTGCCTTGCGGTGACATGTAAGAGAATGCTGTGCAGATTAATTATTAAGTGAAATAGACAAACAACGTCTTATTATAAGGTTACATATCTCACCTTAGTCAGCAGTCTCCCTGCGCATTCTGCTTACTGGTTCATGTGGGGGAAATGGTGTGTATTCTGGGAGGGGTTCAAGGGCTAGATTTCTAGAAATTTGTGTTATTAGAAATGTGACAGTGATTTTGAACTAGGTTTTCTGGAAGAACCTGGCAGTCACACTTTCACTCTTAGTTGCTATTATGGGGAAAGAGGAAATACTGGACCTCCCTCTGATGCAGTGCATCTCTCAGTGGAGAGTCTGTGAGATATCTGTGATGGAGTTCAACCACCTTTGCTGTTTTGGAAAGTACAATTTTACATGTCAAGGTTGGGAGGTTGAGAGTAAACTGGTGTTGGTAAACTATTAAAGGTAAGGGTTGTGTTTCTTTTTCTTGTTCTGTTCCAGATAATACTAAAGATGTTACTCATAGGAATCAATACCTTATATTTTCAAAAATGTATAGGCTAATGCTTCACTGTGTTCACCAGCTGGTTTTCTCTGTTGGTGAGTGGCTGGTGAGCAAGTAGTGTTCAGTGGGTTTTTGAGAGCAGTGAGACTGAACCAAAACAATAAAGCTGCAGATCTGACAGCTAAACAATGAGCTGAAATTCACTATTAAGTTCTGTGAAGCCGAGCGGCGCTGCGGATTCAGGTGATAATTCTGTCAAGGTTCATAACTGTGCGTGACCTTTCACACTGCCTTATTGTTTTTTAACATTGTTTTTAAAAATGTATTGCCACTATAAATTTTATTGACACTATAAAGCTAAATTTAGCTTTTTGTAATAGAAATATACAGCATACGTTGTATGACTGTTATTGAGTCCTTCAGTAATGTGGTGGCTAAATGTGAATATGTGTGTGCAGTGATCGCCTGTGGTCCACACCGTGTACCGTGCTTTCCTCTGGTTCAGAGACGACGCTTCGTCCAAAGCACCATCTGAATAGCACAAACAGATGAAAACAGACGTAAGTAAACTGAAGCAACAAGTTTCACTTTCTCTCTCTCTCTCTTTCCCCACTCCACTGACAAAACTGACAAAAATGTAAACTGGACTTGACAACCAAATCGGTCCCCCTCCCCTCTTCCCCGGCAGTGCTTGGCTTGTGTTTGGGCCCCAGAGCCCATTTTAACCACAGGCATTTACAAGCTCCCCTCTTAACAACCTGCCAGGTGCTTTAAGCCTCCCGCTGAAGGGCCGCAGAACGTTATGAGACTCCAATAAGATTAGAGCAGAATGGGCTGTGAATGGAAGAATGGAAGCTCTTATAATGGGAAAGATTGTTAGCACAGCGATGTGTTGCTCTGAGCTCCCATGACCAATCTATAACTAATGAGCATTCAGTGAGCGTGCTCTATGTCACAAGTGTCTCGAGGCTATGATGGGGACACTGAGGCAAGCAATTTCTCATATTTGTCAGCAACAGGAGCTAATCGCTTCAGTCAAGTTTTACTTTTATTGAATGAACTCAGTACGCTGCGGACGTTCTCACACTCTCACAGTGCTTGATGAAAATTCATGGGGCTGGTCACTGGCAAGAGAGTATTTTATAGTGAGATGTTCATTTAAGCGTCCGGAGAGTCCGTTTTGAAATTCTGGTCTCGCTTTACATGATGGGATGGAAATTTTTTTATTTTATTGCAAAATAGCTGATTTGTCCTATTTGTACAAGTTTTATGTACGTCATACTAAATAATACTAAATACATACAAAAAAGTTGCAATTCCACATTCAGCCAGTGCACGTCTGTCTCGGCAAAAACTCTCAGGTGTCCGAGAGATGCATCACATATTTGTTGTTATTTATAATCAGCAGAAGTGAGTATTTAGAATGAGCACCACGGGGAATAGACACTGCCAGCAGCACTGTGAGGCTGTGCTACGAGCTAAATGCTAACGTCAGCATGCAAACATGCTCAACAATAACATGCTGTTCTTAAACAAGTATAATGTTTCTATATTTGTTTACCATCTTAGCTGAGCGTTAGCTAATTGGCAATGAACAGAAAGCACGTTTGAGGCTGATTTGAATATTATTAGTTTTGCAGGTATCTGGTCACAAACCAAAGTATTGAAAACATTGGAATTTTGACCTAATGGGGGCGCCAGATATCAGGGGATCACCAAATCTTGTGTGTGTGTGGGGGGGGGGGGGGGGGGTTGCAAGTGTCATGGAGGGTTCATCTTCTGAGGACCATGAATGTCTAGGCAGTCCATCCTGTAGCTGTTCAGATATTTCAGCCTGGACCAAACTGGTGAGCATCCCTATAACACTCCTACATCTACATCTCTGGATTGGTCTCCTCCAGCTCCCGAGAAAAATATGTGCTTCTTGGCAGGTATTTTTCAGAGGTATATCAGAGATGGTTTGCTGAAAACATTCCTGCTCCTGCTCCTGCTGCTGGAAACCAGCTCGACGAGAACGGTGAGACTGAATAATGATAATTCTCTCTGGTTCATCACTAGAGCGACATTTCACTTAAAATCATTCATATAAGAATTTATCATTATAGCAGTTTTGAAACTTTTAGTTAGTTCACATGTCTTGAAACAAATTGATTCCATTACAGTAATATAATTTAACTCATTAAATAAAATAAGAATAAAAGGTAATACTCTCTTTGAATCTATTTGACAGCCATCACTTTTGGGAACACAACACATAATATGAAGAGACCGCTGAAAAATATAATGAATATTCTCATGAAACTTGCATTAAACAGCGCGTCACACATATTAAACATAACAAAACTACAGCCGGTCTAAGTGTAACACTGTTCTGTGTTTTCTTTCATGCAAAAAAGTACACTGAGGGAACAGGTGCACTGAGACTGACACACACACACACACACACACACACACACGCACGCACGCACGGAGACACACACACACACACACACATTCACTCTCTCTCGCTCCATCTATAAGGAGCTTTATCCCAGGGCTTGTGTCTCTCTCTCCCTCGACAGAGCGAGGTGATGTTTAATGGAAAGTTAATATGGCTTTAATGCTCGTCGCCGCACTTTGACACCGAAGGCCCCACTAATCCACTCTGTTCCACACTGCCTGGAAACAGATGCTCCGGCCGGGAGACACTTAGAGAGACAGAGAGAGCGGCACAAAAAGAGGGAGCGAGAGAGGAGAGAGAGAAGATGTTATTGGCTTTTTATTTACTAAGCTGAGTATTAAATCAGAATTCAGTATTTCCACTGTGACATATTACCTTTTAATTGTAAACTCCCTCCTGTCTGTTGCAGACATATTTTTTGTGAACTGTGGCTGAAAACTGTCAGTTTTATGGTCATTAAGTTACATGCCAGAAACTTGCCTTCCACTTTTAATGAATAACAAAGACAATTTATGTGATTATGTAACTTTTAGAATAGCCTCTGTCTCTTTAATAAAAATCGATTTTTTTAATGTAGTATTTTTTAATTGTGCCCAGCCAATGTCATAAAGACAACAGGAAAGTTTATTTGTTACCCCTCATTATGTTTAACTATCATCATTAACACCAGAACATTATCTTCTGCACGTGCACACAAGCTGTAAATTACAGAACATAAATTAATTCAAATGCACAAATCGCTCATTTGTGTTCAAATGTTATTAACGTGGGCATATGCACACAAAATTTTGTTAATTTATTTATAATTTATAGTAATAAACCCACAAAAAACCTTTTGCCTCTGCTGAGTTACACAGCAGTAGCTGTGTGATGCCATGCAATTACAAAGTTTCATGTAGCATGCTAGCTCAGCAGATATACAAGCTTAAAGTAGCAGGTTAGCTGATATGAAGGTAAAATTGTGCTAAATTTTTCTTTAGTTGCACGTCTAATGCTAAATGTTGGTCATATAGGTTTTGTAAAGGGAATTTCAAATATATCTAATGAATCACTGCCTTATATAGACTTTAATACTACAAGCTAACTCTCGATGGAATCAAAATACATGGGCTAGAAATACACAGACTTACATTCAATTTTTTTAATTAAAGACAAGTTTATATAATACAAGTAATTACCCAGTGCAGCTGGAACAAATATAACAAAGTGCCACAAACATCTTGAGTTTTTCGTACTAATTCCTGAAGAGCATAATCACAGAAAATCTAAAATAGCTTAGCTTAGTCATAGTGTTGGTATCGATGATTTTTAAGATTATACTGCTTGAGAGACACACATTTTAACATAAATACAGGACGGTTGAGCTTCCTGTGAATCACCATCACTCTTAGAGGCCATTGATGAGTCCTGGTTATATTCTGCGCTGTCACGCCCTCGTTTGAAAGTCTTTTGCCGTTCATTGTGTCGCCACGTTGTCAGTTTGTTTGTTGGGTAGATGTTCGTTAAGGCTTGAAGGCTTAAAGCACTGACATGAGTCTTAACTAGTTATTACGTCACCATAGACGCAGCCTTAGTTGTTTTCCCCTCTTTGCATGTGTAATCAATTCAGGGTCTTAGGTGGGGAGGGTTCATGTTGTAAGACTTCAAGAGGCTAATAGCTTTAAAATGAGTCTTAACTGGTGTTTAATTCACCAACAGCTGTTGTGCTGGTTAAGGATCGAGCAACAGGCCTGTCTGTCTGTCGGACCAGGAGGAGAAATTAGTTCTGCTGATGCCCATATTCCCTCCCGGGGAACCATCTGCTCCACTTCAATACAAAAGAGGGATTTTCTGAAGGAATAAAATGCTTTGAACGCAACAATTTCTCTCTCTCGCTCTCTGAGAGGGGTTTTGGTTAAGGTGTCGTATTTCCCGGCAGGACTGCCACTCAGCAAATCTGCTGCACATTTAATGATTGGCTCCCTTTGTTAAAGAGCGGATCGTTTCATCACGATGGCCTCAAAATGAGAAATTTACAAGATTATGCCGAGATAAGATGCATTTAAATGCATATAAGTTTGAGGTGGAGTGCAATGAAAGGACTTGTTCAGTTCAGTTAACTGAAATTTCCTGAAATTCCACCGTTTACTGTGACTTTAGGCCTTATGTCAAAGACACGCTGCTGGAGGCCGCGGCCACCAGGAAAGCCCCAAACAGACACATTATATGAGGGAAGTCTGCCTTCAGTTATTAGATCTAAAGAGTAAATTAGGTTTTCTTGTTTGACACTGTGATATTTGCTTTTTTGAAAATACATTTTATTTGGTTTGTTTATTCGCATAGCAATTAACAATAATGTGAAATGGCATTAACACCTTTAACCAGAAACAGCATGTCTGAAATATTTTATATTTTAACACCCTGTCCACAGTGTCATTATTTCTTCAATAGATGTTCCAGTGAAAATAATTTATAGACAAGTTGATGTTGAGTTTTTTAAATGTAATGTTTAAAATTACATTTTTGTTGTAATGTAAAAATGTTTTCAGTCAGTGCCCAAACTAACTGGATAAATATTACAAGGGTAAATTGAATTGAATGGTAATAATTTGGATGAAATTCAGATCCTTCTACTGTAAATCTGTTAGGATTGGCAGAGGAAAAAATTGGCCTCCAAATGGCCTGGCCTTTATTGTCATTTCAAGAAATGAATACACTATTCATTCACTGTAGCTCACGACAGATGTGTTTGATACGGTGACAGCACAGCGACTACAGTGTGAATCTGTTTGCCAAATATTAGAAATAAAGGCATGGATTTATTGCATATTACTATGTTTTTATGAAGAGGATGCTCGAGACCTGGTCTGCATGAAAAGTGCCCTGAGATAACTTCTGATGTGATCTGACTTCATACAAATGAAAGTGATTTGAATTTCTATTGTTTGTTTGTTTGTTTGGTATCAGATTCACTCTTCTGACCAGAAAAGTTAATCAGAAAATGTTCAGCTTTCAGAGTCAGTGAATGTAGAGCAAACAGCCTGAACCTCAGTGGATAAATCAAAGTAAGAACTCCGGTTCAGCTACAGGTTTCTCTGTGAGATTCCATCTTATTCAGTTATTCCTGTATCCTAAATGTTCACTGCTCACTGACCACAGTGTCAGTAACATTGGAGAAAAAGTGTCAGACACTGTGCTTATTTAAGAAAAGCAGGCTAATGGAAGATGAACATGGAGAGGGAGAGCAGCACGTGCTCAAATGCCATTAGTCACAGGTATTATGGAGGCCTTCAGGGACTCACATCTTGTGCCCCTCAAGTCCTGAACCAAATCTTCTTTACACACTTCTTTTCATCTCTCACCTTTGTCTTTCTGGAGTCCACCCACTGCAGTTTCTAGATGTCCCTGTTGTCAGAGCACCATCACATAGACGACCTGTTCATTTCCAAATTACAAGTCTGGCCCAAGCTAGGCCAGAACTCCCTTATTCCATGAAAACAAGTTTGCAAGTTTGTGCTACATGGTTTTGTGGAAAAGGTGAGTTTGATATCTGACAAATGTACAACGCTGTGTTGAAGCTAATATATTACAGCATTATTCACAAGTTGGCAATTTTGTTTGCCTGTTGCTTAATTTGAGGGAAATCAAGTTTGTCATTATGGTTTAATGACAAAAATTTAAACACCTTAAGGAAAATGGCTCCAGGTTTTATGAATCCCCACCGGCTGACCTAATTCATTTTTTCCAGGTTTAGAGCTTATTGGCTGTATGCAAATCAGTTGGAGACAACATATATAGTGTATGTGTAAATGTTTTCTGCAGCAAAAAAAAAGCATAAGATCACAAACATTTAGTCTGAACAACTCGCCCACTGCCATCACTTTGAATGACGACTTTCTCTATGGAAAAGCGCATGGGACGTTCAGGGGCAGTGGGTGTTCTATGTTCCTCGACTTTGACTCATTTTACACTCATCGAAGTCAACGGGGGACACTGAGACGATCAATATGATCAAAGGCGATCAGAACAAAGCTGACTTTAAGTCTCTCTCTGTTTAAATCGTTTTAAGCGGAAAGGCCACCTGTCTCCCAAACTTGTCGGCGGACAGACAGACAGATAATTTGTGACATTACAGACGATGTGGAGATATAAGGCAGGAGCCGCAAAAATAGCTGCTGTTTTATTATGTGTTTATTTTTATTTATTTATTTATTTTTGGCTTAAGGCTTAAAAACCTCAAATTGTTATATTCTCATTTTTTTCCTCTCTGCTTGAGTCATTAATTGTCTAAAATGCAGCCTATAATAATCTTTTCTATAGGGTTTAGTCCGACGGCAGAGACATGGCCTGTAATATCACTGCCTTCAGAGTCTTTTGTGAATGGCCTAAATCGTGTCATTAAATTCATCATCACATCCAACAAGATACTTTGATAATGGACGGTCTGAAAGCTGATGCTGCTCTGACAGACAGCAGGACACGGATGAAAGGAAGGACAGCGGGCGCTCGGCCGACGCTTCATGCTTAACGGGATCAGAGAGGAGGCCAAGGTCACTTTTGGTCCAATGACTGCCTGTGTTTGGAAGGGGCTTTCATTATTATTATTATTATTATTATTATTATTATTATTATTATTATTCTAGACATTTTTTAAAGGCGCAAAGGCACAGCTCACTAACTCAGCCTTTCCAAGTATTTTCAATGAATGTTGTCGTTTTGGAGGGAAATAATGGATTGAAAGTGAAAACATTTATTTTTCTGTCTTGACTGAAAAAAATTTGTGTTGTCGGATTTCGTTGCGGGTGACTAAATGCTGCATTCATGTGAACCATTAGTCGGTTGTATCTGTGGCTTTCTTTATTTTATTTGGAGACCCCTCACGGCATCACAAATGCTAGTCCAATGAAATTATTATTATAATATTGCTCTGCAGCAGTTCGGAATGAAAGCACCTCGCATCACCACAGAAGTGCTTGCGGGTCGTGTCTCAGCATCTCATTTTTCATTAGTGAAATCATTTTTGCATCAACTGTTCGCAGACAATCAGAGAAATCAAACAAATAAAACCTGCAGGGTTTTATGACTGAGGTCCAATCACAGTAAATCAGGGGACCGTTGTCCAATCCCCTCTCCCTGAACTTTGTGTTCAAAGAGCCTCATGAAGGGAACCCTCAGCCCAGCCCTGAGGGTTGAACTTGTGCGCGTGGGTGTGCGCGTGAGTGCGTGTATTTCTGTGTGAGAGTGACCCCCTTGTATAAAACCTCTCCAAGAAATCACAGAGAGCACAGACTGACTGTGTTGTTCAGGTTTGTTTTTTCCTGAGCGCAACTCTGCTGAAAGTTGCAAAAAGTGAAGGAAGCTCGTGCAGGTCGGACCACCATGATGTTTCCCTGCAGCGCTCTGCCGCCTCCTCTCTACCCGGGCTTACTGCGTCCCCCTGCGGCTCTCTCCTCTCCCCTGACGCGGTCACTCCCCTCAGGTTTCCTCGTGGAAGATCTCCTCCGATTAAACCAGCCTGTCAGCTACATACATCGGACATTCTCGTCCAGAAGTCCTGGGGACATTCTGTCGCTCAGCCCGGCACAGGGCGCCTCTCCCCGGGCGTTGGGACCCAGCGCAGACCGGTCTGTGCTGCAGAGCTCCAGCCACCCGAGCTGCAGCAGCCCGGGCTCTCCGCAGACTGTCTGCCCGGACTCCGGGTACCTCAAGTTCGGCGTCAGTGCGATACTGGCACCGTCCACACGGAGCGGTGAGTGTGAGGAAAAGACTGCATGATGCTGGCTAGATTTGTGTTACACTACTAGAGCAAGCACACTGTTAAATAATAAGAAATAATGGAATATAACACCATCTCTATTATTATTATTATTATTATTATTATTATTATTATTATTATTATTATTATTATTATTATCGCTACTCTGTCACAAATGTTGGCAAATTGACACAAAGTCTATCAGAATATTGAATATAGCTTTAAAAAAACAACAACTGTAGGCCCAGTAAACTGGTGAACGCTCAGTAAAATTATATTTAGCAGCCTGCTGAGATGTGTCAGATGTTACTTTAAAATGTTCCCTTTATTTTTCAGTTCAATCAATTCTTTCTCACCGGGCACAGCTGTAACACAGTTGTATATTTGTTATTAAAATATTGATATTGAGATGCTGTAATTCCTTAATTATCGTTTCTATACATTTCTGCTGTCTGGATTGGTGTATTTTTCTGTTCATGTTATTTCTCTGATCTGAAGTCAAATTGTGCTGTGTTTCTGCTCCTCAGTCCAGAGTTTCCAGTCGAAGTCCTTTCCTTTGCCTTTCTTTGATGGGAGCCTCCATCCTTTCATCAGAGCCTCCTATTTCACAGGTTGGTGGATTTATCACGTCCATACAAACTGTATGTTGGCATTAGCAGTTTCAGAACTCAGAGACAGACACGGTTCATCTACAGCTGAGTTACGTGTTATTTCGCTGGTTTCCCGCTGTATAAGAGAAAGACATCACATGCTCACATACATTTATTGCATTGTCTGGGTATCACTTTATTCTGGGTGCTAATCTGAGGATGTGTTCCTCATTTTCTCTTTGGCAAACCGCTCTTATCCTCATCTGTTTAGAATATAATATTCAAACATTTTTCTGTCAGTAAGTGGGTTTGTGTTTCAGCTGCAACCCAGAGATTTAGATAGGATTCATCCGTGGATATCTTTCACACTTGTATTAATAATAATAATAATAAATAGTTTGTGATTTGCTGCAAGGCAGTTTGATCAATCTGAAATGTGGTGGAGGAAATAAGATGCTACACAAAGAACGTTTTTCTTCATATATCCTTTTTATTTCTGTAGGACAGAGTGTTTTCATAGTAACACACCCTGCAGAAGCAGGGACTGATGATTCAACACTTACTTTGCTTTTCATAGCTCGCTTTCTGTACTTTGGTTGGAATGAAAACTCCTCAGTCAGTGAAAATTTCACTTTCCTCCACTTCACCCTCACCGCCAACATCTGAGTGAGCAAACAAACAGCAGTGCACGTTTTCACCATAGACATTAAAACGACTGGTTGTTCAGCTAAAAAACAAAAGATCCAAAAGCAGTTTCTAATAAATATTTATGCCTGATCTTAACTGATTAGTTAATTTCTCTGCATCGGCAAACTGTTATTTATAGGTTAGAGTAACTAGACCAGTGCAACTGGCTGCATATAAATGTTAATATGGAGAATCAATTCATTAAAGCTCTTTAAATGAATTGAATTGAGAAGCCACAAGTTTGTAATAATGGGAAATAACTCATGGTGCCACCATAAGGTTTCTATGAGACCTACAGTTCAATGAAGATTTCAGTCTGATACTGATTAACATTTTAATTAATTAGCCCTGTGACTGACTGGTGGCCTGTCCAGGTGCCAGCTGGGACCCTCTCCAGCCTCCCGTGGATTTATAGCTAATAGATGAATATGAATTCATCAATTCTCTGATAGGTCTGATTAATTCTGGATTTAAAAATGAGAGAGGCGTCAAGGAAACTGTTTCTAACACAGCAAAAATATTAGAGATGTTTAAACTAAACAGGCCTTCAAGCATACAATTCTGGCTGTTGGCAAGTTGAGTCCTAAAAGTTTGGATGTCACAGCTCCTGAAATTGTTTGTGAAAACACATTGTGGCAGCAGATGCAGACGATGAGGCCTCAGTCGGCCGTTTAGAGACGTTGGTAGCCTTTTAGCATGGGAATACCTCGGACAGCATGGAATCAGCTCCGCCAATTTGAAGGCCTATTTAGGCGACGCACTGACTGCTGACATTAGCACCAGTTGTCCTAATCTACAAATTAGTCCAGTTTGTCACGCTCTAAATATATTAGTGCCGTTTGTCATGGTCTAAATGTGAGGCGGGTATCTTCCCAGCTCAGGAACTCAGCGCCTCTTCACGCGCCGTCGTTTTCCCACCAAGCCCCTCTGCCTGCCCACAAAGCTCCCAGCACCATGACCAATAGGAGCCAAAACCACACACACACACACACACACACACACACACACACACACACACACATGCATCCATGCATGCACGCACATACACACACACACACCTTGAAGATTTGAGTTAGCAATGTTGCTCACAAGATTTGTTAAATTCACAGGTTTGAACTTGTTTCCTTTGATTTATTTTCCAACACTGACCAGCATATTTATCAATTCAACAGAATACACCATCTATGTTTTCGAGTACTTGGACAGAATAACTGTAATAATACTTAAAAGCAGGTGTATGACACTGTGAACAGCCCTAAGCTCTCTGTATCCTCTAAAGCTTGAGTGAAGACTCTCTAACAGCTCTACATTATACTGACCTGTCTTTAATGGGCCTGTAATATACTGGCCTGTCGACGGCCTTTTCCACTCAATTCATTACAACACAATCACCTTTCTCTATGCATTTGCAGCCTATACAATCCCCCTTCATGCTTCATTAGAGGCAGTGTGAGCCGAGCTTTGGAGAGCCCGTCTCATTAGCATAGGCTCTGTTTCCACTGCTGGACAAATTGGGCTTTGAAACGGCAGATTTCAGGCAGAACAAGTATATTACGGGCAGCATCGGGGAGCCTGTGTGATGATGGTGGAAGCAAGAAGGGATGAAGATTTTCTGAGACAGATACAGCATATACTTACAAAAGTTTGGCAGAAATCAGGATATAAGCTTGTTGCTTGTTTCCATTCAGACGCTGCCTCTCTACCAGCTGAGATAAGAAAACAAGAAAATATGATTGAAAAATACAAAATATGATTGACTGATTGATTCATTCATCTGATCTCTAACATTTTAGACACACTGAAGGCAAAAAGTACATGAAAAAGAAGCCTGAAATACCAAAAACCGCACTTCATTCACCTCACAATCACATCTTGATTGATTATCATGAATTGATCCAAAAACACTTCTGCTGTATATTTGTACCGCTGCTAAACTGATAAGAACAAACCTGGAGAAGAAACAACACTCTAAGTGACTTAAATTGATATTACACATTAATCACTCATAAAGGCTGCAAAATACGTTAAAAGTAGAAAAGTGTTGCTGCGGCAGCTTTCTATGGCATGCGACTGGCTGTTGATTCACCCTTTATCTGACAAAGTGGTGAGAATAAACATAAATAATAGAATAATTTAAAAGAAATGCAGTGTAATACATTTATATTAAATGTCAGAGTGTGGTTCATAAAGTGAGTTCATAAAGCCATTATTCTCCTCCAGTCATCAATCAGTCACTGATATTGATGAAAGAGTCCAAAGCTAACAAAAGAGCTAAAACATTAGTTAAAGCAACTGCAAGGACCTTTGAGTTTGTGTTGATTTTGGCGCCCCTTGTGGACAGAAGAGGTAGTGTTTCTGCCTCTGGTAAAAATCGCGCTTTCGCTAGCATGTGCATTTGCTTTGGAAGCGAGCAAAAGAAAGTCACAACTTATTACTAGTTGTTTGGAGGTTGCACAGCTTTTTGGGTCACACCTGAGGACAGGTATTAAAAAATAACCACAGCCTTTTTTCTCCCTGATGGTCTCATTTGTTTGTGTATATATTGAGGCATTAGTATTAAATTGTGACTGTGACTCATTTCCAGTTGAAAACTCCTTGTGGTACATTTAAGAAAAGCAAGCGAATGGAAATGAATCCTGAGAAGATTCTGAAATAAATATATAAAAAATTCACCATCGCCCTGCAGGAATCACGTAGTGCAGAAACAACCCTTAAACTTCTGCATCAGCCATCAAGTCTGACTTACATTCTAGTTGATGATATAACAACAGACTCCTTGTGGTGGCAGAATGTTTGAGGGGTGGTGGGTCACACTGGGGGACCTGCTGGTATATCTCTGTATTAACTGTCTCTTGTTTTGTCCCTCCAGCGTCCTCCTCTGTGGTTCCTGTCCCAGGAACATTTTCATGGCCCCTGGCCCCGAGAGGGAAGCCCAGGAGGGGCATGCTGCGGCGGGCTGTGTTCTCAGACCTCCAGAGGAAGGCCCTGGAGAGAACTTTCCAGAAGCAGAAATACATCAGCAAACCAGACAGGAAGAAACTCGCCAGTAAACTGGGTCTTAAAGATTCCCAGGTACGCACCAAGGACTCAATCTATATCATGATATAATAGTTCATCACTCATGTTGTGCCTTGAAAACTGGGCTTGTAGGCACATTTTCTGTCCATCTGTGCCCCAAACCAGCTGTGAACACTGTTAGCAGCGATGGGGAGGTCATTGGTATTGACGTACAGTTTTCTTTCTGTGTCCTGTGAAGGTGAAGATCTGGTTTCAGAACCGCAGGATGAAATGGAGAAACTCTAAGGAGAGAGAGCTGCTGTCAACGGGCGGCTGTCGCCAGCAGACCCTCCCCACCAAAACCAACCCCCACCCAGACCTGACTGACGTAGGCAGCACCTACTGCCACAGGCTGGACAGGACTGCCCCCACCAGCCAAGTACAGCTGGACAGCCAGGAGTCACATCTTCACCACCAGCATCATCACCACCATCATCATCATCATCACAGTCCTTCGTCTCCGTCAGAGTCCAGCAAACAGTCAGAGCTCTCAGAGTCCGACAGTGAAGAAATCACAGTCTCATAAGACCTTGATAGAGGATTCAGACACCCGATGATCTGTTTAACAGTCCAATAAAATGAGGTGCTGTCAGTTGTGAAGTGTGACGGGACAAAAAAAGAGTTAACAAAGAACCCGATGAATGAAAGTACAAACGAGAAGTGCCTGAATCTGCTCTGTACATAGCTGTATGTTCTCAGCCTTTCCTCTCGCGGCCATATTTCTGTACAGTGCTGTTTATATTGCTTTTATATGTAGGTCAGTATATGTATATACAGTGAATAAGGTACTTATATGGAGCTGTTTTAGATATTTGTAGATTGAAAAGTTTAAAATTCTGAAATATACAAATGTCTCTTTCCATACATATTTGTATTCTTTATATTTTCTCAAATAAATCTCAAAAAGTCTCATCAATGTCAAGTCTGTTGATACCAGACATGAGAATTAAGCCTCATTCACAACTCTGCAGTCGTCTCATGTCCTGCAGCGTTTGCTATGAACAGTATAAATATGGACGTGTTTCAGCTCCAGCATATTTTTACCTAAATACCAACGGCAGCTCATCACCTGGCTGAGCATTTGAGGAAAAGGAACGAAGCAGCGTTCATGCAAGGTGACATGACAGTTTAGTCATACTGCAGTACATTTGAAGTGTACGACAGTATGCCATTACCAGCATTACTAAATGCTGTCACCGGTTAGCCCAACTAAGAGTCTAAGTTCCTGCAGTTACAGTATTTCACAATGTATTCAGGGACATTTGGACAAGCTGAGACAAGCTAATTTTTACAGTAATCCAGTCCTGAAGACATTCTGGGTCTCTGCCTCAATGCAGCTCAACAATGTTTGGTGGATCAGTTCTGAACTGCAGCTCAGCTGGTCAGCAGCAGCAACCCGAACATACGAAAAAAAGAAATACATCAACAGCTGCTTGATTCCTTTACGAAAATAATCAGCAAATTCAAAGATGGATTGTTAAAAAAAACAAGACTTTATTGCCATTCGTTCACTATGGATTATACAAGGAAAGCTGGAGAGCAACAATGTAAGACTAGTTACTGACATTTGAATTAAATACAAAAACAATTGTTATTTATGTTTTTCTTTACTCAACGTTTGGCTACAGAACAGATGACTGACAGGGCCGCCGTCATCATCATCATCAGCTTCATCAGAAAAACAATGACTTAATTAAACAGCGGTTTTATTAATGTAAACTTTATTTACATGAGAAAATAAAAACAATCACAGACTTCATGCCATGCTCTTCAAGCCTACAAACACAACAGAGTGGCTGCTGTTAAATAACTGAAGGGAGGTGTTAATGAAGGACGTTACATACAGTATTTACAGCCAAAGGTCAACCCACAGCACAATTAAACACACCTGTATACGGCTCTGCTTGGTCCCAACTTCCTTCCTGAATCAGCTGGCTGATAGAGGGACAGATTCTCCAGCCTGATTGGCTGAAAAGCAGCATCAGGATGTGCTAAATGGTGCCACTTCTCCTCCAGAATAAAAGCAGTAGTTTTTAACCCTGTACCACCTTAAGTCTGCAGGTTTTTGGTGGGAAACCCTGAAAACTTAGCCCTCATAAATCAGAGGATTGAAAACCACTGACTTTAAACAAATGCTTACCAGAAGGCCACAAAACACTTTCAGAATAAAGCTGAACAGGTTCCCTACCTAACGCTGACCAAACACCTGGTTAAAACTGATAAAACTCCTCCTTCTACATCAGCATACGGCTGCAGCTTTGAGGGCCTTGTCAGTTTGAACCCCGTCAGAGGTAGAAAAAAAACAGAGGGCCTGATGTCACTGTGTAAATGCAGTTCAACTTATTTTGTGGCCCTTCGAGTGGCAGCATGTCTGAAATTGGCAGAAATCAGACACTTTGCTGGAGCGCCAAGCCCTATTTGCACTGTGCTATTTTGAAAGAGACATCAGCTTCGTCACCAAATAACGGTCACTAATTGGGAATTTTCATTTTACTGATAATATTTCTTCAATTATTACAAATCACTGGAAGCTCCCAGTACAAACAGGAGTTACCATGACAGTGTTCAGCCACAGGGGGGCAGTCTCACACTGCATTTACACAGACACAAATTTGACTTCAGCTCTTTCCAGCAGTGCTTCTCCATCCAAACACAGCAGCAGCGATGTGGTAAGTCGGGGTGAAACAGGAACAAATGACATTTCTTAACATTTGTTTTTGTCCTGCAACCACACAAGAAGCGCTTCATAACAGTTAAGTGGTTAACAACTTTTAAATATGTACAAACATCTTGTGCCGTGATACTAAAACAGATAAGGGAGGAGGGCAAGGTCACTATCTAATTATTATAATACAGTGAGAAGTTTACACACGGGAGTGGAGGGGAGGGGGGCACCCTCAAAGGGAAGGCTGGGGAAGGACAGGAGGGAGGATGGGTGGGTGTGATAGTTCGTTCATTAAGATGAAACTGTACAGACTGAGAACTACAGCAGACTATGTGGTCCTGTACACACAACATCAAAAGTCACTCCTAGACTCTGGGTTCATCTTTTTCTGCCCTGACGTTCGACACTTCAAACCAAAAAGAGCTTTCAAATAAGTCCGAATAAGTCGCTAAAAACACTCAGATGGTTCCTGGTGCGTGTGTGTGTGTGTGCAGAGGCTGAAAGTCCCAGTCACAGCCTCAATTCAATCCGGATGTACTCAACTACAATCAGATAAGGGTGCGTTTGATTTCTAATAGCTTACAGGCACAGTGGGTGGAGTCAGGTTCAAACTTGAGGGTGTATTTGTCTGTTGCTACCTGGTTTATTGATACACAGGGGTGGACTTCAGTGTCAAAGTGCTTTCTATTTCCATCTACCAGAACATGAACAAAAACATAGAGGGAGTTTAAAAAGTGGGATGTCGCTTTTTCTACCAGCTGAACTCCACAGGCTTCGCGGATGAGATGAGGTGGTGGTGCGGTGCTCCTTACTGCCGGTTGCTCTTTATTCTCTCCAGACGTTTCTTCAAGTCGTCCAGGTTGGCCGCCGGCGAGGCCGAGCGGGTGTGGGCATGCGTCGGCGAGTGGGAGTGGGAGTTGTGTTCTTGCTGGTACAACTCTCGGGACTCTTTGAGCTGAGACAGCTTACTGTGGAGCATGTCGGTGGAGGAGGCCACTGACGGCTTCGAGGACAGCAGGGAGGAGATGGGAGGTCGCTGCTGAGGCTCGTCCTCGCTTCCTCCGACGCCCTGCTGCAGGCGGAGAGAGGACAAAGGTGAAGAGAGGCGTTCATTTCTAATGTGTACATGCAGTGAATATTCCTCGAGAAGGTTAAAGCTTCTGAAAGTTTAATGATGCGTGACCTGCGACACTTCACCAAGACCAACGCATGTCAACAAGAAACGTCTGACTGCAACCTTAAATGTGCGCTTTAGTTTTGTTGACAGTACAGCGGCCTCAGCACTAATGCAGCAGCATGAATATTGTATTTTAAATTGCACTCTCCGAAGTTGCGACTTTGATATAAAGGTGATCAACCATTCACTTATCCTGTGCCATGTCACTGTTTGTGTTACAGATATGCTGAAACCAGTATCTCTGTTCTACAGGGATGTTCTTGACCCAAGTTGAGCCTCCCAGGCCAGCACTTCCTTTCAGGCTGTATTGCAGGGCTCACTTCAGAGATCAAAATCCTACAAACAGTGTGCTGATAGGTTCTGAATTTTTGAGATTAAAGAAGTGAGTTTAAAAAAAGATAATTTATTAATTGATATTTGTTTTCATAACAAACAGATGAATATTTTTGACCCCTTACATTTGTGTATTGTTCAACTATGTCCTGAGGGGACATTTTACACTTAAAAAAAATCAACAGTTTAGTGCTCTCTAGTGGACAAATTATGTAACATCAACAAACAGAATCACACCTTCAGCATTTTTCTACTGGAATGACATGTATATGTACAGTGGGGGCGTACAGCACCCCATGGAAGAGGACTGACCGAGTGTGTATCCGAGTGTGTATGAGTGAACTAACCCTGGAGGTGTTTTCCAGGCCTTGTCTTTGTCTGAGGATCTTGAGTCTCTCATAGTAAACAGCTGGTTTCAGCTCTTCGTTGTTAGTGCTCAGACTGGACTCCACGCCGTGCTGAGGGATCACTGCAGAGACACACACACACCAGTGTTACGATAAACTCCTGACGGCATTCTGACCGATTAGCACGATGACAGCTTCCAGCTGTACCTGTTGAGGTCTGGATGCGAGCCTTGCCCTCTCTCTCAGACTCAATCAAACGAAGGCCTCGCTCCACGTAGCTCTGGAAGAACTGGGACGTGTTCTTGAGGAAGGGCTCCACGTCAGCGTCTGAGTACTTCTGTTTGTACTCATACAACTCTGTCAAACCCTGAGGAGAAGATCAGACACAGTATTGAAACATTACTGAATGTTTTCCAGGCTCTTTCTCATAATAACCCTTTGTTTTCTGTCTGAAGTTAAAGGTGTACTATGCAGGAATTGTTACTGATTGCAAACACACCACCACCACCACACATTTCTAGTGGGTCAGAAGTGAGGACTACTTCTGTATAAGTCTGAGTTTGTATAAATCCTGCATAGCATACCTCAAATTCAACAAAACTTCAACAGACATTATTTCAAGTCAGAAATGTAACAAAAAGTGAGTTGAGGGTGATTTGAAGGTGCTTGATGGAGCTGAACTGACCTCTTTAGTGTTCTCCTTGGAGCCGATCTTCTTAAATATTTCAGACAGGATGTCACTAACCTTAGCCTTTGACATTCGATCCTCCTGGGAACAAAACATAAAGGACCAATCCTCATTATATCCATAGTCACAATTATGTTCTATTACAGAATTCATTTCAACACAGTCATCCTGAAGACGAGAGGCAACTGAACTCTTGACGTCAACCTGAACGGCCACTGGAGTGTGTCGTTGGTGTGGTGTTGCTCACCGTGCGCAGGCCGCTCTTCTCGTTGCCGCGGTCGCTCTTCAATCCTGACAGGTTTCCAGAGTGTTTGACCACCCGCCTCAGATGGGCCTCCAACTCTGACTCATTACGGTTCTCTATCATTGATAGGTGGTCCAGGATCTGTTCATCAGAGCATTCAAACAAATAAATTCAATCTCAGGACGAGAAGTAAACACAGTAAACACAAATAACTCCGCCAGGATCGAAACCATTTAACTAGACGCTGCTCAGACTATGATTCGATATATTTCACACGTGCGTGCGTGTTTACATGTGTGTGTTACCTTGGCTCCGGTGAGCTTGCAGAGTGTGTGCAGCAGAGTCTTGAGGGTTCTGTGTGGGACGTCACTCTTGAGCTGCTTTAGCTTCTCTTTGGGGAAAACCTTCATGAAGTTGTGAACATCCAGCAAGATCCGATCGAGATTGATACTGTTGATGGTCTCTGGGAGGAAGCGGATCATCCTCCACAGACACTGAACACAAACACAGAAGAGTCAGTTTGACGTGTGTGATGTGCCATCTTAATGGACGGCAGGGTGAGTGTGTGTAGGCTGTAGAAGGTGTCAGGTTCTCTGCCGTTACACTCCTTACCTTCATGACCAGTTCGGAGAACATGGGACCGGCTGTCGTGACCAAGCTGTCCTGAAGCAAAACCAGCAGAGCACTGCAGAGAGACAAGAAGGGAGGGAGGAGTCAAATGAACAATAATGTTTAGTTTCTTGGAGAGTGACTTTCGTCAGCGTCTGCATATTCGACACGCCGTCTGGGACCAGGCCCGTCCAAACAGGTCAGTGTGCCGACTTAGTTGAAATCGCTTAATGAGCAGCAGGGAGGAGATCTAAAATACTTTACAGCTAAGCCAGCTATGTCTGAGCCATTAACATCATTTACAGAAGCCTCGATGCAAAATAAAGCACTGTGGTAGTTTGCTTTTAAGAACGTTATATTTATGAGGAAAGAAATGCATTCCACACAATTGTTTGAGCTCAAGGACACACACAATGCTAGTAATGCTGAACATTAAATTATTTGTTTGCGTGGAATCTGAACTTTACGTCAGAGTCAGTTTGGTTTAAGATGCCCTACAGATAACCAGCAGTATTAATTGGAATTATTGGAATTTGTTGAATGACTGTTTGGAACAATGTGAAGGTCCTGAGCAAATGTCATAAGACACTGTAACCATGCTAACCTGATCATGTTGGTCTGGTCAGACTTTTCCAGAACTCTGATCACCAGCAGGTTGACTGATCGGATGAGCTGCTGTCCATCTTTTATGTCCTCCACTCTGCTATCCAGCATCAGTGTAATCAGACCGTGCATAAGGTCCTTCAGCACACCCATGGACGCCTCTCTGGCCAAGGCCTCCATGGAGAACAACTGACAGAAACAGACAAGAGGAGGTTCATAAAGACGTCAGTGTCTCCACATCCAGTGTCCACCTCAGGTTCTTCATCGTTGTCATTGCTGTTAGTGATATGTCATGTTAGCGTATGTGGCAGAGTAGCAGTGACTCACAGACAGCATGTTTCCTATGATGCAGCTGTACAGTTTGATGATGTCCTTTTTGTCCAGGCGGTCGTCAGCCATGTGTGTGCTGTAGATGAGCCTCAGCTGCATGAAGGTCGCGATAAGGAACTGATCGATGTGTCCTGACATGACTTCTGCTTTGTCCTCCTGCCGCAACACCTCGTCGATCTGCGGAGACAAAACGCACAATTTTGATGTCACCTTAAAGCAACAATAATGGATATCTTTATAAAAACAATGTATTGTGACAATGTGAGAGGGGTCACTCGTAGTGATGACCCCAGAGAGTTATCACCAGACTCTGCAGCTCGGTTTTATCATTGACAGGAGCCCTGATAATTGAAAATGTGTTAGACCAAACCATGTATTTATGTGTGTGTGTTATACCTGTGCCAGTGCCTGTATGCTGGTGTTAATGTCGCCACTTGCGACCTGAGAGATGACGAAGTTGATGGTGGAGGCCGTGCTGTTGTGGAGGTCATCAAAGTGTGGAGAGACAGAACGCATCCTTTGTACACAGAAACACAAGCGATATTAGTCACAAAAACATGTCTGTATTTTTAATGCTTTAGGGTCAATGTGAACTGTGTATGTGCTTCGGTGTCTGTTAGAAACACAAGCAGAAGAGTGTGTTTACTTGGGTTCGGGGATCATGATGGGCTCCAGCAGCTCATCCAGCTTGTGTTGGACGAGGTCCGGCAGCTCACAAACTCTGCTCTGGTCCATTTCAATCATGTCCAGGTCTAGCTGGAACTCCTTGGGGATGGATGGATGGGAGGACTCGCTGAGCTGGGCGTTCTGACGGGCTTGGCTGGATGGACGAAAGGATTGAAAGGTAGATGGTGGACATGGGGGGGAAGAGAGGGGACAGGACAGTATATTTAGTCCAGAGTATCATCGATCAGTGCCTTTAAACTCCAGTCCAGTGACACAAGCTTTTACTATTATTAGTTTGAGAATCCGACACTGATTTTTGGGTGAAAAACCATCTTTATCCAAATAAGTTCAGAACAAATTCCAGTTAATCAAACATTTAAATGAGAAGGTCAGTTCACTGGGTTCACCCTCGAGTGCCTCCCGCTCTCAGTCTAATGAGGATCTGTTTGGCAGAACCTAATAAAACATTGAAGCCTGCGTAGAACCTGATCTTGTCCAAACTACAATTAGACTGTCAGGACTGGAGCTCGTCAGCACTGATCTAAAACCAACAGTCAGTATTTGTTTCCTTTAGAAAGGAAAAAAAAAACAAACACACTCAAAAGCTACCCTGACAATTTAAAAAAATGTTTAAAAAAAAAATGTAAAAAAAAACTGCATTTTCCTTCAATGATTTTTGGCATGTTAATGATGAATAATTCATTAATTACTAACACTTGCAGTATTGAATCAGGCTTGTGCCGATCTGCAGTTACATCATCTGTGGACGACTGAAGGGATGACTGAAGGCTGGTTTTTCATCAACGGCATTCTGTCAATATTTTTTACTGAGACTAAGATGTTCTAAAAATCATCTCGAGACTGAGCTCTTCTGTGCATTTAGATAAGTTTCCAATGGAGCAGCACGCCTGCTTGCTCAGCCCGTTAATGAGCATGAGAAGTGAGTCTGCCAACTCTTTTCAATGGATCTGACACCCTGCATCACTGTTCTCCATACGCCTGCTCACCAAAACTTTGCCACGCACTTCAGAAGAGTAGTTTAAATTATGACAGCAGTTAATATATAGTTGTTAGTAGTAAATATATATTCTACAATACAAGCAAGATATTATGTTTTTCTTTGACATGAACCCGGTGTCACAACCACATCTCTTCTTCGAACCTTTGCAGCTGCCTGCACATGCTCCCAGGAGGCCTGCAGCTGTGTCTTACGGGCAGAAACGCAACCGGAAGAAAATTACACTACAAATCTTTTTTCCAAACAAATTTCAAAAGATTGGTCAGATTTTTGACAAGCCGTTTGGAAACTAATTGCGAGACTAAGACTAGCTGGGTTCAGGCTGCAGAGTGGGAGCGACGGAGGCACCTACCTCTCTGTTAAAAGTCAGTTTACCATCAAAAAGATTCTCAAGTTGTTGCTTTAAAGTAAAATAGTTACATGATGTTGCTTTAACGGCAGCTATTGGTTCAGTATAGAACATTCTCCTCTAGATTCTTCTATCTAGGTGATCAATCAAGAACATTGTGTGGAAAACAGCCGTTTGTGTGCCTCTGCTTGGACACTGGGGTCTTTTTTCTCATTTAAGTCCAGCTGGCTACTTTGTCATATTCATTTTTAGTCCTCTTTTTTCAAGGAAACATTTCACAGCACAAAACCAATCCAAACTGTTGCTAATTATAAGAAGTTTAAAAAACATGACCATCAATTAGTGACATTTCCTTTTCGCAACAGTCAAAAAATACAAAGTGTGTCTACATTTGGAGCTGGCGAGATTGTGTCGGACTGCACAGACGACATTTCCAGTATGCATAACATCCACTACTAAGACAAAGGGAGGGGTGAAGGTGAAGAAGAAAGAACCACATTTGAAAGTGACATCAGGACATTTAAAACATTAGTCTGGTACTTCACCTATCATGTGACAGTGAGGAAGAACAGACCCTTACTGCCTACCATGTGAAGAAGCACGACTAAAACTCAAATGTCAGCAAATCTCTCTTTCCACTAGTTTAATGAACGATGAGCATTAGATTGCATTCAGAGTGGAGTTCTTAGGATGACCACAGGTAGAAAGAGGGACAAGGAGGAGGAGGAGGAGGTACTCACATCCTATACGTGCGATACATTATTCTGCTCCAGAGCGGAAGGCAGGCAGAGCAGAGAAAGGAGGAAATCACACAGGAAGAGAGATGAAGGGTTAAGAGACAGGCAGAACGGGGGCAGTCGGCCCACCAGCCAGCCACACACACTTAAAAAGGGAGGTTGGTTTCACAGACACATGGATGGGATTTCATGTACCAGTGTGTCTGCGAGAGCAACCCGACATGCAATGAGTCAGTAAAATGAGACGAGAAGAGAAGGACAGATTAGTTGTGAGCAGAAGACAAACATTCAAAAGGAACATGGCATGAATCTAAACGCAGTCAAGTCACGACAGTGCACAACATGTTGCACATCTGAGAGGTGGTTGGTTGACAGAATGGCTGACATGCTGATGAAGAACAGTTGGAAAAGTTGGATCTTAATGCATTCAAGACATTTCACATCCGACTACGAGACCTTATCAGACAAAGTGAACTGCATCAGTTTGGTAGCATGCTAGTCTTCTGCCTGTAAAAGAATGCTTCAAGTGTCATTGCACATCACTAGATAAGAGATTTTTGTAAAACAGAAGTTGGTGTGTGTGTGTGTATTCTTGGGGGTGTTGGGGTCGTATCGCAGTGAAACACCTCATTATCCACAGCGCTGTACAGATACACGTTTTGAAAAAGTGATGCAGTGTGTGCTGGTGGGAAGTTGAATTCTGATGATTATTTCTTGCCCACTGCTAATGATTATTTATTCATAGTTCCCTGAAGAAGCACCATTATTTTCTGAATGTATTTCTTCTCAGCAAATCATTAATTTCCCCACTCAGATCTACGTCAAATGCATAAATGGAAACAGACATTTTATATTTGCATGGAGGTAAATGTTTACCATGAAAACATTCAGGTATATTCATTTGTGCGATAATGTCCCTCCTAAAGGAACCTCCAGCCCAACTAACTTCAGACGGCTCAAATGAGCAAACTGCCTCACTTGTTAGAGAAGCTGATGGTAATCCTTTTCACTTTGTCAGTCTTTTTGTATTGATCCGCATCTAAAAGCCAAATATGCTCACTCTGACTGAATGTTGTAAAATAAACATGAATACTGAAAGTAGAGGAATGAATATGTTTTACACAGGCACTGAAATATGAGTTTTAACTGGTAAGATGACTTTAGAAAGCTTGCTATGCACTTGACAATGTTTTTAACGATTTGTTACTTTATATGCGGCTGAAAGTCTTAACGCAACACGTGTCTTATTTTTAGTTTGCATGTATTCTGCTTTTGTAATATATACTCAACTGAATGAATTATATTGATTTATTGCATCTATTTAGAACCTAACAAAGTGCTCATGCACTGGATTTTTGTTCCTCAACATTCCATATTTTATGGTGAACATATATCATTGGCTCCTTACTGGTTTTTATTCAGCTAAGATGAACATATCCTGCAGCCAAGAGTCAGAGGTGACCTACTTGAGTTTATTGGGGTCTTCCTGTGCAGGCTTGCGGAGGAAGGTGGCGTTGGGGTTAGTTGGGTGCTCTCTTTGAGACCTCTCTGTCGCACTCTGCTTGGCAGGAGCTGCAGGAGTCTTCTTCGCTGAACGCTTGATTCTCTCTTCAAGCATGCTCATGTCTTTCTCTGACAACTGCAAAGGAAGTGGGGGGGGGGGTAAAGTCAAACTGTAGAGAGTAGGTTTTGGAGCTCTCATGACACCCTATAAAGTATGATAATGGTATCTGTCTTACATTTCCTATGAGTTTGTACACTTGGTCCCCGCAGACATTGTAGACAGCCACCACAGTGTTCAAAGCAGCATTGCGGACAGACGTGTCTCTGTCACCGATGTGAACGGCAATCTCCTTCAGAGACTTTGCTGGAGTCGGTTGGCATACATTCATCCCATAGCCTTCTATCAAACAACCCAGCTCCTCCAGACATTCTGAGAAAAGAAAGGAAACCACATAAACAATGTTAGAATACGTCTCTTCCAACATTTCTCCATCAAAGAGGCTTAAAATTGATCAGACAGATTTGTGCAACTTTAGCCGGTAAGCTCGCTGTCTGTAGAGACCTACCAGCTCTCTGCTTGGAGTTCTTGGATTTGGTTCCATCCATGAGGAAAGGGAAGACCTTGGATGCTGGGTAAACCTTACACAGCATGCCAAGTATGGCCCGAACATCTTTACGAACTACATCCTTTGACTCTCCAACCTGAGGAAGAGAGAAGGAACTGTGAGGGGGGGGAGCTTTAACTGTGGCTTCTTTTATGGTTCTGAGTGTGACGTGCACTCACCTTGAGTATGAGGTAGGGGGCGAAGGAGTTGGCCTCGTATTCAGTCAGGTGATAGTTCTCTCTGTTCAACATGGCAAACAACAGCTTTAGATACTCCAGCACCTTCATCAGCACTGTGGTGTTGGTGTCAAAGAAGCGCAGGGTAAACCACTTCAGAATCAGGTCCAAACAGCTGATGGTGGCTTCGCTCTCACTCTCCAACCTCTGTCAAACACAAACATGCACACACAGACTTTATTACTAAAACTAGCCTACCCCCAACACTCAACCCCCTCATAGCAATGAGATCACTCCCTACCTCAATCATGACTCCTATAGCCTTGACGTGTCTCTGGAAGTCAAAGTGAAAGAGCTCGTCCTGCAGCCACTTGGCAAAGCATGTGGACATTTGAGTTTTCAGCTGCTCCACATATTCATCTCGAGGAGTGATGAAGTTCCACTTCAAAATCTAGAAAAGAAACAGCTCTGTCAGCAGAAGAGTCACTCACACTGGACGGCATTAGAGGAAGGTGTGCAAGCGTGTAGATTTTTCAGTGCACATTTGGAAAACAATGATTTATTGACTGTGGCCTTGGAAGTGCAGGTATGGTAACACAAGCTGTGACAAAGCATTTTGTTTGGTTTCATAACTATTTCTTTGCTTTACCGCACTGCACTGTACTCCTGAGTGGTAATTGGTAACTGGTGTCCTGCAACCCCTCAGACATACAGTATGTAGCTTCTGCAGCACTGAGCCACTGAGATCATGACATGTTGTTCAGCCAGTTGGGTACCTTCAGCTGCTTCTCCTCTTTGATCCTCTGTTCCTTAGCGTTGGGGACGAGGATGAAGATTGGCCCAGACTTATCTTCCTCATCCTTCAGGCTTTTGGCTGCAGGCTTCTTACCAGCTGCACCCTAAGAAGGGAAGTAACAGCATGACAGTGTGTGTGAGGAAAAGTGAGTGAACCAATGCGTTCTGTCCATGGATGTGTGCTTACAGCTGTGTGCACAAACTGTCAGTTTCCTCACAGGCTCTTTTGTGTGATTTGGATGACAATAGTTAGGTAGGTGACAGACAGTCAAGTAGAAACAGGAGACAAAGCGGTTTAATGTTGAAAAGATCTCAGTGCAGGTTAATGGATAAACAGGTTGAAGGAAACACTGAAGATTATTCCAAATCAAAACACAAACACACCTTCATGCAGTGGAGTGACCTGAAAAGTTAAAGTGACGTAAGCTCTAAGTTTGTGCTTGTGTTTTCTCACCTTTAAAACACTTAAAATGAAGCATTTTGCAAACTTTCAAGACTTTGTATGAACCCTGCTAACACTGCATGTCCATGTGCATTTGATCATACAGCTGTATCCTCAGTGGTAGTGTTAGTGATTAGAGAGATTAGACTGAGCCAAGATCCAAGGTTAACATCTGTCAGGCCAACAAGTCTCTGCTGAGAAACTCTGCCTACGTCTGCTACTCGTGGACTCCAGAGCAGGGTTTCTGTCAAAACAAATAGGTTTCAATGTTCAAGATAAATGGGAGAAACTCCGGTAACTCCAATATTATTTGTGTTTACTGAGCTTAAACACAATTGATGAGACAGACTGTCACTACACTGACTGTGCTCAGAGAGCTGATGTTTTCATGTTCGATGTTCATCTGGTGAACACATTATTCCTCCCAAATTTCTCCCAATGGTCTCCGCGTCTTCAGACTGTATCTCAGACTTGCTGTCATTGTCATGCTTTCACTAAATACTTGTTTGGGTTTGCTTGTTTGACCATGTGTGATCTCCCTTACTTGTTGCTGTTTGCCGTTGTAGCGGCTAGGCAGGCTACAGCATTGAATCAGAGCACGTACTTTGACAGAATGAAGCAATGAAACAACAACGGTTTGGTTCATGTTCAATAAATTAGTGAAACAAAAAAATATCTATTTGATTCTTTAAATAGAAGGTACCTGCAATCTTTAATTTTAGGCTATTTTAGTACAATACAAACTATGCAAAGATGGAATTACTTTCACTGGACGTTATGACAAGAGATTGAAATAATTTTCCCGGTCAAAAAAGGGTAATTACCAGATAACAGAAACCTTGCTCTGGGGTTCACTGTTGGCATTAATAAGTAGCAGCATGTAGATTAAATGTCAAGGCATTCTGGGCCGAGTTTCATCATGAGGACCCCTGCTACACATCTACCTGTTGACTGCCAGCAGCAGCCTTCCCTTTGCTGGGGGCCTTTTTACTAGCATTACTGTCCTTGTCCTTGGAGGGAGGGGGAGGGACAGGTTCCTCGGGAGGGGAGGGAGGCTGAGTGAGTAGAAAAACCACATCATATTTACACTTCATGGTCATGAAATGACACATAAAAACCTAATGGTGTGCACAGACCAAAAGGAAATAATGTGCATGCCTGATCTGGACAACCACTAACAGAACTGACAACAACTCAAGTATGAATGGTGGACGTGAATAACTGACACAGGTACAGATTTTCACTTAAGTGTCTCAAAATTTAAGTCAGAAGTGAAACAAAACTGAATTCACTCTGTTTATTGTTGAAATGAATGGGGAGCAAAATCCAAATCGGATTAATCTGATTGCACCCTCAATCCATTTTTATTGTGATAAATCTTCAAATGGCTGTCTAGCCAGAGTACCTAAATATCAACACTTCTCTGTTCCTGTGTGCACACTGGAAAACAAGACAGGACTTGATTCAGACAGACATACCTTCTTAGCAGCCGCTCCTCCTCGGACCTTCTTCACTTCAGGTTTACCGTCCAAGTCATCACAAGCTGGCTGAGACCTGGAGGCTGCAGAGGAGAGGCACGGGTCAAAATCGTCAAGTGTGTGAATATAACGTCTTCATTAACCAATTACTGAACACAATATCAAAACATCTGACACCACACAGTGCATTCGCATTTGAAAATGACTTGCACTTATGTGGCGCTTTAACCCCCATCACTTTACAATTTGCCTCTGGCTCCACCATTCACAAACTCACACACTGATGGTGATTATTGGGTAGAGGAGTGGACTCTTGGGAGTTAGGTGTGATAAGTTGTGGGTGTAATTGACCCAGATTTAAAATCTGGTGACAGCACAATGCTTAGACTTCTTTACATTACATGTGAAATTACCACAGAGTCGCATGCATATGATTTGACATCGCAAATCAAACTGTAGATGTAAAGACTGTGATGTCATACAAACCTGAAGCAGCCCTGCTTGGCTCTGCAGAGCTTTTCCCTCCTCCAGGTTTGGCGGGAGCAGCAGGTTTAGCCGGCATCACTGCCCTGGCCTTTTCCAACATGGCTACCACCTGATCCTTAGAGGCAGGCTGCAGGGAGATGAGGACAGAGAGACAATTATTACAAACAACACAGCTATGTATCACTGCCTGGGGCCAGTCACTGAAAAGTCGAGTAAATTTATCTCAGTAATTTGTTAGTCATAGTAAAATGTATCAGTTCAGTACTTTGAGTTTCCCAGCAGCCTTGACCATTTTGTCGTAGCCCAGGTGCATCATGAAGGTGGGCAGGGCGTCCTGAGCCTTCTTCCTCACATCTCCATTTCTGTCCTCTAGGCAGGTGTAAAGCTGAGGGACACACAGCATCAGATCCCCAGGTACGGTCCTCAGGGAGGGCAGCTTCTCTGCTAACCAGCCTAGCACCTGGGTGATGAAGAGAGGTTCACAGCAAAACACGAGTCCCTGATCAGCATCAAGTTTATTATGATTTCTCTCGGGAATATGTGCACCTGAAATTTCACTTCGTTTCCAAAGGGTAAAAAAATAGAATTTCTATTTTCTGAAAGCAGAATAAAGTAGGAAGATTGTGCATCTGTGTGTACCTCCTGTCGTAGGAAGGGGTTTTCTCTTTTCAGCTCCTCCGACAGGTCTTCTCCTTCCAGCCAGTCCTTCATCCCAGTCTGCTCCACCCAGGCCTGCAGGGTGGCCATGGCAGCCGTCCTTAGATTGAGCTGCAGAGGAACAGGGACATGTCCATCGTCACCACACAATCAGGGAAGTGACGCCGTTTCCATCTTCTCATGCCTCTTCTGATTCATTTGACCCTTTTCATCATATGCAGTCTGTACATTTTCACAGTGCATCGATCTACTAACAAAAGGCGTTTGTGTTGAGATGGACAGAAATGAGCATTCACAGAACTTCAAATACTATGCAAAATACAAATGCATGTAGAAATGCAGGCGTGTGTGTGCTACTGCAGGTGGTATGTTTCTAATTTGTGCCCAATACCTTGCTGTCTCCCAGTACAGTGATAACAGGAATTCCCAGTGTTTTAACATGCTGCTTCAGTCCAGGTCCCATGGCTGTAGCCAGCTGCTGCAGGATGGTCAGGGTCTGCTGGACCTGGAGAGCACAAGTATAAGCCATTTTAACTTAGATTTTAATATCCTTCCATTTGTGAAAAGCAGTTCATTGAGTAAAACCTAATACATCAGGATACACCTGCTCTTTAACTGACCAGGATTTTGTTGGAATCGCTTAGTCGTCCTTTCAGGGCCAGAGGCAGCTCTCCAATGTTGGCTGTGATGAACTTGGCGTCTGAGATGATGGCTGCAGTCTCATCCAGACCCTCCTTCCTGATCTTCCAGTTCTTATCCTCAATTTTAGACACCAGTTCAGATGTGATCTTGTCACTTAAAGACAGAAGAGAGACATGAGGGGAGGACAGAAATGAGGGATAATATTGCACCCATAAAAATAGACAGGGAACAGGACTCTTGATTGGGACTTCTTCAGTCTTACATTAAGCACAGCATACAGTACCCTTTAATCATGTTATTTCACAGTTAAATATTATATAACCTTAAAAATCACTTAAGGCACTTTAACACATCTTTCAAAGACTGAAGCAGCAGAGTATGAAACCTTAAAATGCTTATGTCACGCATTTATTCACTTACCAAACCAAAACACTTGAGTGTTTCCTGTAGCCGTATCACTTCTGCTGAATAATGTTTCATCTAGCTAAGCTAAAGCACACACTTAAATAAATAATATAAATATAGTTCAACCTCAGTTTGCACAAATAATTACACACCAACAACCCAACACATACGTAGAACCCCTCCGCACTCATACATTTAAATATGTAATGTTAAATGCTAGAGGACGATAGGCATCGTCTCAAAATTTAAAGACGTTTTGAGATTATAAATAAGACTTTTTATGTCCTTAAAAAATGTAAAAATCTAATTCAACATCTTAAGACTTTTAAGGATGCATGCATGACCTGCTCTCATGATTTACATTCATCAAATATGGTGTTCTCAAAAATAGGACTGCAGGAAGTTTAATTTTGCTGTATTTGTGCAGGTCGATTGACAGGCTGTGTCCTACACGCTCAGTGTTTGGTTACCTGATGTCTGTTCTGGGCAGTAGGTCCATGATGTCATGTCCGCCTTCTCCATCTTCTTCCTGGTCTTCTCCTTCATCACCGTCCTCTTCCGCCGCTGCTGTCTTCTTAGTGAATCGGATCGGAGCTGGTGGAGACTGGCCCTGCATCTGTGAGGGACAGACAAGTACACAAACGCACACAATTAAATATCTTGTTTCCATTTTCAAGTGTCATTCTCTCTGCATATCTTATTGTCAGGATGACATAGTGGTGAGAAGCCCTCACGTTTCTTCCAGCCTCTTTTCTTTAATAGTAAAACTGAAGAAAATCAATAACCTTTTTCACTTCTATTCAGAGAAGGTTAATGTCCCTACCTTCTCAAACTCAGCATCAATCTGTGAGAGAAGAGCAGGCTTCTCGTCTTCAAAGAACATGCGCAGGGGAGCTCCCATGTAGAGGTACATGACTCCCAGCAGGGTGATCGCTGCCGTCCGAACAGCTGGGTTAGTCGCTCCCAGAGCAGTCTTCACATTGTTGATGAAACCCTTCACATTGATACTGAAGAGAGGGGAGATCAAAGGTCAATGTTTCTGCTTAGGTACTAAAGCTGACTTTTTTCTGAAGCATGCAAGCAAATTCCTGACTTGAATTTTCTAATGCTTCAGTATTACACTAAGCATTCAAATAAGGACTGTAAATTACCCAGCAAAGCCAAACTCCTTCATGGCATTAGCGAGCCAGTTGAGAGTCTCTGCCTGGTTTTTGGGGTTCTTCTGTGCAAATGCCATAGACACAACCTGACAAAGAAAATGCAAACCGTGTAAATACAGTATATCCATCATCATCAACATCTCTGGTCTGTTGATCACTCTTAGGATCTTTCTGTGAGGTAAAAATATCTTTTCTTTTTCAGCAACTTAAAAAGAAGTTTCTTCTATCCAGAGAAATGGGCAAAACACCTGTTCTGCAGTCCACGGCAGTGAGCAGGCCTGCCCAATAGCAGTCAGTCCCTCTTTAGCGTTTCCACCGCATTTGACGTCTCCAACCTTATCCACCAAGCCATCCAAGACCACAGAGGCTGACGTCTTTGAAAACTGTCCTCTCTCAGCGATAAGAGCCACAATGTGCAGCTTCATCTGCATCACCTACACAGGGAGAGAAAGAAGACCACAGCATTAGAAAGGGTGCATCCCAGCCCCTTATTGACTGCTGCTGTTCTGGTCTAAATCAGACAAAAGAACGAGTCATTGCTCTAAAAATGTGCTTGATTCTTCTTTCTTCGCGTCTTCAGTGGGAGGGAAGATGCGAGGAAAAGACGCATGTGTGGGAAATGTGGATGCAATTAAGGTATCTGGGTTGTACCCACTGAATTCTGATTCTACAGAGTATGATGGAGCCATGGTTTTTGAGCAACCAACACGTTCAAAAAAGATGTGACAGTCAAGATTAGAAAGCATTTTTCTGGAGGCAATGTTACAGTGCAAGTCAAAGCAGCTGCTGTCTCACTGCTTCAGGAAACTGTCAATGAAATGTCAACTGATGTAACCGAGACAGTTACCTGGAAGTTGGTCTCCTTCCAGCCTGGTTTCTTGGCCAACATCCTGACTAAGGCCTGGCAGGGCATCACAGCCTTATCCATGGTCTCAACGGCCTAGAAGCAAACATGAAAGCATGTATTAACATTCCTGCACATTACTGGACAGAACGCAGTGACACGCCAGACTTCAACATGCAATGCAGACTTTTAAGCATTTCACACTGAAAACTTAATAGTAACAAGGTTCAGTCAATGTGGTTTTCTTCAACATTGATATTTTCATGGAAAAAGATTTCGATATTTACTTTAGTACAAAGCAGGGCTGCAGCTAACTATTATTTTTCTTGATTAATCATTTTGTCTATCAAATTTGCAAAAATAGGAGTATGACAGGAGGCATCATTGCTATGCAAACAGAAGAGTCATTTATGAAATAATTTGTCATGAATTCAGTCATGAAGAAAGAAAAAAAGGCTTTACCCTCTGGAACTCCTCCATACTGGCCAGCCTCTCCTTCCAGTTGGCTGAGTCCAGCTGCTGCAGACAGGAGGCAGGAAGTACACCCGCTGCCAGATCCTCACACACCTCAGGCTGTGACAACACACACGACAGTTAATAATCAAATCAAATCAAACAACACTCCTCCTCTGAGAGCCACAGGTGTTGGGATGCAAATGACACTGAAACAATTCAATGAGATGAGAATAGTCAGGACGAAGAAGGTCGATCTGCCATCTGTCGTCATCAAACACATGCTGACTCGCTGCTCATTGCTCTTTTCACAGAGCCTAAAACCAATCAGAGGTAGGATGGCACACTTCTAACAACTGCATAAGAACAGAGCTGACACAATTTTAATGACCAAAGAAAACAACTCAAAGTCAGTGCTGACGATAACAGACCCGTTTCACAGCAGACACCAGGAGCAATTTGGGGAAGTGAAGACAGATAAAACACAACGAAAAGGACAACATCTATCTTCTCTTTGGGCTCTTATCTCAGGGAACCTTCACACAAGACTACAGCAGTCTGATCAAATGTATCTCATCTTCAAAAGGTCTTTTCCAAAAACAGGTGTTGGAAAGGGGGCAGGTCTTATATCTGGGCCTATTTGCACACACACTTTGCAACAAGTTTCAACTGAAAGACAAGCGTATGCACACAAACTTACAGACAGTTCACTCTCTGGCGTTTCTTTACTGTCAGCAGTCTTCTTGGATTTTCCACCAGCTGCAGAGGTGGGCTTGCCTTTCTTAGATGGACCTGCAGACGGCTGCACAGAAGAGACACAAGACACTTCAAGTACAACTGTGGACAGTTAATGTTATTAAGTTCCTTCAGGTCATAGGGCCCAGAACCCAGCAAATAACAACCAGGTGACAAATGAATACATTTTAGTTTTCTGTATGTGCACTGTTCTGAGTGTACCTTGCTGGCAGCAGATTGGGTCTTCCTGGGTGGGCCAGAGGACTTGGATGGAGCTTCAGCAACAGGAGCTTTAGCTGCTGGCTTTTTGTCCCCCCCTCCACCACTACCTCCTCCTGCACCCTTCTTCCCTCCAGGAAGCTCCACTTTATCAGCACACTCCTTTATCTGTTAACACAGGAAAAGGCAACAAGGAAAGTGGTTAATGATGAGAAAAATGGGAGCTTTCTCTTGCTTTGAATTGAATTGATCCGTGCTGATGAGTGTCTCCTCTCCCTTCATCCTTCCATCGATCCTTACCTTATCGAGTTTGAGTTTATCCAAATCACTCAGGAAAGGGTTCACAGCTTTCTCTCCCACCACTTTCATGGCTGTCCCCAGCGCTTCAAAAGCAGCATCTCGCACCTCTGGAGCAGAGTCATTCACTTGCTGTGATGGTTAAAGAGAAGAGTACAGGTTCAGGATTTCATAAAGCACCTGAAATCATCTCACACCTGTTATCCAATGTCCCGGCGCTAGTTCAAAATCACTGTGTCTGCAGGAAGCAACGATGGGCTCTTAAATGTTACACATATCAATGGTAGTATTAGTACTTTACTTACTGCTCCCTGGGAGCAGTACCTTTTTGTATTTTATCTTAACTTTATTTTCATTTCAACCTCATATTATATGATTTCGTCATGCTATACGAAATAACACATGTGCTTATTATCATGTACAGTATTACCAAAAGGGAAAGGTGGTAAAGCTGTGAAGACCGTTCCACTCTGAGTATGTATACCTTGATGAGAGCCGCACAGAAGGGCTTGAGGACGCTCTTGGGTAGCGTGGCCTGTGTGCAATGTCTAAAGGAGCGGGCCAGAAACAGAGAGGACTGCTGCTTAATGGAGGGGTTCTTATTGTCCATTACAGCCAGGATGTCCTCCGACAGGTTCTGGAGAGTGGTCTGGGAAAAAGATATCATGAAAATGATATTATATACACTACAGAAACAGTAACAACCCATAAATCTATTCAATTTGTGTCCTGGAAATGCATTAGAAACTGGTCTGGAGAGTCAGTAAAGTGCTCTATAAATAACAGCAGTCAATACATGAGGGTTTGCAGCAGCCCTGTAGTGGCGGGTCATGCCAACGCAAATGAAGATTGCCTTTTGAAAAAATGGCTCACTGGTGAACACTGAGGGGGTATATTAGGTACTGGCAACTAATGATTGTAGTCATTATCAATTAGTCTGCCAATCATTTTCTCCATTAATCAATGTCTCATCTAGTCTATAAAATGTTAAAAGTGAAAAATCGCCATCAAAATCTTAAGTAAATCCTCACAACTGAGAAGCATTTTTGAGAAATGACTTACAACTATTTATCAGAATTGTTACATAGACATTTTTTAATCTAATAGAGCCATTGTTTCGGCTCTACAAGAGAGGCCCTGAAATACTTCACCTACAATATATTGTCAGTCTCCTATGACTCCCCACTTATCTACTGTTAGCTAAAGAGAGATGTTTCATGAAAACTGAGTTGCATAAGTTTTTGAAAATCCACCAATAAGTATGTGAGTTAAGTCCTTCCTATCTTCTTAGTGGGTTGTACCATTAAAACTTAATGAATGACTTAGCTTGTAAAGAGTAATGTATAAGTCTAGATAGCATATTTATGAGAGCTGTGCAATATGACCAAAATCTCATATCCCAGTGTAAGTCATTTCAACCATACACATCACGATACAGCACAGGTTTTGTAAATATAATGAATCGTCTGTATAAAAAGAACATATAAACAGGCCTATTCCTTCTATTTCTACAGGTCCACATCCAACAGAAGCCACACACTGCAGTGGCGGAAAAAGATTGGACAACGTTACCCCAGACTTTGTGTTCTTGCCTTCCCTGAGCTTGTTTTCATCACAGTAGCTAGTTCTTCCCTTCTTAACCTCATTGGATGATTCAAGAAGAGCTGCTGACTACTTAATATTTAATGGAGGTATTAAGACTATACTTACAGTGAGGAAGATGGCATCAATAGCCTCCTGCAGGGCCTGGACAACCTGAGGCTTCTTCTCCTTGAACTTCTCTAGAATAGTTGGAACCACCTAAATACACAGAGCTCTAACTTAGCAGCAATCTATGACTTCGAATGAGTAGTGAGGAATAGTATTGTCATTCAATAGAGGTTTCATTGAAGCAAAGTCTTGACATTTTGATACAAGTTATTATAGTAAAGTAATTGCTGTCAGAATGCAGAGAACTTCCTTCAACTTACTTGTCCTGCATATGTCCCAAATTTCTTCCTGAGACCAGCGGCCAGTCCAGCCAGACATTTCGCTGCCAATGTCACCAGCATCACATTGGCATCTTTTCCCACAACCTGGAACATAAGTACCAGTGAGCATACAATGCAGAGTCACCAGACGCCCCGCCACCTCCGTCTTGTTAGGCAAAACTTTGTTTAGGGTGAGAAATTTTGGAATTTTGATGATTCATCTTATATGTCCCTCATAAGTTTCCTATAACCTATTTCCAGATATGACTGCCTAACTGAAAATGTGCCAAGTACTCCACCTTCTTCAGTGCTCTGACAAGGTCTCCATAGTCTCCGCTCTCTAGTTTGGGGTTCTTGCTCAGAACCTCGACAGCCTCCAGAGCCTCTTTCCTCTCCTGCCACTTTTTAGCCTCCTACAGGAACAGACAATGTGAAATATTGCAACATTTAGGATTCAATCACACAGAAAACCTTCATTAACCAAATCAATCAGGAACTTGTCATTAGATTTTAAGAGACAATCCAAGATGACCCTTGACTGGTTAACACAGACAAGACTTTGTGTCTATCGGGGGGTTTTTGAGAAGATACACCTACTATTTTCTCATAGAAGTCTTTGGGCAGCTTGGACAGAATCTCCACAGCTTCCAGCAGCTCATAGGGATCCACTGCTGCCACCGTTTCCACCTCATCCTCCCCTGAAGGAGGAACGCAAAAAGAGCGGACACTGGACCATGACTCCTCAACATCAATGGAAAATAACAAGGAAAATTTGGTTTGTGTAAATGTTGTTAGCAGTATGCTACATAGTTAAACCTACCATCAGACTGCTCTCCTTGGGCTTGTTGCTGCTCAAACTTTGCCTTCAGGTCCTGCTGTGAGCGCAAGAACCGGGTTTGTTTGGGAGGCGATGAAGGCAGCTTCACCCACTCCTCCTCTAGCTCCTTCAGCTGCAGGGACACAACAAATGGCCACCGTTTAGATAAACTTGTTTCTGAAAGCTGAATATTAAAAAGTGGGTGAGTGAGTGAGTGAGTGAGTATGCCCTACCTGGACAGAGTTAATGTTTTGCAGTGGAGGTCTCAGAGCATCTCTGATCCATTTATAGATCTCTACAGCAAGGAGCTTGGCCTCCTCTCTCACTGCCTTCTCTCTCGACTCAAACTGCTTGGATAAAACCTTCACTACAGGTTTCAACGGCACGATTTTGGATCCAAACTCACTAGATGAAGATGATGACAGATAGACAGAGGTGACAAATGGTTAGTCAAGCTGACAGGAGACAGAACACCATTGCACTGATACATGTTTTATTGGTATGTAGGGCTGTACACCGCATTTATATTATCATTTAGTCATGTATGTCACACGTGCTACATGATGCATGAAATTACCACGGCAGCTCCCATGCAATACAGTTTTGCAGTATGTGTGAGACTGAGCTGCCTGTTTGTGTGTGAGGTCCATCGATGGCCATCGCTGTTCTGCTTTGGAGTTGTAGTTTATCATGTCCTTAAAAATCATGCCACCAGCTCCATAGACACCATACAATACCAAAACACAAAATAAATGACTTACAGATGCATATTTCTAGATATCATTTTAATATAAGTTTTCATGTTTCCCCCCTTTACCATAATTTAGAAAAACATTATTCCCTGTTTCTTGGTTTTGGCATTTCTTCCATTAGAACATCTAAAAGCTGCACGAAAGGCTGCCACAACCACATTTCAGCAGGTTCTGACCTGTTCAAATAGAAGAAAGTGCCAGAGACGCACCTCACAAGCCGGAGGCACCATCTATTGCATACACTGTATCTATACAGCTGGATGACATGAGAGACTGAAGCAGTACTTTCAAGTTATCAACCAAAATCAAAACGCCAAACAAGGCTGCAGGAAAAAGCGAACAAAAACGCGACTGGAAAAAGGACTTCCCCTGATTAACTTTTGACAAGGAACAGTAGCTCTTGTTCTGCTGCTGGTGCAGGGAGGTTTGAGGAGACAATCTGACATAATGAGTGCTGTGTGCCCACAGAGCTTAGCTGTGGCCAATGACTTGAATCTGTTGCTTTCTGTTAAAGACCAAAGAAATCTTTTGGATTCTAGTTTTGATATGTTACACATCTTCCAATGTTTGTTAAACCACTAATAAGAAAATAAAAACACTTTCAGATCTATACTGTATGACCAATATAAATTCAATATAAATGATATTGTATGCATGGGAAGTGTATGCTTTCACATGACCCTGGGTAAGGCCACAAAATCAGACCGCGTACATATCTTTACTGCCAAAAGCCAATGCCTGATGTAACATCTAGCTAGAGTAATGCTTTTTTGTTTTAGCCTGGTTATTTTCTAAATAGCTGGCTATTATTAGCCGGCTGGGCAGCAAAAAGCAAAAGCCACATAGATATAATAACATTTGCGATGGTCGTTTATACCTGTGTAAAAATGCATGAAAATCAGAAATTTTTCATTCTAACCCATGAGAGCAGCACTGACCTCAGAGCCCTCCTGAGTGTCTCAATGCAGGCCACCACTATCTTGGGGTTCTTGTTCTCCAGTCCTTTGAGGAGCTCGTCTTGAACCACCTCAGCCTTCTCAATCTCGATGTACATGAGACAGATGTCTGAGCCCAGCTCCTTGGCTCGGGCCTTTGGCTGGTTGAACACTTTGGTCACTACGCCGGACACCACCTCACCTGTCGTCCTGTAGCAAAGGACATACATACAAAAGCTCAATTATGTGGGCTTTTAAAAGGCCAGTATACACAGTATACACTAAACATGTTTACTTCAAATCACTAACAGCCATTCCAAGCAGCCATTGGCGCTCACTTGAGAGTGAAAATCAACCTGCAAAGAACTGAAACTTACTTTAGATATGTATAATCGACACAAATGGAGACAAAACATCACTTCTCAGTAGAAAAGCAGATTAGTGAAGGCCTGGCCAATCACTTGGCACGATCATGATCGCTCATTTTCAAAAGCTCATCTTTGACTGATAGCATGAGACATCTAACACAGAGCTCGACTGGATCCCTTCTAGGTTGGAGGCTCAACAGGACTAGAACTACAGTATTACTAAGCATCTCTGACATTGTGGGTGCAGATGTAGCCTGTTCAGGTGTGGCTGTGGCTGGCTCATTGTTCTGAGACCTTTCTCACAGCAGACCTTTTGACTTGACAAATAGTCTTGATATAATAATAGCTGCATTTGATTTAGGTTACAGTGCCCCTGTATCATTAATGCATTACTTGCCACGAAGAAAGACTTATTGTCTGCAATTAAATGGTGGGTGAGGTTGTGCTCTCAGTGCAGCTGGGAGCACCTGGGAGTAACGCTCCAAGCACGAAACAGTGTTTCCCACCGAATGACAATGTAACTGTGATGTGGATTGAAAATATTTGACAGAATACATTGCTGTATTCATGTAGTAGGTTATTCCTCATTTCACCATTTTAACTCTCCACCCTATTTTAGTGTTCACTCACAAACTACTTTATTCTGTACACTTTGGTTTTCCCTTCAGCCATCTATGCTCCTTTAAACTGAGTGTTTAACATCTCATTCCAAAGACTAAGGCCACATTCAGAAAAACTTGTGGAGGCCACTCATTCATTTGAATGGAGTGGGTGGGCTAACCCGGGGGGCTTCGGCAAACCAATGCAGCACTTTCTGGCAAAAAAGCTGAAACCTCACAAATGGCAGACCATTTGTTGCTGGAACTATTACTTACTTGCCAGCTACGTGGGCATTCTCAATGAAGGTCAGGGCAGCCTCCAGGCCTTTAAGCTGAGCCACGGCATTGGAGTCAGTGACGAACTTCTTTATCAGTCCCAGAAACTTCCCCCACTCTGGACTCTTCTCATCTGTGATCCTCTGGAACAACTTCAGAGCTTCTTCATAACCATTCAGACGGGCTTTCCACACCTGAAGACGAGCAACAGTTACAGAGTCATGGTTGAAGAGAGAGAAAGGGGTATACAAAATTTAATAAACTGGAGTTTATCAAACCCATTCAGTCGAGCTTTTCTTTCTCGTTTAAGACAGAAAAAAGCTAAACTAAATGCGCGTGGACAAACAGACGAATGTCTTGTTTAGTAGAAGATGGAGATCTGTATAGTGAACGGGGGATGTGACCTACATTCGTAGCCACCAAATATCTCTGTTATAGGTCATCTTTTCTTCCATCTGCCTTCCATGTGTACGGTGGGAAATTGTTGTATTTTCTTCCAACATTAATTTGTGAGCTTAAGGAGAAAGCTCATCTGCACTCATGAAACTGTTGCAGTCATGGTTTCATGATGTACAGACCAAAAAAGACTTAAGGACATAAAAAGACATTTCAGTGATGTTAAAATGGCACTGAAGCAGGAAATTGAGTTTAGCCTGTGGTCAGTCTGCTTATTATGCCTGCTGTGGTTCCACTTCTACACTGATTTGCAATTGGCTGTAGAGTCTAAAATTAACTCCAGCTCATATGCTTACAAAGTTTCAAAAGCAGTACCTGCTGGGAGTAATTATTTTTTTGATTCTCTTGATGCCAAGATTACATATTGAAATTGCCTGTTTTTCTCCATCTATTGCGCTATTGGGCTGTTGTATTAGATGGCATTAATTCTAGCTGGGTGGCTCTAATAAGACCCCAATTCCAAAAAAGTTTGGAAGCTAAACATAAAACAGAAATAAAAACAGTAAAGGATAAAGAAAAGATTTACTGCAGTGTTACATCTCATTCAAAAGCATTCAAGGAGGAGAAAATATACGGGCCAGGTGAGATATGACAAACATCTCCTGTCAATACTTGACTTGAAGGAAATCAAGAAAGAGAACTGAGGTAAACTGCAAAGAATATCACTGAGGCCAAACATCAGCCAGTGGATCACCTTGTGTTCACATTTCTGGTCGATGGGAAGCTTCATCCACTCGCTATCGTCCCCCATGGTGGCCACTCGGGGGGGTGGGCTTCCCCAAAGGTGCTCAACTGGAAAACAAAGCATTATCGACACAAAATTACATTTGGTGCATTTCATCTGGTTTACAGCAGGAGGACTAAATGACATCTAAAAGTCATGACAGAAATCCTGGTGTCAGCAGAGCATTGCTTTAAAACAAATATGCAAATGTCATCAGAAAAACTGTGTTTTCAGCTGCAGCTGTCTTCACTCACATCTGCTGGGAACATCCAATAACACCAGTACTGCACTGGAACACATGAGACTAATAATTATTACTGTTTTGTTGAGATAAAGACACAACTGGGCCAAAATTAACTCCAATTTCAAAACTGCTGGCCAGTGAAACATAACACACAACCACACAACATTCTGCTGCTGTCAGGAAATAGCTAACATCTATTCAAAAGTATGTGTTCTCGATCAGTGGTTTTTCAGACTTTTTCTACATACCTCAAGGGGAAAAAATGGAACATATGAGCAGCAGTGTTTCTGCTCTGAATGTTTTTCCACCACAGGCAAAAAAAATAAAAATAAGATAAAACAAATTCTGCGTTCAATCATCTGATCCATTTCCTCAAAACATAGGTGGTTGTTGTTGCAGCACAACATGTTTGTTACTCTAGCCGTGAGGCCTGATCCCCACCCCCTCTCCCCCAATGAGAGAGGGAGAGGGAGTGAGACAGTGGACAGTCTGGATGTGGATGAGAGAGTTGACCATAGTTTCTAAACATGCAGTGTAGTGAAGACAGCCATTTCATATGAGACGTACTTAACACAGACCTACTGATGTGCATTCAACTCGTGCTGGACCCGTTCATGGGTCAGCTGTCACTCCATCTGTTAGTAAAGAGTCCAGTCTACATTGCAGTTCATACACACATACACGCAGAGTGACATTGGATTTTGTAGTTTTTGTATCACGCCGACACTTCTGTCCATCCCCGGGAAGTACTGGACATTCAAACATTATCAAACTAAAGCTCTGACAAACATCCATATTTTCAACAACCTGTAGTTGCCAGATATATTTCATAATCAAGAGCTATACTAAAAATCACACATCTTATTGTAGAAACTGCCCAAAAAGTGTCACTGTACACCAATAATAGCAGTTACCTTATGAAATCTCTCCTGGGTTCTGTGTGACCTTGATGTCTGTTACTTGAATTCAGTAGGACACTTGAAAATCTTCCTCAAACGTATCAGTGTATTTGTGTACAATAGTCTGCATCACAAGGAATGTATTTATGGGCTATGGTAATGAACAGATAAAAATAAAGCAAACGTCTTTCCCACCACAAATACGATAAGAAAGGGGAAAACACTAATGTTAAACACTTGGTTTAAACTCTAATCAAATCATTCATTCATGATGATTTTTTTAATATCTGGTATTAGGAGGTGGTGCAGCCCTTTAAAACATCACAGAAAAAAAAAATCTCCACAGGAAACACTTAGCACTTTCTGTTTTGTAAAACAAGCAAACATGAGGAGATTTCTAAAAGAGCCCAACCAGTAATGGACTGTCCCACCAATAATGGAACACCATTACTTGAGGATAATAAAATAATAAAAGGCTCATGTTCGGTTGCTATAGCATTCTGATCAATCTCCTGTCCAGCTGACTACTTCACCAAAGACGCTGTCAGATTTGTCAATAAAACAGACTCCAAATCATGTAAAGTCACATCTATAGTTGCAATGTCACTCACTCACTCTCATGCACTTACTTTCACATAAAAGCCTGAGCATGTGATTGTCTAATGCACATTCTGGGTGGGGCTATGGATTCATATCGGTCCCCCCCAGTTATACGTTTACTCAAGTTACATACGGTTAACACTTGGGAGATCGACGTTGAATCTTAGTATGTTATACAGTTGCGTTTTTTCACTGTTATTATGATTCATGGTATGAGTGTCAATCTACTTCTGTGCAACCATGGAGAATTAGGCATATGTGAACTGCCATAAGAGTTAACAGTTTGCTTCTATAACTATGATTTTATAAACGTAATTAGCTACTTCATATGTTAAGGTGTCTAAGGTACTGGTACTTTACCTCAGTCTCTTGTTAAACCACTCCACTTTGTAGTTCTACTCCACCAGGGGGGGAAAATTTGTCTTTTCGCTCCACTACATTTCTTTGACAGTTATATTTACCATTTTATTTGGCAAATTAAATTTAAAAAAAAAAATCTATTTTGCATTCAAAATGGCAACCACATTTTCAGTTTTGGCTACCAAAAGCTGAGGCCTGGTTGCCAGCCTGGGAACCACCTTTAAAAGTTAGTGTTGGGCCCTGGGTAACTTGCTACATATTACTAGATTCATAAGTGAATATATATATATATATATATATATATATATATATATATATATATATATATATATATATATATTAAAATATCAGTATTCTGACCGAAATTTTGAACTGCATACAAGGATGAACTGACGAGGGCTCCAAGTATCACTTAATGTAGATTATGCGAACTAAATACTTACAAACATACTCAGACAGCTGTGCATGCTTCATGCACAGTTACCCAGCGTGCCCTCAGAAACTAGACTGCACCCTCCAATATAGGTAGACATAATCGATTAGGTTGGCAGTCGTTTGTAAGCTGTGCTAACATCTAACCACTTCACTACCCTCAGTTGTCACCAGTGCTGTTTCCAGTGGTTAGACTGGGAGTGGTAATCATCTTAACTGGCTATCGTTAATTACTAGCTGGTCAGCTGAGCGCCAATTACTAACGTTAGCTAAGTTAGCAACGACAGTAACAGTCGAACAGTTAGCCTGTTAACCGGCCCATTCTGTTTAAAGCCGCTTCACCAAACATATATGTAGAGGTAGTGGTCAATATGTCGCTTTTTAGCATACGTGGTATAAACGTACAAGGTCCAGCAAATGTTCATGGCGAGACCTTATTGTTTGCTAGCCGCTAGCTGCTTAGAAACAAGGCTATGAGCTAACCATCCATCCGCGCCAACACAGCCAGGCCTAACAACGCAGTTCACAACAGCTGCAGAGTCACAACAACACTGCATGCTACCTCAGAGTCCCACACGAATTTTAACCAAAATAAATTAAATGAATTATAATCGCCGGGATACCTGTTTGTGTCTCTGGGTGACAAAACGATGCTGGCTGTCCAGTTAGACGAGGTTGATAGTGCGATCACTTCAGCGGAGCACAGCCGAGGTTTATACAAGCGTTGTCAGTGCGAAGACAAAACATGACTTCCGGTTCGAAATAAAACTGGCTGTTATAATGTTTCTCAGTTAACAAAGGGTATAGATTTAGTAATTGTTACTGTGTATTAGTAAACATCTTAAGTAAATCAACATTCCGAAATACAGTTTAATTTATTTCATGCATCTTTCTGTGCAAATGAGACATTTTGCGCTCTTATTTTACATACAAGTGAACACCAACTTCCGGACCCATCACTGCTGCCTACGTCCAACTTGTTGCAGCTTTTTGAAATGCCTCCAAGGGCGGAGAGACAGAGGAGGGCGGAGACAGGGGCACCACCCTGACTACATCACTCTTGTGTTGAGTCATACGCTTTATATTCAGTATTACTGCATGAAAAAAAACAGATACACACTGGGGAATGCCAGCACATACCACATAATGTTGGATTAAACTTTGTCTTTAGACCAGTGTGTCTTCACAAATTCACATTTCATTTATTAGCGATGGTTTAATGATCTTCCTTATTTGTCACTGACCAAGCCATTGATTGGTTGAATTTGAACTATGGCCCGCCCCCAATTTATGAAATTCCTTTGCTGATTGGGCCATTCGATTCATCGCTTATCCTTGGGAGATATTTAATTGGCTGCTCTGAAATCAAGCCCCGCTGTGACTTTAATAGTCTTTCCATTATTGGTCTATGTATTGCCATTACACCTATGTGATTTGACTAACATACACCATAATATACTCTGTAACATCCCTCAGACAGTTCTCTACATTCAGCATTTTCTACCAGCACCCCAGAGTGTCTGGTATTATTATTATTATTATTATTAGTAGTAGTAGTAGTAGTAGTAGTAGTAGTAGTAGTAGTAGTAGTAGTAGTATGATGTAGTTTATTTTTTGCTGCTACACTATACCCTTCATAACTAATAATGGCTTTAAATTCTAATCATAGAACAAGACTGGTGAGTGAGCTGGTAACATCTTAAAGTATTTAATAATAATAATAATAATAATAATAATAATAATAACAACAATAATAATAATAATAATAATAATAATAATAATAATAATAATAATAATAATAATAATAATAATAATGAGCAAGGGAATCTTTGGCAGGATAGACCATGGAACCAATGCTCAGTATATATATTTGTTAGATTTAGTGTTGTGTGTGTGTGTGTGTGTGTGTGTGTGTGTGTGTGTGTGTGTGTGTGTGTGTGTGTGTGTGTGTGTGTGTGTGTGTGTGTGTGTGACAAACATGTGTATTGGACATTTGTGAAAATACGGAATAAATGGCGTCCCGTATTAGTTCAACACGGGACGCAACATTTAATTGTCAATTAAAGGACGATTCCGTATTTTACGGGACGGGTGGCAACCCTACCTATAATTGACCTTGAACAGCCAATTATGTGGAGAGATTGCTGCCCCATACAAAATAAAACAAATATAGAACAGAAATATGTCAGCTAAGACGCGACATTAATGATCCGTTAATGTCAGGAAGCACCCAACAAGCCATAGCTTCGATGAGCCATAGACGAACGCAGTTCGATTCGCCTGATCTAATAAGCAATTGATGAAGCACTGAAAAAACACCTGAAAAACCTTCTCATGATCAAATTTTTAAGCCGAATTACTCAACAAAGCATACTGATTACTTTCCCAGATCGAAAACACGCGGACCGACGCAGATTTTGGAGAAAAAGCGAGATAACTTTAAATTTGTGGATTTTTGACTGCAGTTCGGCGAGCCCCGCAGCGTCCCGTTAGAGTCCTCACTTCGGGACGAAAGCGACTGCCACACTGTCAAAAACAGTTATATTTCTCCGTAGATTTTACAAATAGATCATAAACTATCGCTGAGTTTTAGGCATGTTATTCAAATGTGTACTTTTTGCATAGTGAGTCTTACCTGGCCACAGTTTCATGCAAACGATGTCCTCGTGCGCCTGAGGTGAACGGCAGAGTCCCGTGATCTTGCTGGGCAGGTGGAGGTCTGCTATCCTGCACGTTCACATACAACCAGATTGACTGTCCATGTGCATGTGTGAAAGAAGATTCACCGACCGGTATCGAGGAACACTTTTAAGTCAAATTTTAGGTTTGATGTGATGAATATTTCATGTTCGTTCTTTTTCGGAAATACTTTAGCATGTAGCGCTAGCTAGCTAGTACCGCCAGAGTGAAACAGCAAGTTAATGTCGGGTTGAGCCTCATATTCGACTGTGACAAGTATTCGGCACCGACAATGTACTTTTATAGGAGTGAAACAGTACGAGACTTGTCTTTATTACAACGGAAAAATGTGTCAACTCTGGGAATATGATACCTGGATCAACCCGCTAATATACGTGACGTTGCGACTTGTACAAGAGGCTTTGCTCGCACTCATATAAATCAAATCAAATCAAATCAACTTTATTTATATGGCACTTTTCATACCTTATAGTAGTACAATGCCATATAACCTGGCACAGGATTGACAAGGCAGCGAAATAACAGAGCAACTTATGTTCCACGAGGAAGAGGAGTGGAAAAACACTGACCACTGCCGTAGTGTATGGATATTTTTTATGTAGAGTCAGATACTGTATAAACAGTAGTTATAGGTGATTGTTTACACGTGCCGTTACACTCTGTATCCATGGCAACGCGTAGCAGTGGGGGTGAACGGCCACGCAGCCCATCGGCTGCGTGTGGTTTTTTGGCCAGTGGGAAAGGAGCCCTATGCCGTTTGAAAGCGGGTCGACCGCGTTTAAATAAAAAACGTGTCAGCCCAGTAACCATGAGCCGCTTCCCCAATGAAATAGGCGGGTCGATGCGGGTTTTTTAATGCTAGTCGACCCGCTAACGATATAGCTCCTTTCCTCCTTTCCTATTGACCAAAAAAAAAGCGGGTCTGATCTCCGGCAGCTGCCACCATAGACTCATAGACTCATGTACGTAGACGCCTCATTGACGCTTCCTGTTGGAACTGACGTTCAGCGCAGCCGCCATCTTGAATGGGTCTCCCATGCGCCCCCAGTGCATTTATTTCTACGGAGGAAGGTGTATGTCCAACTACAATAATCATAATCATAACTTTTAACCCGATTTTCACACGGTTTGGTTTGTTACAAATGGCAGAGATGTAGTTATGAAACAGGACGCTGTCACACATTAAAAACACGTGCTTGATGCTGAAATACTTTGTTAAAGAGCAGAATACAGACATATGGTATGGCATATGAATAAATGTATGAATTAATTAATTTTAGATTTTAATAAAGAAACATTTTGATTGTTCATTTATATTTATTTCTCTCTCACTCACTCACTCACTCACTCACTCACTCACTCACACACACACAAAATCATGACCCTTCTGTACACACCAATAACACAAGAATTTCTTCATTTTTGTTTTTGCACGCTGAGTATTTTTAATGTAAAGTTTGGCGCAGGCACATGCACGCGTGCGCGCACACACAACACACACACAAAAACCAGACATCTCACATAACCTGTTAACATGCGTATTAAACTTTGAGTAAGTTTTTTTACTCAGTTGTGTTGGAATAAAACTTCACCAAAACAAACTGTCGAAACAAGGAAGGTTTTTTCTTTTTAGCCAACACATCATATGTCGGCCCACAGTCCACTGCTGCTTTCAAATACACACACGTACACAAACACACACCTTCTGGCCTGACATGTCTAAATTTAAACAACTGTTCACAGCTTTAGGATGACAAAGATTCCACAATAGCCTGAACTGAAACTGCTGATGTTTGTGATATACACTGATTTTAACACATATACATACATACATACATACATACATACATACATACATACATACATACATACATACATACATACATACATACAAAGCTCCCATATATACCTGCTCAGTTTTTGGGGGGTTTTTTTAAGGCCTGGAAAAGTAAGCTTTAAAATTCCAGGTCATTCCAGTGTCTTACACTACCCTGTTAAGCTTGCAACTGGGGCTGGGAAGCTAAATAAAATAAAATAAATAAATAAAATAGGGGCATAGTTGCTCTCTTTACGTTGACTTTGGTTGGCTCTGGTGCTAGCAGAGACCCACCCAATATGGCGGCGATGCTGGATTACGCTCCAGCACGTAATGAGGCGTCTACATATATGTCTACGGCTGCCACCGCTGTGCGTTGCCATGGATACAAAATGTAACGGTACACACATCACTCATGAGAAGCTCTTTTTTCTCACTGTCTTGTCAGTGCTGTGCCATGTGGCTTCTGTTTTTACAATGTCATCACTTACCATTCAGATGAGTGACATGGCCAAGTGTGTCCACTTTATAATAAAGTTGTGTTTATTTCATGTTAGGATACATTAAAATCTGGAAGCTTTAAATAGTGAACTGTGCAATTTTTCAGAGATTTGTGGCGATGCACAGTATTTTGCACATCTAAAAATACACATACACTTTAAGGAAACTGAACTTAGTGTGTTTTGTGCTGATAATGGTTGTATTTCTTTCTTTCTTTCTTTCTTTCTTTCTTTCTTTCTTTCTTTCTTTCTTTCTTTCTTTCTTCTGTACAGGGTTACTTCACTTCAGTGTAGGCTGTGCTGTTTGGGGCAACTGCCCCTCAGTGAGGTGGTCCTGCAAGTGTTTCTCCTCGCCGAACCAACGCACACTAATTGCCCATTATATGTCCACCTTGTTTTCATTTTCTTACTTATTTCTATTGCTCTGTTTGGAGGAACACTAATCCATGTGATGTTATAGAGAAATTGTCAAGAGAGTGGACATTTCAGTAATGTTTGAATGTTTTCATATTCAACATTTTGAGCACGTTTCTCAGATACGTTTTTTGTTTGTTTTTATGAATCTTTGCAATTTGGGGGGGAGAGGAGGATGACAGACAATGACTCCCACCCACTCCAACACACACTCACTGCACTGAGGAGTTCCATCAGTGATAGGATGCTACATCCAAAGTGTGTGAAGGAGCGGTATCACAGGTCATTCCTTCCTGCAGCTGTCAGACTACACAACAAGAACTGCTGAAAGTAATTTTTTGATAATTTATCTGTAAATCATCTGTAAATTACCTGTGCAATAATCTGGGCAAAAACTGGTGCAATAATCTGTGCATTTATCTGTAAATCATTTGTAAATGATCTGTACAATAATCTGGGCAAAAGCTGGTGCAATAATCTGTGCAATTCATCCTGTACCTAACAGTCTGCAAATACAATTTATAATTTGATATTGCTTATTTTTAGATAATGCTTATTTTTATTACACTCGTTTGTATATACTTGCTGTTTTTTACCTAATTCTATCTTTTACTGGTGCTGCTGTACATTGGAATTTCCCCTTGCGGGACAAATAAAGGTATATTGAATTGAATTTACTGCAGCAACTCTGAACATTCACTCAGAAAGGACTCTGTTGAACTCGGAGAGTTATTGTTTTTCCCCAAAGGATGGGTGCTCTTCTTTTTATGTATTATTATTATTATTTATGTGTGGGACAGTGTAATTTCAGTTTGTGAGCAAAAGTGTGTTAGAGGGTGTAAGGGCTATTTTTTTAATATGTCCCAAGGAAGGTCTTTTTTGATGTCTTGACATCCATTGACACTTATTTTGAAGCAAGGCTGCTTGAAGTTGGACTTGTTGGGGGTTGAATAAAGGTCCTTATTGAATTGCCTGTTCAGCTATTTTTTCTTGTGTTAATATTTAGTTTGTCTAATTCTCATGGAGATTCTTTGTAGATATTATTTTGCTTAAAATTTTGAAATCTAGCAATTTCTGTAAACTCAAGTAACTTGGCAATAAAGCATGAGAAAAAATAATAATGTTGCCCTAACTTGATAAAATAAGTTCAACCAACATCGTTTTTAGTTCTAATGTTTTCCAGTCCACATTACTTGATACAGAAAGTTGAGTCAACAAATCGCAAGTTGTATCAATTATGTATTCCATGTTGAGCCAACTTGATTCACAGTTGTAGGAACTTGATAAGATAAATTCAACCAACATCTCTTAAAGTTATCTCAAATAATATTTTTAAGTTCAACTTACTTGATATAGGAAGTTGAGTCAACAGACTGTATGTTGCATGAACTCATGTTTTGAAGTGTGAAAAATGCCAGCTGCCAGCCGCCAGCCGACGCCGGCGCCCGGGGACCAGTTCTCCTTCGGTGCTTCGGTTCTCCTTCCTTTGGTGATCTTCTTGCATGTTTTTAGTGGGACTTATTTAAAGAGGAAGGTTCATGCAAACTCCACACAGAACATGCAAACTCCACACAGAAAGGCCCCCTTTTTTCCTCGAGCAGCAGGCACCGAAGGCGTGGTGGAGGACACGCCACCAGCGCCCACAGCGGGATTCCGGGGGCCTTCTAGCTGTGAGGCGACAAGTGGGACCACTTGTGCAACCGTGCTACCCTACAAATAACTGTCTGACATTATTATGGAAAGAATCCATACAGAGATACTTCCTTGTTGATAAGTAAGATCTGTTTTGCTTCAGCAGAAACAGCTGTTGTAGCGCTGTTGCCAAAGCCACCAGACTCCATTCAAAAAACAGTAATTTTAGCATTTTTTAAAAAAACTTCTTCAAATGCATCAAAAACAAAATAAAACTCGACAAAAACCTTCTTGGATCACCTTTTTAATGTTTCGGCAACAATTACTAACTCTGGATTGGTTGAAATAAACTTTCAATTCATGGAATGGGGAGAGGAGCGAGAGAGCTGGCTGACGTCAGAGAAGCAGCGGGGGAAACAGCACATTGAGTCGGAATGTTTAATATTTTGTGTGTTTACCTTTTGTCATGCTTCACTCATGTTTAGAACAATCCTGCAGAAAATGGGATTGACAAAAAATGATTGACAGGTGCTGATGGTGTTTTTTATTTTTTTTTTTTCTGTTTGATTACGTTCTGTGTTAGATTTAAATTGTTAATAAAAAAATACTGTGTTCTAAATTAAAATCTTATAACCTCGTTACGTTATCTATTCCATTTCTTATTTACAGTATAAGTAAACTTTTGAACTACTTTTCAGTGAAGCAGGTTCGATTCTCGGGTCGGGCCCTTCTATGTGAAGTTTGCATGTTCTTCCCGTGCATGCGTGGTTTCTCTCCGGGTACTCCGGCTTCCTCCCACAGACCAAAAACATGCTTATTAGGTTAATTGGTGACTCTAAAATTGCCCTAGGTGTGAGTGTGAGTGTGAATGGTGTGTGTATGTGCCCTGCAATCGGCTGGCAGGGTGTACCCCGCCTCTCGCCCGTTGACAGCCGAGATAGGCTCTGGTCCCCCCACGACCCCGAAAGGGATAAGCGGCATAGAAAATGGATGGATGGATTTACAGATATTTACAAAGATACAATATGAATATTTCTATTTACAAGTGGGCATTCTTAAAATGTACAACTATTTACAAAAGATCAGCAGAAATGACTATTTACAGAGATTTGCAGATTTACAGAGAACATGTATACAGTTGGGGCTGAGCAGGAGTCCCTGGTGATGCTGCAAGATTATTGAAGCAAACAGTTTCCTGTTCTAACAGTGACCACCAGGACCGCTTGGAGGCTTGACCCTGAGTTACTAGTGCCATGTCTTCTGTGGTCTTGGGGAGGTAGATGACCCTGTGGCGAATAGCCACCACCTCCTCAGTGACTCAATGGATGATGCGGTGAACAGTGGAGCGAGCGAGGCATCCCAAACACCCTTGTCACCACAACTGGAGGATGTCCCACTCGCCAGCCAGAAGAGACAGACCAAGGTCTCTATTGTGGCACCCCATCCATGTCGCCTTTCCTGGTGGAGAAGCTCCAGCAGCACCGCCAAGGACTCTCTGCTCAGCCTAAAATCTCTTCTGGTGTCATGATCGTTGAAAAATAATAGCAGAACAGGAACACTGATGTTTATGCAGCAGTACATCACCCTTGCCTGGATGGAGAAAAGAGGGTAAGAACAGGAGGAGCAACTGAATTTTAGTTGATACAACAACTCTAGTGAATGTTAAAGCTTAGACCAATTATGCTTCATTTCTCCATCTATTACACTTTGGCTCCTCAATATGGTTCTGATGTTTAATAACACAACATTTTAATAGGCTATTGAATTAAGTCAGGGTTATTTACAGGGTTCGTACACATTTAACTATTCAATTGAAGCACTTTTCAGATCTTGAAAACATAGCATTAAAATTACAGCATACAGATGTATCAAGACTCATGGTTAAATGACATATATGTCAGTCCATAGTTTATATGGCAAGCGTTTCTCACTAAACGGTATCGTTTATTAACGGGTAATGTATGAACATTAATATGGGTTAAAATAGCTGGTTAATGTTACCTCCCGACGGCGCTCTCCCAGCCGGAGATAAACAAGCCGCCGGTGTCGCAAAACCTCTGGTCCCATTGTGATACCACAGATTATCACTTCCTGATAAGAACCAAATGAAACTTTGAAACATAAACTGTCTAAATGTGTCCCGGTTTGTTTGTTGCTGCTGGTATCAGTCGCTGAAGGGAAGTAAAACAAACAGTAGACGTAAAAAAAGTAAAAAGAGCCAGACAAGCAAGCAGTATCTACAGGGACAACAGAAACAGAAACACAACTGAGAGTCCACAGGCGTGCTCGCAGCTCTGTGAGGTGGTATTTTAGGCTTTGAGCTAAATGCTAACATTAGCATGATAACATGCTTACTATGACAATGTTAACATCCTGATGTTCAGCATGTGTAATGTTTACCATGTTCTCCATCTTAGTTTAGCATACTAGCATTGCTAACATTTGCTTAATGGCTAATTCACATCATATGGCCTGGCTGGTAAAGATGAAAGAATGCCATGCCGCTAGCTTCTGAACTGTGAGCGGAACAATTAGATTTGACTGATTGGAAATCGGTGATATTTTACCGTAAATGCACACATCCTAAAAATAGGGTATAGACATTTTTAATCACCTTGTCTCTGTAGTGTGTACCTAGCCAACACCCTCTTATGTTCACAGACTGCGAACAGAAAACAAAGGGCTGTAAAATGGCTCCGCGAAATCCTGTGCATCCACACAGCCTGTGAAAAGCATGCAGCATATGTAAATTCCAAACACTCAGGAGAAGGTAAGCAACTGTATCCTGAGGAAATCGCCTCTCCCTTAAAGCTTTACCGTAATGAGGCATCAAAGCTTGGTATGCAGCCAAAAAATGAGATGTACCTGTGAGATTAAGGAGATTTTTAAGTGCTAATAAAGCCCCTGTAAAGACGCATAACCTCAAAATACTGAAGTACTTAAGAATTTCATATCTATCAAATGACATCGCCACCCACTTCTTCTATTTTGTAACTTCTTCAGCTTTAAATCCTTTGAATTCAGGCGAATAACAGGAAAACCTGACTAACAGTATAGTAAATATTTGAGAACAGTGCACAGCCAACCATAAATCTACAGTTACCATTCCTCTTTTCATACCTCCACGCCTCATCTGACTTCCCCACACAGGTAAGCACTCCGCTGGAACATACTGTATTGATGTGTGCGGTACTCGAGTCAATAACAACACAAACTGGTGTGACTAGAAATGAGGAGGCTGGCAAAATGGTGCTGCAGTGACAACCAGGTGGTGGTTTGGTTTTGATAAATTAATAAATTCATTAATCATATGTAAGATTTCAACCTTGAAACAGCCTGGCATCCTAAAAAGAGCTATCTAACAATAAAAATAAATAACAGCAATAATTTAATGAGGCTAAGACTCGAAAAGGCCGTAAAACATTGGTAGCTGCATTGTTGTTGATAACTGAAGTATATGACACATTATACAGTTTATATTCTAACATGAGTGTACAGCCCTTCTAACAAATTTTTGAGGCTGTACTTGGGCACAGTAGCACTAGCTAAATGCTAACGTGTGCATGCTAACATGTTCACAGTGGCAATGCTAATGTGCTAATGTTTAGCAAGTTAATAGTATGCATAATGGTCAACATGTTAGTGTGCCAACACTTGCTACTTAGCACTTAACATAAGTCAAAGCTGATGGGGATATTTTTCTGAGATATATGGACATGCACCAAGTTTTTGACCAGATGATGGCACTAAATAAAAAGGGCTAATAAAAGTTATTACAAATCATCTTATGGCGCCAGACAAAAAACTAGGGGATCATCAAAATCAGGAGTAGGGCTGTCAATTAATATCCTAAATTCTAATTTATATTCAAATTGTTGAAAAATCCATACATTCGAATATGTAAATAAATACTGGATTGTGGGGGGGGGGGGGGGGGGGGGGGTGCCTGCTAAAAGAACTTCATGATGGACAGGAGCCACAAAATCAGAGTTTCCATTGTGCTGTACGTTACTATTATTTATTTATTTATTTATTTATTTTTACCAAGAACCAAGTCTTATGTCTAGTGTCAGTCTAAGTGTAAAAATATCAAACATTCCGACTCAATGTGCTGTTTCCCCCGCTGCTTCTCTGACGTCAGCCAGCTCTCTCGCTCCTCTCCCCATTCCGTGAATTGAAAGTTTATTTCAACCAATCCAGAGTTAGTAATTGTTGCCGAAACATTAAAAAGGTGATCCAAGAAGGTTTTTGTCGAGTTTTATTTTGTTTTTGATGCATTTGAAGAAGTTTTTTTAAAAATGCTAAAATTACTGTTTTTTTGAATGGAGTCTGGTGGCTTTGGCAACAGCGCTACAACAGCTGTTTCTGCTGAAACAAAACAGATCTTCCTCATCAACAAAGAAGTATCTCTGTATGGATTCTTTCCATAATAATGTCAGACACTTATTTGTAGGGTAGCACGGTTGCACAAGTGGTCCCACTTGTCGCCTCACAGCTAGAAGGCCCCCGGAATCTCGCTGTGGGCGCTGGTGGCGTGTCCTCCACCACGCCTTCTGTGCCTGCTGCTCGAGGAAAAAAGGGGGCCTTTCTGTGTGGAGTTTGCATGTTCTGTGTGGAGTTTGCATGAACCTAAGGTTTCCTCCTTAAATAAGTCCCACTAAAAACATGCAAGAAGATCACCAAAGGAAGGAGAACCGAAGTACCGATGGAGAACTGGTCCCCGGGCGCCGGCATCGGCTGGCGGCTGGCAGCTGGCAGCCCACCGCTCCTGGTCTGCCGCGGAGGATCGACAGACCGAGGATGGGATAAATGGGGAGAAAATAATTTCACGAGAAGCATGCACTGTAAAAAAACAAAAAAAAAAACAAAAACAAAAAAAAAATTAGGTGACCCGACTTAACTATGTCAAGTCATCTTGTTGCTTTGACTGAGTTAATTTGAGTCAACTTATAGTGTCAAGTTTTTTACACTTCAAAACATGAGTTCATGCAACATACAGTCTGTTGACTCAACTTCCTGTATCAAGTAAGTTGAACTTAAAAATATTATTTGAGATAACTTTAAGAGATGTTGGTTGAACTTATTTTATCAAGTTAGGGCAATATTATTATTTTATTATTTTTTTTCTACAAAGAATCTCCATGAGAATTAGACACAAGAAAAAATAGCTGAACAGGCAATTCAATAAGGACCTTTATTTAACCCCCAACAAGTCCAACTTCAAGCAGCCTTGCTTCAAAATAAGTGTCAATGGATGTCAAGACATCAAAAAAGACCTTCCTTGGGACATATTAAAAAAATAGCCCTTACACCCTCTAACACACTTTTGCTCACAAACTGAAATTACACTGTCCCACACATAAATAATAATAATAATAATATAATACATAAAAAGAAGAGAACCCATCCTTTGGGGAAAAACAATAACTCTCCGAGTTCAACAGAGTCCTTTCTGAGTGAATGTTCAGAGTTGCTGCAGTAAATTCAATTCAATTCAATTCAATATACCTTTATTTGTCCCCCAAGGGGAAATTCCAATGTACAGCAGCACCAGTAAAAGATAGAATTAGGTAAAAAAAACAGCAAGTCTATACAAAAGAGTGTAATAAAAATACACATTATATAAAAATAAGCAATATCAAATTATAAATTGTATTTGCGGACTGTTAGGTACAGGATGAATTGCACATATTATTGCACCAGCTTTTGCCCAGATTATTGTACAGATCATTTACAAATGATTTACAGATAAATGCACAGATTATTGCACCAGTTTTTGCCCAGATTATTGCATAGGTAATTTACAGATGATTTACAGATAAATTATCAAAAAATTACTTTCAGCAGTTCTTGTTGTGTAGTCTGACAGCTGCAGGAAGGAATGACCTGTGATACCGCTCCTTCACACACTTTGGATGTAGCATCCTATCACTGATGGAGCTCCTCAGTGCAGTGAGTGTGTGTTGGAGTGGGTGGGAGTCATTGTCTGTTGAAAATGAAAACATTCAAACATTACTGAAATGTCCACTCTCTTGACAATTTCTCTATAACATCACATGGATTAGTGTTCCTCCAAACAGAGCAATAGAAATAAGTAAGAAAATGAAAACAAGGTGGACATATAATGGGCAATTAGTGTGTGTTGGTTCGGCGAGGAGAAACACTTGCAGGACCACCTCACTGAGGGGCAGTTGCCCCAAACAGCACAGCCTACACTGAAGTGAAGTAACCCTGTACAGAAGAAAGAAAGAAAGAAAGAAAGAAAGAAAGAAAGAAAGAAAGAAAGAAAGAAAGAAAGAAAGAAAGAAAGAAATACAACCATTATCAACACAAAACACACTAAGTTCAGTTTCCTTAATGTGTATGTGTATTTTTAGATGTGCAAAATACTGTGCATCGCCACAAATCTCTGAAAAATTGCACAGTTCACAATTTAAAGCTTCCAGATTTTAATGTATCCTAACATGAAATAAACACGACTTTATTATAAAGTGGACACACTTGGCCATGTCACTCATCTGAATGGTAAGTGATTACATTGTAAAAACAGAAGCCACATGGCACAGCACTGACAAGACAGCGAGAAAAAAGAGCTTCTCATGAGTGATGTGTGTACCGTTACATTTTGTATCCATGGCAATGCACAGCGGTGGCAGCCATAGACATAATATACATAGACGCCTCATTACGTGCTGGAGCGTAATCCAGCATCGCCGCCATATTGGGTGGGTCTCTGCTAGCACCAGAGCCAACCAAAGTCAACGTAAAGAGAGCAACAATGCCCCTATTTTATTTATTTATTTTATTTTATTTAGCTTCCCAGCCCCAGTTGCAAGCTTAACAGGGTAGTGTAAGACACTGGAATGACCTGGAATTTTAGGCCTTAAAAAAAATTAAAGAAGGAAAAAAATGTACCGACCAGGTATATATGGGAGCTTTGTATGTATGTATATGTGTTAAAATCAGTGTATATCACAAACATCAGCAGTTTCAGTTCAGGCTATTGTGGAATCTTTGTCATCCTAAAGCTGTGAACAGTTGTTTAAATTTAGACATGTCAGGCCAGAAGGTGTGTGTGTTTGTGTACGTGTGTATTTGAAAGCAGCAGTGGACTGTGGGCCGACATATGATGTGTTGGCTAAAAAGAAAAAACCTTCCTCGTTTTGACAGTTTGTTTTGGTGAAGTTTTACTCCAACACAACTGAGTAAAAAAACCTGCTCAAAGTTTAATACGCATGTCAACAGGTTATGTGAGATGTCTGGTTTTTGAGTGTGTGTGTGTGTGTGTGTGTGTGTGTGTGTGTGTGTGTGTGTGTGTGTGTTGTGTGTGTGCGCGCAGACGTGCATGTGCCAAACTTTACATTAAATATACTCAGCGCACAAAAACAAAAATAAAGAAATTCTTGTGTTATTGGTGTGTACAGAAGGGTCATGATTTTGTGTGAGTGAGTGAGAGAGAGAAATAAATTCAAATGAACAATCAAACTGTTTCTTTATTAAAATATAAAATTAATTAATTTATACATTTATTCATATGCCATACCATATGTCTGTATTCTGCTCTTTAACAAAGTATTTCAGCATCAAGCACGTGTTTTTAATGTGTGACAGCGTCCTGTTTCATAACTACATCTCTGCCATTTGTAACAAACCAAACCGTGTGAAAATCGGGTAAAAAGTTATGATTATTGTAATTGGACATACACCTTCCTCCGAAGAAATAAATGCACTGACACGTTGTTTTTTTTGTTTGTTTTTTCTTTAAACACGGTCAACCCGCTTTCAAACGGCATATGGCTCCTTTCCCACTGGCCAAAAAACCCACACGCAGCCGGTGGGCCGTTCACCCCCACTGCTACGCGTTGCCATGGATACAGAGTGTAACTGCACACCTGAAAACAATCACCTATCACTACGTGTTTATACAGCATCTAACTCTACATAAAAAAAATATCCATACACTACGGCGGTGGTCAGTGTTTTTCCACTCCTCTTCCTCGTGGAACATAAGTTGCTCTGTAATTTCGCTGCCTTGTCAGTCCTGTGCCAGGTTGTTTGAGTGCGAGCAAAGCCTCTTGTACAAGTCGCAACGTCACGTATATTAGCGGGTTGATCCAGGTATAATATTCCCACAGTTGACACATTTTTCCGTAATAATAATGACAAGTCTCGCACTGTTTCACTCCTGTAAGAGTACATTGTCGGTGCCGAATACTTGTTACCGTCGAATATGAGGCTCAACCCTACATTAACTTGCTGTTTCACTCTGGCGGCGCTAGCTAGCTAGCGCTACATGCTAAAGTATTTCCGAAAAAGAACGAACATGAAATATTCATCACAGGTTTAATATCTTGACGGATCATTTGAGATGGAGAGACATTAGACGACCAATGCACATTACCAACAGATGAACTAACTAAGCGAAAATAATTTTAAATGTACTTACTGGACGGCTCGGCTCCGAGGTAAAAAGATGGCGGTCGGCTCGGATTTAAAGTTCAACACTGCGCGTGACGTCACATTGCGGGCGCATGCGTGTTGGTTGAAACGCCCACGACGTATTTTCTGAAGTAAACTGAATGGATTATCATGGGTTTTTAATGAGTTTCCGCGCTTTTTTCAAGTTGAAGTTGTTTGAACTCTTCTTACTTTGTTGTAATGGGCAGAGTTCGCTCAGCTTGACAGCAGTCCTTCTGACTAATCCCTTTTAGCAGAGTAGTTCCACTGTGTCCCGCTCTGAGCTCACGCAGAAACCTGAAATTTGACTTAAAAGTGTTCCTCGATACCGGTCGATGAATCTTCTTTCACACATGCACACGGACAGTCAATCTGGTTGTATGTGAACGTGCAGGATAGCAGACCTCCACCTGCCCAGCAAGATCACGGGACTCTGCCGTTCACCTCAGGCGCACGAGGACATCGTTTGCATGAAACTGTGGCCAGGTAAGACTCATTATGGAAAAAGTACACATTTTAATAACATGCCTAAAACTCAGTGATAGTTTATGATCTTTTTGTAAAATCTACGGAGAAATATAACTGTTTTTGACAGTGTGGCAGTCGCTTTCGTCCCGAAGTGAGGACTCTAACGGGACGCTGCGGGTCTCGCCGAACCCCAGTCAAAAATCCACAAATTTAAAGTTATCTCGCTTTTTCTCCAAAATCTGCGTCGGTCCGCGCGTTTCGATCTGGGAAAGTAATCAGTATCCTCTGCTGAGTAATTCGGCTTAAAGAATTGACCATGAGAAGGTTTTTCAGGTGTTTTTTCAGTGCTTCATCAATTGCTTATTAGATCAGGCGAATCGAACTGCGTTCGTCAATGGCTCATCGAAGCTATGGCTTGTTGGGTGCTTCCTGACATTAATGGATCATTAATGTCGCGTCTTAGCTGACATATTTCTGTTCTATATTTGTTTTATTTTGTATGGGGCAGCAATCTCTCCACATAATTGGCTGTTCAAGGTCAATTATAGGTAGGGTCGCCACCCGTCCCGTAAAATACGGAATCGTCCTTTAATTGACAATTAAATGTTGGGACGCGATTTGTTCCGTATTTTCACAAATGTCCAATGCACATGTCTGTCACACACACACACACACACACACACACACACACACACACACACACACACACACACACACACACACACACACACACACACACACACACACTAAATCTAACAATAATGAACAAAATAAAACACAGGAAATACTAAGGCCAGCAAAATTGTCGTGAGGGGATCTACGCAGGACCCCGGTCGTGTGTCTGTGCCTCGCTGTCTGCGTGTGTTGCTGTCACGGTTGCCTAGAGACAGACATCACACACCGGCGCTGCTCACAACACCCGCGCCTTTTAAAAATGTCCACTACACCCGATACCACGTCCTCAACAGCGAAAACGCTTGCAAAAGTATAGACGTGAGGGGGAAGAGGCACATCCTTGGCTGCACAGCGTCAGTGGAGATGATTACTATTAGACTATTGTGGTTTGATTGATTGTTTAGGATGTTGAGTTTTTAGAGTCGGATGAATGATCATTTATTTAATATACAGCAGAATCAGCCAACATAAATGGCCATTTAACGAACAAATCACACTAATGGATTAACAGTTAATAGATAAATATTGTTAAGAGAAAACGTTTATTTTTAAAATATATATACATTTCCAAAGAGCTGGAGGGAAATCTGAGATATAAGAAACAAATGTCAGTTCCTGAAACACTCCGAGACTAATTGGCTCAGATGCTGAAAAGAAATGACATGACCAAACTTGAAAATGGAATGGATCTGCTAAAATATGCCGAGTCATGTTATGTAATGCTTTGGGATTATGAATGTCGCTCCTGGTCTGCCGCGGAGGATCGACAGACCGAGGATGGGATAAATGCGGAGAAAATAATTTCACGGGAAGCATATGCACTGTAAAAAAAACAACAACAAAAAAATAAAAAAAAAATTAGGTGACCCGACTTAACTATGTCAAGTCATCTTGTCGCTTTGACTGAGTTAATTTGAGTCAACTTATAGTGTCAAGTTTTTTACACTTCAAAACATGAGTTCATGCAACATACAGTCTGTTGACTCAACTTCCTGTATCAAGTAAGTTGAACTTAAAAATATTATTTGAGATAACTTTAAGAGATGTTGGTTGAATTTATTTGATCAAGTTCCTACAACTGCGGATCAAGTTGGCTCAACATGGAATACATAATTGATACAACTTGCGATTTGTTGACTCAACTTTCTGTATCAAGTAATGTGGAATGGAAAACATTACTTAAGAGAACTAAAAAAGATGTTGGTTGAACTTATTTTATCAAGTTAGGGCAACATTATTATTTTTTCTTATGCTTTACTGCCAAGTTACTTGAGTTTACAGAAATTGCTAGATTTCAAAATTTTAAGCAAAATAATATCCACAAAGAATCTCCATGAGAATAAGACAAACTAAATATTAACACAAGAAAAAATAGCTGAACAGACAATTCAATAAGGACCTTTATTTAACCCCCAACAAGTCCAACTTCAAGCAGCCTTGCTTCAAAATAAGTGTCAATGGATGTCAAGACATCAAAAAAGACCTTCCTTGGGACATATTAAAAAAATAGCCCTTACACCCTCTAACACACTTTTGCTCACAAACTGAAATTACACTGTCCCACACATAAATAATAATAATAATAATAATATAATACATAAAAAGAAGAGCACCCATCCTTTGGGGAAAAACAATAGCTCTCCGAGTTCAACAGAGTCCTTTCTGAGTGAATGTTCAGAGTTGCTGCAGTAAATTCAATTCAATTCAATTCAATTCAATTCAATTCAATTCAATTCAATTCAATTCAATTCAATTCAATATACCTTTATTTGTCTCGCAAGGGGAAATTCCAATGTACAGCAGCACCAGTAAAAGATAGAATTAGGTAAAAAACAGCAAGTCTATACACCTGCACTCCCTGCTGAAAAAAGTCAGAGAAACCATTAGGCAACCATTAAGCATATTCTATTGGTTTCTAATGGTTCCTAGTGGTTTTGTAATGGTTTCTAATGGCTACTTATGTTTTCCTATTGGTTCGGTTTGTTTTTCTAATGGGATTGTATTATCTCCTACACAAATCTACAGGACTTGAACGGGTCCCTACTAATGGTTCTTACAGGAGTCTAATGGTTCCTACAGAAGTCTTAATGGTTCCTACAGGCGTTTCTATACCAGTCAAATGGTCACCATACAGTGGTCTAGTGGTCACTACAGGGTGTAGTGGTCTCTAATGGTTCCTAATGTGATGGAGGAACACAGATGTTGTAGCCTTCTTTGGCGATCACATCTGTGATTTCTAGTGGGTCCTTGTGCAAGCTATACAGTACACTTGTCTCTGGGACCCAGTGTTAGGACTCTGCTATAATTTCTGTTGCAGCAGTAGTTTTCTAATTGTTTCTAAGTAGGTTTCTCAGTTTAGTTTAGTTTTAGATCCTAAAGGGACAAGTTTTCTAATGGTTTTAGCTCCTAATGGAACCAGTAGCTTTCTAATGGTATTACATTCTAATGGGACCAGTAGGTTCCTAATGGTTTCTTCTAATGGTTCCTAAAGGGGTTCCAATTCCCATTAGACCATACCCTAATGGGTATTCTACTGGATTTTTCAGCAGGGCTAAGAAATGCTGAATTAAATAAATATTTTTATTTGTACAAATTTATGCCTCATTTATCAGATCAGACCCCCATCCCCACCCCAACCCCCACCGCCAAAATCTCACTCTGAACTCAAGTTCAATTCTTGAGAGCCCAGAATTTATATTATGATTTTTTTTTTTTTTTTTTTTTTTTTCAGCGTGAGAAATACAATGAGAGCCCTGGTACATGTGATGCTAATGCTAACGTTCCTTAGTTTACTCACATAAAGTGCTCATTAATTAAAGGCTAATTCACTCTCTGCTGAATGAATTTCTTCTGTCTGACTCCTATTTTTTGACTGTGGATTCACTAATAAGCTGCTAAAACACAGACGTTTCATTATGAGCTCTTGTAGTGTTTTTATTTTCAGGATGTGTCCTTGTCTTCTGGGGATGGCTGTCTGATATGGTCAGAAGAAGAAGACGACGACGGAGCAGGAAGTCATGGGCGCTGTGTTGCTCGGGGGAACCTAATTGGTGTAACTCACAACACTCCGCTTCCATGGAGATCCACCATGTCAGGATAGTCAGTGCTTTAATAGACAGCAAAATCCAGAGTCTACAGAAATGAGCTGAAGCCAGACAAGCCTCTGATCAAAGCTACACACACGTCAAGAGGATAAATGTTAACTTCAACGTCATCTCCCGAGAGGACGAGCAGGATGAACCGTTTAAATTCCACCGTCCCGGTTGACGAATACCTCGGTAAGATCCGTGAGCGCTTCAGCCAGCTGACTGTGTGCTTGTGCACATTTTCATTTACCACTCGTAAGCTATCGATCCATCTGACTCGTTCAAAATCAGCGACGTTATATATCAGTTTACTGAAACTGGCAGCCTAACGTTATGTCATTGTGTCCACGCGCGTGTCATTGTGTGTGTTTGTTTTCCTCACAGCGGACAGCAATGTGTTATTTTACGTGAATGACGCAGTGACCCAGCTGCTGGAACACAAAGAGGAATACACCCAGTTCGGGGTGATCCGCTACTTTGCTGAATAGTACGTTACACACTCAGCACACATTCAGTCACCTGTCTGCATGTGTTGGGAGTCCAGCTGGTCTTGGTTTAGCCCTCCTGGATCCCAATGAGCTGCATGACTGAGCATGTTCTCAGAGATGCTGAGGGAGGGTTTATATATCTGCACAAAGAGCAGAAAGTAATCAAACTTGACAGTCACTACAAGTTGGCATGTTTTCATAATGTAAACCACCCCAAAACAGCTTGTCAATACACATTTGTACATCAGTGCATGCTTCTGTACATTAAGATCCTCTAAAAATATCAGTGCATGCTTGCACACTGCCTTTGTAAATGTGATGCAGAGAGTCAGTCCTGTACGTTCACACTGAATGTTGCAACTAGCTTACATTACGTGTGTGTGTAGTTTCAGCAGCGTGAAGAACAGTAACCACGTCCTCTTCAGGGAGTATAACTACATCAAGGCCACTCCTCATAACAGAGCCTCCTTCATCAGAGTCTTCTGGAGGTGCTACAGACAGGTCGGCAAGAGTGGAGGTGAGTGGGAGCCAAAAATAACTAGAGAGTGTGTTTCCTGAACGAAATGTGTGTGAGCGTTGGAAGCTGTAATGTGGTTTCCATGGAGTAATAAAGTACATCATTGATATCACCTTAGAGCCATACAGCAGTTTATGAGCGGTATGGTGGTGTTTCACTAATGACCACAAGGTGGGGCTGTGGGTGTCATGCTACCAATATGCCATTCACATGCTCATTTAGAATTTGTTGATCAAGTTTCATTGTCTGAAAGTTAACAGAATTGTATAAATATCATGTTTTAATGTTGAAATTGTCACACTAATTTGAATGGGAACATTAAATAAATTCCCTCTTTCTCAATATAAGACTATTTTTTGTGTTTAACATGAACTTGGTGGTTCACTGACGTGTCCTCTGTAGCTAAACGTATTTGAATGTCTTGTTGTGCTCCAGACTTACTGTCCATGCTGGAGTACAGGTCTCTGCTGCAGCTGCTGTGTCCAGACTTCCCAGCGGAGATGGTGCAGAGTGCAGCCAGGCCAGTACATGAACACACCACAGACAACATGCTGCACTCTTTCACTTCAGTTCATTTTGCTAATATTTACTTTATATTTCATAATATATACAGTCTACATCATATACACTTCCTTTTAATTCTTTTTTTCCCCTCCATATAAAGTCTGTAATGCTAAATAACAAGAAGGTTTTAGGCTGTGTCATTGGTGCTGTCGGAAATAGGAATAAGAACTTCAGAAGCCATGTCATTTCAAGTTTTATGGGAAGATTCATCAATTCAATAGTCAGAGTCACCTTGTTTATTTGCCCTTAAATGCCTTATTTGAAATAAATCTATAATTTTTGACCTTGGTAAAAGTAAAAAATTGTAATCTTGTCTCAGTTTGGATGGTTTAACTTTCAACTCTTGGAAAAAAAAAAAAAAAAAAAAAAAAAACTTTTTCATTGCATTTTATTACTTCAAAAAACTCTTTGACCTCTTTGACTCTCTTCTTTGTAACTGGGTTGTAACTGCTTTTTCTTCTCTTGTCTCTCTGTAGAATTGTTCTGATGGACGATGCCATCGATGTCTGTCTGATGTCTTTCTCTGATTTCCTTTATGCCTTCCAGCTGCAGTTCTACTACCAAGGTACAATCAAAACCACTGTGTCATAGGCCGTGTCAAAGAACCAGTTCCTCTTAGTTCAGTTTCCTGCATCAGTCCAGCATGTTAAATCAAAGATTTGTACTTTTCTTGTGTTGTTAAATTAACATATTATATCAACCATGTTGAGGGTACCACGCAACAAATAACACATTACAGTTCATAGATGACTTTTTGTTGTGATGAGTAATATATTGCGTTAGTTGTACATCAAATAATCATTTATTTAGTTGCATTTTCAAAAAAAGCAACAAGTGTTCAGGTTTCCCTTTCTATCCAATGTGCCTGCAGAGTTCCTGGACAGCGTGCTGCTGATCTACCAGGATCTGTTATCAGGGAAGAGTCCTAACACTGTCATCGTCCCCACGTCCACCTCCATCGAGCAGCTCCCCTCTGTGGCTGCAGAGGAGAACGACAGGGAAGAGCAGCAGCAGGATGGGGTGGAGCCGTCCACTCTGGCTCAGTGTATAGACGCCTTCTGTGACAGGTTCAAACGAAGGTAAAACACACACACACACACACACACACACACACACACACGTACACGCACACGCACACACACACACACACACACACACGCAAAGTCCAGTCTGAAGTTCAGTGAAGTTGAATATAATATCATCACATGATTGTTTGTGTGTGTTTTAGATGACTTGACTTTGTGTGTGTGTGTGTGTGTGTGTGTGTGTGTGTGTGTGTGTGTGTGTGTGTGTGTGTGTGTGTGTGTGTGTGTGTGTGTGTGTGTGTGTGTGTGTGTGTGTGTGTGTGTACAGTCATCCTCCCAGGTCCTGTATGAGGGAAGCCCTGGAACAGACTGACAAAGTGTCTTACTACAGCTTCCTCATGAGCCTGGCTAAACATGAGACCATCAACCAGACTATTGGTAGGTTCAACATTACACGTTACCCTCCTCAGCCAGCCTCTAGCTTTGCAATTATACATTACAGGTATACATTAATGTATATACCACTGCAAGGGTTGATTAGAGCATTGAGACCGAACAGACAGCAGTCAGTCTGTTGTAAAAATAAAAAGAGACTAAGAGACTGTTCATTGAAAGAGCTTAAGATCTTGAACCTTCTCTTTCTTGCTTCTTTCTGGAGGTGCGTTACCCAGCAAGGCAGAGTTGCTCATTGACCCAGAGATGGACCAGGAGCTGGACAAACTGTGAGAGCTCACAACCACACACAAATACACACCCTTATATCACTCGCTCATAAAGTGTACTGTATACTGCACAGCATGGCTGCATCATGACAAGCCAACACATTGTAGCACACATTTCCTTTTCTTTCCTTTCACTGTCTTCATCTCTTTTCTGTACTTCCTGTCATCTTCGCTTTCCTTTTTCCTCCCCTCTCCTAACTCCTTTCTTCTTCTCTTTGCATCTCTTTTCTTGTCCAGAATCGCCCAGATCTCAGTGAGTCCTGGCAGCAACAGCAGTGGCAGCGCTGTGGGTGGTCTAAAGGAGGTGCAGAGGAAGGCCTCCCCCAGGAGGAACATCCACCACAGGAGGAAGATGGAGGTGGAAAGCGACGGCTCCACGGAAGAGACTGACTCCTCTGAAAACTGACGTCTAAGCTGTCACCGCTCTGTGACATGTCCCCTCCCATCTTAAAACCAGAACACACCATGTCTGTATGGGACCCATGAAAACTTTCCTGCCCATTATTTGCTATGTAAACCCACATCAGTAGTGGATAAGTGCACATCAGTGTGAGAGAACACTCCAGCCATGCATGTTTTCTTGTTGTCCAGTATTTATATCCAGAGGAACAGTGAGGGATTCAGTGAAATGCCAAGCATGATATCTCTGACTGCAGGGCAGGACTCACGGCTGAAGCAACTTTTCTTTATATGCTGTGGCCCTGATGATGTGCAAGTCCCATGTCCGAACACGGTCACGTGATGTGACACTGCTCTGTAGCTGCAGGGAGTTTTGAATTTTCCTGTAATCTCTCCAAACAGAATGTTTGTATGTAGTATTGTTCGGTACACTTTTCGTATGTGAGCACTCCGTCCTCACTTATCAGTATTATTTTCATCACACTAGGATGAATGTACTCCTGCTGCTTTAACTCTTCCTGCTAAAAGAGTTGCCTCAACACTGGACAGTAGCTCTGTAAGCTCTCTGAGGAAAGTCAGAAGTATTTGGATAAATGCACCATTGACTGTAGTAGCAGATACGTGTCCTTTATGTTTCTTAATGTTGTGTTGAGCATGTTAGAGAACAGGGACTCTAAACTGCATGACAGGAATTCATGAAGGAGTAGTTCCTCCACTTCCTGCTCAAGCATGAACTGTATTTACAGCTCCAATTTCTGTATTACTTTTTTATGATGAAAAGAATAACATTAAGCTTGATATGTGAATGTGACATGACATGTGTGAAGATCCTTACTCCCACTGTGAATAATAAAGATGTGACTGTGATGCCTCTTACTGATGGTTTCTGTTGGTAACTGCGAACTGACTCAATGTGATAATTTATTGATGTTCAATGGGGTCTTGAAGTGACTTAGTATCACACTTCCATAAAGCTGGAGGACACAAGAGACAAGTTAAAAAAGTGTGGTCAAAATTGATGCAGCAGAGTTAAAGATATCCTGACTTTTAGTCCTTATACTGGGTTCAGCTCTGGTTCCTACAATGCAACCAAGAACATCTTTCATTAGACCCTCCTGCCCAGTGCCACTCAATGTCTTTCAAACTTTGTAAGACAGGCTGTCAGTTTTAATGTGTAGCTCCTGTCCAGATTTCCCTGAAGACATCACTGTGACATCATCAGGGTTCTTTTCCCAGACTCTCTTTGATTGGCTGATTGACTGAGGAGGATTTTGATATGGTGTATGTTGTAAATGTGTTTTTGTTTTTTCTATTTAATTTTGTTGTTGTTGTTGTTGTTGTTGTTGTTGTTTTGACAGGAATAACCACCATGATCATCACCAGTCTGTGCGTCTTCATTTTACAACATCGATATCATGCGGTGTTACACCCAGGTTTTGCTCAAACCAACAGCATACAATAATAACTCCTATACAAACATACATACATACATACATACATACATACAATACAGTATATATATGGATATGTATGTGTATATACACATACATATCCATATATATAGTCATGTAGAGTTGTGTACATTGACATGAGTCGTGTGTACAGTAGATCCCCATAGTGTTAGAATCACATGGAAAGGACACTTTCAGGTGGATCAGAGCAACTTCCTGTGGTGCACCTCAGATGGCTGGCATGGAAATGAACATGTGGTGGACACTACACTGCATGAACACTTTTAAAGAAGTTTTTCTTTCAGGCTACCATGGATTTTCATTCACTTTAGTGCACTCCTGCATGAAAATCAAATAACAGACTTGTCTGCTTAGTTTTTGAAAGAAAATTTCTGTTGCATGACTGAATTATATTCACATGGTTGTGAAATTGATGGAAGACAATCGCTCTCTGAAAGGCAAAAAATGGGATTTTTAGTTTAAAAAAACTAGTGTCTTGTGTAAAGAGTTCAGCTGATACAGGTTTTGGAGCCCAATACTACTTTTTTCAGACATAAGCTGCATGCCTTGTATAGATATTCAGTACTCATGCCAAAATTGAAAAGCATTTCCCATTTTGCCTGCATTTTTATCCTCCCTGGACTGCCAAAGCAGCGAGATCATGGGACAAAAAGATCTCTACAACAATATCAAATAAGACTATTCATGCAGCCAGGCGTAGTGCTGCTATGATCCTAATAATGATTTTTGTTCACACATATTTGTGCAAAATCTCACAAAAATGTTGCATAACAATCATATTAGATTAAAGTCTTCCTGTAGAAAACTGGTGTTATATTGACCAGTTCTACAGTAAATATGTAATCAGTCAAACAGCACTGCACTGCAGTGATTGACTGACTGAAAGGCAATACCAGTTCCAGATACCAGTCGGCCTAATATCAGCTCTCTTGAGTCCTTATGACATAATTTAACATTCCATGGCAGCCATCGTAGGTTTACCAAGTCATATCCAGCTACATGACTACTCATCTGAATGTCACTGGCTGTTCTATAATATTATCTATTTAGAATCTGTGATTGGACACATCTGAAGTCAACAGTTAATGCAGAGGACAGTCACCATCACTACATCAGAAAAATAAAATAGGCACTGTTTATCGAACACAAAACATTTCAGCTTTCATTTCCACTCACTCTACCTGCTCAAATCTGTTTGTACATTATAGTTCAGCCGCTTGTGCAGAGAGAGTCCGGGTGGCTGGAAGTCCAAATGGTCAAATTCTAGATCTTAAAGCTGCATCAATTGATTTCTTGGGGACAGCAGGACGTGTTGACACAGCAGAAAGAAACACATTTCCACATTAGAAAAGCAGTCACGGCTATTGTGTTTGCAAATATTTGTCTATTTACATATTCAGCAAACACAGAGCAACATTAACATTATTTTGAGTCATGTTTCAGATGACCTGATCTGGTTTGGTCTCCAGAAAATATCTGTATGTCTCTTTATATGCTAAATGCTCCACTATGCACATATGCTAGTCCCGGGCCAGTAGCCAACGGTGAGCTTTTTAGCTGAACATAACTGCCTACTGCCCAAAACAAGGTTCATGAGAGCATTATTTTTGCATTGGAAAACCAAGACAGTGAGCTAAAAGAGGCTAAAAATCGTCATAGAACTGAGGATAACTGCATTGTTGGGTAATAATTGTCTGTGGGTTCATGAGTGGCTCTTTCACGTTGCAGTCATTTGATCCATTCTTGTTAACAGTGCTGATTGGCACAGCTTTGAGTCTGGAACTGATCTTCTGATGACTGCAAAAAAAGTTCATTATTTACTTTTAAACATATATAGGTATAATAAGAAGTAAGTATTTCCACACTGACTCAACCCAAACATTGGTCCTAGATTTGAGCAGGCAATGCAAAAGAAGTGAGAGCTGAAAGTGATGTGGACAGATTTGGACATGACTGCACAGTGATCCACCATCCCACCAGTCTGTTCTGTTGCACATATACTTAATTGCACAGCGTCATTTGGGCCTTGTTATTACACAGAATTAAAGGAAATAGGTCACCACTCAACCAGAGAAACCCTGCATGTAGGAACCACGTTTGGAAGAAAAGGAACATCAAGCAGCAAAAAGAAGAAATTAGGCACCTTAACAGCAACTCCAAAGGTCTTCAGCAATAGATTGTCAAGTCTGGGGGTTATAATATATCAACTTATACTTTTTGGAAACATCAATTTGTCATCATCTGTGCAAAGAAACTAGCAGGTCCACTTGTTTATCATATATTTCTTCAAAGCACTGGCTTTTGTTGCCCTTCTTTACTGTAAAGTCAAGGATGAAGCTAATTTAAAGACAGAATGCCTTCTGTTCAGAAACATGCAGTCTTACCCAAGATAAACCTTTAACCACATGTGACTGTCAAAACCAGCTGCTTGAAATAAGAATGGGGTAAGACGATGTCTGTCTAGAACTTAAACTAGAACTTAAGATGCAGATATAGATATTTTTAGCTTAGCTGCTGACCTGGTAAATAAATGTAATGTAATGGTAAACTTTACCTGCTCAACACTGTCATTGTGCGCATGTTAGCATTTACAGTAGCTGTGCCTAAATGCAGCCTCACGTGGTTGATGACTCATAATTCAGATCACCAATCAGTTCCCACAACTGTCACTGCAAGTTCACAAATCGATGATGTAAACATTCTGTCATTAAATTAACTCCATAGTCCTGCAGGCTGTCCATATGATTTTACATCCAATATCTACGTGTAGTTACATATAAGTCATTTTAGCCCATAAAATATGTCAATATCAGATATTCGTGTTTGTGTTTGGGTAGGTTTATGTTACATTTGTTCTCACTTTATGGAACATCGCATGTGATCCTGTCCATCCATAGAGGTATTTATATCGTGACATGGCCAAAGGAAGGAAAAGCTCGCTGCATCACTGGATGCAGCTAAGAAAAGAAATCCACCATGCAAGTACTCTGACGAAGATATATCTGTGGTCCAGTCTGTGGTGTAAGTCCAGGCTTACGAGCACATAGTGAGTATTCAGTACATAGTGTGGATGGACGAGAGGTGTTATTCAATGAAGATGTCTTCAGTGGGACAGGAGTAGCCAATTTGTTCCTTGTAATAGTGCTGGAATGCCCTCCTGTGGGACACCAGAGAAGAGAATTAGAAAATAAAAAGACAAAACAGACAAAAGCAAAACAAAAGTGATGATAGCACACGTGTCTAGTTGTATCATCATCTACAACTGTCTGGTTTGGATGGAGTCCAGCTCTGTGTATCTGTGGGACACGGCCAAAGGAGGATATGAGGTATGAGAGCAAGATATCTGGATAACTACTGGCCAGACTGACATGAAATTCCTTGTGAATATTTGTTGTCCTCAGCAGCTGGACAAAGTATTAACATCTGTATTCTCAGTAAAATACCAGTAGTCCAATGAAAAATATTCTGTGATGTTAAAACTCCTGTTGACTTAAAATGACTAACACAGTTGTCTTGTTAAATCAGTTTGTTCACATCAACAGGTGATACACAAGCATGCCTAAGCCGTGTTCAGCATTTTCTACTGAGTGTGTTCATGAGCCATTTCTGTTTTTACAGATAAGGTTTTGAGATTTGTGAATCTCTGAAATTTGTGTCTCCATCAGAAGTGGTGAAAGGTAACAGTTTCTATGAATGATCAGCATAAGCTTTATCAATCTCTTCATAAATGTTTATAGTCATGCATGTCAATGAATAACAAATTATCTAAAGTATTTTTTTTTTTTTCTATAAGTTGTAGAGATGATATATTACACATTCAGCATTCAATGCTTTATTCATAATGCTTTTTATCCTAACTGTAGCCTGTTATTAATACACTTAGAGAACTGATGTAACGTATCATAACAGATTAGAAATACTAATTTTCTGAAATGGAATGATGTCTTATAAACAGCAATATTACGCAAAAGCAGGACTTTGTGAGTAAAGTGACAGCACTGTATAAGGTTATTATCAACTGTATGAGCATTTGGGCACTCTCACAGGACAGGTGTGACTGTGCAACAGAGAGTGAAGCAGTGTGTTGTTGTGGATGTAAATAAGTGTGTGAGCTCAGCCAACCAACACTGGGTAGATAACAGTTAAAATATCCATAGAAAGTGTTACCAAAGATTGTTTGCTGTGTTCAGTGCATTGACAAATGACATAAAACACAACAGCAATCTTCAAAAAACAATGTCTGTGTTACTCTGTAAATGTATAACTGTCAGCTGCATCTGTGTATAACTATTGTATGCGCATGTAACCATACCAGGAGGGGCAAATCAGGAAATATGTATGGAATATCAAATATAACACAGTGAAATACAAATTAGAATACAATAGCACAGGTCTTACCCTACAGACTCAGCCAGAGGATGTAGTGTTGTCTCTGACATCATCACATGACAGGCAAAGCGCTGTTGGTCAGGATGTTTGGTGATGAAACCGAAATACCTGCAGTGCAAAAATCAGCATTACTCAGGAAACTTACTTCTTTACAAATATTCATTGATGCAAACATGCTTTAGTACACAAAGCACTGAGCTTCAATTTGTGAACTTTACATCACTTTCATCTCATTTAAATGCCACCAAACAGAAAAGGTACAATTTAACATGGTTTAATAAATCCCTCATGTATGGGCGGGAACGGACAGAAGTAGTTCGACTCACTTGCTGTGCTTTGGATGACAGCCACAGAATGAGATGTTCTTCAGCTGGAAGAAGTGGAAACACTGGTCTCCCTGTCAGACAGGGAGAGAGAAATGTAAAGTTTGAAAAATTCAAACGCACAGTTTGTCTTGGTGTGTGTGAGGCTGCAAAATCGAGCTGAGCCTGAATAAATCCTGGAATATTTAATCCAAACTGGCAGAGTCGTTGCCATCACACGTCACCTTTGTGGAGCAGCTTGTAGTTACAGCTGATTGCCACTGTTGAACACTATACACATAACTGCAGGACAGTATCTTGTTTCCAACATCGTTATTAGCTGCTGTAGGTTTTGACCAGCTAGATTTGGAAATGTGTGACATTTAGAAAGGACGGTAAATTCATTATGTAGATTAAGTCGAGCATGTACCCTGTGAGCAGAGTGACACTGGTCCTGGACACTGATCTTCACTCCCTTCACACTGACCTCCAGCAAACAGGCGGAGGGAGGCTGACCTGCTAACCGCCTGTTACATGCCACCTGTTAACACAATCAAGAAATCAGTCAGTGGACATAACCGGCAGAACTTTGACGATCAGCACCGGCAGCTGTAGTGTTAAACCCGTCTTCAGGTCAGGTTATGCTCTGACAACGTGCTGTCTGGCTATTTTGGAAATCAAAGATGCCTCAATGTCTCCTACAAACAGCAAGACGTGGCTCACCATTTTTTAACAATGTTGTGGAGTAAGCAGTAAGAAGAAAAAGAGTTTTTAAAGAGCGCTTTAACACAAAATATAGGTATAATACAAATATTAATATGTAGAAATATACACGAGTGAAGAGTTAATGGAAGCATTGAGTCCTGTCACATTAAGAAGCCACATCATCTCAGCTCTGCTACAGCTACAGCTGCCGGACATTTTTAGTATCATTACACTCTGTGCTGAATTAAAATGCCACTATAACCGTAGAATTCTCCCACAGGACATTAGAAAAACATTTTGTGCTGGAGAGGGAAGCTGAGCATGTTGATGCAGATGCCTGTTCAGCAACGTCTTTAGTTCATAAAAAGTCTTAATATTCCCATAACTTGTGTGGTGAATTAGTCCTTCTTGAGATAATTAACAATCAGACACCTTGGTGTAATGAATGACTTTGGATGTGTGTTCAACTTAGATAATGCAAAATGCACATTTGCACGTTTACATCCTTAATATTGACATACCCTTCAGGTTTGCAGTTATTGTGTGTTTTGAAGGCTTAATAACTGTAAGAGGTTAATTATTCACTTAATCAGTATTCAGGACCCACTTGTGTTCCAACAATGAGCTGATTCACCACAGGAATCAAGAAAATCCCCTCTTATTTCCTACAGTGAGGCAAACCTGCGGCAAAGTAAAAAGTAAAGTGTAGGACATGAAGTGAAAAGAGAGAACGTGTCTCTTTACAAACTAAGCTCAACGCTGAAGTAGCCAGCTCTGTGCTGTAATGTTCTTAATAAGGATTTGGCTCCAGTGAAGGCTTTAGAGGAAACACAGTGATTAGCTGCAGCAGGTGCAGCTCTGCACTTATGTAACACAGTGGAGTCCAGTCAGTCAAAGAGCCAGTTCTGGTTTGGTTTTATTTGTTTTGGTTTTGAGGTATCTGCCTACCCCAGTGCAATAGGTGGAGGCAGAGATAGAAGTTTCTTTTGGTTCACATGGCTTCCTCTGGATAATCCACATCCTCACTGTGAAAAGTTTCTGCTGTTTTGTTTCACTCCTCATGAGAGAGTATCTAAAAAATTACTAGATTCCACAAGGAGTGAGAGAAAACACGTTGTCTTGTCATTAGTGTGAAGTGACCTCTCTCAGCAATTTATCCAATTTACGTCAAGTTTTGTGAAACCTTGATCAATCTGGCTTGGCTTGACTGTTTATTCATTAGTTCACCACACTGGATCATTTTTCTCTGATAACCTGAAGTACAAGTGGTACACCAGCCATCAATGAGCCAGCTAAAAGATTCACGTATCCAGGCTCACAGAAATTTTTAGGCTGTGGAATAGAAAGACAAACATATGACAGAGAAGAGACAGAGAATGACAAAAGATACAAGAAAATAAATACAAAAAAGTCACTAAAGTTGGAGAATAACACTCATTCCAGTTTGGACAGATATCAAAAAGTTACATTTAAAAGGATCGGCTCTTTTAAAAAAGCATTTATATTCCTGCAAGTAGCTTTTATCTGGCTGTAACGTACCTTTTGCATTGCAGCACACAGCACGTCGTTGCCTTTGTGCATGGGGACCTGAACTGAACCCAGGAATCGCACCAGAAACTGCTCAATCTGACCGTCTTTCTGCACTGAGAGAAGAAAGGAGAAGAGATAAGGAATGAAATCATCCACATGTTGTTGATGTTGGTGGCAGTCTGTCCACTTGTTTGTACCTTGGCTAATCTCTTTGGGCACCCTGACAGCATAGAAGGCAGGGAATATGCCAGTGGCTCCAGTCCTCATATTGTAACCCTGACACCACAGGTCCTCAGACTGGCTCAACATTAACACCGGGTCATCTGTCTCTAGGCAGAGTTCATCAGCATGACGAGGGACAAACCTAAAACCAGGTGGAACAAATGTACAGATTTCAGTCTTGTGTCTTTTTTTGGACATTTCAGAATTAGCGTGTGTGATGTCATTTATGTTAACCTGTAGACAGCTCTGTGGCTCTGCTGTCTCTCCACTCCATCCAAAACACAGGAGAACAGACCAAATGATCCAGCACCTGAGTGATACAGTATTGATGTTACACTCAACAGCTCACTGTTTGCTTACAGTTTGTATTTTTTTCATGCTCATAAAAGAAAATGAAGTGACCCAACTTTGACTGATGTTTACTGAAGAGTGGAGATGCCAAAAGGCAATCACCATAATAAACCTTAGATTCCCCGTGTGAAGGATTTTATTTTTGATCTAAATTAAATATTTGGAGAGTATACAAACCATCGGCACTGTAATGGCTACTGTTGTTGGCAAACAGGTTGAGGAACTTCCTACTTCTGGAAGCTTCGGCCCTTCCTCCGTTAGACTCATCCTCCTCTGAAGTTGTGGTTGATGTTACCTTGGACTGCTTGCAGATCCTTGCCACAACTTCCCTTCTCCTCTTCACCTCCTCCTCCCGCCTCCTCTTCACATCCTCTTCCCTCCTCCTCTTCATCTCTTCCTCCTCCTTTCTTCTCTTTTCCTCGTCTTTCCTCCTCTCTTGGACCAGGAAACAAGGAAAGGTTACACTGATAGCATCAAGAAACAAGAGCCAAGGAACTGTGCAAACAGTGGTTTGCTTTCATCTTCAGTCAGTCTCCGCTCCTGAGGTTACACCTACACAATCATCTAGTGCAAAGTGTCGTTCTGTAACTATTATCAGTTCAGTGGTGTTCCACAAGGCTTAGCATTGGGTCCTCGACTCTTCTCCCTGATTCCATGGTATCTATTTCTGTTGATATGCAGATGACACAAAACTCTACATCGAAATACAAAAACTCCAGTTATGATAACTTAGGCCTGTCTCAAATTCTATTATTACAGGACAGATCAGACTCAATACTAGCTGAGTTTACTACACTATTAGAGAAGTTTCCTTAAAATGGTGATTTTCTTTTTTAAATCATCACCTTTTCCTGCTATATTTGACATATAACCCTGTTTCCAAAAACATTTGGGACACTGTGTAAAATGTAAATAGAAACAGAATGTGACGATTTGCAAAACACTGAAAGCCCATATTTAATTGAAAATAGCAGGAAGACAACATACCAAATTTTGAAACTGAGGAATTTCATTGTTTTTATTTTTAGAATTTGATGCCAGCAACACATTTAATAAACAAAAATCTGTCACAATTTCTGTACGTTCCATCATCAGCGTTTTATTTGAGCTGACAATTTGGAAGTTTAATGTGGAAGTGAAGTGGAAAAGCCACCATGGAGGTTTCAGGAATTATGGATCAATTCTTACTTCGCTAGACCTCAGGGGACAGATACAATGATCTCCCTTATCTGCAAAAGCCTGAATTCAGTGCTCAACAAATTTTTAATGTTAACCGCTCTAAAGAGACCATAATCACAAATCCTACAAGGTTCATGGATTTTCCTGTGTGGCCCTCAGCCATATGCTGGCTTCCTGAATTGGCAGTCAGGCATCGAAACTTTGAGAGCCCCCCAAATGATTAAAGCTGGGTGTGTGTGCACCCACACACCAAAGTTTCCAGCGATGCAGAGACATTGTTTGAATGCAGAGGAATATTAACTGAGTACATCCTTTCATTAGAGTCACAAATTGAAAAATGATGCTGAAATCACTTTAAGAAAGAGGCGGTTATTATCGGAAAAAGACATTTTTCTCTTTGTAGCTAACAATGACTTGTGTCATTTTGTTGCCATTGGAACAACTTGAACTTGCCTCTTGGGCCATCCTCCAAAGTTTGCCTTTTTACTGGCAGGTGTTTAGAAAAGTAAAACAGCAAAACAGTGATGTGTATGTTTCTACTTTGTGGCAGAAACGTGTTCAGCCATGTTAAAAATGAATCAGTTTCATTACCTTGCTCACTTGTCTCTTCTCTCCTTTTCCTCTCTTCCTCATACTCTGGGTCTTCCTCCTCATTGGCTGACTGATAGACCGTCTCTGCATCGCTGTCATCATTGTGCTCGTTGTAACCGTGCAAGCAGTCCTTGAGGCTGACCAGCTCCAATTGAGCGTGTTCATCGACCACCAGAGTGTATTTAACAGAGTCATAATTTAACCCTGCTGTAGCTTCACTCTTTGGTACAGTTTGAGCAGCTGCACGATCTCCCTGAGTGACAGAGTTGGTGCTTTCCACCTCGGTGTTCTTGTCACCTTTTCCTCCTCCTGCATTCACCTTTGACTTGGGATAGTCCATCTCTGTCTTTTCATTATCTGGAAGGCAGTGGGTTGGACCATTCAGGGCGTTCATGCAGGGAGTCGGATCTGCCTCTGCCTCTTCTTCTCTGATGTCAGGGTTGATTCGACGGGATAGAGAGGGATGCAGGGGCCCTGGTGGGGGGCCCTCTGTGTCTGAGCTGAGAGACATTCTGTTTGATCCTCCCTCGCTGCTGGACCTGGACAGGGCTGGGGGGTTGTCCTGGGTCCTGTCATGGTTTTGGCCTAAGAACACAACATATGGAAAGTGAGTAGATATCAGGAGAAACTGAGTAACAGATTAATTCACAAACTGCTTGCGAACTGTGGACAGAAGTATTTGTGAACCACTTCACAGTATGTTAGATACCTTAAGTCTCTTAAAAGATATGATTAGATGTAACCTTCCTGGAAAAGTCATTTTGTAGCACAAGCATATAGAGAGAAGAGAAAAATGGGACTATTGACAGAAATTTCGTAGCACCACTCTACAGGCCAGAGGTCACAGACTGTGGTTGGATGATCTGATTTTGAGCTGCACCAATAAACATCATTTCATATTAACAGTGGATCAAATAAGATAGTGGCAGTCTCCCATTCCCCTCAACCCTGCTTCTACAAAAAAAAAAAAAAATCAGGCCTTTGGCAAAAATAAAAGGTACACTAACCACCACTCTGCGCTCTAAAGGTAGGTTCATTACCTTGGTCTTGGGGCTTGTTCTGGTTTCTCGGAGCTACTGGCGTACGTGGGACCACCATGGATGGTAGATAAGCTTCCTGGTTATAAAGTATGTTATTTGGCTTGATCTCCCCTCCTCTGTTACCCCCTTTAGCACCTACTTTTCCTTTCCCATCAGCCCCCCGGCTTTTCAGTCCATTTGCTTCTCTTGGCCTCTGATGTCCATTCCTCTCTTTACCCTTGGACTCCTCACATAGTCTTCCTCCTCTTCTATCTTCTTTCCCTGTCGTCACTCCATCCTTTCCTCTGATGTCCCCCAGGTTCCTCTCTCTCATCGTTGTCACTCCTCTTCCAACTCCAGCTCTTCCTGCTCCTCCTCCACCTCTCTTTTGACTCCTCGGCGTGCTGGAGGACAGTGTGTGCGTGGCCCCAGACGCCTGTCTCTCCCGTGGTCGAGCACGTGTGTCTGCGGTGGTGGCAGCAGGCTGAGTGTTGGCTTTACTGTGGGATCCATTGGCAGTGGGAGGTTTTGGGGCCGGACGGCGCGTGTTGTGCCGGACTTTGTCCTCCGCTTTTGGTTGAATAGCTGGCGGTGTTAGATCCCCTTGACACACACACACGAACAAACAAAAGTATCAGATTATGAATGACGTGTGAAGAGGGATTATCAAAGTAGCCTACAGTAAGTAGTTTGTCCTGAGTTACAGCAACACAGGAAAACCCACACATTGAACATATTTCAAGAACATTTTCACTTCATCCCCCCCCCCCCAACATGCACACTTCAATCGAAAACATGCATTCAATGTAATGTAATGATCAGCCCTTTATGAAGTCCTGAATACAAGGGCGCTTTTTATTCCCTGTTGCAGGCAGAGCACCAAAAACACTGGATCTTAGATTTCCCATAATGCAAGTCAGCCTACAGCTCCATGCCCCTGTTTGTAACACAAGCTTTTTATTAGAAATGTCTCAAAGCCAAAGAGAAAACACTCATGGTGGCATCGTCAGGATTCTAGTTTCTCAGATCTGGGGAAGTAAATGGAAAGTCTGTGGAAGGGTTATTTCAAACCAAGTGTGTATTTCTTTATGTTTTTTTGTTGAACCATCCACACCGTCCATACCTGTAATGTGTGGGGAGGAGGAGCGGGAGTCCTTCCAGCTGTCCTTCTTTCCTAAAGAGTTGTTGTTGATGGAATCCTGATAGAGATGATGAGACAGAGCAGCGGTGTAGGAACAGAAACAAACACATGGGTTAGCTCACGCACATGACCACACACACACACACACACACACACACACACAAAGGAAACTCACAAGACAATAAGATGAAATAAAGCGAAATGAAACCTAACAAACATTAGAGCAGATATTAATATTTACACCTGTTTAATTGATCTACCCCTAAATATACCCCTCCCCTCTCTCCTCTCTCTCACTCTCTTTCTCTCTCTCGCCCTCTGTCTCTCTCTCTCACCCTTTCTCTCTCTCACCCTCTCTCTCTCTCTCTCTCTCTGATGATGTCATTGCCAGGAAGAGGAAGGAGCATCGGCCAGGCAGTGTGTGACAGTCCAGCATCAACCATGCAGAGCGCTGACTCACTTACCGACATCCCATCATGCATCTCCTTTCCCTGTTTCACACCCCATTCTGTTACTATGGCTACCCAGTGTGTGTGTGTGTGTGTGTGTGTGTGTGAGAGAGAGAGAGAGAGAGAGAGAGAGAGAGAGAGAGAGAGAATCAAAGTGGAGAGAGGGCTCTCTGTGTGAAGCACATCCTTCTCTCTGATGACATCTTCCTTCAGCCTGATGTTGCAGCAACAGTGTGTGGGGAATTCAGTGTGCACACAGAAATCTAATGGAGTCAGTTTTATTATGAACAGTTGCAGTGCCGTCTATTATGTCTGTCTGATGCCCAGACTGTGACACTGTAAGAATACAGGCGAGGGAGTTTGAGGGAAAAGATGACCCTGATGGTTAATTTGCCTGTTTAACTAATTTCCAAATCTTTTGGCCAATAAAAACACATGTTCATCCCCAGCTAACATCAGCATCTTGTCACTTGTCAGTTATCTTGTCACTTTGAGCAGGGCAAAGCATCTTCTTAGGTGGACTGTGGTGGTGATTCACCTCTGTGCTCCTTTCAGAGTTAGTGTTGTACTGGATTACACGGAGGGGCGTCCCCTTATGTACGTAATTTGGGTGGACAGAATTGATTAGAGACATCTGTCAATATAATTCAATCAAATTTTGTTATCTTTGGACTACAGGCTAGCTGTTTCACCGTTCCCAGGCTTTATGCTAAGCTAAGCTAACCAGCTGCTGGTTTTGTAGCTTCAAATTTAGTGAACAAACATGAGAGTGATATCGATCTCATTATCTGACTCCATGGCGACAGATTTGACCCCCAAAATAACAGAAAGTTTTGCTGACAGTATTTTCATTATCTACCACACGTTAGGGAGGAGGTCGTGGTGGATGGTTGGGTCAACGTGAGACACATAGGACACAGGTTACTGACCAACAGGAGACCAACATTGGTTGTCTTTCATTATGGAAATGTTTTTCTGACCTTAAGTAGTTTCAGTTGCTGAATTGTAATCACAACTTAGTTAGCCATCAGTATATTACATGAATATAAAAGAACAGATTAATGGCAGAAATCAGGTGGGAACATGTTTGCATGCACTGTAGTCAGGGGTGCGGGGCTTGTGGACAGGCAAGCCAGGTAGGTGCTTGGAGTCCCCGGCCACTAGGGGGGCCCCGGCCACTTATTTACAACAACAATTATTGATAGGCCTGGGCTTTCAGGGACCTCTGTTGGTCCCTGGACCTCATTTTGAGAACCACTAATCTATTTTTTCAGTATTCATCTCAAATGTCCCAGAAATTGTGCATTTATGTGTGCAAAAAAACAAATTTTTGCGTGCACGGGTGGGGTGGGGGCCCCAGGGATTTCTTGCTTGGAGCCCCAAGAGACCCGAGCAACGGCACTGACTAGTAATCTGGTTAAGTGTCAGTTGTGTCTAAATCAAACTCTTCAGCAGTGGACAAGTATTCATTTATTACTACTACTACTCAAAGTTGTCCACGCACATGTGGACATACAAGGAGACACAATCTGCTTTGTCCATTAACTACGACAATTTCTTACTCTGCATATTTTTAAGAAGCTTTCATTCAATTTGGCAAACAAAGTTTTCCTACAAGGTCATTCAATTAACAAAATTCATCAGATCGTATTAAATTGGAAACAGCAAGAGTTCAGTTAAACTAATTGACTGTGAATGTGAAAAAGACCAGATCGTGACCTTTCCAGAACAACCGCTTCCCAGCAAACACAGTCAGGCCTGGAAGAACAGTAAGTCAGAACAGCCAAACCTGCACATATTGATTATACATTTCAAAGGACACTAAAAGGCAAGAGCTGAAAGTTCACTACCAAAAGAAAGACATCTTATGTTATGATAAGGACCTGCTGCTGCAGTGGTCCTCATGGATATGAAACACTATATTAATGGATATATAAGTTTAGTTTTGAACTTATTTCCACTAAGTATTTAGGGATAAATTAATCTCTTAAAATGTATGGATTTTTTTTAGCTACTGCATTTAATAATATTTTTAGTTATAAATTATTTTTATAATCAATTAACTATCGGTTAATGACACACCAAATAATTAAATCAGTTTATGGATGGATAAATGTATTTATTTGTAGCTGTAATTGTCATGTGTTTTCATTTCTGTTTTTATTATCCAGATTAGATATAAAGTCATATAATGGTGTATAATAATGACTCCTGTGGTCCTCCATATGAATGAAACTCACACAAACCAAGGGATTAAAACAAAGTTATCAAGTTTTATTCCAATCAAACTGATGAATCTGCTTTTAAATTTGAACTTCTTTTGGTTAAGATGTGATGTATTTGAGAAAAAGATGATTTCATAAAGGCAGGCCATGCTTGCATTTTTTTACATTGTCTGGGAAAAACAAGCTTTGTTATCTTGAGATAATGAAATAAGTGAGTCGTGATTTCAAGATAACGTTAAAAAAGTAAGTGCAAGCACCGCTTCGTACAGAACCACAAATAATTAAAAAGAATTCACTTCATAACCTTCTTCATCATTCTTCTTTGTATCTGCAGTATCAGTGCAGCTTTAACATGTGAATGACCAGTCTGTCAATCATGAGTCATACCACACGTCACAGTGTGTAAGTTGCCTCTGAACTGGCGAGTCTAGTGTGTAAACTCAGCTGTGAACATGTTGACAGCTTGAACAGTCATGCTGTGGGTGGGTAATCTGTTCATTTGACGTTTGACATTTCACTGGTTGAAGTTCATTTTATCACTTTGTGCTTTTGCACCTTAAGCAATCATCATGTCAGGCCAATGAGGCAACCACTCAATTTAATTAAACTGAGACAGAGAGAGAGAAGATAATAAGACATGATGATAAGAAGAAAGAGATAGAGAGCCTGTTCCAGGGTGGAGAGAGGTGGAGGAAAAGAGACACAGAGAGCCAGAGGACGACATAAACAAAGAGAGACAAATGAAACTGTTAAAGCCATGAAGATTCTGCTGTATTCTGTGCTGTACTTCATGTTCTGTCACGTTAAAGGTTAATGCGTAGCTTGACTTGTCAGAAAAAGGGACATTATTTTTTTAAGGCACCCTAACGGCATGCCTCAAAGGACGGCACTGTTAGCCTGCTGGTTTGGTTGTTCAGTCCACTAAATCTGGTCCAGTTTTCAAAGGAAAATTCCCTGTTTGTGAATAACTATGTGGCAATAGACCTCATTCTGATTCTAAATGGTAAAAGTATTCAGCTAAAAGTAACAGATAGATGGTTTAAACATCTTCTGCCACTCCATGAATGCAAACTAAAGCAAATTGTTAAATAATAAATAGTGAAATTAGATGCTGTTTATAATCAGTTCAAATCAGCACATTTGAAACATGATGGGTGGGGACTGAATTAATCTGACAGGGCTGTCGGGGGTACAGGTTGGGAACCACTGCAGTACAGTGTCCACTGCACTAACACCCCCCTCACAGGGCTACATGACGTCAGCATTTTGCCAAAACAAACTGAGGAATTCATATTGGCTGGCAGGTTGGAGACAAATCCGAACAGGTTTAACTCTGGGCACACAGATATCTGTCATTAGCCCTGTCCAGACACCAGACGCCTCCCATTCAAAGTGAAAGTTAAAATGACTTCCAGGCAGACATAACAGATCAATGTGGCTGCCTGTGATGCTGAATCAACTACCTCCTGGCTTGCTCTGTTAACAGCAGTAAACAATAAGAAGGTAGCCAGTCACCCAGAGGCCACAAAGAACTGTTTTATTCATCATTAGATTACTTATTTCGGAGTGGTTCCTTTCCCTGCCTCAGCTGTGTGCTCCATCAGTTGTAGCACCCTCCTCTTTAGCTGTCAAACCCCCATGCACATTGCAGGAATAAGGGAAAGGGCATATGTCAAAAAGCATCACACCAAACGGTACATTCATGGTTCTGTCAAATTCATATTCTCCTTTTCAGTATGTCCATGTCTGCTTGTTGTGTGTCTACACAGTTTGACTTTGCCACAATAAAGCCAGCACAGTTCACAGCTCAGACATCAGTATGTAAATGCAGCATTGTTCAGATGGGTCTGCATACAGCTGCTTTACCACATAAGACAATTTTAACAGGAATAAAGATGGGTGTCTTGTATTCTAGCTCACTTAAGTAGCTGTAAACCAATTTTCATAGTGTACTGAAAATAATAGAAACTAATGAATGCCTGAAATGTAGCTAACAATATACAATGCTGCTGCATGCTTTAGAAATGTCTAACTTATTATGAGATCTCTTCCTAATGAATTTTCAGTGGAGGTGACAGGGAACGAAATTCGGCCCTTGCTCCATGCAAAAAATGTTTCTTCCTCTGAGGTTACAGTCTTTTTAGTACAGAACTTTTTGTTTTGTTTGTTTACTGCACCTCCAGGGAAACAGAAAGAGGGAATTTTGAGCTAAAAATTTTGTAACTTTTGAGGATATTCATTTGACTAGCGTGTTTCAGACAGCTGAAACCTCATATTAGCTCTTTTTACACAGACCTTGGACCATAGACACTGTTCCCCATCACTTACCTTCAAAGAGCATTATGAAATGATCTTTCATTAACATTAACATTACAAATGGAAGATAACAACGACTTCTCCTGCAAGGCTTCCCTCTACAAATAACACTGAACAAATTCATAACAACACAAGTATATTTGTGCTTAGCAGAATACTATTTTGCTTCTGTAATGTCCCGTGTGGATTTTAACACTATTCTGCTTATTGATTCTAGTAGGACTATTTGTTTACATCTCCTTACCTTAATAACCAACATCAAAACAGTGCAAACAGCAACATACGTAAAACCTTGACACTGCTTTCCTGACACACCCTAATTTCAGCACTCTCAATTAGCCTACTAGTTTTCTGCATAGAGTCGCTGATTACACACGTGACACATGTACACACACATGTACACAAGAGTGAGGGCTTACAGTCACACATGTAAATTGACAGTGAGTGTTGTCAGGCTAATCCAGCTCCTGTGGAGAGTCCAGCCGGCAAGCAGGGCACAGTTTACAGCAGCCAGTCACACTGCTAATCACCATACAGCAGAATGTTTTTGCTGTATGCTGTAGGACCATCCTGGCGTCCCTTTCTCATCCTGCCAACAATCAAATTATATAACTATTATTAGGTAGAACATGTGTTGCTCAGAGGGAGTTGTGCTATCAAGCTGTGATAACGTTATCTTTTCCTTATATTCACCACAGTGTGAAGAAGTTCTTTATACTGCATCTGTCCTCCATTACTGGTACTTCAGCTACAGAGTCCGGGTATTCATCCTGCTTTGGTCCCTCCTACAGGAGCCATTTCTGGCTCTCCTTTCATGAATATTGTGAAACAAAAAATAAGTTTAAAATCCAAAACCATCCATTCCAAATCCATTTTAGGCCGTGTGAATGCAAAACTAATTTCAGGTCAAGCCAATCTGTCACCTCTGATTAAGTGACACACTCTTGAAGCAGAAAAATGATAAATGCCTACAGGGAATGTGTTTGTGCCTTTAATCCACTGACACCAGGTCCTGGGTCTGCTGCTGTATTAAAGCCAGCAGGCACTCACAGCATGCATCTTATGGAAGGACTGAACTGAAGACATGATAACCTTCTATATCTGCCTGTCAGCACATTGTCTTCCTACTCAGGTTACAGCGGCTCATTGGCTGTTGAATGATATGTTACAGTCAGATCATTACTGATAACTTCTATAGAAGAGCTTCACAGTTCAGTTGCCCTGTGAGGAGCAGCCGAATCACCACAGATTTCCCCTTCATGGAGAATTAATTGCATTTCCCATTGTGATGCAGGCATGATTGAGCTATATTCACTTATTCTATTATGACAGGGTATGTATGACCTGGACATTCTGGAGGAACGTAGAGAGAATTTACACTGTGGTTATTATTTAACTGCTGGGTACTTGTACCGTAACTATGTATTAGGCTACAGTATGACCATAAAGTGACCATAAAACTGAGCAATGATTTTCAGGGAAGATGGAGTGATGGCTTCTGCAATGATTTTGGGGTACTTAACCCTCCTATAGTGTCTGAACCTTAGTGTTCGTTTGTCAAATTTGACCTGTGGTTGAAGGCATTAACAAGCACTGAAAAAAACATTCATTAACCCAGTTGTTAAAAAAAGTTCTTTGTAAGATTTCCTGTTCTCCAGTAACATAGCACTAAAATCCTTGCCAGTCGATGCACATATTAGCATGTTAGCATGCAACATGCTGTCAAGTGATTCGCTATCATTCCAGGCAATGGAGTATAAACCTTGTCCAACAGCATGTAGAGCATTTCATTCTATATATCTACATTGTTTAGTATGTATTTCGGTGGTGGCCTTTAATGAACAGCATTTACTTCAAGATCAAGATCTTTGTGGACTAAGGTCACCCGTGTAGAGGAGGCCATCTGAGTGCCCACAACAAGTCAGACTAGGCTGTAAAATTACCAGGCAGTGAAGGGCCAAACAGCATGGGTGTTTCACAGGTAAACATTGTTCGTATTTAGTGAATTTGACATTTGCATAAAACTCTAGTTCTGAGTGGCCGAGCGTCACAAAACTGTTCCAACAATCAGCAACAGGTGGGGTTTGTGCTCACGCCGAGGGCATAAGGGAGCGAAGGGGAGATGGTGGGGAGCAAACAGGACATGGCTAAATCTGCCAGGCTAACATGTAATCGCATTGTGAAGGAGTGATGACGATACCAGTAATCTTTCCCCACAATGATTCACCCCATCTTTAACTTTGTTAAAATCATCAAGAATAGTGAGGGTTCTTGTTGATTCCACTTATCTTAGAATGGGGATAATAAACCCTGAGAACACTTTTCAATATTTCCGTTATACAGATGAAAGAAATCCTCAATGACAGCTATAAGCTAGCCCAGAGCTTCGAAATACCAAACCTTGGATAAGATAATTAGCAAAACAAAAATGTTAGCCGAACAGAAATGTGTTAGTTCTCTAGTTTGCGTCTCTAAAAAACCTGTGTCAAGAAAAGCCTAATTCCCTGACAGACCCAAGTTTCTTTAAATGTAAAATTAATCCAGACTTACAGAGCTGCAGTAAACTCTCACAGGCGTGAAGTTCCACCTAGACAGCAGCATAGTGCTACTCTAAGTTTCTTGCAAAGTGTGTGAAGTTAATTAAAATTGTGATAATTGTGTTTTCTGGTTAACACTGGCAGAGAGAAGGGTCAACACTTCTGCCTTCTGATAACCAGTTTCCTATAGAGATACAGTTCTC